>NW_026991710.1:17200000-18400000 GCF_029215605.1 Mirounga angustirostris
TTACTTGGGGGGATATATTCCAATCTTGGGGTCTCTCACTGTTCTGACTACATATTTTTGCCTCAATTCTAGAGTTTTTCAAAGATAGGTCTGTGTATTATCTAAATCAGCAATCTTGGGGGTGCTTTTTAAATGTCCCTTCATGGATTCTACCCCATTCCCAAGAACCCAAATCTTTGGACCCAGTACCCCACAGTCTCCAAATAATCTCTCAGTGAATCTCGCTCTCCAGCCTTTGCAATCCACTGCAGGAGGGATGAAATCCAGGGATGGTGCCATGAGCTCTTTTAAACCTGCCTGACAGAGATTTCTTGGCACTTTCACTTAAATAAGCTTTCACAAATTAGGCACTGTGAGAGCAAAGAAGGCTCAGGTGTGAAAGAGCCATTGACTGGTAAATGCTTCATTAATTCCGAAAAGTCAAGAAGACAAAAGCTGGCCAACAGAGCAAAGATGCTAACACCCATGGGCCTGGCCGGTGTCCTTCTGAGGCTGGGTATTTGAGATTTCGCAAGCCAGGAAATATTATATTATGTTAAATATTATCATACGTTTTCTGTGGATTCTGATCCCAGAAAAGGAAATCATCATTCAATACTGCATATCTGCATTTGCTAATTCTGTTTTCTTAGTATCCTTTTGTTTGTTTTACTTTGTATCTTAAGTTTGATTGCAACAAATGACAAGTAACCAAGAGATGGGGAAAAAAATGGAATCCTCTCTCTGCATCTACTATGATTGCATATATTATTACCTCATTTAATCTGTACAGTGCCCTGAGAGGTGATATTGTTAATCCCTATATTAAAAAAAATCAAAGCAAAAAGAGGATAAGTAATTTATTCAAAGTCAATACATCTCAGCACTGGATCTTGAGTCCTGTTACAACCAAAGTAAAATAAACAAATAAATAAATCTGTGCATTCTTCCTGCTACAGGATGCTGCTTCCATTTCTTCCCCTCAGCTATTTATCACCTAAAGAAAACAACTATGAAATTACACTGAGGCCATATTGTCATGACAGAAAATTTAGACGAGGTCACACAACAGTCTCATCTCCTCGTGGTCACAGGGTCTATCCATTCAGTGAAAAATCGGGGTCTGCTCTGAGTGCCACTCATTGAGGATGAAATTGGCACCTCGATAGTTCAGGTAATCTTTAATTTTCCCCAAACTTTACAGCCAATCAAGGTTCTGGCTAGTGTAAAAACTACTTAACATCTTCTTGTCACTTTCAAACTTGTATTTTTTTTTTTTTTTTTTTTAAATCTCAAGCAGGCTCCATGCCCAGCACGGAGTCTGATGCGGGGCTCAATCTCACAACCCTGAAATCGTGACCTGGGCCAAAATCAAGAGTCAGATACTTAACCGACGGAGCCACCCAGGCGTCCCACAAACTTGTATTTTGTACATCAAAGCTGACTGGACAGAATCCTGTTGAAGGCTGCTTTTAACATGTCAAACAGCAGCTTACGGATAGTGGTACCTCACATTGCTGCACATCATTAAGCACTGTTTATGCATTAAAGTCCATGGTACTAAAAGATCAGTACGATATTTTATTTTTTATTTTTTTATTTTTTTAAAAGATTTTATTTATTCATTTGACAGAGAGACAGAGCGAGAGAGAGAACACAAGCAGGGGAAGCCCCAAAGGAAGAGGGAGAAGCAGGCTCCCCGCAGAGCAGGGAGCCCAATATGGGGCTCGATCCCAGGACCCTGGGGTCATGACCTGAGCGGAAGGCAGACGCTTAACGACTGAGCCACCCAGGTGCCCCAGCAGTAGGATATTTTAAACTTTATATCCTAAAGTACAGAAGCTTATCAACCCAGCTCTTGGCATACTGCCAAAACAGTCAAACAAACAAGAATCACCATCTTTGTACTGGGTTGGATAGTGTCCCTTAAAATTCATGTCCACCTAGACAGAACCTGTGAGTAACACCTTATTTGTTAAGATGAGGTCAGACTGGATGAGAGTGGGCCCCAAGGCCAATATGACTGGAGTCCTTATAGGAAGAGGGAAGTTCGGACACTGAAACAGAGACACAGGAAAGATGACCAAGAGAAGACAAAGGCAGAGTCTGGGCTGATGCCTTTACAGGCCAAACAATGCCACGGTTTGCCAGCAACCACCAGAAGCTAGAAGAGACAAGAAATCCTCCACAGAGCTGTCAGAGGTAGTATGGCCCTGTCAACACCTTCATTTTGGACTTTTAGCTTCCAGAACTGTAAGACAATAAGCTTCTGTTGTTTCAAGCCACCTTGATGAAAGTATGTTGTTATATCACCCTAGGAGACGGAAACATTTTCTATAAATACCACCTATGATATGCAAAGTGCCATGTTCAATGTTGAGATTATAGAACAACAGAAATACAAGCCTGGCTTCTGGGGTCCACATTAGTGCCCGCAGGTATAGGGGAGGAAGGCAGAAAATGTTCTTCTCCCTTTGAGTTCTAGCCTGTTACTTCTGAAGAGCCACAAGCCATTATTCCTTTTATTCCTCTTTCTCATTCCTTGGCTCACAAACTACAGCTTACACAGTGGAGTTCCTAGAATTTCCTTCTCTTTACAATATTTTATGCCTTATAATTGTGTTTTCCCTGCAACAGAATAAAACGGCATGAGGTAGAAACACACACGCCACATGGAGCACATATTCCATGCTGGTTTTATCAAGCCGTGTGTCCCAGGACCTGAGTTATGTACAAGCTCACTCAAGCTTCTATAGCGCATGTGTGTGCCCTGCATGAATATGGCAGGACTATTATCAAAAAAAGAAGGAGGGGGTGCTCCTCAGTCAGTTAAGCATCCGACCCTTGATCTTAGCTCAGGTCTTGATCTCAGGGTCGTGAGTTCAAACCCCACGTTGGGCTCCACACGGGGCATGGAGCCTACATAAAAAACAGTCAACAAAAAACCCTCATAGTAAGTACATCCTAATCAAACAGCTCTCAAAATCATCCAATGCATAGAAACAGCATTTGGACCACCACACATGCCATGGGCCCTCCATGTTCTCCAGTTTGACCTGTTCCATCACATCAACTGAAGTGTCATTTCCTCTCAAACTCTGGGACCACTTTTATAGGAGTAAGCATCTTCTAAAATTAAAAGAACCACCAGAAAGTGCCCCATTTAGAGGAAGGAAGGAAGGAAGGAAGGAAGGAAGGAAGGAAGGAAGGAAGGAAGGAAGGAAGGAAGAAGGGAGGGGAGAGAGAAAAAATTGATAATAAGTGAATTTCAGGGATTCTTCAAATTCTAAACATTGGTTTCCTTGGTGTCATCAATTAAGGAAACATTTTAATTGCACATAATGTCTAATGACTGTGTTTATATTTATATCAGACCTTACAGAAAATGAGAAGAGAACTGAAACATTAATATTCAGATTGAGCTAACATTCATGAGTAGTCTATTCCATTTCAGACACTGCTCCAGAAATCTTTCTATATAGTTTATAGGAATCTTGATAATTTTGCCCAAGTACACAGGATAAAATCGAGGGGCACAAATTATTAATAATTTGTATAGAGCCATACACTATTATAATAAATAGAGACACTGGACCTTCAGATTTGAAATTCCAAATGTTCTTTCCACTAAACCATGTGGTCTCCCCAAATACATTTTCACACAAAGCCTAGGGCACATGTTATCACGAGAGAAGTCTTTATTTTGCTCTTACAGAACAGGCACATGGCCAAATAAATAAGAAGTCTTACAGTTTATAGTATAAAATCACACTGCCACATGACAACCTTAAATAACAAAAACAGACAACTTCACACATACACAGCAATTAAGTTGCAGTTTTCCAACAATGAACCACAGCTAAAGTTGTGAGTATTGATACTTTGACATCACAGTTCACATCAGGTGAATATATGCTAGGGAGAGGCTGCTCTCTCATTAGGGATAATCAGAAGCCAAAGAGTATGGAAAGAAGCCATAGCACCTGTCCGAGCCTTCCTCTAGAGATCAAGGACCTTCTGATGTAGATGTGATGCAAACAAAAAATTCAACATCAAAAGAGTAGCTTGGAACACAGGAGTCAGAAAGCTTGGAGACCCTGGAGCGAGTGTGTTCTACAACAGGATACACGAGAGGTGTCTGGACAGGAACAGGATGACAGCCACAGAGCTACCAAACCTAAAGAGTGTTCCAAGAAAATCTTGGGGGTGTCTAAGTCTTAAGAAGTTCATTTTGCAGGGCGCCTGGGTGGCTCAGTTGGTTAAGCGACTGCCTTCAGCTCAGGTCATGATCCCAGGGTCCTGGGATCGAGTCCCGCATCGGGCTCCCTGCTCGGCAGGGAGTCTGCTTCTCCCTCTCCCACTCCCCCTGCTTGTGTTCCTTCTCTCACTGTGTCTCTCTCTGTCAAATAAATAAATAAAATCTTAAAAAAAAAAAAAGAAGTTCATTTTGCATACCTGACTCCCCACAAGTTATTGTAGTCAAATAAATTTTAGAAACTGCATTCCCTATCACTCTGTAGGAAATTCATGATGTGCTTTGGCACGTTAAAGACTTTTGAAAAGCCCTGCATTAAAGGCAAATGTTAAACTCAGGGTTTCTAAAAGTAATTCAGTCAAAGATTCTGTCTCCCAGCCCACCCCTACCACCACCCATATAACACTGATTAGCATCTCTAGTGAAAAGAGACATTTGGGTACAGGGTTATATTTGGGTAACACTGATCTAAGGTAAAATCATCTAATAATGAAGAACACGGTATAGCTCTGCCCATAGGGGTAAGCTTAGCTTAGAGTAATAATTCACCACAAAACTGCGAAGAAAATGTTTTTATTTTCTTGAATCACCAAACTTCCGAGTACAAAATTATTTACATGTGGGTCCAAAATGTACTTTGTCAAGGGAACAGAAGAGGATTTTAAGTTATGCTGCCTCTAATCTGTGTTATGTTGTCCACTTCATAATTAATATTGTTAAAATGTCCATACAGATTCAATGCAATCCCTAACATAATACCAACAGCATTTTTCACAAAACTAGAACAAATAATACTAAAGTTTGTATGGAACAACAAAAGACCCCTGATAGCCAAAGCGATCTTCAGAAAGAAAAACAAAGCTGTAGGTATCACAATCCCAGATTTCAAGATAAACTACAAAGCTACAAAACAGTATGGTACCCACACAAAAACAGACACATAGATCAACAGAACAGAGAGCCCAGAAATAAACCCACATTTATATAATCAATTACTCTATGACAAAGGAGGCAAGAATATAATGGGGAAAAGACCATCTCTTCAATAAACAGTGCTGGGAAAACTGGACAGCTACATGCAAAAGAATGAAACTGGACCCCCTTTTAACAAAATACACACACAAAAAAACTCAAAATGGATTAAAGACCTAAATGTGAGACCTGAACCCATAAAAATCCTAGAAGAGAGCACAGGCAATAATTTCTCTAACATGAGCAATAGCAACATTTTTCTAGACCTCTCTTCAGGCAAGGGAAGCAAAAACAAAAATAAACTATTGGGGCTACATCAAAATAAAAAGCTTTTGCACAGAAAAAGAGCCACCAAGAAAACAAAAAGGCAATCTACTGAATGGTAGAAGATATCTGGAAATGGTATATCTGAAAAGGGGTTAATATCCAAAATATATAAAGAATGTACACAACTCAAATCCAATAAAGCCCCCAAACTGATTAAAAATAAATGGGCAGGGGAACTGAATAGACATTTCTCCAAAGAAGACATACAGATGGCCAACACACACATGAAGATATGCTCAACATCACTATTCATCAGAGAAATGTAAATCAAAACCACAATGAAATTTTACCTTACACCTGTTAAAATGGCTAAAATCAAAAAGACAAGAAGTACCAAGTGTTGGCAATGATGTGGAAGAAAAGGAAGCCCCATACACTATTGGTGGGAATATAAATTGGTGCAGCCACTGTGGAAAAGAATATGAAGTTTCTTCAAAATTTAAAAATAGAAATACAATATGATACAATAATTCCACTACTGGGCATTTACCCAAAGAAAACAAAAACACGAATTTGAAAAGATATATGCACCCTTATGTTTATTGCAGCTTTATTACAATAACCAAGGTATGAAGGCAACCTAAGGGTCCATCATTAGACAAATGGATAAGGAAAATGAGGTACAGCACACATACACAGACACACACACAAACACACACACACACGCTCAGAGAGAAAGAGAGAAATATTACACAGCCATTAAAAAGGATAAGAACGGGTGCCTGGGTGGCTCAGTTGGTTAAGCGACTGCCTTCGGCTCAGGTCATGATCCTGGAGTCACAGGATCGAGTCCCACATCGGGCTCCCTGCTCGGCGGGGAGTCTGATTCTCCCTCTGACCCTCCCCCCTCTCATGCTCTCTCTCATTCTCTCTTTCTCAAATAAATAAATAAAATCTTAAAAATAAAATGAAATAAAATAAAAATAAAAAGGATAAGAACATGTTATCTGAGACATAGTTGATGGACCTAGAGGATATCATGCTAAGTGAAATAAGTCTAACTGAGAAAGACAAATACCATATGACTTCACTCACAGGTGGAATATATATAAAAGAAAAAAAAAATAGAATTAGACCTATAAATACAGAGAACTGATAGTTCCCAGAGGGGAGAGATGTAGGTGATTGAGAGAAATGGATGAAAGGAAATGGGAGATACAGGCTTCCACTTATGGAAGAATAAGTCACAGGAATAAAGGGCACAGCATAAGGAATATAGTCAATGTTACTGTAATGGTGTTGTATGGGAGCAGGTGATAGACACACTTGCGAGCACAACATGATGTATACACTTGTGCAATCACTATATTGTACGCCTGAAACTAATGTAGCATAATGTGTCAGCTATACTCACATGAAAAAAAAATCATTAAGACAACTCTGTGAGGAAGGTAATATTATCCCATTTTACAGAAAAGGGAAGTGAGATGCCTAGAGATAAAGAAAATCAACCAAGTTCATGCAGATCCTGAAAGAGGTGAGTTGTGAAGGTCTAACACAAAGCCACTGCTCTGTACACAGCATGTACTTCCTACATCTGAAATAAAACGCTAAAATGGTCTAAAAAAATTGCCCACTTCATGAACACAAAGGATGATGTTTCTTTCTTAACTCCCGAGTCCCAGGACCTGGGCAATTCCTGACACATGGGAGGCTCCTGATAAATGTTCATTGAGTGGTTGAATGAATAAGTGAAGACATAAATGCAATTAAGTTATACAGCTGATTTTCATTATTCACAGATTCTGTATTTGCAAATAAACCTCCTTGCTAAAATTTACATGTATTACCCAAATCAGTATTTCGGGTATCGCTGTGATTATTTATGGACTTGCACACGCAACAAGCACCAAAAATTTTGAGTCATCCAATGTGCACATTCCTAGCTAATGTGGAGGTGACATTCTACGTTTTATCTCAACTCTCATAATGTAAACAAGTGCCCTTTTCATGGTATATTCATACCAGGTTTTTCACATTTCAAAGGTTTTGTTGGTGACTCTGCTGCTTAAAATGGCCCCAGCATAAGAAAGCAATGTGCCTAATGGAGAAAACAGGTGTGTTAGGTAAACTTGATTCAAACATGAGGTACAGTGCTGTTTTCTGTCATTTCGATGTTAATGAATCAACAATATATTTTTTTTAAATGTTCCTTAAAGAGAAGCACGCATAGAACAAGATTATATATTGATCAGTTGATAAAAAGTTTGTGACCGGAGGCTCATAGGAATTGAACCCCTTATTTCCTCTAAGAACAGTGGCTCAGTGTTGGCTAATTCATTGTTTCCCATAACTTTACAGAACATAACTACTGCAAATAACAAGAAGAAACACTACTCTATCCTATTCTTGGACATTTACAAATCCTAATAGCTTCCTAAAGGTCCAAGTTAAGTCCTATAAAAAGAAAAGAAGTAGTTTAACCTTGTGTAATCCATTATTCACCAAACAGAACTACGGATCTGACTTTTAAAGAATACATATTATCACCTCACAGGACACAAACATTCAGTGGACAATGTTTCAAAGGCTCTGCTGTAGGCCTTGAGAGGTTTTTGAAATCTTTCTGTTGAGGCCACTGTTAGAGTATTTTAGAACATCACTCATGACCATCAATAAAGATATTAAAGGATTGCAGTCTAATATTCAAATATTTCAAATACACTTAACTATCATACCAACCTGGTAGCTTTTCCACCCTGTGCTCTGATGAATTGTGCTTTAGCCTTATTCTAATTTATTGGGTTTCTCCCACTGCTGAAGTTTTTACCTCTTTACTTCCTACTCTTTCCTTTTCCTGAGAAAACATCTATTCTATTCCCAAATATAAGCCTCTATCCACAACCTGTCTACCTAGAAGGTGGTGGTGGCAGGACGAAAGAGGTCACTGTTAAAAAAAAAAAAGAAAGAAAGAAAATCAAAAAGTAACATTTAACAAATATTGCATCCATTTGCAGAGTTAAATTTATAGTGGAGCCAGTGAAACTTAGGTTTCAGGCCCCTCCCTCACATAGTTCACCCCATCCATGGGTTCTAGCAACATGTTCACACAGTCATATAATTTTCTAATGTTTAGAAGGCAAATGATTTAATTGGAATTCGCCACACCGTTGGCCCCTTCCACTCCAACTTTTGTATGGCACACTTTCCCCTATGTCTCTCAGACTCAGGGGCAACCATGATCATTTTTAGAATCTAGCTAAGGAAAAGTTTAGGTTTATCTGCGTGGTCATGATCACTTTTACGTGTAGTTAAGTTACAGATGACTATCATAGGGTAGATATGACTTCCTCAAAGTTGACTACTACCCAATGTGTGAACTCACCTGGTGTCTTGGTGACCCAAAAGTGATATGAGCATCACTGGAAGTCCCCAAGGCTGGAAGTGTATGGATATTGGATGGACTCTCATTACAAAGCTGTTCTAGACTTGCAACTTACAACTTGGGGTCAAAAATATTTTAGGCATCAAAAATATATTTCTAAAGACTTGAAAGAAAATTTTTAAAAACAAGCTTGTAAAATATTCAAAAGCATGAGAAAGTCCAAAATGCCATTTCAACTGCAATTGGAAAACATGTTGTAGCAATTTTAATAAAATAACAAGAAATTAAAGATCTTAATTAGGATGCATATGAAATTACTTCTGTTGTCATTTATAGAATGACATATTAAAGAAATGGAATAAAATTTAGATAAAAATAATAGAATATGAGGTGTGCCTGGGTGGCTCGGTCAGTTGAGTGTCAGGCTCTTGGTTTCAGTTCAGGTCATGATTTCATGGATTATGGGATTGAGCCCCACATCAGGCTCCCCACTCAGCAGGGAGTCTGCTTGAAGATTCTCTCTCTGCCTCTCCTCCCACACTCTTTCTCAAATAAAAAAAATAATATGATGAATATTAACTAAACTTATTATGGTAATCATTTCCCAATATACACATTTATCAACTCAGTATGTTGTAGACCTAAAACTAATACAATGTTACTTGCCAATTATAGCTCAACAAAAAATAAATTAAGGGAAAATGATACACAGTAAAAAAAGTGATAAAAACAAAAAGTGAAATTATCAATTTAGAAATTATGCTGACATGAAGAAAATACCAAAAAATTAGATTACACAAAAGGAATGGTCATTAGTAGAAGAGATATATTTTGACTAGAAGTAATGTATGGGCTCTTGGATTAATAAGTCAAGTAATGAAGAAGAATGAATAATGTATCAAATGAATACATTGGAAAAAATAATCAAATTTCATGTTAAAATGACACAAGTTACTGATACTGATAAAAATAATATAACTCTTAATACACTACTAACCTGAGGACACCAGTGAGAAACTGGTTAATAAATACTGTCATTTCAATAATGACTTAATATTAATGCACAACAAAGTTTGAAATATGAAATCTTACAACTTACAGAAGAAAATCAATAGATATTGTCTCATATTTGACAACGATCTGAAAAATTTATATACCATTATACATGAGTTGCTAAGTAAAAGGGAAATTTCCTAATTATAATAAAACATAAATTTCTATCAACTCTGCTATAAACCTGAGTTGTCTTTCTATTCTCTCTATAAAAATATTGCAAAATTATCAAACAGTATACAAGTGAGAATTAAGAAAAATATTACACAGATGAAGGCAGATAATATATTTAAAATGTTACTATTATAGTTTTTTTACATTTATGTAATTTGTCAGCTTTCTAAATTTATAATTTTGAAATTTATAATTTCTCATCCTAAATAAACTTTACTACTTTACACTTAGTTTTATATTTTACTCATATAGTCTTTTTCTTAAAAGGAGTCCTAAAACTGTATAAGCTCCAGATCCCACAAAATCTAAATCTGCTTCTGTACAAGGGTAAGATTACATGACTTAAGTAAACTCCAAGGCCAGTCTAAAAATAGCGATCTAGCAAAGTCTATGTAATTTGATTTGTCAGAGCTAATGTGTCAGCTTTAACATATCAAGTTAAATAGTGAGAAATAGACACACACACATATAAAAGTTTTAAGATATTGTATTCATTTTATAACTCTGCATAATAAACTACCAAAAACTTAGCAGCTGAAAACTTTATCCATTTATTATTTCACAATTCTGTAGTTCAGAAGTCTGGGCAGGCTAGACTTCATTGTCTACTGAGGATCCCACAGGCTGAAATCCAAGTAATCAGCTGCCTGGGCTCTTATCTAGAAATTCTAGGGACTAATCCACATCCAAGCTCATTCAGGTTACTGGCAGGATCCAGGACCTTGTGGTTACAGGTCCTAGGTCCCCATTTCTTTGTTGGCTGTATCTCTTCTCAGGCTGCTGTCTTCTACAGGCTGTCTGTCCCCCGTCCCTTTCCTCATGACACCTTCCATCTCCAAACTGTCAACAGTACATTGAGTCCTTTTCAGGCTTTGAATCTCTCTGGGCTGTTCTTTTGCCACCAATTGGAGAAAGCTCTACACTTTCAAAGAATCATGTGATTGGATTAGGCCCACACAGATAATCTCCCTATTTTAAGGTCAGTTCTGACATGTAATATAATCACAGGAATGATATCTCATCATATTCAAAGAGTCTACTCACACTCAAAGAGGAGGGGATTGATTATACAAAGGTGGTGGGCCATGGGGGCCTTTCTCAGAATTGGGTCTACCACAGACATCCTATAGGCCACGACATGATTTCATAGTGCATGTATGAAATGCTGGGGGCTTGAACCCTGGTATATATAAAGCTAAGGAAATAAATTAGAGAGAACAAGAGACAGAGAGATGATTCGATAGCGTGGGAGAGAGAGAAACAGACTTGTCATGACCCTCAGTACTGTGTATATTATTTCTCCTCTTTGATTTGCTAACTAATGCTCTCTAGGAGAAGACATGAAACATTCTAAAATGCTTGTTTTTCTTAAAAGTCATTTGCATCTCTTAATTGGCATGTCATTTCATAATTACACTCTGGTACCAAATCTGAAGGTTTCTGCCATTCTTATGTCTTCCTTTCCTGTTAAGTTGTTTATGCTGTGGAATGTCTGAGTCTATAATTAAATTATTGTCTCCAACAAATTAACTGCATCCATGCATACATTAACATATCATTATAAATGTGGGAAAACATAGATGTGTGCTATAGAATGTCAAGCTAAATGATGCAGTACAGATCTGGGCTTGCTTTTCTGGTAACTGGCATCAATTGTGAGGGTGGGAACAGGCAGAGAAAGAGAAAATGTACCCTTACTTGGAATAAGAAGAAAGCGATGATTAGAAACAGTTCTGGGCAAATACTTACTCAAATCCCTCTTTCTTTCTCACTATGGGGAGAATATTTTCCTCCGTCCATTGACATTAGATTTGGCAATGTGTTTTGCTTTGGCCAACAGAACATTAGTGAACATGATCTGAAAAGAGCCTTAAATGTATTTGTGAAGTTTGACTTGGCTCTTGTGCTCTAGCTTACCCACTGTGATAAAACCAAGCTCCCGCAAACTGCACACTAGGACACATACATATGGAGAACGGACACACCTGAGCCTCCAGGCTGGACCTGGTCTGGGTCAGCTGAACCAGAGTCACCTGTAGACACCTGAATTGGAGGATAGATATTTACCATTGCAAGCTCACCGAGTTTGGGGTAGTTTGTTACATAGCACTAGAGCAACCTAGGTGACTAATATAAAAGAGAGAGGGAGGAAAAAAAATTAGTGATACATCTTTAGATGTAAATCTAGTTAAACTTGGGTGACTGGGTGGCTCAGTCGGTTAAGTGTCTGCCTTCGACGCAGGTCATGATCCCAGGGTCCTGGGATCAAGCCCCATGTTGGGCTCCTTGCTCAACGGGGAGTCTGCTTCTCCCTCTGCCTCTGCTCCTCTCTCTCTCTCTCTGTCTCTTTCTCTCAAATGAATAAATAAAATCTTTAAAGTATAATAAATTTAGTTAAGCTTAATATATGCATATTTATATCACATATTTACACATTGTATCTATCTATCCATCTATCTCTATATATAGCATATGTATGTGTGTGAGTAGTGTTTCCATAACTGTGTATTACACTTATAAAAGTGCTCCCTTTTGTAGAGAGTTTCATGCTAAAATTTATATTTAGAGAGGTCCTTATATGATACTAGTGCTCACAATGAAATGTAACACCGTGTAGCTAGAAGTGTTAGTTCTCCCTGTTGGGCTATCAGCCACTACATTCTCCTGGTTATTCACAATTTTAAAGGGATCTTATAACTCTATAAACATAAGCATATACAGAAAACTGCTTTTCGAGAAGGCTATAACCTTCTACATGATCTCAGGTATATATTACATCTAGTTTTGTGAGATTTTATGTTTTACTTTTACAAATAAGAGAAAAATACTTGCAGATTACATCAAGGTCACAACCATCCCTTTGCATCAAGGCAGCATCAAAGCAAATAAATTAATAAGTAAAAAAAAAAAAAGAAAAGAAAAAGAGGAATACCAGGGTAGGGAGAAAACTTTAAAAACACCATTGAAATAAATTTCAGTGGTTGGTAGGCCTTCTATTTCAACAGCTGTAAAAGCACATCGCTATCTATTAAGAGTTCTGACCATAAGATTTCTTTTTCTACTTCAATATGAAATAAAAAACAATGAATAGCAACACTCTACATAATCCAAGTGAATAACCAGTATACAAAGTGTTAAAAATGTATACCTTACAAACTTCTGTGTTAAAAAAAAATCTTGGATGGGGCGCCTGGGTGGCTCAGTCCTTAAGCGGCTGCCTTTGACTCAGGTCATGATCCCAGGGTCCTGGGATCGAGCCCCGCATCGGGCTCCCTGCTTAGCGGGAAGCCTGCTTCTCCCTCTCCAGCTCCCCCATGCTTATGTTCCCTCTCTCACTAGCTCTGTCAAATAAATAAATAAATAATCTAAAAAATAAAAAAATAAAAACTTGGATCATTTGTAATTGCTGAGATCATACCAACCAATTGCTGGGGAAGAATGAGGGGTGTTGATAATGTGTAAATAAATCTTACATATAGGCTTTAAAAGTAGGGACAGCTCATTATAAGATGTTCAGCAACATTTCTGGCTTCTACTTATTAGATGCCAGAGCACCTTCTGACCTTGAGCTAGAACAACCAAAAACATTTCCCAAAAATCCCCTGGGGGTAAACCACCCCTGGGTGACAACCAATGATCTACAGAAATACCATGCAAAACTCCCTTTCTTCTAATACTAGATGCTAATAAGAAGCATAAAAAGAGCCAAAGAATATGATGTGTACTACTTGTCAGACATAGAGTACTCCTCATAAAGCTTAAATGCCTTACATAATTTTATTACCTCCAAATTATGGCTGAGAAACTAAAGCATAGAGAGAAGTTAAGCAGCTTGCTCAGGTAGTAAGTAGAGCCTAGATCTGAACACAGGCCAGTGGGACTGATGGGGAGAAAATCCCAAATGAGATGGCTTCAGGACATCAGGATCCCAGCAGGACCTTGGACACATGAGCAGTGTCCCTTCAGAGCTCTCTTCGCTCATCTGCTAAATCTAGGAGTTGAGCTAGATGACCTCAGAGAACCCTTCCCACTGCTAACAATCTGTGAGCCCCTAAATTATAGTTACATCTATCCTGCTGCATTTATTTCAATAAAGGCAAGCTGACCGCCCATCAGATAATGTCTAACTACAGCAGCCCAGTTCCTAAGGGCAGCTATCCATCTTCATTGATTTAAATTCTTGGTGTTTTAGTGCATATATCCCCTTAAACCTGTCTGCTGTGAGAGAAAATTCTGCAGGGAAGAGAGGCTGCTTGCGAAACAGTCTTGCAAATTTCTCCATGCGTCTCATCTCAAGGCTTTCAAGGTCATGGCCAATCACAGACAAGGTTGCAGAGAGTACACATAAGTTTTCCCTTCCTGCATAACCAATGGGAGAAAGGAATTAACTGCCAACCAGATGGGCAGGAAGATTAACATTGGAAGTACCAGAAAACTTGATCACACAGTGTTAATTAAATTAATAATGAACACTGGAAGAAGGAGCCAGTTTCCTCACCTAAACTGACTATTGTAACCCCCATGCTCACAACAAATTAGATTACAATGTGTGAGAATATGCTAACTTCCAGTCCATAACCTCACTGAAAATTTCTCTTCACTAGTTTATCTCTAGCCTCTGTCCTCCCTCAGTGAATCATTTCAGCTGCTGCTCAAACCAGCTTTGTGTTATAGTTACTACTCATGTTATACAGTCCCTTAAAGTTCATCATCACATCTGTCCCTGTTGGTCCCTTAGTCCCTTTTGACCACATCACCTCCCTACCCACAGACATGATCCCAGACATGGATTCTTACAAATTTCAATGGAAAAAATAAAGCTCTATGGATTACCTACAGGGTAAACTATCTTTTACACAATAGGGCATTCCAGGAGAACTATGTCCTAAATTTCCTAAATATGACTTTTGACAAGAGAAATTTTGCAAAAGTCTGCTCTAAACATTTTAAACATTTTAAAATGAAAATAGAGTTCTCAGTCTTTCTGAGTCAGAAACTCCACACTTCTATGTCTCGTCCCAAAGACTCTCTCCTCTGTTCTCTTCCACACCCAGAAGCATTACCACACTTTAAAATGCTTAAGGGGCATTTGGGTGTGTGGCTCAGATGGTTAAGTGTCTGCCTTCGGCTCAGGTCATGATCCCAGAGTCCTGGGATCGAGCCCCACGTCTGGCTCCTGGCTCGGCGGGGAGCCTGCTTCTCCCTCTCCCTCTACCTTTCCCCTGCTCATGCTCTCTTTCTCTCTCTCTTATCTGTCTCAAATGAATAAATAAAATCTTTAAAACAAAATAAAATAAAATGCTTTAGAGGGTTACTTATGGTCACTTACTGCATATTCAGCTAGTTTTATAACCCAAGTACATTCTTGAAAATTTAAAAGACTGGAAACAAACAAAACTCAGGCAAATATTAGCCATAGTTTTTACTATGCACACACACACATATGATATATAAGATATATATGATATTTATGAATAATTGCTGCATATAAAAACGTAACCTTTAATCAATATACAAAACTGAAAAATAAATGTTTTTTCACTTCTTCACTTCAAACTCTGAAACATTTTTTATAAGGGCATGATTATATTTGGAAAACATATCAACCCACTTAGGTTATTCAAGAGGAGTGAGATGAGGCAGGTAATAAAGTTGACAGATGTCTAACTGAAACTCTTTGATCCCTCCAGCTTTTAACAATAAATTTTCCCTTGGTGAATAATTGTGACTTCTACCTGTACCCAATCCACAGCCAGTCTCATATCTCCTTGTCATTAATATACTAGGAACTTCCCCTGCTGAATTATTCAATGATCTTTGGAGTTGGCTACAGTTTATAGAAATGTGACAGTCCTACGCATCTTAGTGCTGTGAACTGTTACCAAAAGACTAAACATCCTTGACACGCTGATAAAAATTAATTGTTATTCTTTCAATGGAAAGGATACAACTCTGCCAAAAGCTGTTAAGTGTGGAGATTTTAGAGTTTTCCATTTCTCTCTTGCAGAGGACACACTAGGATTTTTCATGGGGATTAAATAGCATATACAAAATATCTAGCCTTGCCTGGCACACACTGGGTCTTTATACCTTCATTCCTTTCCCTGGCCCTGGAATTTTTTGTCTTCTTTCCTCCTCACCTGTGAATGCATCTTTAAAGAACAGAGGTAGCAATGCAAAACGGGAGAATGGAAGAAATGCCGGATTGTGAGAAAAAGATACCAGTTAAGAGATCCTTACTCTAGATACAATTAAGATATTCAGATACTCCAGGCAAGTTCCTTCCTCCCCTGAGCCTCTGTGCTCGTTTGTAAAAGTGGCTTAATCCTGTCCAGTTCTAGCTGATCACTGGGATATTGTGAAGATTGAGAAAGATAGGGGAAACTTTATTTTTATTTATTTTTTTATATTATTTTTATTATGTTATGTTAGTCACCATATAGCACATCAGTAGTGAGGGGGGTGGGGGATGGGTGAGCCCGATGACAGAAACTTTTTTTTAAAAGCCTCTATACGTTATAAGTCTTCTTATTTTTACAGCTAGTCGGTATGAGATTAATATAAAATTGTATCAATGAACTGTGTGATTAGGAAAGGTCATTTCGATGACTGGTTCCCCCAGTGGCATTTATTTGGAGAGAAACAAGCTGCTGGCCTCAAACCATTTAGTGATGATGCCTTCAAACCACAAACATAAGATCCTGGAGTAAAAGTACTGATTAATTAATTCAGAAAGGATGTTACCCGATATAACAGAAATACAGGTAAACGACTGATTTGCAAAAAATTAATAAGGACAGACATTAGTTTTTTGTTTTTTGGTTTTTTTCCTTTAAAATTCAACCCAGTGGGTTGAGGGAGTTTACCAATTTTGCATTAGAGGAAGTATTTTAAGCCTCTAAAAAGGAATCATCCCAAGACAGAATAAGCAGTGAGCAGAGAGCACTTGGCTCTTTTCTCCTGTTATTACGAAGCAGAAGAAATCCCTACCTATGGAATATTTCTTGCGCGTACCTTAATCAGATAGAACCATGGAGTTTGAAAGTCTCTAGAACTGAGAATACTTTACAAAGAAGACAGCGGTTGAGGAGGAAGGACAGAGTGTTATCTGTCCTTGCCACAGCAAACCTTGCTTTTTTTAATACCTCGTTTTCAGGCTTCTCTTGGCAGAATGACCTTTCCTTAGGGTGGCTTATCTTTCTGTGGAGCTTAATTCTCAGGTCTCCTGGCGTTCCCAAAGCCATGAAGAAGCAGTGTCAACAACACAGGGGACGTGGGGGCCAAATAGAGCTTCAGCTGAGGTAGAGTAAATGTAGAAAACTACTGAAACTCCAAAGGTGTCTCTACAAGTTTTGGGTTCACACCCTCCTCAGCCATCCCAAGGAAAGAAAGCAGCAAGAAGTTCAGGCCCCTGGAGATCAAGCTCTAGGTGGTGACTGATGGGAAAAACAAAATCTTTCTTATAAGGGCCAAGAGAGGACTAATGAAAAAGGACAGTGAGTACAACATAGCTGGAGAAGTCTGGGAAATACCATCTGAAAGCTCAAAATGGGGCATCAAAAAGTCAGAATAAACTCATGAGCACAGGTGTGCGTAGCCTGAAAGTTTTCTGTTGTGGAAAGATCAGGGACTTTCAGGTCAAGCACAGCAGACTTCACGATTCCTCCACCTCTCTTCAGCTCTGTGCTAATATTCGTTTTCATGCCTGTAACCCGAAGCCCAGAGCAGCCTCACAGAAGTGGCAGGTGGACTGCCTGAGACGAGGTGGGCAGAAATACCTATTTCTCACACTCCTGATGGAGGTTTGTTTCGTCCTCTGCTACTCAAGCCAATGCTAGAAAGCTTAGGCCTACAAGGGGTTCAGAACTTGAGCTGGACCACACCAGTCGAGAGGCCTTCAGAGATCCCTGTTCCACTTGATGAGGTGTCTTAGCTGCTAAGCTATGTGATCGCAGGGCATGTCACTGAGATTTCTCTGAGCTTGAATTTGGTTAGTTGTAAAGTGCGACTGATTGTTAGGGACACTGAAGGAGAAAACAGAAGCAAATATCTTTGTATGTTAATATTAGCCCTTTAATTATCACCATCATCTTTAGTACAGGGTGATTGTTAGGGAAACTGAAGGAGAAAACAAAAGCAAATGTCTTTGTGTGTTAATATTAGCCCTTTAATTATCACCAGCATCTTTAGTACAGGGCGAGAGTGTTAAGAGCTCTATCTTCTCCCTTTCTCTTCTTTTATGAACACACGTCCGTGGATTTTAGGGCCCACCCTGAGTCCAAGATGATTTCATCCCAAGCTCCTAACCTTCATTACATCTGCAAAGACTCTTTTTCCAAATGAGGTCATGTTTATAGGTTCCCCAGTTAGGAAATGGGCATATCTTTTGGGGGATTTCAATTTAATCCACTACAGGAAGTTAGATACTAAGCATATAAACTGCTGTATTGCATAATGTCAAGTAGTGATAAGTGCTCTAAAGAGTAAGGGGTAAGTGGGGGATGCTCTTTGGAGAGAGGTCTCCTGAGGGTGACATCTGAGCCAAAACCTCAATAATACTGGAGACAGTGAGACATGCAGATAAATAGGACATACGTTCTAGGCGGAGGGGGCAGCAAATGCAAAGACCTAAGACAGGAAAATTAAGAAAGCTGGGGTGGCTGGAAGCACAGCAGGAAACAGTGCAGTAAAAGGGAAAGAGACTGGGGGGCTGTTATGGACATAATGTGTGTGTCCCCCAAAAATCTTTTTTTTTTTTTAAAGATTTTATTTATTTGACAGAGAGAGACACAGCGAGAGAGGGAACACAAGCAGGGGGAGTGCGAGAGGGAGAAGCAGGCTTCCCGCAGAGCAGGGATCCTGATGCGGGGCTCGATCCCAGGACCCTGGGATCATGACCCGAGCCGAAGGTAGAAGCTTAACGACTGAGCCACCCAGGCGCCCCAAGATTTTATTTATTTCTTTGAGAGAGAGAGAGCACATAAGCAGGGGGAAGGGCAGAGGGAGGGGGGGGGAAATTGGGCTCCATCCCTGGACCCTGAGGTCATGACCCGAGCAGAAGGCAGATACTTAACCGACTGAACCACCCAGGTACCATAACAGGTGCCTCTTTAAATTTTATTTTTAAGTCTTTTTATTTATTTATTTTTAAAGATTTTATTTATTTATATGACAGAGAGAGACAGTGAGAGAGGGAACACAAGCAGGGGGAGTGGGAGAGAGAGAAGCAGGCTTCCCGCCAAGCAGGGAGCCCGATGCAGGAACTCGATCCCAGGACCCTGGGATTCTGACCTGAGCCGAAGGCAGACGCTTAACGACTGAGCCACCCAGGCACCCCTGTCCCCCCAAAATCTTACGTTGAGATCCTAACTCCAAATATGATATTAGAAGGTGGGGCCTTTGGGAGATAATCAGGCTCTGTCCTCAGGAATGGAATCAGTGCCTTATAAGAGGAGACCTGAGAGTTTGCTTCCTGCCTCTACTCCTGGCTAGGGGAGGACAGGGAGAGGGCCATCTGTAACCTGGAAGTGTTTCACCAGAACCTGACCAGGCTGGCTCCCTGAACTTGGACTTCCAGCCTCCTACACCGCGAGAAATAAATTTCTGTTGCTGATAAGCCACCTAATCTATGGTATTTTGTTACATCAGCCTGAGTTAAAACAGGCGCATAGAGGTCACAGGGAGGATTATGTATTTTATTCCAAGTTTGATGGGGAGCCAAGGCAAAGCTGAGAGAAGCAGAGTCACCTTTGTCTTTACAGTACACGTTCTATTTCAAACCAAACCCCAGACACAGGCAGAAACATTTAAAATATTACATTCTCAACTAATTAGCTCTGTGAAAGAGACAAAGCTCCAAGAGCAATTCTTTGCCGATATTAAAACTAAATTCCACTTTCCCTACCATCTCTTTTCATCATCTTGTGCCTCGCTGAACATGTGTTTGCATAAATGATTCCTTCTGCCTGCATGCCCTTCCTCTGTGTGCCTCCTCTCTCTGCCATGGCTGGTCCCCTGTTTGTCTCCACTCCCCAGAAAAGGCCACTCACCCTCCTCCATGCTCCAGAGCCCCTATTCCCCGGAGCATTTCCTTCACTCTCCTTCCACTGTCTGTTTCAAGCCTGCGTCCCCTACTGGCCTACATCATTCTTCACGGTCACATCTATGCCTTTTTCATCTTGGTAGTTCTAGAAACTAGCACATTCCACAGTAGGTGCCAGATAAAGGTTTGTTAAATGTGTAAATGAATCTTGGTCTTATTCACTTTGATTTTGCCTGGGTTTATTTATTCCATTCCACTATTTAATGGTATTTAATGCATTTGTTGAAGTTTAGTACCAGAATACAATCTAAACAATCTCTATGATTCAGGGAGCTGCTTTCCTCCATCCTTGTCCTTACTGAGTTCACCGAATTGTGCTGTATTTGTCATGCACAAGTTCTGAAAAATTAATACAATCTGTGAACCTTACCTCACAAACATACACCTAGAAGCAGTGAAAAGTGTCCTAACAGGTGTGGCCTTCGATGAGATTTCTAGGGCAAGGGCAGGGTGGGGGGTGTCTTTGGAAACATTAGATTTTTTTCTTTTTTAATGTATATAAAGCTCCTAATTGGACTTTCTCTAATGGAAACCGCAAAGTTGGGTTTGTGCTGTTGTAGTAAAGCATGATATTCGTGAGAATGAGAACACAGAATCAAAGCAGGTGCAGCCCACAAAAGGAAAAGTTGAACCATTCAGAAAACATATATTCTCAAATACGGGTAGTCATAAGAAACATGTCAGAAGCACTTCTCTGTCATGTGTGGAAAATGTCTTCCTTTAAATGAATATTGAGTATATCCAGTTAGCAGGAGCATCTAGACAGAGAGGCCTCCATTATACATTTAGACAAAAACAGGATCACTGTGACCCATGTCCCCTGTTATTCCCCCAGTTGTCAGAGTTCATATCTCAATTCCAGACCCAGATCCAGTTAGCTGGTCCATCAGAGGCTGGAAGCGCCCTGGGCCAGGTGTGTCTGTAGGCACAGCTGTATGCTGTTAAAAAAAAAAAAAAATGCATGCTTAGCTAACCTGGAATGAATTCAGATCCCAAATATTACAAGGAAATGAGTATCTTTTGGTTTGTTGTGTCTCAATATACAATTGAAGTAAGTAAATTTTGTTTGGCAGATCTGTAAAGTCAACATTTTTTTTATTTTTTATTTTTTTTTTAAAGATTTTATTTATTTATTTGACAGAGAGAGACACAGCGAGAGAGGGAACACAAGCAGGGAACACAAGCAGGGAACAGAAGCAGGGGGAGAGGGAGAGGGAGAAGCAGGCTTCCCGCAGAGCAGGGAGCCCGATGCGGGGCTCAATCCCAGGACTCTGGGATCATGACCTGAGCCAAAGGCAGACGCTTAACGGCTGAGCCACCCAGGTGCCCCAAAGCCAACATATTTTTTTAGGAGATGAGAAACACACATGTACGAAAATGGATTTTGAGAACACCGTGAAATGTTCATAGATTATTGGCTTTGAAGTTGGAGAGCCTTTAAAGGATAATTACAGTAATGTTGAGATAATAGCAATTCTTTTTTGCCTGTTTTTTTTTTTTTTTTTTCATTTTGTGAAGTGTTTTACCAACAAATACGTTAAGTACGCGTTTCAGCTATCAGTATATCCAATTTAGAGATTGGGACAATCCAGTCTCAAGGAGTTAAATGGCTTGCCCCAGTTCCCACAATTGGTATGTACCAGAGATGGGACATGGACTCAAGTCTTTTGTTTCCTGGTTTACATGGGAATAACATCAAACCCCCCGATATTGGCTAGCTTCTTCACGGGTGAGATGGTGTGCTTTCTCTCTCCCAGAAAATTTCAGAGATGGTTGACATTTCTGCTTTCTCAAACTGCCAGTCACCTTGAAATAACTCTATAGGGCAGTTTATGCCAAGGGTCTTCCATGGAACACTAATTCTACCATATGTCAGTAGATACTACTCAAAACAATATTAAAAAATTGTCAAGGCCAATTCTGGTTTCAGCTACGTAAGACATATTTCTTTCCTGCAGCACTTACCACCCCTTTAAAGATAAATGTGTGCATTGCATATCGTCTACCAGGGGCTCCAGCACACAGCACTTCCTAAATATGTGTGACCACATGACTGTGTTTATTATTTTTACCCTAAATATTTAGGAATGCTTTGCTGATGGAAATTATAGTGATCTCTAGTAACAGACCTTCCTAGATTTAATATACAAGACAGGAAATGTATATAAATGTACAGAAAATTACACTGTGACACCACCAATGTAATTACCTTGGCTAACTGCACCATGGATATTACCAGAATCACAGTATTTCATGCTCATTGAGATGGCAAGAAAGATCAGGAGAGTAAAATGCAATAATGGAGAAAAAATAGAAATAAAATTGGAAACTGTCACATGTATATACTTAATCTTTAATATGTTTATAGAAAAATGTCCTGTATAGGAGGTGCCTGGCTGGCTCAGTTGGTAGAGCATGCAACTCTTGTTCTCAGGGTTGTGAGTTTGGGCCCCACGTTGGGTGTAGAGATGACTTAAAAAAAAGGAAAATAAGTAAAAATGTCCTGTATAAAAACTTACGACTCCAATAATATTTCAATAGTGATTTTGTGAAAAATTCTCTTAAGCTTCCTGATAACCAAGGGTTTGCATCTTGAAATCAGAAAACTAGAGACAACAATGTATCCCAGTGTCATGGAATGGAGAGTAGGAAACTGGTTCCAAGTGGACTCACATCCACCAGTCAGGTCCCAGTTGCTCCACACCTTGGCTGACTGTACTACATGGTTTGTTCTAAGGACATCCCTGAGATGGCAGAGCATCCTAGGCATCTTCGTTCTTGTTCCCAATTTTGAATCCAATGTCAAATGTTTCCCAAATGACTTAAATTGACACTTTTAGGACATGGGGTGTCCAGTTGGTTTCCTGGGTTTTTTAACTACAGAAGAACAAGGTAGGGAGGTGGGGAAGTGGGGGAAATGATGAAGGTGATCACAAGGTACAAATACCCAGTTATAAGACCTGGGGATGTAATGTACAGCGTGATATAGATAAAAATACCGTATTGTATAGTTGAAAGTTGCTAAGAGAGTAAATCTGAAAAGTCCTCATCCAAGAAAAAAAATGAACTTTGTACCTATGTGAGTGATGGATTTTTTTTTAAGATTTTATTGATTTTATTTATTTGACAGAGAGACAGACAGTGAGAGCAGGAACACAAGCAGGGGGAGTGGGAGAGAGAGAAGCAGGCTTCCCGCAGAGCGGGGAGCCCGATGCGGGGCTCGATCCCAGGACCCTGGGATCATGACCTGAGCCGAAGGCAGACACTTAACGACTGAGCCACCCAGGCGCCCCACGCCTTCTGATTTTAAAAGGTAGCCAGAGAGGTGTGCTGTGGCCAGAAGCATCCTTGGCCAGGAACTTCCCATAAACCAGAGTGCACTGCATCCAAGGGCGGTGCTACAAATCAGCGTTAGCTTGGACATTTGCAGGCATTATGCTTGTTACCTGACACAATGTGCAATCTGCATTTTTCAGGATTCAACTGTATTAAAGTAATGCATACCGTACATCGCTAGCCTCATTAGGGAGTGCCACTTGATTAGGTGATATTAAAAAGAAATACCTAGGTACAAAGACTAAGGACATCAATGCTGTCTCTTTAGATGCCACAATCAAAAGCGATGATTAGGGGAAAACAATGATCTCTTGCCTGTTTAGAGCCAGGCCATTACAGTAAATTAATTGGACTGTGAAGCAAAGATTATGTAGATCATGCTTTTATGTTGTGATGTTAAAACTGTGATGATCAAAAAGAAGCAAGCAGTTTGTGAGTGGTATAAGCAACTCTTACTTTGGCCATTTATTCTTTGATGATGTGACTTCCTAAACCTTTGTCATTCTATGTAATGCATTTTGTTGAGGCAATAAAATTACTTTGCACCCAAATGCACATGGATCTTTCTCTGCATCTTTTCACCTACTGGATGAGAACATGGGCTTTGGAATCACGGGGTCCTTAATTTCCATATATGCTCTACCAACTGTCTTGAACAAGACATTCAGGTTTTCTAAACCTGTCTTATCTGTAAAAAGTGGGATCATAAAAGCTACCTAAATAGGTCTATTTATGGCTAAATGGAATGATTATAAAGCTCTAGAACACTATGTGGTACAGAATCATCAGCAAATAAATGATGAGAAATACTTATAATAATAATTATCACCTACTTTTATTAAGAGTGCTAGGAGGGAACTCAGAGTTCATTCAATCCAAATTTTTCACAGTGTGAATGAAGACATGGAATTGCTTAGTTCTAAACAGTTGCAAAGCACTTTAAAAAATATCTTCAGCTATATCTTGTAGACCCACCATTTGTCAAGCTCAGTGGGAGGCAATGGCAATTTGATGTATATACATTCTCTATGAAGGTATATACACTATTTATTCATACCCAGATTTATTTGAGATATAATGATAGCTGTCCCTTGAGTTCAGAGGGTACCGTAGGGGAATGACCCAAATTGTGCTTCATGTAATGTAATGGAAGCCTCAACAGTGTTGACAGGAGAAGAGAAGAAACAATGGTCCTGCCACAAAAGTCACTTTGCAGAAAAGGTGGTGACTTATTGGGACTTTAAGGAAGAGAAGGAGCAGAGTGGACCATATCCTTGCAGGATAAACAGAAAGAGTGTCGACTCCATTTTACTCATGAGAAAACCAAGAACTTAAAAAAAGTATATGTATATATATATCCATTGTCCAAGGTTCCGTAACAGATCAGGGGCAAAGTTGGGACTAAAAATCTGCTCCTACAACCCATTTCTACTAATACATCTATTCTTTAAATGTTTTTCTTTTCTTTCCTTTCTCTTTTCTTTTCTTCATTTTTTCTTTCTTGCTTTATTTCTCTTCCTTCCTTTGTTCCTTCGTTCCTTCCTCCCTCCCTCTCTTTCCTTCTTTTTACATTTTTATTTAAATTCCAATTAACATACAGTGTAATATTAGTTTCAGGTGTATAATATAGTGATTCAACACTTGCATACATCACCCAGTGCTCATCAGGTTAAGAGCACTCCTTAATCCTCTCCACCTATTTAACCCATCCCCCCACTACCACCTCCCCTCTGGTAACCATCAGTTTGTCCTCTATAGTTAAGTCTGTTTCCTGGTTTGCCTCTCTCTCTCTCTCTTTTTTTCCTTTTGCTCATTTGGTTTGTTTCTTAAATCCCACATGAGTGAAAAATACCACTCTTTCTTCCATTCCCCCAAACAAGTAATATCTAAGTTTGCAGAAAGAAATAACCATCAGTTTTCTTCCACAGGGGATAACTTTTTACTTAGTTTCTTTGTTTTTTTTTTTGTGGATTTTTTTCCTCCTATTTGATTTATGCCTTTACTTGTAGATTTCATTTTATTTTGACTTTTCCCTTCTTAATTGGGTGATGCTCCTTTGAGAATATTTCATTCTCCCTTTGTACATAGCAATTTGTTTTTCCCCCTGGCAAGCTCATTTATGTATATTCTAAAAATAAGCAAATAATGTAAATGCAAATGGGCTTCCAATGATACTTCACAGGGGTCTAAATTGGCCTTTCTTTCACTTGGTGTTGCCTGATGCACAATGTCCTGACCTTAAGGTCATGCCCCATTGGGCTATTCTAATTGTAAAGTGAACTCTGCATCTGATTTCCAGATTATTGGATCTCCATGTTTATCATCACTCTGATTAAAGGCCCCTGCAGCAAATGGACCACGGCTGTTTTTGCAATTGAGCCTTATTAAAATTTAAAGTGTATCCATAAATACGTAAGTGCCTATTATGGATCAAAGTTCTGAAAATTAAATATTCACAAATACAGCTCATTTTACAAATCAGAGACTCAAAATTACTGAAAGCCAGATAATCTTAATACTTCGTACCAAATAACCTTAGTTATTTCTGCAGTGAGCATACTGTGTTAATGTGAAGCAAATGCTTTTGCAGCTTGAGGAGACATTTTATTTTATTTGGGGAACTCACGAAATATAGCTCTCATGCATGGCACACTACGGTAGTGTTAAAGTCTTAACAATGGTAACATCCACCTAATATTATTTTTATTGAATGCATCAGCAAAGAAATCATTTGGGGCTCATTTACTTCACTGATTTTCTTTTTATTTAAATTCAATTAGCCAACTTAGAGTACATCATTAGTTTCAGGTCAGATGTAGTGTTCATTAATTTATCAGTTGCTTATAACACCCAGTACTCATCACATCATTAACATAACATCCTTAATGCCCATCACCCAGTTACCTCATCCCCCCATCCCCCTCCCCTCCAGGAATCCTCAGTCTGTTTCCTAGAGTTAAGAGTCTTTCACGGTTTTTCTACTTCGCCAATTGATTTGATTCTCATCCTCTGAAAAGGTGAATAAATTTGGGCATATTTGTTTTAATGATTATTCACAGAGAATAGCACACTTTAATTTCTGTAATCCTCTGTAAAAGTTCAGGCAACAAGTATAGAACTGCATGCAGCAGCAGAATGTGTAGATGGATGCCTCCACAAATGAACGATGAGGATTTGTTCTTATGGATACTAAATGGATTATTATTACATAATTAAGAGGGGGGGAAAAACCAATGCTGGAAAAAGAAAACAAGTGATTTAATTAGAACAACATTTTGATTTGCCTTAAACATTTTTTTTTTTGGTATTAAAGTTACTGATCTATTAAATTGCATGGGGGGAAAATAATAGAACTCATTACATGGAGTATTCTACTTTGCCACAGCGAGAGCCTGGATCGCTCACTTATTAGTTATATGCTCTGGAGCAAGTTCAGGAAATACAGATTAGTAAGGAGATAACTTTTCCCATTAGGGGAACTTCAATATCCTCAGGACCGTTTTAGAAGATTGGTGGGTACATAAAGAAGAGCAAAGTGTCTGTTTGCCCCCCACTGTCCACCATGGACAACAGGCACTAGAAAACAATGGCTTCTGTTTCAGCATCCTTCCCTAATAGGAAGGAAAGAAAGAGAGAGTAATGGAGACTGGAAACAGAGGAGATAGAACTGCAATCTCCTCAGACACCTCTACTTCAAGCAAGTCCATCTGACCATTTCCTAACACCAAACACTAAAAGAAACTTCCAGAATTTGTTTCATGTTCCTCTAAACCTTCAAAACTAATCTCAGAAAGAACTCATAAAACTTGTCCTTTTCAGTTTGATCACTTAAACTCAACAGACAGCAATCGTTTCACCAGTATTCCTCATTTTGGGGAATGGGCCAGTTTGACGCACATTGTGTATTCTACCAAAAAAATCAGACCAGAAGCATTAAAAAAGCAAATGTTAAGGCAATTATATTATTTACTATCATCACCAAGAAAACTGTTACAATAGGTATGACAAGTGTCATTAATTGAGCAATTTACTATCCATTAAGAATGGTAAAAATTATTTCACCATTTACTCCTTTGTGTCAGCCTGCCTCAAATCAATTTGCTTTTTTTTATTTTTATTTTTTATTAAAGAACCCATCCTGGCTTTTTGGAACAACACACAACCTCTCACACTGTTTATTTATGAGGAAGACTCATCTCTTGGCAGGAGGGCTGAACAGATGACCCAAGGGGGTTAATGAGAATTCTGACAATGGTTAGTTTAGAAATGAACATGTGGTTACAGGCTGGCCAGTGTGACAGAATCCTGGGACTTCTCCTGAAACTGTTCAACTGTGTGAACAATCCTCTGGTCATTTGTGGATCTACAACTAGTAAAGTCTTTTCCTTCCTCTTTATTTTCTTATATCCCTCTTCTCCCCCTCTTGGTCATACAGTCATTCTAGCTGCTAGCTTATTCACCAGGAAGACAACTATGGATGGATGAGTCATTTTTCTATGCAAACGAAATACATCAAAGCTTTAATGTACTTATTTTGAAAAGGTGGTGAGCCCTGGGATACATAAGACTGATGTATTATTAAAGCATAGAAGCAATTCTAGAATAGTCAGGAAGAATGATTAGAGTTTAAGTGGCTATTATTAACATTTAATTTACAGAGGTGGATAAGCCACTGATATTAAAGGGCTATTACTAAGAATGAACATATGTGCACATTACATCTAAATGGCCCCTCCACCTCACTCTGGAGAGCTTCTAGAAACCACTTCTACCTACAAGAGGTAGAAGTTTACCTCCAATAATCGTTTATGCGGAAATTCTTCCAATCAAATGACCTGAATATTTGGGGACTTAATAATGGCTTGATGACTTTTAATATCAGAAGGAAATAATGAATTACATGTGTTTATGTGTGTCAAGAAGAGAAAAATGTTCTAACCAACACAAAAGGAAAGTAAAAGAAAAAAAATCATGTAGTAAACTTCATGTTTTATACAAGACCAACAACAACAAACCTCTGTCTAACCAGTATTTTGTTCCAAAATTTGAGGATACGTGCACTTACAGAGGTAAGATTGCATCAACAAATTTCAGATTTTGACTTAGTATAAAAAAATGTCATGGTCTAAAAATTATTTTAAGCTCAAGATACCAAAGGGAACAAAAATACTTTCACATTTATATTCCACCTCTCAACACTTGCGCAAATACACAGAACCCAAAATATCTTTTGCAATTATCTTAATTACTGTTACCTTTGATTTATCTTACAAGGGTAATGCATTTGAAATTGTAATTTCTCATTAATGTCAGCTAGATTTTACTGGATTTTAAAAACATTACTCCTTTGTTGGTTGGTCTGCTTTTTTAAATATGTGTGATTCAATGAATAAGATATGTTAAAATAACCAGTTTTCACCTCAAAGGATGTTTCTGGAGGGCCATGATTTTGCAATGCTAATAATTATTAAGTTATGTTACAGATAAAATTATTTTCCCACAAGGATATTAGTATATATTGGTAGGGTAATCAATATGCTAAACATTGATCCAAACTCAAGGTGACTTCTAAATGCTTTGTACTTTCTATGTGTTAGAAGTATTTCTCCAGATAGGACACATAGGATAATGGGACATGCACTGGAAAAAGAATCTGGAAAATCTAATTTTTACTTAAGGTCTATAACTACACTGCTGTGTGAATTTTGGCATATTACTTAACCTCTCTGGTTCTTACAGTCTCTAAATTGAGAATGCTTAATGAGAAACTACTAAATATACAGAGACAATTCAGAAAACATACTCAAATTTGACAATGGGAGAGGTACATAAGACATACCAACTGCTATAAGAACAGTTTAGTTCAAAAGTTACGAGAATTTAGAGGAGGGAAAAGATGATTTTGAGTAGGAAAGAGGGATAAGAAGAGAAGAACAAAGCAAAACAACATGAAATGGGTCTTGGGAATATTAGGACCTGGATTTCAGATGAGAAGACATATGGCAAGTAGGAGAGGAGACTATGGGTTTACAGAGATAGGAAGATCACACAACATGCATTTCACCTCTTTAGTCAAATGAAGGACCACCTAAAACTTTTAAAAGAAGAGGAAGGAGAAGGATAGGAAAGAGGATGATCAAATACCCTTTACTGAGCAATTAATACCCATAAGACCTTAAGTGTATCTAGTATCCCAACTTGATGATATAAGTATTATTGTTATTATATTTATCTATGGGTTAAAAATTGAAAATATACCAAGAATTACCTGAATCTAAGATCATGCCCCTCTACCACATCTGACCTCATTATACTCTTTTGCCAGTAGATTGTAGTTCATTTTATTTTTGTAAAGCATGTTTTTACATTGCTGTTTTATATGGTTGACAGATGATTGCAGAGATATGCTCAAATGAAAAGTAGCAAGCTGGCCAGAGCAGTCCTTCTTCAGTAGATTTAGTCGTGAATCGGGGTTCAGAAATGAACACTCAGATGCACCTTGCTCAGCCCTCCACCCATCCACTCCTCAAAAGACTAAATGATTAATGTAGAGGGAAAAGCCCTCACATCTTGGAGAAGGATGAGCACAGGACTCCCCTTCCACCTGCCCCTAGAATCCTAGGTATTTGGGAAATCCTCCATCTGTTCTTCTCACACTCAGGTCCCTGCTTATTCCCAAACCTGCCCATATTTTATAAGTCAGCCACCAGAGTGTATTCGTGAGGAGCATAAGCTTTAATTCAGACAAATGTAAGAAAAAGTCATAATACTAGTTACTAGCTGTATGACCTGAGGCACAATGCAGAAGATGGAGATAAAAACACCATAGAATCATTTGAAGCTTTCATAAATATGAATATGTGTACCGCTTAGCCTTAAGCCTGGCATCCAAGTACTCTAAAGTGGCAACTATTTGTGTTATATGGCTCTTTGTGTTTTATATCCACATCAGTACCACCTCCTACAATATGTACCTAAAGCAACTGATTTGTGCATCAGTGACATCCATTATAGTTTCATATCTGTTCAATAATCATTTCCAGAGTATCCTATGTGTTAGGCACTGTACTGGGTCCTAGAAAGGAAAAGGATATAAAGAGATGAGTAAAATAAAGCGCCTACCCTTAAGAAGCTCACAGGATGGTGAGGAGTAGACAGAACTCTAAAATTACTGGGATATAAATTAGGATAAGAACATGGAGGAAACATGTGTCTAATTTCTGTTTGAGAAAATTAATAAAAGCTTCAATGGGAAGTGACATCTCATGTGAAGCTAGATATCCAAGTAGAATCCCTCTACTGGCTAGGACAAAGGGGGAAGGATTCTCAAGGTAGAAAGGATAGTATCTATTAAGCAAAGATGTGGGAGCAAGCAAATTTTAGGGAAACTCAAAGACATTCAGAATAATCAGAGCAGCAGTTACATATACAGAAGGGTAAAGGAATAAGAGGATGGGGCTCCTGGGTGGCCCGGTCACTTAAGTGTCTGACTCTTGATTTCAGCTCAGGTCATGATCTCAGGGTTATAAGATCAAGTCTGTGTCGGGCTCCCACTGAATGTGAAGACTGCTTAAGATTCTCTCTCTCTCCCTCTGCACCCCATACCCCACAACTCACATTATCTCTCTCTCTAAGAAAAAAGAAAGAAAGAAAGAAAGAAATGAGAGGATAGTTAGTTATACTGGAGCCTTGAGCTCTGGATTGTAAAGAGGCCTCTTGCGCCACAGTAAACATTAGGAAAAACCAACACTATTTTTAAGTTAATGTTGGCTAGAAGGCTGGGTTGGTCTGGGGATAGATTGGCATCTAGGAGACCAGTTAGACAAAAATGATGGATTCAAGACAGCAGTGGAAACAAAGAAGAGTAACACTGAGAGGCATTGAGGGATAGAATCAATACAGGCTGATGACTAGATATGAGGCAAGAGGAAGAAGAAAATGTTAAGATTTCTAGTCTTAGAAACTATGCATACAAATGAAATAACAAATGGAACCAAAAAATACAAAGAGAGGAATAATTATTTGGAGTTCTTTTAGCCTTCTTCCCACTTTTTCCTGGCCTCTAGCCCAATTCATATTAACAAAAAGGAACTGGACTTCTTGTTATATATTTCTTGACTGTAAATCATGCCTAGCTTAAGCTGGTAGGCTTCTAAGTTATGTTAAGATCTAATTAACATCCCACAATTAAATATGTGAGAGCTCTTATTCTGAGACCGTAGTTTTTAACTATCCATGTAAGGATACTGGCTTTAATTCATGTGCAGCAAGTTTTGTATAACTTGCCCAAAAAAGAACTTGAATCCTTTTCCTGCTGATCTTCCAAAGGACCCAGTGAGCTGGATAAGTGGACCTAAAGCCCCCAGCTGAGGGTGGATTAAGAAATTTAGGTCTGCTGAAAAAACAGAAAGGCAGACACTGGCTACTGGGGTAGAGTCAGACTTTCTGACTGGAACATCAAGGAACCCACAAATGTAGCCTCACAGATATATGGGACTTGGAGACAAATTGCAGAGATAGTACATCAAACTATGTCCATAATATGTAATGTCACATTTGTGCAAGTCAGTAAGGAACTGCCAGGCTCCCCAACTACCTCCCCGATGATTCAATATTATGATGATTGTCAGTACAGGAAGCTGGCATTCCCTATTATAATTTTGAAAATTCATATCAACAGAATTCAATTATGGGCAATAAACATTTATTAATTATCTCTTAGAATCACTGTGACAGAAACAGCTAATTACCAATCCAATATCTATTCTTGCTTCTCCTTTAAGAGCAGAACCCTGATTTATTAAGACCCGCAAGATGCCAGTTTTTTCCATTCTCTAATGAAACTAGGAATGGCCAATGAGATCTAAAAGGAAGTCACTGAGTGGGGCATCTGGGGAAACTCTTTAGAGGAGGCGAGACTTCTATGCCCTCCCCACCATTCCTCTTTCCTCCTTCTTAGATTCTATCTATAAGGGCCAGAGCTCAAGAATGGAAATATACACTAATCCTTGCAGAGCAAAAAGAAAGAAGGAGCTCAAGTCCTCCAAACAAGCCTCCTTCAGCCTACTGCTGACCTTAGTATACATGATAAAAGATATAACACTAATTCATATAAATTAATGATATTTGGAGTTTCTGATGTGTGCAAACAAACATAATTAACATGTAGGAGAGCCAGCCAGATGCTCAGAGCTAGGGAAAGCAAAGATAAGTAAAATTGATAAATGGTATGAGAGATTATAGGAGAGAGGACAGAATTCTAAAAACAGTACTTTTTGGTTTCCCCGAAATAGTCTAATGTAACTGAAAAATGGATGAGGAAAGAAGTTACATTTGTAGTTACAATAATGCTAATTATCATAAGGAGTGAGCACTCTATCACATAAACTTGAGGGATCAGTCACGAGGTATCATAAAGCCCTATATTTTTCTAGGTACCAGTGGGGAAGAAATACCTGATTGTTACTCCCAGACAGTTTATACACTACAAGAGGAAAGTGACTAGTACTTAATAATAAATGGCACATATTACAGCCATTACAAGTGCTGCTATGCAGCTTTCAAGTCGACAAATATTCTCCCTTAATGAGGTGCCCTGGGGAGAGAGACATGAGTGAGAAATGATACTACAATACTTTAAAACCTAGGTTCCTAGGGAGAAGAAAGATACAATTCAAGTGGTATTATAATATAGTAGACTTGTATGAATTTAATAGCCATAGTTTCAAATTTTTTACAAGTAACTTCATTATGGGTGGAAATGTCTCCCCTAAAATTCGTATGTTGAAGTCCTAACCCTCAGCAACTCAGAATACGATCCTACTGAAAAAGAGGGGTTGCAGATATGATGAGTTAAGTTAAAATGAGGTTATACTGGAGCAGATTGAGTGCCTAATCCAATATGACCGGTGCCCTTATAAATAAAGGGAAAATTTGGACATATTACACACCAGGAAGAATATCATGTGAAGATGAAGGGGACACTTCTTCATGCCTAGATATGTCAAAGATTGCAAGCAAACCACCAGAGGCTAAGATAGAGGTAGATTCTTCCCACAGCCCTCGGAAGAAACCAAACTGCCCACACCTTAATAATCTCAGATTTCCAGCCTCCTGAACTGTGAGAAAATAAATTTCTGTTGTTTAAGATACCCATTTTGCGGTACTTTGGTATGTTTGCAGACGAATACAAACTTCAGTGGAAACTATACATTTGCCAACATATTGTGTAACTACATCAATGGCTGTCAAAATTCCGCTAGTGAGTAAGCTCAAATTTTTCTGTTTCAACATAATGACACTTGAGAGTAAAGGGCAGGGGAACTTTGCTGTTTGAAAAGGAAACACCCTCTTTAAAAATTGGTAACAATGCGTGCTGGTGCAGGAGCTGAATAGAAAGTTTAAAAGGTAAAAAAAAATTGGTGGTATTATCTGAATTTGAGGGTTCATGAAGTTCTTAGGATACATTTTCAAAGACTAATAAAGGTTTGTTTTTTTTTTTTTTTGTACAAAGCAGAAGAGATGAAATTCAGTAAATGACACAAAAATAAGCATTCAGAGGGGTTAAAGGAGGGAAAGTATCCATTGTGGGGTCAGGAAAGGAGGTGGCATTTGAGAACAGCTCAGAAAGATGTTCCATTAGTCAGGGTCCAGTCAGGAAAACAGAAGCTATGACTAGAGACTCAGAGGGGCATTGGGTACTCCGGTGCTGAGAGCTAAAAATGATCATGAGCTCTTCTACACCAGGCTGATATAACCCAGAGGTGAAAAGATTTAAGAAGCAGTTACCATCCCCTGGGATGACAGAACTGGTGGCCAGATCTCTCATAGAGAGGGGCCATGACACTACAGGACATCTCTGTACTACACCACAGAGGGGCCTGGCCATTTTCGTAGGCCACCCAGAGGGGCATGGCTGGGTGCCAGAAGGACTGGGTTGTGACTGTCTGGGACTCCTCCCACCTCAGAGGGAATAAAGCCAGGTCAGAAAGTTTCCACAGAAGTTGGGGGCTGAAGCCAAAGTTTTCTGCCTCTTACAGAGACTGAGATCCAACCTGGAGGTCAGAAAAAAGTCCAGTCTCCCCAACTTCCAATCCCTCATCAGTGTTCCCCAAGGGTAAACCCTACCCAGAAATTGGCTGGCAATGGGGTCTGGGAAATGTAATTGGAGGCATCTCAATCTCAGCTTCTCAGAAAAAAAATAGATAAGGTGTAGGTAGGGGTGTGTGTGTGTGTGTGTGCGCGCGCGCGCCGGGGCAGGAGGTAGTGCTTGAAGCTAAGAGTCTATAGGTGAAACAGGAAGAGATGCAAAGGTTTTGATTAAAAGGAGTCAGTCAGACAAAGATAAATACCATATGATTTCAAAATGTAAATCATGTATGTAAAATTTTAGAAACAAAACAAATGAATGAAAGGAAAAGAGACAAACCAAACCAAACAACAGGCCCTTAACTATAGAGAACAAACTGAGGGTTGCCAGAGGGGAGGTGGGTGGAGGGAGGAGGAAAAGGGAGTAGGGATTAAGAGCATACTTATGGGGCACCTGGGTGGCTCAGTCGTTAAGCGTCTGCCTTCGGCTCAGGTCATGATCCCAGGGTCCTGGGATCGAGCCCCGCCTCGGGCTCCCCGAGGCTCCCCGAGGCTCCCTGCTCGGCGGGAAGCCTGCTTCTCCCTCTCCCACTCCCCCTGCTTGTGTTCCCTCTCTCGCTGTCTCTCTCTCTCTGTCAAATAAATAAATAAAATCTTTTTTAAAAAAAAGAGCACACTCATCGTGATGAGCACTGAGTTTTAATGGAAGTGTTGAGTCACTATACCATACACCTGAAACTGATATAACACTGTTAACTACACTAGAATTAAAATTAAATAAAAAAAGAAATAGGGTAGAAAGTGGTATTTGAAGTCTCCTGAAGTACCTGGCTATAATCAAAGTGTCTGGAATGTATGGAAAGGTCAGTCAAACATGCTGATTCCCTGATATGTGTCAGGAATTTGTCTAGGTGCTAGAGATATTAAGGTGGGCAAAGGAGACAAACAGTGATTAGCGGATTATGTAATTCAACTTGAGCATCAAATGTGTATTAGGGAAAGAAGTAGGAAATAAGACTAAAGAGGGAGGAGAAAAGCCTAGAACTGTATTCTGTATAGCCTGGGGCACCATTAAGAGGTAAGTACATAGAATTCAATAAACCATGGTTAATCTTCAGTGGTTTGTGAAAATGGATCTGCATGTCTGTCACTGGGTCAGCAGCATTAATTCCGAGTAAAACAGATGTATTTTTTTCCTAAATAGCCAAATGTATTATTTTACCATCATCAACATCATCATCATCGGTGTTTATTATTTATGAAGCATTTACTACGTGCCAGGAATGGAGCCCTTTTCTTACATCACATCAATCCCCCCTGACAGCACTTACAGAGTAGGTCTCATGACTCCTATTTTACATGGAAAGAAAGTGAAGACCAGAGAACGTAAATTATTTGGTCGAAGCCATGTTGATTTTAAGTGGCTGACCCTGGATTCCAACCCAAGTCTGACTCCAAATCCCTTTCTCTGAAGCATTATACTCTACTATGCCTCAGAAAAGTCATCCAGACTCACACATTCTTTCCAAATATTCTAGCCAGCAAGGTCATTTCAAGAGTCAAGTACTGCCTGGCAGCTTGAGACAGTCCTCCACACTCCTAGCTCAGCTCATTTATAATCCCCTCCAAGTATTACCTCTCCTTCTTCTCACTTTTTAAGGTTTGTCCCAGCCCTCGGAGATGACAGGTGAATGATGGTGATGAGAATGTGGTAACATGAAGTTCATAAACAGGAGAGGTTGCCAGCAGTGGGCACGAAGAGGTTCACAGAGGACGCATCTGGGAGAGAGCAGCCCCAGCTGTTTTAACATGTGTGCAGATTACCAGTGTGCCCGCACACCCATGTGGACCTGATCACAGTTGTTCAGAAGAAAGCACAATTAAACTCAGGAATGCCATCATACAGACTATAGTTGCTCTCTTCCCAAGCCTTAATGGTTTGGCTCTTTATCTTACACATATAAACACAGTAGACAAAACCTCCAAATAAATAAGCAGCAGGTGCACTGGTATTCTCTTGCCAAGATATTATGCAAGTGGTAAACACAGCAGAAGCACACATCCGTCGGTTTCACTGCTGAATGTGGGAGGAGGCAGGTAATGTTGAGCAGGTGGGTTAACTTAAAACCCATCTGGCTTTCAGAAGGGCCACCGATGGCCCAGAATTGGAAGATGCCCAGGGGCACAAGAGGTGTAATTGCCCTGAAAGAAAATCCAGAGACTGTGAACTCTGGAAAGTTTAAGATTTAATGGGGAGTATCCAAACACATGCAAAATGATTCAGCAAAAGGGAAGCAATTGTAATAATCTTAATGACTTCTATCCAGCACTTCGCTGTTTTGCTTGTATTAACACCTGGTTATCACATCAAACTTACAGGATATGTACAGTGCACAATTTTACTGATATAGAAGCTGAATTTATGGATATAAAGTCACTTTCCTAAAATATATTTTAGGTACATATAGATATTATACATAAGGCAAGACAGATGTAGAAAAAGAATTTGAATCTAGGACTAGGTTAGTAATTCCTGTAACAAGCCACCATATCTCACATCTTAATTGCTAGAGATTCTTCCACTTGAAATAGCCAGATTACTTAGAAGCACATACTTGTACCCTAAACCACCTCCACCTATTTCTAAAAGAGCCTGATATTTGTCAAAAATTCCGGCAAATATGTACGTTGGCATGCCTGTGTTATGACCACTTTGATACTCTTATTTTAACAAAATCTGCTGCTTATTCTTTTTAGATACATCAGCAAACCTTAGTTTGTTCTGCCTGAAGAGTTTAAAGTACATTTACTCTGGCTTCTTTTTTTATCCTGTAAGGCAATCAAACTCTACGGTGAAAGAAATTTAAAGCACACGCCCAGGGGATGCCATTTTGAAAATGTGTAAGGATGTAATGGAGATAAGCCAATAAAACAATTTTGTCAAAATTGGTCTTAATGTCTTAATGTATGCATCCTGATTCAGGCAATCACTTCTTTCTTATCTTCTTCCCTTTAAGCCCTGTGCATGTTTTATATAATAACAGTATTGAAAAACATATGGGTCCACTGGGATCTCTCCTCCTCCCAGGCCTTTGTGCAATCCGTTCTCTTATTACCTTTTCCCTACTTCCTTATTGGACTGCAAATTCAGTTTGATCTTCATCTCTTCAGCAAACCTCCTCTGCCTTCTCCAACTGGGTTAGGCGTCCATTTCAGATGTTCCAAGAGCATCCTGGACAAGTTGGTATTACCACCACTGTTTGATTGTAACAATAACGGTAGTAACAGCAGTAGCATTAATAGTGAAATTAGCACTGAACTTATACTACCAGCAGCAATAGTAATTGCCATGAATTGAACGCCTCCTGTGTGCCAGGCACAGGACCAGGAGCTTTAAATATATTAACACTAATCGATGTGAGTCCTATGGATTAGCATGAATTAATTATCCCCACTAGTCAAATTGAGGGAAACCTAATTCCCTTTCATTCCTCCTTTATTGGTAGCTATCTCTCCCTTACCATTTCTTATTTTCAGTCTTAATGCTGCCCTCTTTGCTTCCTTAAGTAATTTAGCTATGTATTAAATTCTATATATTTTATATTTATATTTCCCCAAAGAATTGTTTTTTGTATTTGTTAGTTCACTATTTTTCTGATTTCTAAATCACTAGATTTATGTTTTTTCTTCTATTAAATTGTATCTCTCGTCTTTCCTTAGGGTTGTTTCTAACAGTTTGAGTCTAGATGCTTGATTCATTTGATTTTTCACATTTTATTAATGTGAGTATTTAAGCCTATGAATTTCCCTGGTGCAGGGCCTACTTGGATCCCATACTACCTAAATCCATATTTCATCAATTCTAAGACACAATTCTTTTTTTTAGGATTTTATTTATTTACTTGAGAGAGAGCGTGCACAGAGGGAGAGTGAAAGGGAGAAGGAGGTTCCCCAATGAACAAAGAGCCCAATGCAGGGCTCAATCCCAGGACCCTGAGATAATGACCTGAGACACAGCCAGACGCTTAACTGACTAAGACACCCAGGTGCCCTAAGACACAATTCTTTTAGGTTATTTCAACTTGTAACACTTCTTTGAAGATTCTATTTATTTATATGAGAAAGAGAGAGCACGTTCCCATGTGCAAGCTGGGGGAGGGTCAGAGGGAAAAGGAGAAAAAGAATCACAAGCAGATTCCGTGCTGAGCTTGGAGCCCAATACAGGGCTTGATCTTACGACCCTGAGATCATGACCTGAGCTGAAATCAAGAGTCAGACGCTTAACCGACTGAGCCACCCACGCACTCTTTTAACACTTCTTTGAATCAAGGGACGCCTTCATCAAAGGGTGAACATATGCATCTATTAATACACTAAACTCCATCTTGATCATATTCCAATGGTTATCAGCCAGGCTGGAGTCCTGAAATCGTGGCCCTCCAGAGGCCTGCACAGACTCAGGCATGTTGTTCCTCCTGGTATCACTCCTGTTGAGTTACATCCATTAGTGGTATTCTAAGAGCGGAGTTCAGTTGCTCTTTCAAATACTTTCATTTTGTCAATCAAAATCATTCTAGGAACAATTTTTTTTAAAGATTTTATTTATTTATTTGAGAGAGAGAATGAGATAGAGAGCATGAGAGGGGGGAGGGTCAGAGAGAGAGGCAGACTCCCCGCCGAGCAGGGAGCCCGATGCGGGACTCGATCCCGGGACTCCAGGATCATGACCTGAGCTGAAGGCAGTCGCTTAACCATCTGAGCCACCCAGGCATCCCGCTACTCACGTTTCTTATTCGTTACTTTTTCCAGATAAAACTTGCAAACATTTTATCAAGCCTTTCTCTTATTCCACCAAAACAAACCAACCAACCTATTGGTATTTTGATTGAAGCTTTGTTCAATTTCTAGATTAATTTGGGGATAGTTAAGGTTTTCATAACATTATGTTCAGGAATATCATAAATCGTATTTCTTTTAATCCAGTTGTGTAATACATATCTATGTTGTTGTTTTCCAAATATATCTGTCAGACCTTTTCTCAACTTCGTAACTGTTCTCTGCTGACATGCCCTGAATTACAGCTTTTTATTTGCTTGAAGGGAGCCCAGATGATGGTGATGTTAATGCTGTGTGTTCCACGTTATGGAGAAGCCTCTGCCCCAGAGCAAGGCTTCAAAACTGGTAGATGCAAATAAAGATACAGGAATCGCTTTGTCTCTTTTTTTTTTTTTAAGATTTTATTTATTTGCGAGAGAGAGAATGGGAGACAGCATGCGAGGGGGAGGATCAGAGGGAGAAGCAGACTCCCCGCCGAGCAGGGAGCCCGATGCGGGACTCGATCCCGGGACTCCAGGATCGTGACCTGAGCCGAAGGCAGTCGCTTAACCAACTGGGCCACGCAGGCGCCCATCTAGGAACAATTTTTAAGAAGATCAAGAAAGCACTACCATCAACACTTTCCAAAGGAGTATCAGTGGATTGAAAGAAAACTCTGGAGATAATAGTGGACCACTCTCTGAAGTAATGCCCCATCACTAATGTACTTGGTGACACAGTAGAAGAAAAATTCTAAGGAATAAAACAGAATGGAGGCATAACTTACTGGCAGAAACTGTCCTCTTAATGAATATAAAATAACCATGCACCCTACAACTGATGCTGTCATAGATTTGATGATGTTACATTTGTGTCTTTAAAATTATGACCTGCTAGAACTTTACAATATTGTTTTCATTTCCATTTGATCTGTGTGTCTTTAAGAAGGGATTTTTACATCTCTACGTTATACTGGCTTTTTTGCCTTCCAGCTTTGCTTTTAATTTGAAGCTTCATTGTATGGAGACCAGAGAATGTTAATGTTGTCTACATTATTTATATATTTAAATAATCTATTGAACGTGTGTGTATGTGTGTGTGTGTGTGTGAGAGTGTGTGTAGCTCTAAAAATAGCCAGTCTTGTCAAGGTTACATGGACATTTAAAAAGAAGGTGGTTTCCATCTTTTGAGGGAACAGAATCTTTATATACTTTTAGGAGACCCTCAGTAAGCCTTTAATTTAAATGCAACAGTATATAAAGTTCTGTAATCCTAGTAGAAGATAAAAAATTAGAGAAAGAGGAAACAAGATTTGAAGAAGAACTGATTATGTTTAGCTGTTGAAAGTGAACGCTCAAACCAGGAGTTTAAGGCAGAATATCAACTTGAGGAACTGAATAAAATAAATGGAGAATAACCATAGGTAAGACTGGGTTTGAGGATGGAATAGAAAAGAAGTGTCTCTAAAACAGAATAAAGCTTATGTCCAGGCACTCCACTCTCCTTTTCCTATGTCTGTCTTACTTCAGCATTTCCAATATTTCTGCCTTAGATTTTTGTCTTTTATGAGAATCTGACAATTACCTCTACTATTACTAACCTAATAACTTTCTTTAAATCTGTTTCGTATCAATTCACTCTTCACATAGCATTGCTTTAAGTAATAATATCCATGAACTAATGGAATGATATGATGTATATATATGCCATTAAATATGGTGGTTAAAAAAAGCTTGTCTGTAAAATAATCTCCCTCTTTGTACATAAGACTGATAAATGCTGCATAACCAGTAAATGTTTTTTACTTAGTCTGGCACCTGTGGCAGAGCTGGTACTGCCCTCAAGCTGACTGCAGGGAGGTGAGTCATGGAGGTGACTGAGAGCTATGGGGCTTGAATTGTGAGCCACCTGTTATAAGTAGAAATAAGTAGATGAAAACCTAGGGATCTACCACTTGCTGAATTAAGAGTCTAGGATGATTTGGAAGTCTTGAGATAGACAAGTTTAGGGCAAAAATCACTTATTCTGTTTTGAATGAAAGTCCACGCTGTCTACATTAGAGGTCAGATTCTCAAGAACCTAAGAAAGAAAATATTTCTCCCTATAGTTTCTTGTAACTGAGGAACAATCTGGCTATTGGAAGGGAATAATGTCCAATAATTTGCTTCCTTTTCCTTTTCCCAGAATTTATTTCTTAGCAGTTATTCAGGCATAAGTAAATATTTAAAGCACATTTTATTTTTAAATTTTTTTTGTAAGTAAACTCTACCTCCAACTTGGGGCTCAAACTCACAACCCCAAGATCAAGAGCTGCATACTCTACCAACTGAGCCAGCCAGGCACCCCAAAGTACATTTGTATCACAAGCTTCGTGTCAGTTTGTAGCAAGCCAAATGTATTTCATTCGTTAATTTCAGAATAGGTACATGTGGCTTTGCTACTGTGAAAGATACCATAAATTATATGATTAGAAAAAATAAATGCTAGTTTCCAACTATTGAGCATTTTGTGCCAGGAAAAATGAAAAATGAACGTGAATATTCTAAGTTTGCCAACAAAAATATTAAATAGGTTAATATACTGAAAGTCACACCAATAGTAACCATCAGAGCTGGGGTTGAGAATCAAGACAGTTGGGCTACAAAGCCCATGCTGCTACTAGACCTTAAGATGAAATGATCCAATAGACTGTAAACTGGATTCTTGTCTTTAAATGTTTTATTAAGTGCCAAAAAACAGTTTCTGGGGTTGTTGCCTGTTTTGTTAGTTTTTAATGAAGATGAAGTCATGTGAGCGAACATGCCTATCAGTCCCGCATGGCATGTGTAGGTTCCATGCGCTTGAGTTCCTTTCCTTCCTCAGAATGAGTAGCTGGTGCTGGCAAGCTCTTCACCACCCCTGCCTTTTCTTCCTTCTGTGCAAGGAGCTAGAGTACATTCACCAGACTTCTAGCAGTGGCCACATTACTGAATTCCAGCCAAGGGTATGTGAGCAGCCATGATGTATTCCACTTTCAAATAACCCCATAAAAATCTCCTGTGTGTGATCTTCCAATGCAGATGACCTCTAAAGTGACCTTGACAATCACTTCATCAAGACAGTGGAGTCACAAAATAGAAGGAGCTTGTGTCTTTGAGCCACCACTTGGAGGAGAGCTATTTAATTGGGTATAATTTTGGACTTTAGATAAGTAAAAAAAAAAAAATTCTATTTGGTTAAACCCCTGAAATTTTTGAGTTTGTCTCTCACAGAAACGGGCCTATTGTGTTAGATTATGAATGTCCTCTGGCTGAAAAGAATCCAAAATCCTTGAAAAATTTGGATATCAAAGTAGAAACATTAGACTTAGCTTGCATACTGACTAAAAACCAAAGCCCTAAAATTACTTAATGCACTCAAAATTATGTGAAACACTGGCCAAATCTGTTTCTGGAAATGTATCTCTGAGGTGAATTATAAGTCTCTGATTAGTAATTTAACAAAATCTTAAAATTTTTAGAAGACTTCAAAGTCATTTCTTTAATTTTGATCATTCATTTTATCAAATTACTACTTTCTTTAATAATACATTTTTCTCTAACCCTTTAATTCATGACATCTGAAGTGCTATGATTATAATTATCTCATATTAATATGTTGGTTTCTTCAGAAACTATACTCAGTTGAAACACTTTAAGGTTTTAACCACTGTAGACTTAATTAAGTTAATTAAAATACTATTGTGTTATATTTTTACTTTATGATTACCCCATTATCATTAATGATTTTGATAATAGCAATAGAATTTATTATTTATGGAGCATACTTTTTTTTTTCTAAAACATTTAGTTTTATGGTTACCTTCATTAAAAAGAATCAATCAGGTGCATACCCAGCAAGATTTTTGCCTATTTTTTCTTTAGTTTAATCAATTCTACTCTATAAACTAAGGCCCACCTATTCTCCTAGTCATAACCGGCATCATGCACTAGCAAATCTCTTTAGCTGAAAGGAGTTTACTGGATGCTATCCTGTGACTTTAAGATTTTTTTTTTTTTTTTTTGAGACAGAATGAGAGAGAGAGAGAGCACATGAGAGGGGGGGAGGGTCAGGGGGAGAAGCAGACTCCCCGCCGAGCAGGGGGGATTGTACAGATTTCAAGACCCTTCATGATCTGGTCTGGCTTAATGCCTCTGCTCCCTGTTACTTTCAGAGTTCAATTCCATAAATACACTCTCTTCTCTGGTGTCTCTGTGCCTTGACCAGCTATCCAGCTCCCTTCCATCTTTGGAAACTGTTCAGAAGATACTTTCCATGGAAGAATTTCTCATTCTTTTCTTGGTACTATTCTTTTTGACTCTACTTGCTTCCAAAATCGTATGCTGCATATCGTGTATCGCCGTTTGCCAAACACTAAACTAGAGGTTTATGTATATTCATGAGAATTCTTCCAGAAAACTTCCACAAGTTCAACATTGTTCTCACATTTTAGAGGCAAGAAAAGTTAACCCATTTGTTCATACTGGCTAATGGATGGCTTCTTAGGGTTCACGTTAGCTAAACATGAGTATCTCTAGATTCTACCCAAGGTCTGTCTGCTTCTAAAGCCCAGAATCTTTTATATTCGGGTAAACAGACATGCAAACAAACACATATTTGCTTGTTTCCATGTGTGTGACTGAGAGAGGCAATCAAGGAGGGAGAAAGAGACCAAGGGAGAGAGACAGAAAGTAAGAGATTGAGAAGAAAGGATTTAAATATGGCAGATTCTTTAATACACCGTTCTACTCCAAAGGTGAAATGACCGAGAGTGAGTGAGCCTGAGAGAGGAAGGGAACTCTGCTGCTCACCCACATCATCTCAATTTGTGGGCTCTCACAGAAAATGAGTTTTTAGTCCTGAGTATAATTCTATTTTTTAATCATGTGTATCTTTTCCACTTCTTGGCACCCATGGACAAGCCAATGACTTCATCTTGTATTCAGTCAAAGAAATGGTGATCTTTTTCCAATGTGGAGATGATACATCCCAAGCTGGAAGAATTCAAAGGCAGTCCCTCTGTTTGTAATGTCATACCTTCTTAAAGTATGCTTATGTTCTGATGTGAGAACCCTACTCTTTTGCATATTGCAGGCGCTCAATAAATATCTGTAGAATGACTGGGTCAATAAATAAATGCTACTATTCATCAACATTTGCTTCTGCTCATACAAGCCTATATTTTTTAGTGTGTCTTCCTTCTATAACTTAAACGGTCCTACATCAAAGATTCTAAGGGATCAACTGATTTAAGACTGTTTCATATAAAGTATCTTTTATGAGGTGAAAACCCAAGAAGCATGAAAATCCAATGCTTTGCTTTGCTGCTTATGATGGCTTCCCTAGGCATACCATAAGCCAAGGTCACATCAGCCCTAAGCCAGAACCCAGTTGTTTTGTATCTTCTGATAATACAGAAAAACACACTTAAAGCCACCATCTGAACATAACACACGTATAAGACGAGCCTGCAAATGTGTCCAAAAGAAAGAAAACTACTTTGGAGAAAAGTTGACACATTAAATTTATTTCATGCAAGAAGAATACACTAAGAATATAATTTGCATCCTTTGCATGTCTTGCTCCTATTCAGATTCTTTCATGCATGTTAAATATTGATTTAATCTTATTTATTTATATCTTATTTGTAAATTGCTTGCTATGCAGCCTATTAATGTGTTTTAACTGAATTACGTATATTCATTTATGTATTTGTTTATCCTTACATGGATACGTTTTAGCATCGCTCCACATTTGGAATTCTGGATGCAGTGACCCATGAGGATCAACTCCCCTCAACCACCCTGCTTTTCATTGCTGAAAACTCTTATCCTATATTGAGGGCAAACCCTACTGACAGTCTCCATATCCTCAGAGTCAATGGATAACTCAGTACATGTTGAATACAATGACATTCTAGTTGTTATTCTCTATAAACTGGCCTTCAACGTAGAGATAAAAACATAATTTAACTAAATATTTCCATCTTATCCTGACTCATGTAGCAGAACAAGAATATATAACACAGTAAAAATTACTTTTGAAAAAATAATTTTTTAGCTAACTTGGACACTATCCAATAGAGCTCACAGTTTCTGCTGCAAGAACTCTTAAATAATTGAGGCCCATTAACTTTTACAAGAATCATCAACCAACCCCAACTACAACTAAATGTGTCATTTCCAATTATAATAATAATAGCCCAAATTTATGCTATAATAAAATATCTTTGTGTGATAAAGTGACAATATCTATTTACCACTGAATTTTATCTAGGTAACTTTAAAAGGACAGGAGTTCTAAATATATAAGTTTGCAATGTTTGCAAAGAAAAAGGAATGAATCTTTCTTGAGACTTGACCTTGAGCCAGGAACTCTTTTAGGCTTTATTTATCTCACTTAATATCCACAGTACTCCCTTTGAGTATTATTGCCCTCAGTTACTCATAAAAACACTTCAGTGCAGAAAGCTTAAACACCTTGTCCAAGGTTATACCATTAACAGGTGCCAGAAACTACACTGAACTCTAGATATTTCTTATTCTAAAATTAGCCTTGAGAAAGTTCTGATCAGATTTTTTTTAAGCAGCTTCCTATAAAATGAAGAATTATGCCTTGATGAGATTAAATACTATCAGGATATTATTTTTTAAAGGTACACTAATAAATATTATTTAAAAAACTACATTTACCCTAAGGAGGCATGGGATAGATATTCTCTTCTATGCAATTGTGTAAAATGTTTCCTGCAAGGTAATCAAATACTTAAAAGTTCTCCCCAACTCATCCTCTTATAATTGCCACGTACACATTTAAAGAACATTCTTATATGAAGGATGGTAAACTCCCAACCTGCCTTTCTTTTCCTCTGGAAAATCAACTCAACCAGTGTCAACAAGTACTTTATACAGTGTCAGAACGGGCCATGAAAGAGGGCTATAAAAAAAACTGGATTTCCTTTCTTGAGTATAACAGTGAAGAATGAAAGAGAAAAGGAAAGCTGGTACCATGTGTGCTTTTATAAGGACATGTCTGCCCATTCAGGGAGCAAAGGACCAAGTTCAGTGAGTGAGCAGAGAGTTTATCCATGACAAATGACACTCAACCTGAGCTAAATTTATAAACTCTAGTGCAAATTCAACCTATTTTATCTTCTGCATTTTACCCTGTCACCCTGCATGATGACATTAAGTGCAAAGCTGTAGAGAAAACAATATCTTTTTCTGAAATGTTTTCATGAAATAACCATTATATTTCTAAACAAATGAAAACAAGCACCTTGGTGGAGAAATGCATAATAATAGATTGCAGGAGGTTTATTTTGTGATTTTCAAGGGAAGTGACACCTTGAGTAATTCACAATTCTAAATTCAAACTGTCTTCCTTATGAGAAAAATTCCATGACCCCCTCTACTGAGAAATCTGGAAGAGCGTGCAAACATTTTTTTGGATGCACAGTATTGATGCATAACAAAATGTGCTGACCTTTGCACAGTAAAAGACAGCATATTTTTAGGGGGCACCTGGGTGGCTCAGTCAGTTAAGCATCTGCCTTCAGCTCAGGTCATGATCCCAGGGTCCTGGGATGGGGTCCCACATCGGGCTCTCTGCTCAGTGGGGAGCCTGCTTCTCCATCTCCCTCTGCCTGCTGCTTTGCCTACTTGGGTTCTTTCTTTCTCTCTCAACAAAATCTTAAAAAAAAAAAAAAAAAAGACAGCATACTTTTGAAATGGAAAAGAGATAGGAATGGAATGGATGAGAGTTTGGGCTCTAGTAATGAAAGTCTGGGTTCAAATTCTAGCCTTGCCAGTTACAAGCCATGTAAATGTGGGAAAAGTATTTTAGAAGCTTCAGCTCTTACAACTGTGAAACAGGGACAATAAATAATACTTATTACATGTACTTGATTGTTAAAGGGCTTACATGACAGAATGAACTCAAAGCAATGTCCTTCATGGGGCATTCAAAATGCAATTGTTCAATATATGTAGACTCTCGTTATTCTTCATATTAGTTGGTCCAGACCTGCATTACCTCTCTTGGAGAACTGCCTCCTTCAGTCTGTCCATCCTAACTTGGCCAAATGTTTGTTATCATGTCTTTCTCCTGTTCATTCACCTCTTACAATTACCTGCTCTTTACACATAGTGTTTTTTTTCATACTGTAGGTCATGATCCATTAATGGGTCAAGAAATCAATTTAATGATGAGTAAGGATGAGACTTAAAAAATAATAGAAGAGGGGCACCTGGGTGGCTCAGTCAGTTAAGCATCCAACTCTTGATTTTGGCTCAGGGCGTGATCTCAGTGTCTTGAGATTGAGACCTACATCGGGTTCCTTGCTAAGCGTGGAGGCTGTTTAATATTATCTGTCTCCCTCTCCCTCTGCTCCTCTCCCCTGCTCTTGCTCTCTCTCAAAACATTAATTAATTCATTTAAAAAAATAAAAGAAGAAAGAATGGAATGGATTTAGAATTAGAATGGAATGGAATGGGAGACCAGATACTATCAGAGCACATCTTGCATCATAAGGGTAAGATTCATCTTTGAAACCTCTTACTACAGTTAGTGAGTACATGTATGCATGTGTGGGTGTATGCTGAATTGTCATATAAAATATATTTTCTTGGGGCGCCTGGGTGGCTCAGTCATTAAGTGTCTGCCTCTGGCTCAGGTCATGATTCCAGAGTCCTGGGATCAAGCCCCGCATCGGGCTCCCTGCTCAGCGGGAAGCCTGCTTCTCCCTCTTCCACTCTACCTGCTTGTGTTCCCTCTCTTGCTGTTTCTCTCTGTCAAATAAATAAATAAAATCTTTAAAAATATATATATTTTTTTCTGACTAGGTGATAATCAAAAACATCTGAGAAGCACTGGACAGGATGATACCCCAATTTTAGAGCTCTACTATCCATATGGCCATCAGTCTTGGCTACTCTATGCTCACGGCCTACTGACTAGGAAGAGAACATCATGCATTCTGCCTCTCTTTTACTTTTGAAGTGGGAGAAGCAGTTTAGTATGATAGGAACTAGAATATAATAAGACTATGATTGTATACGTTGCTAATTTTCTTACCTAAATTTACTGGTTCATTAATGGGAATGGATACAATTTAGAGTTCAAATGTTAATAGTACCATATCATGGTCCTTCCCACTCCATCCCCACAGAAAATGAATATAATCATTGCTGAATATATTATGCACCAAGAATAGCACACAAATAGCAGTTTAAAAATTTCACTGACCTGGAATTTTTTTGTAATTTTAGAATAATGATTTTTCATCTGTTGGATGAAAATATTTATCTCCAGAGATGCATTTTCTTTTTTTTTTAAGATTTTATTTATTTATTTGAGAGAGAAAGCATGGGCACAGGCAGGGGGAGGGGCAGAGGGAGGAGAAGCAGACTACTTGCTCAGTGGGGGGCCTGACATGGGCTGGCTCCTAGGACCCTGAGATCATGACCTGAGCTGAAGTCAAATGCTTAACTGTCTGATCCACCCAGGCGCCCTGAGATGCATTTTCAAAGGAAAACATTTCCAGCACAAATCCATGTCTACCTTGTAAGTAAACCATGAACATATGATACAAAGAATGTAAACAGGGCATCTGATATAAAAATATAACCCCCCTTGAGATAACTAAGAAGTCTCCATTGTATATTAAGATAGTCACTCAAGCATTAGAGTAGTCTTTGGGGAAGGATGAGAAGAAAGAGGATCAAATATATTAAAATTAATGTGTCTATCCCTCCCCAGATCATAATATTCTTAGTTTCAAATACCCTCATTGTCTTTCTTTCTCTGTAATTTCAGAGAAATCAGGGTAACTTTGAGTGATACTGAAAACACTAGGAATTCTCTCCAATCAGGCTCTTAACTAAAAAACTGTAACTGCCTTAACTAGTAAGAGAGAACTCAACTGCAAAATCAGACTCATATACATTCTTGAAGTATTTTTCCCCCTTTGAAGATATTCCCCTTTGAGGCAAAACTGCCCTCAGAAAAACCAAAAGTGAATTTTATTGCCTATCCATCATCTTTAAAAGCTGAGTTTACAAATGAAGCATTGCGAACAATTTATAAGCATGTTCGTTAAAAGATTGTATAGCAGATTTCCTCTCGCGTAAACAGACTCTATTTTTTTTAACAGACTCTTAATTATAGAGAACAAACTGCTGCTAATGAGAGGGGAGGTGGGTGGGGGATAGGCTAAATAGGTGATGGGGATCAAGGAGTGCACTTGTGATGAGCATCCGGTGATGTATGGAGGTGCTGAATCTCTATATTGTACACCTGTAACTAATACAACACTGTATGTTAACTAATTGGAATGAATTTATTTATTTTAAAGATTTTATTCACTTGAGAGAGAGAGTGAGAGAAAGAGCATGAGAGAGAGAGCACAAGCAGAGGGGAGGGGTAGAGGGAGAAGCAGGCTTCCTGCTGAGTGGGGAGCCCAATGTCCACTTGATCCAGGATCCTGGGATGGTGACCTGAGCCAAAGGCAGATGCTTAACCAACTGAAAGAGCCACCCAGGCACCCTAACTAACTGAAACTTAAATAAAAACTTAAAAAAAGAACTGTATAGCAGATGTAAGGGCCAAGGATATGAGAATTTGATAAATCTGAAGTTAAATAGTCTGAGTTCAAATGGCAACTCAATTATTTTTCAGCTTTGTGACTTTGGGAAATTACTTAAGCTTTCTGTGCTTCAGTGTCCTCATGTGTAAAATTGGGACAACAATATTGACTCTATAAATAAAGAAGTGATGCTTAAATAAGACAAAATATATATATATAACAGTTGCGTCAGGACCTGACATATAATAAATGCTCAATAACTGGTAGCTATTAAGTGTGAGAATAGTCATAAACAAGTCCTAGGGAATAGGTACTGGTACAATGCTCCACAAAATAACTTATATTTGGGAAAACATCTTAACATTAGCATTCAAAATTATGACGTATTATTTTAATTCAATTGTAATATGGATTTATGTTGGAAGGATAAATGTTCATAGCTGAAATCCTGAACAAAACCCATTATAAAAATGCTTTCATTTTACGTATTCTTTCTGAGTTCTGAGCAGGGGAGAAGTGAAGAAACAGAATGAGTAGATGATTTGATTTCATGAACTCGAGAGACTCCGAGACGGTGCTCTCAAGACACAGAAGAGTTCCCTACACAGAGAATCAACACTAGTTCACCAAATGAAGACTACATATCAATATTACATTGTAAGATTATTTTTGTGGAGTTAAATTTGATTCCTTTCTTGCCTCTGTCCATTTCAAACACAAAATATGTCTCACTTATCCTCATATCACCAGGGTCTCGATGGTGCCTGGCAGATAACTGGCACTCATTAGACTTATAATGAATGATATTGATACATGATACACACAAACAATCAAACAAGAGTTTACTGCTCAGCAATCTGCCTAGACCTGGCTAGTGGGCAGATGGAAGGTAAATTGCTGCTCTCATTTTTATTTTCTTTTCCCTCATTATCACTTATACTTTAGTGAAAATCAAGTTAAATGAGTATATTTTTCCTCCTAGGGTGTTGAGATCTTGGGCCTAAAATGTTTCTCTCTTAAAACAAAAAATCAACCTTGAAAGATGTAATCAAGCTTCAAATTTTGTTTAATTCATAGAGGGATGCTCTTGTCAACTTGAATTATACTATGTATTTACCCCAAATTATTTTAGTCATCAAGAATTTACATGCCATAACAGAATCTGCCCTCAAGGAACTAAAAATCCAAATCAATATATACACACTATGAGAATTTAGTAAAACGACAAGGCAGAGTATAATTAAGTGAAATTTGGATAATTTAGACAGTAAATTGCCTGGATTAATAATAAATACCATATATTCACCTAAATACCTACCATTATTACTGATCTTCGAAATAACCAACTAGCAGACCTTCACCCCAATGGATAGAGAGGAAGCCTCCAAACCTGGAGACTGTGCCTTGCTCCAGGTCCCACAACCAGTGAGGAGTAAATGCTAGATTCAATCCTCCATCAGCCAGCCTTCAAAGATTGATTCATTCCCACTACACTCACTGCTGCAATAACAAGTGGGAAGAAACAAACTGAAGAAGGAGAAGGAGGAGGAGGAGAGAGGGAAGGAAGGAAAGGGATGGAAGGAAGGATAGGAAGGGAAGGAAGTGAGAGAGGGAGGGAGGGAGGAAGGAAAGGAGGGAGGGGATGAGGGAGGAAGGAAGGGAGGGAAGGAGTGATAGGAAAGGAAGGAAGTGAGGGAGGGAGGGAGAAGGAAGGGGGGGAGGAAGGGAAAAAAGGAAAGAGTGATGAGAGAGAAATAGGAATTTGAAGGAAAGATAAAGGAATAAATTGAAGGGGTTGCAACTTTTGTAGAAGAGCAAGATATATTACCTTCTCCAAGCAAGCATGACCATTTCCTGTGATTGACTGAGTTTCATTTTATTTCATTTTTAAGAAGAAAACAAACCAGGCTGGAGAAGGCAAGTGGCCCAAGGGCAGAAATAACCATTGAACAAAAGCTTAACATAGTAAATCCTTACATTTAGCATAGAACTTGGCAAATATAAATGCTTAATAAATATTCCTGGAATATACAACAGCAAGAGCACGTATGCATTGAGTACTTTGAGTACTTACTATGTACAAGCCCTGGCTAAGTATTCTGCATGTATTAACTGACATGTTACTCATAACAATGCTGCAAGGTGGGTGCTATACTTAGCTCCATTTTTCATGAGAAATGAGGAAACTGGTATTTAGAAAGCATATGTCCCAAATCAACGGAGAATGTGACCCAGGAACTCAAGCTTCACATCCCCAGTCACTACCGACCAGGCTTCACTGAATGAATGGAATAATCAGGACTTTCTCAGCTTATTTCAATTACTCAAAAAACAAATTTTTGGCTTTAAAAATGTATTACCAAACATACATCATTTTTACCACTTATACAACTGAAATGAGGTGGAAACCAAGGGAAAGAATTACAACATATTTCATTGTATCAGGAAAGCGACAAGCATTGATCTTGGCAGATCTGAAGCTTCCTCTTTGCTCTTTAAACAGCATGCCATGGGGTTGTCAGGAAAAAAAATGGAAAATATGCTTGAAAATTCATCAGTTCACATATATTCCAGGAAGCATTTTCCATAAAAACAGCTGTGCTTGAATATATAGTAAAAGTATGTGTATAAAGTCCATTATTTCAGAAATCATAAAAGGAACTTCCAAGAAGCTTAATGTATTGACTGTTATTTTTATGAAATGAGAGTGTTGAAAGGAAAGCAAAACTGAGATAATGGAATAGAGACACATAAGAAAGAAATACCGGTAATGAATGTCAGTTTGAAACACTGCGATGGACCATGGTGGTGATTAAAACGAATGATTGCCAATGAATCCTCATTGACAGAATGAACATTTAACTTAAGAGGGTGTCCAGCCTTTGGTGAAGAAGAGAAACTGCTTTTTAATTTATGAATAATAATATCATTGATTAAAGATAATGCACATTTTTGACATGGTGCTAAGCATTCAACCACATTGTGTCAGTTAATTTTCTTAGCCATGAGGCAAGTACCAATGTCTCCAATGTATAAACCAAGATGAAGAAACTGAGAATTAGTCTTATTCTAGAAAGATCCTACAGTTTTCAATTTCATCTAACCCCAACTGAATGTTTGCATAACCAATACCCAAACACCTCCAAGTAGGGGGGAAATTACCACTTTGTGGATCAGCTACATTCCATTTTTCTTGTGTGTTTGACTACTGAAATGTCATTTTTGTATTCTCTTAAAATCTAGCTTCCTATTGCTTCTATCCAATGATCTTAATTGTACCTTTTGAGGTCCAATTGTGTAAGTCAAACAACTATTCCTTGTGATACCCCTTAAATATTTAAAAATATTTAAAAATAGACAACCGTATGTTAACTAGTTCTTTTCCTCATTAAAATGACCAAAATGGGGTGCCTGGGTGGCTCAGTCAGTTGGGCAGCTGACTCTTGTTTTGGCTCAGATATGATCTCAAGAATGATCTTAGGGTCATGGGATTGAGGTCCATGCCCAGCGTGGAGCCTGCTTGGGATTCTCTCTCTCCCTCTGCCTCTCACACCTCCTCCCTCTCTCCCTCTCTCTCTAAAAAACATAAACAATAAAGTAAAACAACCAAAATTACTATCAAAATTATCTCATTATTCATTTTCAGACGTAAAAAGGAAAATAAATTTTATGTAGATAATTGCTGGTCTCTGCCAATGAAATAAAAATTATTTATTGAGCATCTATTTAATCTTAAGAGAAACTGGAACCCTCTCAATACACTGAAATTCCATGTAGCTGTATTTGACCATATGTATCTAGCATGCTATGGGTGGCAGGCAATTGCTCCATCAAAGGCTGGTATGGTGAAAGTCTTAAAAGACAGCTTATTCTCAATAACTTGTCCCTGATGTGCCCTCTTCCCCCTCATCAAAGCAACCCTCAAACCAAAAAGGGAAGAGGAAAGATTCTGATTTTGATTAGGGATTGGAGCTCTATACGTCCTTCTTTTCTGATATCCCATGGTATATATCAGCATCCCAGATGGGGCAAGATTAGAACCCTAAATATCCCAAGTCCTACATCAGACACTGAATTACCTAGCTTTCAAATATCAAATGCAGGACACTTCTACCTTCTACATCTTTATGCACAGAGCTCTATGATCCTAAACCCAACTGAAGGGGCCCTCCTACCATAGCAGAGGTACTCTAAAACATGTAGCTGGTAATGAGAGAAATAATAAAAACACATTATGCAATAATTGTCATTAAGATACACCTTGTCTTTGGGAAATATTGTCGGATACCTAGCCAAGAATGAGGTTTTCTGTTCATGTGAATATTCCTACTTTTTGTTTGTATATTAGAGTATTTGTAATTAGTAATACATCCTATAAATCAAGATTCTATAACCATTATTTGGAATATTCCCCAACATTTAAAATTCAGAAGCATGGCAGACTTAGTAGAACTAATCACTTCTTCATCCATTTAAAAGGTGTTGAGCATCTCCTATTATGAGCCTGGTGCTAGGATAAGCACTGAGAGTAGAAGTAAATGGTCTCCAGGGGCCCCTGGATGGCTCAGTCAGTTAAGCATCTGCCTTTGGCTCAAGTCAAGATCCCAGGGTCCTGGGATAGAGCCCCGCATCGGGCTCCCTGCTCAGTGAAGAGCCTGCTTCTCCCTCTCCCTCTCCTGCTCCCCCTGCTTGTTCTCTCTCTCTCTTTCTCTCTCTGTCAAATAAATAAAATCTTTAAAAAAAAAAAGATGGTCTCCAATAGAACAAATGCACAGAGAAGATATGTATATGCACATAATATATACTGTATTCATGGTTGGGAGGAAAGGACAGTTAGGCAAGGATTTCAAAGACCGTAATAGCTGGGCTGAGTCTTAAAGGACAAAAAGGCATATGAGGCATAGTCTAGACCACAGTCTAATTGAGGAAACAAGGAATAAAATATTAATGAAGAGGGTTGAGTTGGATAAGCAGACTGTAAATACTGTAAGCAAAGGAGATAAGTAACAAGAGACTCTATGTAAAAGGTAGCCATTTATCTGGGTCTTGAACTAAGCATGAGGTTTAAATAGAGGACAGAGGCCAATTATGCTCCCACTAACTTTCTCCCATAATTCCTAATTATTCCCTTTCATGAGATTCTTAAGTAAATAATCACTTACTAAATATCTCTATCCTTTCTAAGCTGTAAGTTACATGAGGGTAAAAGTCAAATATGTTTTGTTCCCCTTTGTATTGCTGCCATTATTGCATAATACTTGTCAAGGAGTGCGTGTCTAGTAAATTTTGTTAAATAGTTGAAGGACTGAATTAATGAACTGATTTGCTCAAGACGCTAAAAAACATGTAAGACGTTTTATAACATACCCATGTTAACTGATAAGACTATAGAGATTAAAAATAAAATTTGGGGGAACAGCAGGAATTAGAAAAGGTTTAATCAGGGTGCCTGGGTGGCTCAGTTGGTTAAGCGACTGCCTTCGGCTCAGGTCATGGTCCCAGGGTCCTGGGATCGAGCCCCGCATCGGGCTCCCTGCTCAGCGGGAAGCCTGCTTCTCCCTCTCCCACTCCCCCTGCTTGTGTTCCTGCTCTCGCTGTCTCTGTCTCTGTCAAATAAATAAATAAAATCTTTAAAAAGAAAAAAAAAAAAGGTTTAATCAGAAGATGTAAGCAGGGGACTGTTTGCCGATCAGGCAGAATTTAGACCTGACATGGTTGAGTGTGAATGTGATGGGATGAAAATGGTAAATTAAGAGTTTAGTCAGAGGGCGCCTGGGTGGCTCAGTCGTTAAGCATCTGCCTTCGGCTCAGGTCATGATCCCACGGTCCTGGGATCGAGTCCCACATTGGGCTCCCTGCTCCATGGGAAGCCTGCTTCTCCCTCTCCCACTAGCCCTGCTTGTGTTCCTACTCTATGTCTTTCTCTGTCAAATAAATAAATAAAATCTTAAAAAAAAAAAAAAAGAGTTTAGTCAGGTCCTATAGGCCAAATGAATTAAAGAGGGAGTCACTAGAGTCAAAGAGCTCGACAGCTGCTTTCTCACTCAATGTAGTTGGAAAGGGAGGAAACCCTATTTTAAAGTGCTTTCCCTGAGGGGTGGGCAGGGAGGAAAGGAATGGCTCTCAAGAAAACAATTGCTTGTGGGCGCCTGGGTGGCTCAGTTGGTTGAGCAACTGCCTTCGGCTCAGGTCATGATCCTGGAGTCCCGGGATCGAGTCCCGCATCGGGCTCCCTGCTCGGCAGGGAGTCTGCTTCTCCCTCTGACCCTCCCCACTCTCATGTGCTCTCTCTCTCTCTCTCTCTCATTCTCTCTCTCAAATAAATAAATAAAATCTTTAAAAAAAAAAATTAAAAAAAAAAGAAAACAATTGCTTGTGAATAGGGTAGCTTAGACTTGATCTGGTAAGTACATACAGCTACACAATATGCCAGGCTCTATCAAAATTACATTGCAAGGTACCTTGTTTAAGAAGTATCAGTAATTTCAAGACATTGACAGTAGAGCATTAAAATAAGTATCAGTCCTAATCCTGGGCACCAGCTGCACACCCATGAAACTGGCCCTGTTGGTAAACATTCCATATTAAGGAAGGAAGGAAAAATGCTGGAATGAAGGGAGGGATGAAGAAAAAAGAAAAGGTTTAGAGATTTTATTTGACCATAAACTCAAAATGTACACAAAATTTTATTTTATTTTTTTATTTTTAATTTTTTAATTAATTTATTTGAGAGAGAGCAAGAGAAAGAGTGGGGGGAGGGGCAGAGAAGAGGGAGAAGCAGACTCCCTGCTGAGCATGGAGCCCAACCTAACCCGGGGTTGGCCCAGTACCCTGGGATCAGGACCAGAGCAGAAGGCAGACAATTGACTAAGCCACCCAGATGCCCCATTAAAATAACCTTAAATTATGTGGTCTGGCATATTTTTCAAGTTCCACTAATAGATAATTCCAATAGGTTACTGCTGTCTTTGATGCATGCTAGATGTTATTAAGTTTTTGTTTTGTAGAGAACTACAAAAGTTTGGACTAGTGTATCAGTAGTCTTACTAGCCTTAGAAAACTGGCCCCCATACTCACCTCAAAATCAGGTAGGAACATTTTATGCTACATAAATAGCAACAGTATCCAATACGTACCTCACTATCCCATTGAACACTGCTCATCTCAGAACCACTTTGGCCATGTACTTATAAGCATTCTACTTTACTTTTTTAAAGATTTTATTTATTTATTTGAGAGAAGGAGAGAGAGAGAGATAGGGAGAGAGAGCACAAGCAAGGGGTGGGAAGAGGGAGAAGCAGGCTCCCCACTAAGCAGGGAGCCGGATATGGGGCTTGATCCCAGGACCCCAGGATCAGGACCTGAGGCCTAAGGCAGACGCTTAACTGACTGAGCCACCCGGGTGCCCCAAGCATTCTACTTTAAAAACACATTGACCTGACTTTTAATTTCTCACGTTATTCTCACGGGTTGTCAGTGGACACAAGACAGAAAATGATTGACTGACTGATTGATTGATTGGAGTTTTAAAAAGCCCACATAGCTTTGTTAGGGCTGATAATCACTGTTAGGCAAAAAGAAGAACTTTTGGTATTTTGGCTTCTTTTGAATGGATCTCTCAATAATTCTGTTCAAGGTTGTTTGTATTCTAGGAATTCCTGAACTCAACCTCATTCCTGAATTCATCCTCATTATAAGGTACATGCATATTAACAAAGCTGCATCTTCAATCTTTTATCTCATTGAAAAAAGGTATAATTTTAATTCTTCTAGCAAAGCAAACATGCAGGCCAAATTAATAATTCTCACTTCTGTTTAGGGATTTAGCAAGAAAGAAATTAATGAAAGAGTGCATAAGAGGAATAGAAGAGGGATTTTTTTGCTGTTTGGGATGGGGAGGGAAGAAACAACAATTCACGGTTAGGAAGCAATTTAGTTTCTCTTCAAAGAGACAATCTCGTGGTTACATGAGATAGCAACTGAAATAAGATGAACAGGAAGGAAAAACACATGAATTTGTTGATATCACCATATTATAATCTTCCAAGAGTTCTGAGCAGTAATATCCAATCACTCTCCAAATCCTTTTTACCTCCTCTAAAATGTCGCATTGCATATGTTCATCTTGCAATTTAAATATTTTTTCCTCTTTTTAGAAATTGAGGAAAACAAACAAACAACCCCCCTACTCCTTAAGTAGTGGGGCAAGGAATGGAATGTTTGTGTGAACACATCAAAACTATAAAATCCAGAATGGAATCTTTAACTTAAGTGGCCACTACGGGGCTAACTGTCCATGCTGGTTATCTTTACCTTAACACTGCAGGAATTAAAAATGTAATGCATTTATTATCTATCAAAAGGCAGAGAGAGGGTGGGAGCCTCCGGTGGTTTTGTGGTCTGGGTACTGGGCTCGTGTGCTGACAACCGGTAGGTGGCCTGTGTCTTTCTCGACCTTAATTAGGATTCTGGATTCAGAACTGCTGCCTGATCTACTCTGGCCGCTGCGGTCTACGGAACTGGTGCAAACACGGAGACCCCTTTGCTCATAAAATGATTCATTACGTTCCCCTGCTGTTACCTATTAGCACGGTAGCTTTTGCAGCCATTTCCAGGCCGGGTCAGATTTCCCACGGTCCCCAGTGCCCCGCATCACACTTGAGCCAGCTGGTGCGAGTTTCCAAACCTTGCTTCAGAGCACATTTTCTTGACACATCAAGAGAGACGCATGCCCTTACGTGGAGCTCTGCCAAGACCCGAGACAGGGCAATTTGTCTAGTTCTCCTAGTCATGGAGGCTTTGAAAACTCTTGTTCCCTAGCAGCATTAATGCTATGTCAACAGCAACAACAAAAAAAGGAAGAAAGCAAGGGATTGTCACAGGGGGTGTCATTACTGAGGCTGTTCTTCCCAGTGGAAGAATCTTTGTTTCTAGTGGCATCGAAGTAAAATAGGGAGCACTTGTGTGCAAAAGAGCTTTACAAAATCTAGCACTGAACAGTCTGCTTACTTAGTAGATCTTGGGGCCTATATGTGTGTGCTCTGCCTGCGGATGGAAAATGAGGTTTTTCGAGTAGCTGAAAGAGAGACAACTCAAGTGACTTGAAAGCTATGATACCAAGTTTCCTGCAATCTAAACTAACCCTACAGGAACAATGTGATAAAAAAACAAAGGGAGTCGTATTTGTTCTGTGAAGGAAGCTGTGTTCTGTGCTTTATACATGCTGCCTCAAACTTCTGGGCTACACCACATTGGGAGGTCACAATACTTTTTAAGAGATGTGGAAATAACTCATTTTTTAAAAACAATCAGTCAAGGTTGCAAGAGAATTCAATGGACAACAACAAAAACAACTAACAAACAAGAAAGGATAGCATAATAGTTATGAGCAAAGGCTTTGGGATGGAAAACATAGGATTACTTACTTCATGACCTTGAGCAAGATTTAACCTTTATGTAAATAACAATAGTTATCAACCTGCAAGATTGATTGGTAGACTGTTTAAGAGGCAAAATGCTTAGGGCAATATTTGTCAGAGAAGAAGGCATTAGTAAATGGAAGGCAGCATTAGAAACTATAATAGAGGGGATAGGAGAATGCAGGAGGAGAAAGGGAGACAGTAAAATTCAATCACTCAACCAATCAGAACAGAACAAAATATGGTGGAATATTAATTTGATCTCAGGAAGGAAAAATGCTGCCTACGCTTAAAATTAATGGAGGAAATCACAGGAGATTCAAAAAAAATCAATAGAAGTGCCCACATACAAATTTAAAATTTCTGCACATAGGAATCATAAACAGAATTAAAAAGCAAGTCAATTACAATTATCGGTACCAATTATTTGGAGAAGAGGAAAGAAGAGTAATCAGAACCTGTGAGTATACCATTTTTTCCTCCCGTGGTGCTTCGCATTTAGTTGGAAATTCAGACCACATTAACATAAAATAGTTTATAATTATAGAATATCATAAATATGCAAATATTAGAAGGAATTAACAGGCATAAGTCTGACTGGATATTGTAAAGAAACAAACTATACCAAATGGGACCAATGTTAGGTGGCTGACTGGAGACAAGTGCATCACAGATGGCATCCAAAATGCAGGGAGCCTTGTAGGATCCTCGACCTGAACACCATGTGTATTGCACATAATTCCTGTTTGTCCTACTCGACTGGGCTTTATGAGGTTACAGTAAAGTCTGATATTTGGAGTTCTTCTCCCTCTCTTCTATTCAGAGGTTGGTTAGCCACTTTACAAATATTATGAAAAACTTCCCTACATTTTATGAAGACTTGGGCTTGACAATGAATAAGGTCACAGGCCTACAACTACACCTTGTCTCTTCTTACCTCACTCAAAGGCTGAAATGCATCACAACACAAATGCACAATCCAAATGTCTCTAGGGCAAGACAACAGTTCTAACAAGTGGATCGCTCTCACTGATACACTTTAAAAATCCTTCCATGCATTTTGCCTACATTACATTTGGGGCTTTTTATTATTTTATTTTATTTTATTTTATTTATTTGACAGAAACACAGTGAGAGAGGGAACACAAGCAGGGGGAGTGGGAGAGGGAGAAGCAGGCTTCCCGCCTAGCAGGGAGCCCAATGAGGGGGCTTAATCCCAGGACCCTGGGATCATGACCTGAGCCGAAGGCAGATGTTTAACGACTGAGCCACCCAGGTGCCCCCATTTTGGGCTTTTTAAATTAAGTCTCTAAATTTACATCTGAGCTCCCTGACCGTTCCTCATAAAGGGTAAACAATTTATAGTCTTCTGGTTCCTTGTTGGAATTACATTCAGATTTAGATCTTCATTACTTTCCCATCCCAAATTTGGTTTTGCACCCCAGTTCTGACTTATGAAGCAAGCTCTCATATTTGGACAGGTCTACTATTCTAAGAATATACATGTATCGCTCAATGTCTCAGTTTAATTAAGAGAAGTTTGTTCCTAATAACATTCATACTTAAGCGTTCTGCAGATGGTGAGCTATAAATCTTTCATGTCAGCATACCTCTCAGTATATACTACAAGTACAGTTTCAGGCTAAGGATTCATCAGCTCATGAACCTGCCACGTGGCTGATTTGTTTCCTTGAGACCAGCGAGTGAGTGGTAAGACATCATCTTGATCTTGATCTAAAGCATAAATCATAGTTGTAAGAAGTTGCCTATAATACAACGATTACACTGATAACCCTGAAAAATCAATTGGTAAAACCAAGAGTAAATGTTGAAAAATGTGGACTAGTGCTATAGAGAGGGTTCCTATAGATTAGTGGAGCTCAATGCTGGATTCTGCTAGCATCCCTTGGGGGACTTTTAAAATAATACCAATGTCCTGGATGCATACCAATTCTAATGGTATCTAATGCTGAGGATCACTAACCTGATCGATGAAAGAAGAGCCAATCTGCTCCATCTCCTTAACACTCTGACTTAATCACCACTCATCGATGGCTTTAGCATGAACTATATGGCAAAAGCCATGAGATTCTTTGACTGAAAAGAAGTTGCTATAGAGATTGTGAATTCACTTCCTTGTAAACTGTGGAATTCTGGGTCCAAATGGACGTACCAGCAAAATCGTTTTGCACAATATCACCACAGTCACTATGTCAACACTTATTCCCTTCTTAGGTATCCAATACACTTGGCACACTTTTTACTGTTAAGAAAGAAGCAGCTCACTCTTCTGTTTCCATCAACTCACCTGGAAATAGACTAGGGAATCTTTGGGGAACTCAGATGGGACACAGGATGAGCTTTGAAGAAGAAGAAAAGGTGCTTCTTGACTTGCTTATTCCTCAGAGTCACAACAAATGCTCTCATCTAAAAGTTCTTTCCCTACTCCCAGTTTCTCCTTGGAGTATCTCATCACTGGAGCCTCATTGACTCAGAAGAATTCAATATGTCCTGTTCCTTAATGAGTTGGCTGCTACCATAACCACTGCATAAATACCTAATGAAATGAGAACCGTCTGTCTCCTCTATCCCCAGCCAGGCTTGTTGCCTCTTAGCCAGAAGAATATCCTGAAGGAAACTGCCTAGACGGAGTGCCTTCTGCAACAGTTCATGTTAATAACATTTTAAAACGAAGGGCATTTTTTCATAGTCTCAGGAACTATGGTGTTAGCAAGGATGCTTGCTTCTGTCTAGTATTCTCCTTATGAAGCACTCATTAGTTATGTCCTTCGGGGCTTATCACTTTTAAGACCATCTCACCAATTGGGCAACTAGAATAAAATCAAAGCCTAAACGCAGAAAAATATCTCTGTAATAAAGCAGAAAGTTGTCCACTCTTTTTCTGGTCAAGTGTTCCACATACAATACTGTTTCTATTCTGTGCAGCAATGATCAGATATCTGTTAAGACACTGATTCTCCTCTGGGGCGCCTGGGTGGCTCAGTTGGTTAAGCGACTGCCTTCGGCTCAGGTCATGATCCTGGAGTCCCGGGATCGAGTCCCGCATCGGGCTTCCTGCTCAGCGGGGAGTCTGCTTCTCCCTCTGATCCTCCCCCATCTCATGCTCTCTCTGTCTCATTCTCTCTCTCAAATAAATAAAGAAAATCTTAAAAAAAAAAAAAGACACTGGTTCTCCTCTAAAATAGAGAAGTTGAAATGTGGTATTTCACATGCAGTTTACCAGATGTCTTTAGTTGCACACAATAGAAAGAGGCTGGCTACCTTAAATGGAAAACACACTGATTGGCTGGATTTGTAGAGTACACTGGTTTGATGGGAACACCGGCTTCTAAACCAAATGTAAGAAGCAAGGCAATAATGAAAATCCAAGTATCATAAACCACTTAATAAACTTGTCAGAATGCCACAGTTGGAATAAGTGAGCTGCAAATCTTTTCTCCCTCACCTGTTGGTGACAAGTTGACCAGCAGCAGCTCTGTGATATTGTGATTTATAATAAATATACAGATTTGGTCTTACACTTCTTCTAGGCTCAGAGCTCCTAAAAACCTTGGAATTCCCTGTGATAAGAGTAATAAAAGTGTCTTTTGTGATGTCAGTGATTTTTGAAAATTCTCAGGGAACCTAAGGTTGGAGGCTGGTTGTCAGGGGATCCAACCACATGATTAGAGGGTTAGAACTTTCAGTCACCACCCCATCCAGGGAGGGGTAAGGGGCTGCGGGTTGAATCAACCTCCAGTGGCCAAATATTCAACCTGTTATGCCTATGGAATGAAGCCTCCACAAAAACCCCAGGACAGGGTTAGGAGGGCTTCTAGGATGGTAAACACATGATCTGGGATAAAAAAGTGTGCTTGGAAAGGGCACGGAAGCTCCAAACCCCTTCCCCATATCTTGCCTTGTGCATCTCTTCTTCCTGGCTGCTCCTCAGTTACATCCTTTCATAATAAAACCAGTGAACTAGTAAATAAAATGTGGCTCTGAGTTCAGTGAGTCACCCCGGCAAATTAATCGAACCTGAGGAAGGAATTATTGGAATTTCTGATTTACACCTAGAAGGTAGAAGTACAGGTGAGAACCTGGACTTGTGACTGGCATCTGAAGGGGGAAGAAGAAAGAAGAGGGAGCCTTGTCGGACTGAACCCCTAAGCCTGTAGGATCTGAGGCTATCTTCAGGTAAAGAGTGTCAGAATTGAGTTGAATTGTAGGACACCCAGCTGGTGTCCAGAGGAAACTCTCCCTCCACACATCGGAAAGTGAGTCTCAGGACACCAAAATAACCCCTAACTTTATATCAGTTCAACTTCAGCAGGAAAGAAAACCTGTTGTTTTCCTGACGACATCAATGTAAATTTCATTGTGTCACCAGCTGCCTATCCCTGAAGTAATCACAGTGATCAGAGAACTCAATTCTCTTATTGTCCAGGCCTCTCTTCTTTACTTGCTCCTGGAACAAGGGAAGGAAGATAATCAACTCCATTGGAAATTCGGGGTCCACGAGTTGAGAAGGGATGGTTCTCCCAAGGAAGTTTTCATAGTACTCTCATAAAAGAAATACAAGGAAGCCAAAAAACACATGTGTACTGCCCCACAAAGGTTTGGAAGTAGAATACAAAGGCAAATGAGCACATTGCAAGATATTTGATATCATCATAGGCCATTTGGGAATTACTAATTAAAACAAAAGTGAAACAAACAAACAAAAAACCCAAAAAACGAAAGTTAGAGAAGTTACCCCAATTAGAATGGCCAAAATCCAAAACACTGACAACACCAAATACTAGCAAGAATGTGGAGCAACAGGAACTAACATTCATTGCTAACAGGAATGCAAAGTGGTTCAGCCACTTTAGAAGAGAGTTTGTCGGTTTCTTACAAAATTAAACATACTCTTAACCATACAATCCAGGGAAATGAAAACTGAAGTTACACAAAAACCTGCACGTGGGCATTTACAGCAGCTTTATTCACAGTTGTCCAAATTTGGAAGCAACCAAGATGTCCTTCAGTAGGTGAATGGATGAATAAACCGTGGTACATCCAGACAATGGAACACTAATCAGTGCTAAAAGAAATGAGTTATGCCATGAAAAGACATGAAGGAGTCGTGAATGCATATCACTAAGTGAAATAAGCCAACTGGAAAAGGCTACTAATTGTATAATTTCAACTATATGACATTTTGGAAAAGGTAAAATTATGGAGACAGTAAGAAGACCATTGGTGGCCAGGAGTTGGGGGTGGGGAAAGGGAGGTATGATTGGGGGAAGGGTGAGAATTTTTTTTTAAGATTTTATTTATTTGATAGAGGAGGGGCAGAGGGAGAGGGAGAAACAGACTCCCCACAGAGTGGGGAGCCTGATGTGGGACTCCATCCCAGGACCCTGAGATCATGACCTGAGCCTAAATCAAGAGTCAGATGCTTAACTGACTGAGCCACCCAGGTGCCCCGGAATGCAGAGAATTTTTAAGACAGTGAAAATATTCTGTATGATACAATAATGACAAATACATGTCATTATACTTTTGTCCAAATCCATAGAATGAACAACACCAAGAGTGAACATAGTGTAAACTATGGCCTGTGGGTGATTATGATGTGTCAGTGTAGATTCATCAATTGTAACAAACACACCACTGTGGTGTGGGATGTTGACAGCGGGGGAGTTTGTGCATGTGTCGGGGTAGAGGACGGACATATGGGAATGCTCTGAAACCGCCCTCAATTTTGCTATGAACCTAAATTTGCTCTAAAAATAAAGCTGATAATAATAATAATAATAATAATTAATAATAATAAAGGTCTCAGAAGCCAATACTCCTGACTTCCTTCTTGCCCTTCTCATTAGCACGAAGGTCCCTGACAAAAGATAAAAAGCCAAGGCTTTGGAATTATTCCTGGGTTTTAATTCTACCAGTCACATTTTCTTAGCAGTATAACCTTGAGTGAAATGCCTAACCTCCAAACTTTAGGATAAAATGTGATAACTTGTATAGATTATATAGTTAAGCATCTAGTAATCATAACAAACACTTATTGAGCACTAGTTAAGTGCTAGAAACTGAAATGAGCACTTTATATATAATGACTCACTTACCAGTCACTTAACCCTATGAGGTAGGTGTTACTCTTCCTCCTATTTAAGAGAGACATAAATAAACTGAAGCAGAAAGAGGTTAAGAAGTTATACAAAGTCACATGGCTGATAAGCATGAAAGCTGGAATATGAACCCAGATAATGTAGATCTGGAAACTTTGTTTTTCCCAATACGCTAAACTGCCTTTATGTCCATATCCGTACAGAGAAGAGCGCACAACTCCTAATTTCCTTTTTTTCCCTCCGTTTACTCCATTGGATAATTAGGTGTCTCACCACCTGTGGTAGTTTTTCAAGTTTACAAGTAAATAAGTGGGGACAAACTAAGGTAGTATTAGGAATTCTAGAGTCCAAATAACTTTATTTTGATTGGGTTGGAACTTTGAATAGATTTTGTTTTTTGAGTAAGGAGACGTGCAACTCAGCCAGCATGTCTGAGATCGATCCTGAGCCAGGATTTCAATTCCTACTTAATTCTTCCTATTTCCACTGTTCTATCCAACTTCTCTTTCAGAAATAAGTAGGGAAGAGTAAAAATAATGTCTAATTCAGGCTCTTGACAAGAGACAATTCTGCTCTTTGAAGGGTAATCCATTTATGGAACAAAAGAGTCAAGTGAAATTGAACAAGAAGAGAAAGAGAAATAACACTCAACATTAATCTGGAAGTAATGAATATTCAGGGAAGGAACTTTAGCTTCAATTATAGACAAAAACACCACTGCTCCTCTCTTCTGCTTAGAGATGCTGGTTTATGCAACAGATTTATTTTTGTGTAAGTATATTACATGTTGGTTCACAATATTCACTCTCAGAGTTTTCTGTTCAGGCAAAGTGAAATCATTTTTTAAAAGCCATTAATTATTTTCTAAGGCCCAGAGTCTGTTGATGTTGTTTGGTTTGGTTTGGTTTTTTTCAATTTTCTGACTATTGCGTATGCCCTCCTTCAACTGCCGAGTTCTCAAAAATAAAGTGTGCCTTTTTCTTCCATCTTTCTTTCTCTCACCAACATTTATTGAGCACCTACTATGAGCAGTATTTAGGCCTTGTGGGAGAGATAAAGATAAGATACGGTTCTTAAAAGATCAGAAATAGAGCTAAACACAATTAGCACATGGCAGTTTACTCATGGGAGCAATGACATTGACCAACCTGTAAATTACCCTTTACAACTAGGAGCGGTCATTCGACTAACTCAGGCCATCATGCTGTGAGTGGAAGTAAAGCCCCTCTTTCCAGGACAAAGCATTTAAATGTTGATGCAAGACTTTTCAGCAAATTCTTTTTGTCTGGATGTTCTTGGTTGTGCTGTTTTAAAATGGGGAAGGAGTCATCAGCCGGGGTTGACAGGTGAACGTGTGGAACTTGGCTCCCCCAATGACCAGGGCTGGGTATGGGCCAGGTTCCATGTGCATGGAACCTTTGTTGCTTTATGAAACTGAAACTTCAGGGTGAATTTGGGGGTGCAGCATGGCCTATTCTATTCTAATACATTCATCTTGGGGGTCAGAGAACAAAAGAAATAATAACATTTATGTAGATCTTACTATGGGCCCAGAACTATTTTAAGCAATTATCACATATCATCCCATTTCATTCCTATAACAACCCAATGAAATAGGTACTACTATTATTATTCCCACTTTAAAAGATGTATACATTGAAGTATGAGCAGGTAATCAACTTGCTCACAAATATATAACTAAAATGTTAGGCCTGGGAATTAAACTTTAAGTCATCTGGCTCTAAGATTCATGACTTCAACAATGCAATAAGGGAAAAAAAAAGCTGTGTAATTATACAATGGAATAGACTGTCTTGATGTTTCAATTGGAATATTTGTGTTACCTGTACGCTCGAAAAATATTATTGAGAATCTACTCTATGCTGGCCACCGTGTTCAGTGATGATTCTCAATCCTCTCTATGGTGGCCAATAACAGAATCCTTGGGAGCCCATGGGGAATGCGCAGGAGAAACTGCAGGTGCCACTTGAATCCACTTTTTAGAGTAACTTGTGCTGGAGCACCAAGAGGTCCACCCCACATTGCCAACTCAATAGATCACCCAATATTTAACTGTCGTTAGAACATAGCTCATGTGTCCTTCGGCACTATGGACATGTTGCTCCATGGTTCAGCTTCCTGATTGTCTAGCTCTCGCTCTCAGCTCCCTGTGTAACACGATGGTCTACACCTTGAAAGAGGACAGGCTAGTTTGGCCATACTGCAAATTGGTCTCTAATCATACTAATCCAATTCATATTTTCATTTTGCAATTTTACACTAAAATTTTTCAACTTCTTGGATTCATTCTAATGGGCAGATATTTAAATAAGCCATAACTGTCTTTCAAAACAATTTCATTCATGCTTCATCTATAAACACAAGAAGTCTACTGACTCAATAAATGGTGACAACTGTTAAAATTGCATTTTTTTCTACCTATTGCTGCTTTAGGAGTTGCCCTGCTTTTCCTGGGATAAAGACTGCCCCATTTAAGTTGAAATGTTGCTAAAGTCAGAGCCGTATCAAATTACCTGCATGATGTTCTGATATCCTCCTGACCACATCTACTCTTCTGGGAAGAAAAAAATTTAAATTTAAAAAAAGGAAAACAAAAACAAACAAACAAAAAAACAAAGCTGCCTTCACCTGGCATTGAGCCAGGGAAGCACAAAGCTTTTGTTATTGGTGTTATTTATATCCCTGAATTACTCTGTTGGAAAGATGGGGCCTAATCAGGGATGGCCTTCTGCTTGCTTAGCACAAACCACATCTTCCCCCTCAATAAAAGCCTTACTTAAGATAATACTAAAGAGGGACAGGAGGTGCCAAGTATGCAGCTAGAAGCTGAGGAAGAACCAAGATATTGTGAAGAAGACACGGAGAGTGAGTTCTAGGCAGATTTAGGAGCAGGAAAACTGAAGCTGAGGGGATGGAAGGATGGGGGTTGGGGAAGGGGCCTGTGGGAGTCTGAGAGGAAAAGAAGTCTCTAATGTGATTTTATCAAGTGAAACATGATGGGGGTGGGCAGGCCTGGGGAATACAAAGCCAGCCCACCTACGGGATCTCTGATAAAACGCTGTTCAAAAATACCTTAGTGCAACCTTCTAGGAAAAGGGACCGCTTCAAAATTAGCACAGGATGAAAGTCAGGTTTCCCTCAGAAAGCTTAGGGGAGGGTCACAAAGCCTGCCATCAAAGGGCCCTGCCCCTCAGTCCATAGGCTTCATCAAAGCGTAAAAAAGATTTTTCTTTTGATTGGGCCCTTCATTATCCACACCTCACTTGGAGTCCTGGCCTGGTCAACTGTATGCATCCACTTAGAGCTTCCTTTTCCTGGCAGACTGGGGTGACCCAAAATAAAAGGCTGAGGGACTTTTCTAAGAAAGAAACAAACAAACAAGACCCTAATGCTCCCCATACTGCTTCACCAGCAAGATATCCCGACATCATAGGCTTTCACGATATTGTGTCTTTCAGGAGAAATGAATTAGATCCCCTGTTAAGTTAATATAAAAATAGAGTTTATTTACAGGAAAACAAACATTTTGCTAAAAAGGAAAGAAAAAGAAGACAAGCAAAGAGAAAAGAAGAAAAATGCATCTTGATTCAGGACCGTCATAAATAATTATAAACCACTGATTCAGTTAGGAAAGTAAATTATTTCTGTATGTCTGAAAATTTTGAAAGCTATAATATCACCAGTGAGCATGTCAGTGATTATTTTGGATAAAAGCAACACCTGCCACCATTAAGTGAACGGAGAAAAGGAAGAAGAACGAAATATTATGTTTTATCTGTAAGTCATATTCCAGGCACTAGGTTAGAATATGCAAAGATCACGTTAGGTTGGTATCATTATATCCATTTTAACTCTGAGGAAAACTGAATCCCAGGGGAGATGAATCAGCTCGCCCAAAGTATACAGCTGGTATACCCTTCAAGTCCATTTAAGAGCTTTTGAACTCTTAACTCTATGCCAGGCTGTCTACAAAATCATGCTCCCAACACTTTTACTGTAGAGTACCAGACGGTAAGTATTTGACGCTCTGCACGCATACTTCCCTGTGGTAACTACTCAACTCTGCAGTCGTACTATGAAAGCAGCCACAAGCAATATGTTAAGAAAATGGGAGTAATTATGGTGTGCCAATAAAACTTTATTTACAAAAGCAGGCAGCAGACCAAATTTGATCTGTACCAGATGATGGGACATGATGGTGACAAAGTCATACACCTCACTAATTAATATATCACAGGGTCTCTCTAATTCTAAAGGCCTTGTTTTTCTTTTATCTCTCTTGTTTAGACAATGCCTCCCCACCAAAACGACAGGTCCGAGATTTGTTTTAGTTAAAGTGGTTTAACTGAGCAAATGAAGTATTTGTACATCTACCCATCTGTGCTCCCTGGTTCTTTCCCATTCATTCACCCATGGGACTCCATAAGTCATCCAATTTATGGATTTTTCAGTCTGTCTCCATTTCTTCTCAGCTTCTGAATCCAACTGCAAACATCCTCCGAGCTGATTTTCTATTAAACAGAGCCACATTATAACTCCTGGAAGGCATATTAGGTTGGTTTATTAGACTTCACTTCAGGGGACAGCAATCTCAGAACACATCAGAGTTTATAAAGTTGATACATTTGATTAACTGCATCATCCCTGCAGCACTATGCCTGCATTATCACTTCACTGTCAATATTCTTCAAATCATGACTTTGGCATCCTTGTAATACATCTGCCCCTCTTTTTACTCAGCTCATATATGGGAATAAGGACCCTTTAGAGAATATTCTGGTACTTCTTATGTCCTGCTTTGAATACTCATCCCATCCCCTGTCCACATGTTAAAACAAATAGAACATTTTGAAATTAATGCACATTTTTGAAAATTATGTTTCAGTTCTGTACAATCTTTTATTTATCTATACTTTCCCTTCTTAGGGAAAAATAATCAAGAGGGGCTTTTATGTAGTTTCTATTATAATTATGATTTCTTATTTGCATAGGACTTTACTTCCAGAAATTTCTTATATTGTTCTCCAATCTTACAACTTCCACTGAGAGGAAAAAATGCACAGAAGAATAAAAAAGAAGAAATGATAGTAGCTACCACGTATTAAATACTTAATAGGTGTCACAGACTGTATTTAGCACCATATATATATTTATTTATTATGCAAACAAAAGCAGAGGAAAACTCATAAGCAATATATAATCAGAGTGAACAGCTCAGATGGCAGAACTGTACGTAGGCACAGCACAAACTTTTCTGACTGCCATCCTCAGTTGCTTCTTCTATAAAATATCTAGGGTTTGGATTTTTTAGTGCAGTTCTGTTTTTTAAATGTGAATGCATCAACTATTTTGAGCAGACTTGCTCTGACCAAGCTGACTGCTATCCTAACTTGCCTTGTTTACCTACCAAAAGTGAATTATTCCAGGTGCTAGGAGACTTGACTTTGAGAGATCAGGATTTTGAACTAACCTATAAAAATTGGGGGCAGACTCAAAGAAAGTTCTAAGGAGTACTGAATATCTGACTTGATTACAAAGGAGCTATACGCCCATTCCCAGAGATGTTGATTAAGTGGATCTCAGTAGTATTAAGGATTGTACATCTGTTTTTTGTTGGTGGTGGTGCTGTTTTTGTTTTGTTTTGTTTCGTTTTAGCAGAAATTCCTAGTGATTTGGTTTTAGGTGGTCCTGAGATCACATTTTTAAAAATATGGATCTAAACAGAACTGTCTGAAACTGTCTCTTTCTCAGTCCTTTTTTTCTCTCTGCTAACCTTTTTTCTCTCTCTCCCATTTAGTCCACCAGGAGGGCCTGGCCTGATCCCGCTGAGGTACTGCTTTCTCCCTAAAGCAGAGAAACAATACAAAGCTTTCAGGCTGAGACAACGAGTTGACTCAGTATCAACTTATGACAACCTTTTCTGTTTTGTGCCTAGATCCTTGATTCAGAACAATCTAAGTTTTGAGCAATGCTGCCCAAACTTTCTGAACTGTTGACTTTTAAGGTGCATCTTGTTTTTCAGTCTCGCCTACATTCTTGACCAAGTACTAGAAAAACACCCATGCAGTACATGTCCGCATCATACTTTTTGTTTCTATGTGGTTGTGAATTATTCTTCAAAACTGGGTCCCTGAATAGATTTCCTCCAGAGTACATGCTCTATTCTGTTTCTGTACTCTGTACTCTGTTGAGTACCAGTTTCCATGATTCTTCTCACATCCATAAACATCCTGTATTCCCAGTCATGCACTGTGTCTCTTTGCTCATTTTCTGCCTAATGGACATTTCCCCTTGGAAATCCCAGAGATCACAAACTCAGCCTATCACCACTTCAAACCTGACCCCCTTTCTTTTTATTTTTTATCTTATTTAATTGTGCCATCAACTCAACCAATCACTAATGGGAAATAAACACAACAAAAACTGGATGCTATTTTGGATTCTTTACTTTTCCTTTTACCAACATCCAATCAATCACCAATCTATATAGATCATATATTATTTTAAAGCCATACTTTCCATGTCACATAGCACAATGAATTTTCTGCCATTATCTATACCATAGTATAGATAAGACAGTGTCATAATTGTGATGGTCATAGTGTTATAGTCCTAAAACTAATAAATAAGCTGGATGTAAAAGCCTCTCTCTGTATGCGTGGGTTAGTGTTTCTACTTTTAATATATATATAAAAGATACACAAGTATGTAAAGCATGGATAATCCTCAAGTACAACCCTCTAAAGAAATTATGTATAATTGATCCTCATTTTATACAGAAAATATCTCTTCAATATATTTGATAAGTCACTGCTGAATCTACAATTCTTTGTAGCTATATTCATCTTGTTGATTTACAAATTTACATACTTTTCTAAAATGATACATTTAGAATGAAGGAAGAGTCAGAATCAAAGTGCTTAAAAATGCTTCTTAATTGTATAAATAAATGAAAATATTCTGTGGGAACTAATTATTGGATTTAAATTCTTCCATTTTAAATCCCGTTAATGGATAAGAAATAATGCCTATGTTTATCTGCATTCCTATAAATGGTAACTGTATGTTGCATCTACAAACCTATTCAGTTTCAATTATCTTTTCTTTTTGGGATTTGCATTCTATGTATTTATTTTCAAGGGGGGAAAACAACTTTAACAATCCTTAAGAGACTGATGATCAGGTCTCTCCTCTGTTGCTACTGCCAAAAGCTTTAAAACATCTTTTATCACTCCTTACATGGATGGATAAGCTTACTTGGGCATTTATACACTAACTTTTGCAGTTTCTCTAGTTTTCTAAACTCTGGGTTTTGAATCACTCTGCTTTGTCAGCAAAATGATTTTGACATGGAGTCATATCCCCAAGTTAGAAAAAAAATCATAGAGATAATGGAAATTATTCAGATATCTTGAATAGCTGTAAGAATGTGTGGGAGGAAGAAGGAAGGGGAGGGGAAGAGAAGAAGAAAGGGAGGGAGGGAGGGAGGGAAGGAGGGAGAGAGAGAGAGAGAGAAAGAAAGAAAGAAAGAAAGAAAGAAAGAAAGAAAGAAAGAAAGAAAGAAAGAAAGAAAGAAAGAAAGAAAGAAAGAAAGAAAGAAAAGAAAGAAAGAAAGAAAAGAAAGAAAGAAAAGAAAGAGAAAGAAAGTCAAAATGCAAGACCTCAAATGCAAAGAAAGAAGAAAATGCAAAATGCAATGAAGTAATTTACTTGGTTAGGAGATGAGGGTAGGCAGGGAATTATATTATGTGAACCAAGAAGCCAAGTCCTTTTTAAAATATTTTGAAGCCCATGACACCTGCAACTCCACGTACCCTGTGAAATTAAAATCACTGTGTCCAACCTCAGTCCATTGGGTAGGCATGAGTGGCCACTCATCCTCCAACCCTAAGAGAACTAGAACTAAGTAGCAATGATTGAAAATAACCTCACTGAGAAATGTACAGAATTGTTGAATCAATATGTTGTATACTTGAAACTAATATTGTTTGTCAATTATACTTCAATAATAATGATAACCACAGAGAATAAGAATGGTAATGGTCTCCCTGACTAGGAATGTATCTTTCCATCCCAGAGAATATATAAAATCAAAAGTAAAAAGATTTAACAAAGTCAAATTATTGTATCTAAAGTTTATAGAATTGATTTCTCATGTCAAAGAATTTGCACATTTAGGCAATTTATGTCCCTGAAATTGTGAAAAAAAAAAAAAAGGTCTATTGGAGTGATAGCTTTGTATTATTCAAAATATGAAATTAAGTAATTGACATAGATACTTGATTTTACATTGAAATTTTAGTAGACTTATATGTAGTAAAGGGAGATAGAAGAACATTTTTTTATTCATTGATTATAAATGTTTAGGTTTTTTGTTTTTGTTTTTTGGGGGCTTTACAATAATTATTTAGTACATGGGAAAATTTATTAAACCCAGTTATCTAAAAATGAAATAAAACTTATTTTTATAAATATATATCTTCTATTACCACACATAATTGGGGCTAATAAAATAGTAGTATCTTTTGCTGTAGTACAGAAGTCGAGTTTTTTTCTGCCTCAAGCCAAATAACCTGCTCAGCAACTTAAGAATGTCAAGTAAATACCTACTCTTATGTTATTAACTATACTGATGCTAAGCATCCCTTACTGCCTTTATCCCATGCTAGATAGTACGCCAAGTACTGTCCGTCTATCACTCTATGAGATGGTTGGTCCTACTGTCTTTATTTGCAGATGAACAAACCAGAGAACAAGGACTTTAAGTAACCTGCTCAAGTTTCCACACCTAATCATTTTGGGAACCAAGTATTTTACTCAGAGCCATGTGATATCAGAGTAAAATGCTTAAACAACACAATCTAGCAATAAATGTAATACCACCTCTATCTCGTTTAACATAAAAATCTTTAAGTATCAGGCACAAATGGAACTTTAGCAAATCAAGTTAAATTGTAGGGCCCTTTGCTATTTTACTTTTTCTAATAGTGAACAATGGCCCTCATTGATCTCTTTATTTCAGTACAGATTTTCATACATAGGCTATCTTTAAAGTAAGCCCAACTTCTACATGGACCTCCTGAAAACTAGAAATTGGATGCTATTTTGTCTTCAGAAATTAAGATGAGTTTTGCTATCCCTCTTAGTGCACTGAATTTAGACAAATTCAAGCAACTCCTTTGAAAGTCACCGTGGGACAGAGATTGAAAGACAAACTCAGAAAAAAATAAAGGATCAGAGTGGAAACAGCTTTCACTTTGATCAATTATTTCAAAAGCCTCAAAGTGGTCAAATCACTTCCCTCTAGATCTCCAACTGTATTAGAGCATCTCCAGTGTAAACAGGTATTATAATCCAGTTGGCTTAGTCTCTGTGTTGTGCCTTTAGCATTCTCTAAATTTTAAAGGAGTATTTCTGGGGGCAGAATATCAGGCCTTCTTTGGTGGCATTTAGGGGGGTCGGTAACTGGAAAGCAAATATAAGTCCTGATTGAAATGAGGAAAAACCGGGGCGCCTGGGTGGCTCAGTTGGTTAAGCAACTGCCTTCGGCTCAGGTCATGATCCTGGAGTCCCTGGATCGAGTCCCGCATCAGGCTCCCTGCTCAGCGGGGAGTCTGCTTCTCCCTCTGATCCTCCCCCCCTCATGCTCTCTGTCTCCCATTCTCTCTGAGATAAATAAATTAAAAAAAAAAAAAATCTTGAAATGAGGAAAAACCATTTGCCTAGGGCTCAAAAGCTAAGAGACCAGGAGGCAGGCATGTCACAGAAAGGAACACCAGCTCCTCCAGGGGACAATGCAGTCTGGTTTGCTTAGACGCACTTGTCAGAAGCAACAGACGCCTAAGGTCCTCAGTCGCTCTGATGGTCTGGGCTGTGTTTACAGTGGCATATTGAGAAAGGCTCGCAAGATGGCTCAGGGGTGAGTAAGCTTTCCTTGGAGGTGACAGGCTTTTCCCCAGAGTAAATGAGCAAAATGTAAGAAGAGGCAAGTGAATTTTAGGGATGAGTCCTTACAGAGTACCTTTGAATGATTCAGTCCCGGGCTCTTCTCTACCACAGGTCAAAGCCAAAGCCTTCCGGGTATGATTAATATGCTGAGTTTTAAAACATTCTATTTTTAATACTCCCTTTTCAAATGCTTATTTTACTGACTTTAAAAACCAATACCACTTAGTTCTCATATGAAAACAAAGAGTTATCCACTTCCACACCAAAAAAGCGCATTTGTTTTTGTATATAAACAAAGTTACCTATCCTCCCACCACCAAAACAAAACAAAACAAAACAAACAAAAAAAAAAAAAAAGGAGGGGACCTACAGCAGCAATGAATGGCTGGAAGTTGAGTGAGTCCCCTCCAACCGGGAGGAAGCCACCGCTCTGCAGTCCTAAAAATGCTGCCCAATAAATTTCTTTCCTTCCAGGATCTTTTCTTGGGGCAGGAGACTATGGAGAAAGATAAGAAATTCTTTAATCATGAAACCCAGCCCTTTGGACAAAGTTGATGGGAGAGTTAAAACCATGTATGAATAGGGGCGCCTGGGTGGCTGAGATGGTTGGGTGTCTGCTGTCGGCTCAGGTGATGTTCTCCAGGTCCTGGGATCCAGTCCCCACATCAGGCTCCTGGCTGGCTCAGTGGGGAGCCTGCTTCTCCCTCTTCCTGTGCCCCTCGGCCTGCTTCTGTGCTCTGTCTCTCTCTCAAATGAATAAATAAAATCTTAAAAAAAAAAATAAAAAACCCAAACATGTACAAATAGCCAAGGAGAATATCTGGGTGGTGGATTAGGGTGGTGGTTATGCAGAAACACAGAGGAAGGATATCCCGAGACATAGCAGCATCATAATTTCTAAATAGTGACCATTTGACTGGGGACTACAGAAAGACATTAATCTTGAAACTCCATATAGCGGGTAAGCACTTTTAACAAAATCTTTTTTTTTTTTAAGATTTTATTTATTTATTTGACAGAGAGAGACACAGCAAGAGAGGGAACACAAGCAGGGGGAGTGGGAGAGGGAGAAGCAGGCTTCCCGCAGAGCAGGGAGCCCGATGCGGGCTTGAGCCGAAGGCAGACGCTTAACGACTGAGCCACCCAGGTGCCCCAATTTTAACAAAGTCTTGAGGATGGGTGGAGATGAGGGAAGTTTTCCTTCTGAGAAACCCTTACATGCCCTGAGAACACTAGTTGGCAGGTGTATTAATTCGCTATTGCTGCTGTACCAAATTATCATGGTCTTAGTGCCTTCCCCCAGCATGAATTTGTTATTTTACAGTTCTATAGGTCAGAAGTCTAATGAGAGTCTCACTGGAGGTGTTGGTGAGGCTGTGTTCCTTTCTGGAGGCTCTGGGGATAATCCCTTTCTTTGGCTTTTCTAGCTTCTAGTGGTGGGCTGTGATCCCTGGCTAGCCACCTCCTAGCATCTGCAAAACCAGAGATGGTGGGTTGAGTCCTTCCCACGTCACACCACTCCAGCTTTTTCCATACCTTCCTCTTCCACTTTTTAGGACTCTTGTGATTACACTGGGCCTATACAGGTAATCTTCTCTATTTTAAGGTCAATCTTATTTTTTTTCCATGTCACATAACATATTCATAGGTTCCAGGGCTTGGGATGTGAACATCTTTGAGTATCTTTATTCTGTCCACCATAGCAGCTATGAGATGCATGATGTCTGGAGTCATGTTGTCTAGATTCAATCCCAGTGCCAGCACATACTAGCTGGGCAATGGGCTAATGATAGTCTCTACATGCCTCAGCCTCATGTATAAAATGTGACTAAGAGCACCTATCTCAGAGGGTCCTTCTAAGGACTAAATGAGTTAATGAATGAAATGTGCTTAGGACCTTACAAAGTAAGTGTTCAACTAAACTACAGTTCTGATGTCCATCTACTCTTCTAGGATAAAAGGCAATATCATTCATTACATGTATAGTGAGTATGTAAAGCCTTCTGACCCAGAAAGGGGATCTGATTGCAGGTATAGAGAACAGACTTTTATAGTGCTTGCTCACATGTCAACACTCCACTGCCCATGGGCATGATTAACAAAGTCCTAGTTTGTTCCCAGAATCTCCCAACCATTCAGTCACTCTGGGAAGCTCAGTACATGGAGGGTGCTCACATATAAATAGTGCCTTCATGCAGCTCTACTGGTTTTCTTAGTCCTTCTCCATTGATGGTTGGCTCACAACTGCCCCAAGGGTGCCGTCCAAGCCACTATCCATGGTACTGCTGGCCCCTCAACAATGCTTTAGCCTTTCTTCTAAGCCACTGCTGAACCTGTGCTGATCCAGGAGTGCTCCCTGGTAATATAATGATTGCCACTGTCCCACAATCATCTTCTTCACATGATAGCCAGGCTTCTGAGAACTGGGAAGCAGAGATGCTTTAGGTGATGGTAGTACACAGCTATGCAAGGTGCCTAAAACCACTGTCAGGTTCTAATTCTGACCCAGATGCTCAGTCTAGCCCACTTTGCCAAACTTTACACTCATGGTACTTTTCTTTTAAGGGTCTCACTATTTTTTTTTTTCCCACAGTGACAGTGCTCTTTATTATGGACTTTTCCCTCTCTGCTCCTATATTAGTTTCCTATTGTGGCCACGACAAATTACCATAAATTTAGCTGGCTAAAGAAACACCAATTTATTGTCTCACATATTCCACAGGTCAGAAGAGTCCAGCAGACTCAGCTCAGTGTCTGTTTAGAATCTCACAAGGCTGAAATCGAGGTGTTGGCTGGGCTGTCTAGGGAAACATCCTTTTCCTTGATCATTCAGGCTTCTGGCTGAATTCAGTTCATGTCATGGTAAGACTGAGGTCCCCATGTCCTTGCTGGCTGCCAGCTGAGGGCCATCCTCAGATTCTCAAAACTGCCTTCATTCCTTGGCTTATGGATCCTTCTTCCATATTCAAAGGCAGCAACTGTAGGTTGCGTCCTTCCTACATCACCTCTCTCAGACTAATTTTTTTGCCTCTCTCTTGTACTTTTAAGGATCCATGTAATTGCATTAGACCCACCAGGATAATTCATGGTCCATAAACTTCCTCACATTTGCAAAGTCCCCTGAATGTGTAATATAACACATTCACAGGATCTAGAGATTAAAGCATCTTTGGGGGACACGATTCAGTCAGGCACCCCTACCCTACCCCTGCCAGTCCATTAGGCTATATATGTCTCAACTTCTTTGTTCTAGTTCTTTCCCACAAAGCCTCTCTCTCCATGAAAATCTAAGTATATGGCTGAGTATCTCTTAGCATCCCTGAACAATGTGTGACAGCTAAAATGAACTCCAAGAACGTAGCAACTGAAGTCAACTCACACAGACTGTGGGTAGGTGGTGCTTTCTGATAGCCAAAGCTTGGCCTCACCAAAAGCCATAGGTTTATCCATAGTAAGAGATACACAAAATACTGTGAGAACTGGTGAGAGATAAACTGGCTTTCCTGAGTGAATTAAAGAAAAGGTTTATGGGAGATTCCATTTAACTTGAGGTTTGAAGTATGAACAAAGTTTAGTAGGATGAAGGTGAATGGGCAGGAGAAATCATTTTAAGTAAAGAGAAGAGCAAATACATGGCCATGAATGTTGAGATGTGTTTATGTTTCAATCAGGCATATGAATATTTTCAACTGGTCAGCCTCAGTAGGGTTAAATGGATAGAAAGGTACCTCTTTCACACAGAGTTACAGGTAGTCCTTCTCTCTCTCTTTTTTTTTTTTTTAAGATTTTATTTATTTATTTGACAGAGAGAGACACAGAGAGAGAGGGAACACAAGCAGGGGGAATGGGAGAGGGAGAAGCAGGCTTCCCGCTGAGCAGGGAACCCGATGTGGGGCTCGATCCCAAGACCCTGGGATCATGACCTGAGCCAAAGGCAGACGCTTAACTCCTGAGCCACTCAGGTGCCCCAGGTAGTCCCTCTCTTGGCACAACACCAGTACTATATTAATCGAAACTCATTCATATTGACTAATTCCTCATTTTGCATGAGTTTCAGTTAATACAGTCCAGTACAAAATAATGACTACCTATTTGTCTACTTTCAGTCAAAGATTAGAGTAACAACTAGAGGGCATACTCATTAATTCAGAGTTCCCTGAAGATAGGAAAATTTGCTAATGCTAAATAAAACAGGACTAGACTTGAAAGTAATCTTGAAAAACTAGAGCAATACATAATCAAAAGGAAGATGATATTTCTTAACAAGGTGTCACCAGGGTAAAACAGACAAAAGAGAATATTATCTAATCAAAATAAGGGTAAAACAGACAAAAGGGAATATTATCTAATCAAAAGAGAATATTATCTAATCAAAATAAGTTCCATAATGAGTTTCAATAACTGGTCAGGGACAGGAGTTACAGAATAATCCGAGTTATACTGGCCTACAAACTAAAGCCAGGCCAGAGAAGACATGTAATGAACACCCTTACTGTGTGTCAAAGTTGAAATAATCTAAGTTGTCTGGTGGTTATCACATTTAATACTTGAAAAATCTCTACAAGGTAGGTTTGATTATTCTAATTGTATATAGGAAGAAATTGGGATTCAGAGGAGTTAGGTAAATGTCTTGGTGGTGCTAGTGGTGATTTTTGAACTAAAACTATTTGACTTGAAACATAACCCCACCTCTGCTATCCCTCACACCATGCCAACAATATTGGCATGCATAGTGTATGATGTGCAGGAACAGGCAGAAACTGTTACAGATAAACTATATTGAATAGATAACACCATTGCTATACTATGGATCTCCTTTAGATTCTAAAATCATTTTCACTACAAACTACTGTCCTGTTGCAAGTTAGGATGTGTCATACTCTTAGGACAATTTCCAAGTTTTTGGAGAATGGGGTTCCCTGTCTTAGCACTGCAGATAAAAAGATGGTAAAAGTATGAGATAAAGATTGGTAAAGGACGTTTGTAGAAGGAGGGAAGTGAATCAGAAAAATGCATTAGGGGCGCCTGGGTGGCTCAGTTGGTTAAGCCACTGCCTTCGGCTCAGGTCATGATCCTGGAGTCCCGGGATCGAGTCCCGCATCGGGCTCCCTGCTCGGCGGGGAGTCTGCTTCTCCCTCTGACCCTCCTCCCTCTCATGCTCTCTGTCTCTCATTCTCTCTGTCTCAAATAAATAAATAAAATCTTTAAAAAAAAAAAAAAAAGAAAAATGCATTAATCCTACTCTGAGAGAGTACAGAGATACAAAAGCACAGAATATTAAATTAATGTGCTAGGACTGCCTTAACAAAGTACCACAAATTGAGCGGCTTAACCAACATAAATTTATGTTCTCACAGTTCTGGAGGCTAGAAATTCAAGATCAAGGTGTCAGGAGGGTGAGTTCCTTCTGAGGCCGTGAGGGAAGGCTCTTTTACAGATCTCTCTCTGCCTGGCTTGTTCTCTTTGTGTAATAATACTGTCTTTCCTCTGTACATACCTGTGTCCGAATTTCCTCATCTTATAAGGACATCAGTGATCTGGATTAGGGCTTACCCTACTGATCTAATTTAAATTTAATGACCTCTATAAAGATCTGTTTCCAAATATGGTCACAATCTGCAGTATTGGGGGTTAGGACTTTACGAATTTTGGAGGGGGACACAATTCAACCTATAACATAGAGGAAAAAATAATCACATTAGGAAATTTATCTCTATGAAACTAAAATGTATATTAGAATTCATAAAAATACCAATAAGAATATGAAGTCATTTATACAATTGAGCAATCAAGGAATTAACAGGGTCCTGTTGTGGCCTATTAATATTATTGATGAAAACAAATATACAGTCACTGATATCAACTCTCTATATCTTCACATGGTTGAAGCTTTTTTTTTTTCCATATCAAGAGATGCTCTAACTCTTCATTCTGTAAATCTAAGAACAGCTAAATAGAAGCACCATACATTTTTCTTGAGAAATTATATTCTTCAATGTCACTAGGCTTTTGTTGGGCCAATTCATGTCTAGAGGTATAGACAGGGGGAGGAGATCAAGAATCTAATGCCTCCAAGACTCTAATTGGAAGACTCTAATACCTCCAAGCATTACATAGAGGATAATCTAGATCTCTGTTTGTGGTTTTAGTAAAATAAACTCAGAGAAACTGCATGTTTTGACTTTTCTCAATGCTCTAACCTTTCCTTAGTCATTAGATAGCCTTTAGAATAGCCAGTTATGAGAGTGGTGACAATATTGCTTTTTTAATAACAACTCCTCACAATGTAGGATATAGGCCTGTCAACTCAGAGTTAGGGGTGAACACTCTACTCTCATTCTATTTATTTTGGGAGAATAAGACAGTTTTGTTTTTGTTTTTGTTTTAACCAGAAGCCTTTTCCGTTTTGTTTTATTTTAGACTGAAGTTGGTTTTCAGGATTGGGCTTAGTTGAAAAATCATGTGCAGGGAATGAATGGAACTGGGCTGTATTACACAGTACACCCCAAAACTGAAACCAAAACAGCATTTTTGTACAGAAAACTACCATATTGATAACATTGCACTGATTTGGGCTAAACCCTCAAGTCCCTAGGATCATAGAATTTCAATGCTGAAGGCTGACTTTTTAGGTTGTCTGTGGTGGGCACTTAATTTAACTCAAAGAGATCGGATGTATTTGATAAAAACAATTAGGCCCTATCAGCATATTTTAGATTGGCATTGAATATGTTATGACTATTTAATGAAAACCTTGCTTATTATGTTTGACAGATCAATTATTAATCATATAGATGGAGCAGAAAGGGACATGCAACATCAAAGCTGATTAACTCAGCAAAGTCTTCAATAATATTGTCACTTTTTATCAAAACCAATGGCTTGAAGCAGTGGTTTGATGGAAGAAAAAGTGATCACAATAGAAATCATAATAAATGGCAAGTGCAAATCATAGGAAGCACTATGTAAAGGATATTATGAAAAACAGAGGAGATATATCTTGCCTTGGTGATATCAGGAAAGTCTTTCTCCTTGTAGAGGTAATGTTGTTCTTAGTTTAATAAATGGCAAGCAAAGAATACATAAGTAGAATTTTAGGGGCAGATGCCTATTTTAGTAGGTCCTGTTTTCATCAGTCTAATCTTGAGCACCTGCTATCTCAGGGCTGACTCCACCAGGCTGTAAAAGCAGGGCTAATTAATACCTCTTCCTCAATCCAGGATATCCTAAATTCATTATGATAGACTGCTATAGTGATGGACCCCAGTGAGTCAGCCTCCCTGTTCCCATTCCCTTGGACAGACCTCTGCCACACTGAATAGGACTGATGTATGCTAACCACAAGGATATTACAGAAATGAGGTCATACAAGATATTACAGCTTCCGCCTTGTTTTTTTCTCTTGAATCACTCTCTCTGAGTGAAGCCAGACACCATGCATGGGGATATTCAAGCAGCCCTATGGACAACTCCACATGGAGAGGAACCAGGGCATCCCGCCAACAGCCAGCATCAACTTAGTGACCATACAAATAAGCTACCTTGATAGAGGAAGCTTCAGACCATTAAGCCTTCAGATGACTTGTAATCTCATGAGAGAACCCAGGTGAGAAGAGCACAGCTAATCTCCTGGATTCCTGAACCACAGAAGCAGAGAAATAATGAATGCTTATGTTGTTTTGAGCCACTAAATTTTGAGGTAATTTATTATGTGGCATTAAGTAACTAATACACTGATATACTCTAACTCTGAAATAATCTCTTCAAATCCCTCAGTGTTGCCCAAGTACTACCATTAAACATGACCTGTTTCCATAAATGTATGTGGTGAGGAATGTTCTGTGCCCATATTTACATTTGTCTCTGGAAGAATTTCTACGGGGAAGCAATTCATCCATTTCTCAATGGATCCAGGTAGGGCTCCATTGACACTTTCATTTCTCCTGCTGTTCAGAGAAAATTAATTCAGCCTTGAGCTGAACAGAATAAATGCAAACTAAAAAGATTATTAGAGTGTGACTTTGTATTCATGCAGACAACACTCTCCTTGACATGAGGGATGCAAGTGTTAAGGCCTCTGGTATACAACCTGCCAAGGTATAAAACCATGCCCGAAAAACATATTCTGGCCAAGCAAGCTCACCAGCTGAATATAAACTCTTTTACAGCAGAAAATAGATGTACTCCTATCTTCATTGGTGACTATTTTCCTCCTCCCAGATAGAGAGATAAAGGGAAAGAAGAAAAAAACAAAGAACTTGATTATACGAAATCTAAATCTCTTACAGATATATATTATTAATACCCATCAAAAAAGCTAACAAGCCAGGAATTAATTTCAGAACACCTATGGGCATTTTCTGAGAAAGGAGTCTTAATCATTAAGAAGCAAACTCCCAGGTGCCTGGGTGGCTCAGTTGGTTAAGCGACTGCCTTCAACTCAGGTCAGGATCCCGGAGTCCTGGGATTGAGTCCCACATCAGGCTCCCGGCTTAATGGAGAGTCTGCTTCTTTCTCTGACCCTCTCCCCTCTCATGCTGTTTCTCTCTCTCTCTCTCAAATAAATAAAAAAAATAAAAAATAAAAAAAAAAAGAAGCAAACTCCATGGTGCCAGCTGGTCCCAAATAAACACAACCACTGGTCTTACTACACATGTGGAACACTGAAGCCACTCCACATCTCTCTGAGGTAGAGCACACCTATGTGATGCCTGGAAATAGAAAATTAGGCTGTCTTTTGCTGAGTGTGGCCCTGGGATGGATTTCCCTGATTAAAAACTAATTAGTTAAAAATTAGGAAGTTAAGAGTAATGCAGGTAGAATGAAAGAAAGAAGAAGGAAAAGAGGGAGGGAAATCTTTGGAAATGAATGTTACAAAAAAGGAAATAAGAAAAAGAGAAACAAGATTGGTAATCAGAGTAAAATAAAGGAAAAATAACAACATTAAAAATAGGCATCTTAGAAACAGAGCAAATACTTCCTAACTTATTCTATGAGGCCAACATTACCCTAAGATGAAGGCATTACAAAAAAAGAGAACTACAGACCAATCTCTTATACATATAAATACAAAATATTACCAAATTGAATCTAACAATATACAAAAATAATTATATACCAAGATCAAGTGGAATTTACCCCAGGTATGCAAGGTTGGTTCAACATTCAAAAATCAACTAATGTAATTGATCACATCAACACATGAAAAAAGAAAAATCACATGATAATATCAATAGATGCAGAAAAATGTATTTGGCAAAACTGAACACCCATTCATGATAAAAAACTTTCAGTAAACTAGGAATGGAGAAAAACTTTCTCAACTTGATAAATATTACCTACAAAAAGCTTACAGCTAACATCATACCTAATATTAAGGACCCTGAAACTTTCCCTCTAAGATCAGGTACAAGGTAAGGGTGTCCCCTCTCACCACTTTTCAACATCATACTGAAAAGTCTAGCTAATGCAATAAGACAAGAAGAGGAAATTATATACACCCACACATATATATATATATAATATATATATATATATATGGAATTCCATTATTCCATATAACATATATGGAATGAAGAAACAAAGCCATCTTTGTTCATATGCTGTGTCAGTGTAGGTTCATCAATTATACCAAATGTAGCATTCTGTTTGGAGGTTTTGATAATGGTGGAGTCCATGCATGTGTGGGGGTAGGGGCCATATGGGAACTCTGTACCTTACCCTCAATTTTTCTATAAACCTAAAACTACTCTAAAAAATATGGTTTACAAATTTTTAAAAACAGGTATCATATGAAAGCAATAAACCTTACTTATTTTTCCTCCCTCTTAAGAATATAACCCCACCCATGCAGAAATCTTAGCTCGTGTTTTTTTACTGGTGTATTTCAAATGTCTACAACAGTTCCAGGACACGTTATTGGTGCCTGTATTAACTACCATGACAAATAACCACAAACTGGGTGATTTAAAAGAAGAGAAATATTGCCTCATAATTCTGGAGGCTAGGTGTCTAAAATCAAGGTGTCAGCAGGTACATGGTCCTTCTGAAACCTATAGGAAAGAATCTTTCCTTGTCTCTTGCTAGCTTCTGGTGTTTTGCTGATAATCCTTATTGTTCCTTGGTTTGTAGCACTTCAATCTCTATCTCCATCATCACATCATCTCTTCCCTGTGTTTCTCTGTCTGTGTCTCTTCTAAGGACACTACTCATACTAGATTACAGGCCCACCCTACTTCAGTATGACCTCAACTTAAGTACTACTTTAGCTATATCTAGTTATTTGATCTAATTAGTGGCCCTATTTTCAAATGAGATTGCATTCTGAGATACTGGCAGTCAGGACTTCAACATATCTTTTGGGGAGACAAAATCCATCCCATAAAAGTGCCCCAAAATATTTTTTAAGTTAATCAATGCAAGTATGAAAGTGACACAGTTTGTTAGAAATATTCTTTGCCTGATGATGATATGGGAGGTCCCTTACTATGGCTTAAGTACACCTGAGTAAATAGACCCAGTAGAAAGGCAAACATAGTTGCCTTGATAGTTACTTTTGAGTTTATAAGTATAATTACCACATATCCTTTTCTAATAAACACAAAAGCATTGTGTATTATTCCTTCTTTTAATCGAGTGATGAATGGATAAAGAAGATAGGGGGTGTACATGTATATATATAGAGAGAGACTATATATATAGAAAGAGAGAGTTAATGGAATATTATTCAGCCCTCAAAAAGAATGAAATCTTGCCATTTGCAATGACGTGGATGGAGCTAGAGTGTATTATTTTAAGTGAAGTAAGTCAGTCAGAGAAAGACAAATACCATATAATTTCACCCATATGTGGAATTTACAGAAAAAAAAAAAAAAAACACCCCACAGATGAACATAAGGGAAAGAGGAAAAGAAAAAAAAAGGAGAGAGGGAAACAAGCCATAAGTGACTCTTAACAATAGAGAACTGAGGGTTGATGGAGGGAGGGAGGTGGGGGATGGGCTAGACTGGTGATGGGTGTTAGAGAGGGCACTTGTTATGATGAAAAAAAAAATACTGCTTTTACATAACAAAATCGGAATCATGATTTTTAATGTAAATTTCAATATTGAGTATGTTTTTACAAAACATAACCGCCACCCTGCATTCTGTCTGCTATGAAAATCACGATGAAATGGGTTTCAGTTTCAGAAAATAAGATGGTAACTACAGTGATTTTAATCCTTAAGTCAATGGGATAAAAGACCAACATGCTTTTATGACAATTACTGCTCTCTTGTTCATTGGTGAAAATATACTGTCTTTTAATTTCCCTAACGGGCTGTAGCTTTATCTCTAAATCACATGCCATAGTAATTTCTTCTTGGAATTTTAAATAAATCATTATTGCCTCATAAATAAATTATAGTATATTATTCTCCAAAGCCCATGATGATTTTCCTGTTTTTTACTTTAAGGTCTCCCATTCCTCCTCAACTCAATATTTGTATTTATGACAGGCACCAGTTTTCAGTAAAAAGAAAAGCTCCTGCAAAGTAAAGACTAGGGAATATCTTATTCTACCCTCCATACTCTGAATAAAACCGTTCAGAAATTAATCTCCTCCTCTTCCTAGATCCAGCCTGTTCCAAATTCCTACAGGCAAGGAGAAGAGCACCCACCTTGACTTCTGATCATTTGTATTAACTTTTGACATCAGCAAAGTTGCACAGGAAATCCAAAAGGTTCTCTCTTCCTTCAGGCCTCAGTGAGATTGAATTACCTGACAGTTAATAGAAAGACACCATTTTTTTTTTAAACAACTAAACTTTTAGAGACGTTAAAATGGTAATGACAGAAGAAACTTCAGAAGAGACATCTTTTCCAGAATTTTCCACATCGTGATGGGTTGGATGCCACTGGCAGGACATAGGATGCTTTTAGGTAGTAACACCCTATTTAAAAATTGATTTTAATAAGAATGCACCTGTTTTACATGGGTATTAATTCATTTTGCTGAGGTAGCCGAATACTCCAAAAGTTAGTCTGTAAAGCTCCTACTTTGGGTGGGGTATTTTACCAAATTCAATAAAAATGTATTAGGAAGAAGTGTTTCTTCCAGCCTGTGATTTCACAGATGATACTGTTTAATGGAATGGCATTAAAAAAAAAAAGTGAATTGATTTAATGTCCATTGAAAAGAAAGAGTATAAAAACAACATTTAGACCTATCAAATATATGAAAATGGTACCAAAAATTGCTAAAGTTTAGTAGACATTGATCTAGCAGGTAAGCAGACTACAGAAAGAGGTAAAATGACTCCCCAGCTCAAGAGTTACTGCTCTAGCTGGAGAGTCAATCATTCTTTCTTTTTGTTTGTTTGTTTGTTTGTTTGTTTTTATTTTCTCTCTTTTTCACCTCCATACCCTTTACCCTTTACTTCTCCATATATATTTTTTTTTCTATATTATTCTATATTATTACCATCTGTTCACTTGTTTCCTCTACTAATCTGTAAGTTACTTCATGACTCCAAGATCTCACTTCATTTATCTTTGTGTAAGCACCAAAATTGATATGATGCCCAGAACATAATAGTGGCTCACTGCATATTTGTTGAATGGATAAGTAAGAGCAGTGATGCGGCTCAGTTTTCAGGCCTCTGACCTCCCTCCCTAACTCCCCTGACCCTCTCCCACTTAGTCCAGAACTAGTTCCATGATACCACGCAGTCTACATTTAATGTTTAAATATCCATTTCCAAATTCAGAAATTAAAAAATAATGATGCATCCTACATTAACAAAAGAAAAACAAGAGGAAAAAATCACTGATTTTTTTCCAACTAAATGATTATCCAACTATTTTAATGTACAGTTTTTTTTAAAAATTAGTGCTTGTTTAAGCAAATATTAAACATGGCAGTGCAGCTGATATAGAGAATAAGAAAAACGATCACCAATATTTATTATTTACATATGTTTTGATCATATCCTAGTTGTTAATTTGTTTTACAAGACATGTAAACAGTCCAAATTCTAATCTCAGCTTTGCTTATTACTTCTGTCTGGCTTGGTTCAGATTATTAATACTTTTCAAGCCCAAAAGAAGTAACAATTCTAGGTGACCAACACCTGAAATTGACCAAATAAGGCCTGAGTCCCATGCCCAGGATCCTTCCGTGCATTGTATTAATCAAATACATACATTGCCATCAAATCTTTCATTTCATCTTCTACTCAGTAATTAATCCCCTTACTTATGAACCAGGGCTTTGCCCAATATAGAGGATGAGAAAATGTGTAAGTTGTAGCCATTGTCTTCAAGTTTTTCACAGTTTAATGGAGGATGCAGCATGCAGTAAGTCAGAGTTATCACAAAGTGCCGTAACAGACAAATTCCAATATGTTAGGAGTTCAGAATTATTAATTTGGTCTTGAAAAGACTGCATAGGAGGGGCGCCTGGGTGGCTCAGTTGGTTAAGCGACTGCCTTCGGCTCGGGTCATGATCCTGGAGTCCCGGGATCGAGTCCCGCATCGGGCTCCCTGCTCAGCGGGGAGTCTGCTTCTCCCTCTGACCCTCCCCCCTCTCATGCTCTCTGTCTCTCATTCTCTCTCTCGTAAATAAATAAAATCTTAAAAAAAAAAAAAAAAAAAAAAGAAAAGACTGCATAGGATTAGGAGGCAGATGATAAGAAAGTCCCAAACTACCTGAGCTAGAAGATGAGAGTCCAATTTAGGAGGTGTGATACCTTGGGCTCTCTACAACTATAAAATTTACTTACAAAAACTAATGATGTACTGTATGGTGACTAACATAACATAATAAAAAAGTATAATTTTGTAAATATAAAATTATAGTTTTCTGAGATTCCATCTTGTCATCTGTAAAATGGGTATAATAATACCTACTTCCCAAGTCTGTGGCAGGAATGAAATGAAGCAATGTCAAGAGTGCAGTACCCAGTGTTTTCTTGAGGAAGAAAAGGTAGAGAGCATGCATCGGGCATTCTAGCCTGATGGGGCAGCATGGCTGGGCATGCCACTAGTCAGTTCTTGGGCATGCCACTAATCAATTCTGGAGATCCAGAAAGAAATCCATAGTAGGAATTAGAACATGAGTCTAAAAAAAAAATGCTAACAAGAGTGATGATCAAAAAGGGAGAAATCATAAGTAACTAAAGGATAGGTAAGTGAATAATATGGTAGGTAACAGAAAAGGTTCTTGAGGGGCCTGAGTGGCTCCAGTCAGTTAGGTGTCAGACTCTTGATTTTGGCTCAGGTCATGATCTCAGGGTCATGGGATCCAGCCCCATGTCGGGCTCCCTGCTCAATGCAGAGTCTGCTGGAGATTCTCTCCCACTTCTTCCCCCTCTGCCCTTCCCCCTGCTCTTTCTCTCAAATAAATAAATCTTAAGAAAAAAAAAAAACTCTCAAGGATGCTGCCCTTCTTTCTAAAGCTTACCCTCAAATGCTGTTACTTGAATAGAAAAAAACAAATAGAAAACAAAAAACAGGAGAAAATTTTCATTAATGAGTAATAGTTAAAAATTTTGCCTAGTTAACTAGCCCTAACCAGGTGTTCCAACTATGTCTTATGATGCATCTTAAGCCTGAGAAGGGAAAACAGGAGAACCCTACTTTTCTTGCTCTAGTTCCTGCATCTGTTGCTCGTGCACTTATCCATTCATGGTTTGGGGTTCAGTCATCCAGTCCTTAGGACTTATATTTATCACATTGACTCCTGGTCTTTCAGGGCTGGCTTCTGATGCCCCCCCAACAAGCCCCATCAATCCTCCCCACACCTCTCTTGATGTTCTACACTATCAACCTGGTTGCAGACTGTTGTTTTATTGACACCCTGACTCCAGTGGTTTAACTAATAAACATCCTACTTTTTTCCATCAATGCAGATATTCCAGGATCTAGAAAGAAAGTCTTGCCAGGACTCACAGTATAAAACTGGGAACACAGACAAATGCCTACAGAGGATATGAACTGGGCCAAGGAAAAAGCAATACACGGGGAGTTTCAGAATCGTGGCAAACAGTAGCCACGGTCTAACCAAAGATATTCAAATTCAATGTAAAAAGGTGAAATACCATTCCAGACAAACTACCCATGTCTGCAAGCCTGGGGGCTCAGTCTGAAACCCTTAGATAAATACTTAACGCTGCCTGGATCTCTCCAGGTCTTGCAGCTGCCTCTGACCAAGAGGGTGCTTTGCATATGAAAATGTGCCATCTTACTACCTTTTTTTTTTTTTTTTAACAGCCTAAAACACTTAAACTGGCTTTCCCAACAGACTATAAGACCTAAGCTGGCTTTCTTAAGATACAGTGCACTAGGGCACAAAAGCCTGAAGCTGGTCCACTAGGGTTACAACGCACAAAGGAAATAGCTGTTTCGTTCACCACTGTCGATACTCAGAAATGTTCTGAGGTTGGTGCCAATACTTTTCTTCTATAGGACATGCATACATAACAATTAGTCAGAATGACCTTAGAGGGCATTACCCCCCAACCCCATAAGAATGGCCAATGGCACTTTTCTAAGACCCCGAGGTATCCTCATCCTAATTAGGAGCTGCCACTGGCAATGGACACCCCGAGGACTTGGAGGTCAAGAAATCCTGCCCCTCAGTTTTGAGTACTGGTCCATTCCTTGCTCCCCATTGCTGTCTTCATGCAGGTGAAGTTCCTATATCCTGTAGTTATATTAAAGATGTGTCGTTCGCCTGGAAACATGGGTAGCTTCCTGTCAATCACTATCACCTAGGTAGCAACTGCCAGGTGATTATTCATAGATGTACAAATGGTGTATAATTAAAAACTGCTTGTTACTCATTTTTAAATGACTTTACCTCATTTTATCTCTGGGGTAAGAAAAAAAAAAAACACCTTCCCAACATACTAATTGAGGCCATAATTGGCCAATATGTATAATCAATTCTTCTATGAGTTTCTCAACCTTTTGCCTCCCTATCCTATACTTCCTTCCCAATTAAAAAACAAGTTTATTAAATATATGTGTTCTTTTCTCCTAGTAAAATCTCTGGATCCCCAGAGTACTAAAGAAAGAGGAACACATCCCTGATTTTCCAGCTGTTAGGGAGAGATAAGCATGTGAGTCATTATGCAGAGCTCTTTATGAAATCAAAAAATGTATTCATAATAACTGTTAATTTAACATGTTTATTTATATCACTGGAGCATGACTCCTGCATATAAAGGAAGACAGGGCGTGTAGTGGAAAAAATTAATTCAAGACAACTTAGAAAACTGCATAATTCTCCATTTTATCATTTTTAAGGTACCAAAGCCTGAATAAGAGGCATCAACATTAGAAAGTAGCTTGAAAATAATTTGTGCCAAGAAAACGGAGACGTGAATATCCCAACTTAAAACTTGTCGAGTGATACCTGAATTGTTAGGGCAGATTCTAATTAGAAAATTCAAATCCATCTCTGAATGTGACTTGTATTTTTAATATTTCTACTGTCTCCACTCAGAACTTAATACCTGAGAAAACTTTCAAAAACAGTTGGTGAAAATATTTAATCATTCATATTTTTGTATAAATATTTAGCATTCAATATGACAGGTCTTATATAATTATTTAAATGGAATTAAGGAAGTTTGGGTTTAGCCAAATACAATACTAGGAGTAAATGATTCCTGATGCTCTATGCCATACTATAGTTTCCAATACATGGTCAACTAGAGTGTGGGTCTTTGTTTTAAAGATTAGGAAACCAGATTTAGAAATTTTGAATGGTTTATAGATGGTGTATGATATCATACACCACGTCAAGTCTGACTACTAAACAAGTATGAATAGACCAGATAGTGAATGACATCATTCCACTTGCTAGAAAAGGTATTAAATGTAAGACATGCATTATGTGAAAGGAGATTCTACTTTTTTTTTTAATATTTATTTATTTGAGAGAGAGAGAGTACATGAACAGGGTGAGGGGCATAGAGGGAGGGAGAGAGGGAGAATCCTCAAGCAGACTCCCAACTGAGCACAGAGCCCGAGGTGGGGCTTGAACCCATGACCTGAGATCATGACCTGAGCCCAAATCAAGAGTTGGACGATTAACCAACTGAGCCACCCAGGCGCCCCAAGGAGCTTCTGCTTTTGAGGGCAAAAATAATGTCTCATTCATCTTTTCTGTTTGTATCCTACAAAGCCCAGCTCAATATTTTGCAAATGGTAAGTACTCAACAATGTTGAATGGAATGGCACTTTAAACTGCTACTGTAATATAATTCAATTCTCTGTCTCTCTCTCTCATTCTTAGACCATTGGCATATTATGGTTCTCAAACTTTAGTTTTTAGTTTTGCTTTAGCATTCCCGGGGAATTCATTTTCTGCCAATCTCTACTCTCAAAATTCTTTTCAATTGGTTCTAGAGAGGCTTCAGAAGCTACAGGCCAATCGCCACCTTGAACAATACTGCCTAAGGAATTACAACAGTTCTTTCTTCTTGGAGTAGCGGTTAGAACCCCTCGGTATATATAAAGCCTGAGTGAAATCTGAAAGAGTCTGCTCCTTTGCTCCATCCTAGTGAGGGTGGAGGGAGGGATGATTACATGTGGCTGCATACAGACATAGGATCTATGTAGAAAGAACATTCCTTCTGGACACTTCATGCCAGGCAGCTATAAACCCTTTCTTTTCTGCCAGAGAGGTGATGCACTGTGGTAGATAAGACCATGGCCATAGGACCAGACAGACCCAATGGACTTTAAATCTTGCCTCCAATACTTACCAAGAGTGAATCTGGGCAACTGATTTAAATTCCCAAGTCAGTTCCTAACATATAAAGCAGGGTCAGTAATAACTAGCTCATAGGTGGTGGTGATGGTGGTTTATTATGGGGATGAAATGTTATTTTTCATAGCAGATATTTTAGAACTCTATTTAATCTTTTTTTTTCCATTTATAGACCCTAAGTTAAAGAAACAATACTGTATTATGAACCATATTTGCTTGTACACTAAGTGAAAATATTACTGTGACTCCAGGAAATAAGTGGGTGTCATACACATGACCTTTGACTTTTATTCTTAACCTGGGATTGAATGATTCTATGATTCACATTGATTTATTTACTGCGACAGTTGTAATGTTTGTGCCCTCTCTCCCCCCAAATGCATATATTGAAAATTCACCCTCAGTGTGGTGTATTTGGAGGTGGTGCCTTTGGGGTATGATTAGGTCATGAGAGTGAAGCCCTGTGAATGGGATTAGTGCCCTTAGAAAAGAGAACCCAGAGCTCTATTGCCTCTTCAACTGCATGAGAACATGGCGGGAAGGCAAAAGGACGAACTATAAACCAGGAAGTGGGCTCTCACCTGACGCTGAATCTGCCAACACTTGATCTTGGACTTCCTAGCCCCTAGAACTGTGAGAAATAAATATCTGTTGTTTAAGCCACCCAGGCTGTGGTATTTTTGTTACAGCCTATCTGTAAGTTGCTACAGGATTTTGCTTAATATTGTCAGTTGAATGTAAATCACTCGGGGTGACCAAATAGTTGTCACATTTCACCTTCTAAAAGATACTAAACTGGACTCTTAAAATGTCAGTGCCCAAATCTCCAGAAATAACATTCACTTTCTGCTGGAATCTTAGAAAATAATGAATAACTCTTTCCCTTTTTTATACATAAAACGGGAAGTATGAAATCTGAAAATGAGGATTACATTTCAACAGTTGAGGAGAAACACTGAAGTAGAAGACTTTTTGACACTGTAAATTGAATGTCAACTTTCTTATTCACCTCATATTCTTCCCACCTTTCCACTTAATATTACAGGCTTTGAATGACTCCAACATGCCAACAGCTTCATAAAAACTTGAATATAATGAAATTGACTGAGACTAGTTTCCTCCCTTGTTAAAAAGTTGCCTAACTTTATGACAAAGTAACTGACAGAATGTGGCAATTAAGCCATGCTCACATTATATAGGGCTCTCATTCTCTCTCTCCATATATATATATATATATATATATATATATATATATATATATATATATATTTAACCAAAATGATTTGAGGTTCCAAATTATTAAGCAGCAAACCAACAGTGTTTGCAGATACCAGCTGAATTGTTAAATAAATAATCATGGCTTTGTTGGTTCTTCTTTTCAAAGCACTAAAATGATGATGATGCTGCTGATGATGATAAAGTAATAATATACACCAATCTCTATGTACCTACAATACTACTTAACTGCTCTGTACCTCTATTTCCACATCTATAAAAGTGAGATAATAGTACCCACCTCCTTAGTGTATATTAAATATTAAGTTAATAAATCTTTTTTTTTTAAAGATTTTATTTATTTATTTGAGACAGAGAGAATGAGAGAGACAGAGAGCACATGAGAGGGAGGAGGGTCAGAAGGAGAAGCAGACTCCCCGCTGAGCAGGGAGCCTGATGCGGGATTCAATCCTGGGACTCCAGGATCATGACCTGAGCCGAAGGCAGTCGCTTAACCAACTGAGCCACCCAGGCGCCCATAAGTTAATAAATCTTATAGGTTTGGCACACAGTAGGGGCCATCAGGATGTCTGCTGTTACCAGCATCCCATCAATAAAATCTGGGGTCATGGTTGTGTTGTTATCCCAGTTGTAGGACTGTGGAAGCTGAAGCCTGACAAGGTTAATAACTCTCGAAGTCTATGCAAGAGGATATCTGGAACCTGAATTTAAACCCCAGTCCTCTGACCCCAGGTGCTTTGCCCTAAATCAGAGGCCTCTCTTGGGGGAAATGCAGAAAGTTGGTTGAGCCACCCACCCACAGCACGAACTATCAGTGACCTTCACAGAGGGTTTCCAGAACAAAGGGTTGGCCCCCCACTCTCCTTAAGCCAGTTTTAAGTATAAGAGAGAGAAGTAATTCTCCCTTTCGGTTAAATGTACTTAAAGCAAAACCCTCAAGTGTTCCAAAGAGTAAATGAGAGAGGAAATAATGGGCACCATCAACAGTCAATACCTGAGACTGAGAAATCGCTGTGTGTGTGTGACAGCAAACCATTAGAATATCCAAATACCAATTTAAAAAGCCGAAGCGATCATAGCTGTCAGGGTCTGTTCATTTCAGCCCTTTCTCAGTCCAGATGAATAACTGGTTAGTTAGACCAGCAAAGGCCTTTGGCCCACAAATGAGAGGCTAAAATTGCCAAATTCGGCAAACAAAAATACAGGCTGCTCAGTGAAATTTTAATTCCAGATAAAGGACAAATACTTTTATATGTATATGCATGTTCCAAATGTTGCATGGAGCATATTTATACTAAAACATTATTTGCTCTTTATCTGGTACTCAAACTTAACTGGTTGTTCTGGATTTTTACCCAGCAGCGGCCTACTTTTGAAATTTCCATTTCAGGGATGATTACCTAAGGAAGGAAGTTGTTACGAACTAAATATTTCTGCCCTCCACAAATTCGTATGTTGCAGCTCTAACCGCCAATATGCTATTTGGAGAGGGAAGCCTTTGGGAGGTGATCCGGGTTAGATGAGGTCATGAGCGTGAGGTCTTCATGGTGGGATTAGCACCCTCATAAGAAGAGACACCAGAGAGCCTCCTCACTCTCTCCCTGCATGCACAGAGAGGTCAGGTGAGCACACAGTGAAAGGGTGGCCCCTGACAAGCAAGAGAAGAGGTTTCAAGAGAAGAAACCTACCTAGCCAGCACCCTAATCTTCAGCTTCCAAGATTCCAGAGTTGTGAGCGTAAATTTCTGTTAAGCCACCAGTCTGTGGTCTTTTATTTTTTTTATTTTTTTATTTTTTTAAAGATTTTATTTATTTATTTGAGAGAGAGAGAGAATGAGAGAGAGCAAGCACATGAGAGGGGGGAGGGTCGGAGGGAGAAGCAGACTCCCTGCCGAGCAGGGAGCCCGATGCGGGACTCGATCCCAGGACTCCAGGATCACGACCGGAGCCGAAGGCAGTCGCTTAACCGACTGAGCCAACCAGGTGCCCCTAAATCTATCTTTTTTTTTAAAGATTTTATTTATTTATTTGAGAGAGAGAATGAGATAGAGCATGAGAGGGGGGAGGGTCAGAGGGAGAAGCAGACCCCCCGCTGAGCAGGGAGCCCGATGCGGGACTGGATCCCGGGACTCCAGGATCAAGACCTGAGCTGAAGGCAGCTGCTCAACCAACTGAGCCACCCAGGCGCCCTCTGTGGTCTTTTATGACAGCAGCCTGAGCAGACCAGGATGGAAGTACTGAGTATGGTGAGTCATGTCAGTAGCTACATCCTGGCCCCACTCAAGGCCTTCTCCCATTGCAATGCCACACTGTGCAGATAACCCTTCTCTGCCTAAATGTCTTGGGTCTCCAGAATGTTTGACCCCTACAGGCACTACTCTCTGTGTAAGAGGGGCCACACACGTTTCCTTTTCCTGTCTCAGTTCAAAGTCATTCCACATGATTGGCTGCCCTCAGCTTCCATATTTTTACCGTGCATTTCCAAAACTGGGTTCCATTTTACTTTTCCCCGCACCACACCCTTCCAGGTTCTAGACACTGTTGTGCAGTCTTACAAGCTGCCTTCATTTTTAAATCCCACCAATAAGAGATTAAATACATAAAGCCCTTGCATTCCAATTTCAGCCCCTTTCTCTGTGGCCCCTTGAATGGTTTTCACCTGAGAGTGGGTTTAGTGGATTCAGGCAAGACTGAAAGAAATTACCCTCGGCTTGTGAATGAATATTGAATTCCAATTTTCTTTTCCCCCTTCAAAAAATGTTCGTTATAGAACTGTTGGAAAACTCAGCCTACATTCCAAATTCCTCAGCAAATTTTGTGTGTAGCCTCTACCGCGTTAAAATAAACTTTTCCAATTACTTGTATACACACACACATTGACCGCTGTAGGATTTCTACAATTCAATCTCCACTAGTCAGTGAGGTCTTGATTATAAACTGCAGTTTTATTTTTCTCTCATTCCTGACCTCTTTTTTTCCGATTACCAAACTCACTCTCTCTCTCACACACACATACACAAATTAAGCATTAACTCTTATTTCTCATTTGCCTTTAAGCATAATTAGGAAGTGCTAATAAGCAGGCAGCAGCGGCTCCATACATCTGCTATCAATTGTTTTCTGGCAACATTAATCTGAGAAATACTCGATTATTTCTGATTTGTGAAATTATTTCTGAGTTTTACCCACTCAGTAACCTAAGAAGAAAACAAGAGAAAGATTTTGCCTGGAAAAAGATAAAATTACCCTGGGTAATTTCCCATAAAATACTTGCAAAAACACAATATAGAAAGAATTGTGTTTTATGAAATTTACTTTAGGCCTCCTGTATGTTGATCTTTTCACTCCAAAGCTTGATTTCATTTTGGCCCTCAGCTTATAAGCACAGAATAATTTGCTTGCTTGGATGGCTGCAGAGTCTAATAAGTGTTGATTGTTAATAAAACCTTTCAGAACATGATAATGGCTTAGGCAAAGCACATTTATATACTAAAAGTTGGAGGGAAATGATTCTTGAGAGGAAAAGCTTTCAGAATTATGCAAAGAATGAAATTTACTCAACTTTTCAAGATCCGATGGGAGAGGATATATATGCAGTTATGCTTGCTTAACTGACTTGGGCTGAGCTTTTCCACCCAAAATAGATATATTTTACATAAGAATGGTATATACTGGTTTATTATAAGTTACAGGAGCCTAGTTTCCTCTGTAAGTATTGCTTACTTTACTTCATTTCAAATTCATTATTAAATTCATGGCTCCTTTGCACTTTTTTAGAAAAACATATTTTCCCAATGAATGCATTTTACATTCGTTCAGGCTGCTTCTTCCCCTCCTCTAAAATTCTAAATTCTGACTATCAAACAGGATTTAATGAGCTGAGAGTAGGTGCATTCCTCAGCTGTGATTTACCCAATACCCAGTGCATCCCTCTATCCTAATGAGTTGCAATCACCGTTTTGCTTGGCTGTATCCCCATGCTAATCCTTGAGTGGCTCAAAGGCAAGGTATGGTTGATATTCTTCAAAAGCATGAGTCCTAGCCCATGGCTGGTACTTGATGTACGTCTATGTACAAACAAACAAATAAACAGGGGCTCTAAAATGAGCACAATGACCCAGCCACTCAGAATACTACAGGCAGTGAAGTGGGTGAGAGCAAAAAACAAACAAAGAAACAAACAAAAAAAACCATTTCTGTAGACTGGTTTCCTGGGCGGAAAATCCCATCAAAAATATTTCATTCCATCTAAAGGAGTATCACCTTGAAAAGTTCTTTTATCTTCTGACATCTTTATATCCTTGTAGGCTAAACATAATTATATTAATCCTTTCAACTCACATCCATGGTGTGCCAGTGTTTAAGGTAGTTCCTATAACAACAGAACAGAAACAAATGCCTCCCTCCCAATATAATGAGTCACACAAGAGTAACATTTTTAAGTAAATCAAAAATTGTGCAATATTTACCAAATCATCATTGAAACTTGGTGCTGTAATAATTACCTATCCAATTGAATTTGATTAGCACTTGCAAGTTTACAGTGTGTTTTCATATAAGCTATTTTATTTAAAATGGCACGTAGTTAATTATACAAACATTACAGGAACATTGGGTTTTGAGAAAATATGAAGTATAGAATTAAATAAATTAAAAAGGAAGAGTTCCCAGTCATTAAGCGTCTGCCTTCAGCTCAGGTCATGATCCCAGGGTCCTGGGATCGAGCCCCGCGTCAGGCTCCCTGCTCAGCAGAAAGCCTGCTTATCTCTCTCCCACTCCCGCTGCTTGTGTTCCCTCTCTCACTGTGTCTGTCTCTGTCAAATAAATAATTAAAATCTTAAAAAAAAAAAAAAGGAAGAGTTCCCATTGACCTGAGATAATAAAATTTCATTTCCTCAATGTCCCCCCCAGCCCCCCGCCATGGTGTTATATGGGCTGCGCAGGTCAGAGAACTGAGTGAGCCAGGAGAGCTAACAGATGGGAGATGGATTTATCAGGAGGGTTGATCCCTTGAGGGGTGCAGAAGAGTAACCTGGGCTGGAAATAGAGAAGTTCTTTTTTCTTTTTTTAAAGATTTTATTTATTTATTTGACAGAGAGACACAGCGAGAGGGGGAACACAACACAAGCAGGGGGGAGTGGGAGAGGGAGAAGCAGGCTTCCGGCCAAGCAGGGAGCCCGAAGCGGGGCTCGATCCCAGGACCCTGAGCCGAAGGCAGATGCTTAACAACTAAGCCACCAGGCGCCCCTGGAAATAGAGAAGTTCTTTTAAAGGAAGGCATATTGCGTCAATAGTCGTCACAATGAGACTTGGGAACTTAAGCACCCCAAAAGAACAATAAATCAATGATCAACTCTATTGACATAACTGATTATATTGCATCACTGAGGCTAATGTGCAAGAAAATTATCTGGGGGAATTAACTAGCCTACTTTTATGACTCCTTAAGGAAGCAATAATACTAACTACTCTCAAAGCAACAAGAAGGCTGTCAGCTGTAGGCACTTCAGTGTGAAACGTCCTTATTTGATGTCCTGCGAGAGTCTAATTCACTGCTAGTGTTCTTAGCCTGAATCTGCCTTGGGCACTATGGGGTTTTACTATCGTATCTTAATTATGGGAAAATGCTAAGATGTCCTTTTATGAGACATTAAAACTGAATGCAAATGATGACATCATGTGTGACTTTTCAAAAACAAACTCTGTAAATCTGTAAACAAGTGGACACCTACAGAGACTTTAGAGGACACTTCTCTTCTGAGTTATGTTTGCTGTAGCACACAGTAGGCTCCTGGGCAGTTCCTCTGTTAGGGTTACTAATGTTCTGATGTTAGCAAAATACCTTTTCCTTTTAAATACAAACTACTATCCCATTATGATTTCCCACTAACTTCCCATCCCTTACGGTTGATACTGTCTTACATAAGCATCTCCATTTGTGTCTTGTCACTGGAAACTCCTCAACCTTTAATGATTTTAGGACATGGATCACTTTCCCTTTCTTTCCCATCCTTTCTTATGGCTTTGATTGGTTCAGTGATGACTCTTCTAACATGCAGATTCCATGTGTCTTGACATCCTGCATTAAGGCTCCGCTTTAATTACCTACCAGCCTGTACTTTATACTTCACAAATGCTCTTTAATCACAAACTCTTAATTTCCCCCTCTACAGTAACCTCCTCTTTGCCTTTCTCTTAATGCAATTTCTCTTAATGAAATTAACTTCTCTATTTAATAAATATCTACCCAAGGGCTCACAATGAGCCAGGCATCATGCTAAGTTCAAGACATACAAAGTAGAGTAAGATAAAAATCCTGTTCCAATGGAGTTAAGAAGAGCTAAAAGCAAATGAGGGAAGCAGATAAGAAAATTCTCCATCACGTGAAGGTCAGATAAGTGTCACAAGAAGGGTATCTAAAGGGAATGACGGAATTCTAGAACAAAGAAATATCAATTAGATATTTTGGCCACACCCCTTAAGAACTTCCAACTCAAGAGCATCCGTGAAAGCACCGACTAAAAACTGTCCCATCTTTCTGGATGCCCCCAGTTAATATAGTCTTTATTGCTTAGGGGACATGTGATCTTATAGTGTAGTTATAGTTATTACAAGTTTTATATCTATTGCTAAATGTTAAATTCCTCTAGAAGGCTGGGTTTAACATTCTTGGGTCATGGCTCTCTTTCAAAATCTTAGACATAGTTATGTGATAATTTTTTGCCTATCCATTTTTAAGCACTTTTGCACAAGTTCCCTTACAAAAACCTCCTAAAGTTGGGAATTTTTACAGTAATTATGATACCTAATTTACATATGAGAAAACTAAAAATTAGTAGCTATGCAACTGGTCCACGTTTACCTAGCTAGTACATGGCTAGGTCATGTCCTAGATATGAGTGGACGTATGCTAACTATTCCTGAAGACTATTTTTTGTTTCTGCCTGGACACATAGCTGAGCTACATTTCCCAGCCGTTGATGCAGTTGGCTTAGACCATGAAACAGTTCTAGCCAATGGAATGTGAGTGAACAGGATAGTGATACTTCTGGGTTGCTGTAACAATTTCCCACTTCTGCTCCTCTGTGCCCATTCCCTTCTCCAGGTGAAATCTATTTTCATAGTAACACTAAGATGATATTTTCCCTTTTCATTTTCATTCATTAATGAATGCACAGTAGGATGGCCCAAGAACTCCATGATGTGTGATATTAAGAGATTAAATGTGTAAGCAGATAGAATTCGGTTATCTTTTATTAAGCCGGACATTAAAGATAGTTGCCAAAATATAAAGCAGTGTCATTCTTTTCACTAATTTATTTTTGTTTTGGAAATGAGCAGATAAAAGTTATTATTTTGGAATTAACAAATACATTTTTTTAAATGTCTCAGTTTAAATTCCAAGACACTAAGTATCAACAGATAAAACCCACATAAACTGAAGCTCTTTGGAGTCAATTTTTAAGAGCGTCAAGAGCTCATGAAACTAAAATGTTTGAGAAACACCAACCTGTCTTCATTAAGGTAAGTTAATCTATAGTAGTAAACAGAGCCTACCTCCCATTGACTTCACACAAAGAGACTTCTGTCTCTCTCACCTTAATTATCTAAGTAGGTGTTCCGTTACCAGGGTAACTTCCTAGCACATGGTAATTCAGAAATCCAAGTTAATGGTGTGGCTTTGCCATATTCAACCTTGACTTTCAAATTTGCTCTGACACTGACATCTCAGTTAACTCTCACCTCTTGACCATGTTAGGACATGGCAAGAAGACAGTGACCCAGGAAGCAGGCTCTCACCAGACGCAGACTCTGGTGGCACTCTGATCTTGGATTTCCAGCCTCCAGAACTTCGGGAAATAAATTTCTGTTGTTTATGAGCCATCCAGTCTATGGTATTGTGTTACAGCTGCTCAAACAGACTAAGTTACCACAAGTGTCATTCAATGGAAGTCAAACTCTTTCTAGGGCAGATGCCATGTATTTTTTTGCCTTGTATCTCCTACAGTACTAAGAGCCACACACCTTATACTTTCTGTGATTTCAGTAAGTGTACACTAGAAACAAAATATTAGAACTGGAAGGATCTTTAGAGACCATATCGTTCAAATTTCTCATTTTTCCACCCAGACTATACAAACCTGGGGAAGGTAAGTGATTCCCCAAGGCTACAGTGAACGTGATAAATAAACAATGTAGAAATGTAAATGTAGTCTACAAAGTTAGCACACATCATTCATTACTATGAGACTTTATTTTAAAACTTTAAGTGATATAATTCTATACCTTCAAAGAGACAAAAAATAGATTTTTAAAATTTTAGAACTTAAGGAGACATGAGCTCACTGACCTAAATTATCTCATTTGTAGGAAAAAGCTACAGGGTCTCAGGGAGATAAAATCACTTCTCTAAATTCACAAAATGGAAAAGACCTGATTTACCAAATCTGAATCAAGTGTTATTACTGCTATATCATATTGCCTTGGAAATAACTCACATTTGTGTAGTAAATTCACAATTCCCATTTTGAAGCAAATTAGTAAGAATAGCAACTCATGTGCTCTATCCAAAAATAAAAGCAAAGCTTCAGGATATTCCATAATAATCTAGGTTATAAATCTTATTCACTTCTATTCAACTTTTCTAAACCTAAAACCTAAGAGATCTGAAGCTGGGAAAATCAGTAACCAAAAATTTCATCTTCTTTTGTCACAACAATATAACACACGTATATAAAGTTATTTTAAAATAAATTGTTCTGGTAAATCAGCACCTTGACCCAATAAGCAGGCCATGAAATCCAGTGCCTTTTCATACTTCATAGAAACTTATTCAAATCACTGTAATAGATTTTCTGCTCTTGGGAAATGAGCACATAAATGGGAACATCCTTTCTAATGGCAATTCTCGACATTCTTATTAAAGTTCTGTGTTAAGTGCCCAGATACATTAAATCAATCTATTGTTTTCCATCCTCACAGACAGCCCAGAGTTCTGGAGAGGAATGGAGGCCGCAAGGAGATCAATCATCAGAATGTGCTTCTTTTAACACATTATACTCTTGGTTAATTGGGTTTTAAAATAATCTGATATAAATTTGGATTTGAATTCGAAGTCCTTGACAGAACTATTGCCAAGAAATGAGAAAGTAATATTTCCCCAAAACTATTACTTGAAAATCTTGAAATGACTTATCCATAAAGATTTAATTTTTTTTTTTTTCCTGTTTGAAATGTTGCAAGTACCCAGGCAGCACTAGAAAATGAAACCTTTATGTTGCACGTTGTACCGAGACACCTGGTGTTGGGTCCACGATTTTTCCTGCTGAGCGGCAGACAATGAGATGTAATATTGACATTCTCTTTGAAACCTCCAGGGTCTACTAAAGAACTCCCTCTGTAGAGGTAGAAAGTTCACCTAAGAACCTTGAAAAGGCATAAAACCTCAGTCAAGTCTTTAGATCAGATTTTACTTTTTCTTCTAGCAGAAGCTGGAAAGCAAAGAGAAAATAATTGATTTCTTCATGATGGGCAAATAAGAAATAATATAAAGGAAACCATTACACATGAGTCCAAAGTAAAAGATACAAATTATTTAACACGAAGCCACGGCTCCCCAGACATTAGACAAAATTGTGAATTCATGCCACTGATTCATATTATTTTATTACAAACACAATGGTGTCTGTCTTTCTGTAGGATATAGAGAGACTGACAACTTAGGAAGCATTTAATAGTGGTTGTTGCTATCATTTTGTTGTTACTGTGAGTGACAGTGAAGAGAGGCATAAACTAGTATATACCGATCAACTGCTAAATGTCAAACACTTGACACTTTACACCAATTTTAATTCTCAAGAGTTCTCCAGGTAGGGTATCATTATCTTAATTTCAGAGATGAACAAACAGGTATGAGAGAGTAAATACTTTGGGGTTAGGTCACCCAGCCAATAATTGCTGGGACTGGGGTTCAAATGGCATAAATAATTCCTCACATGGCTTATGACAGGCCAAGCACTGTACTAAGCAAATTCCATGGATTGTCTCACTAACTTTGCCCCGTAACTGTACAAAATAGGTCCTGACATTTTACTTACTTAAAAGAGGAGAAAATAAAAATTCAGATTTGTTTAAGAACTTGTCACAGAGATAATTAAGTGGCTGAATGATAATTCAAACTGAGATTGTCTGACACCAGAACTCCAAGCCTGTAAGTCCCATTTCATAGCGCCTGCTAATTTTAATGCCCATGCCCTTGCCTCTACATAACTCAGGCACAAAATACAAAAATAAAATTCAAAACAACAACAACAGTAAAATGCACACTTTCATTTTTTTTTTTTCTCCTCCTCTCATCAAATTCCCCAAACAGTATAATGCTATAACACACCAATGCCTTGGGAGGTTCAAACGAAGCTCATGATAATTTAGCCCAACTAAAAGGTCCATTTCTTTTTTTTTTTTTTAAAGATTTTATTTATTTATTTGAGAGAGAGAGCAAGCACATGAGAGGGGGGCAGGGTCAGAGGGAGAAGCAGACTCCCTGCCGAGCAGGGAGCCTGATGCGGGACTCGATCCAGGGACTCCAGGATCATGACCTGAGCCGAAGGCAGTCGCTTAACCAACTGAGCCACCCAGGCGCCCCTAAAAGGTCCATTTCAATTGCCAAAGGAAAATGCTTCCTAGAAGCATAAAAGAGCTTACAGAGAAAAGCACTGCATCCATCTTGATGGATACTTAGGTAATAAATTCCCCAATCAGGATCACATCAAGACCAATGATAATTCATCAGCAACCCAAGAGACAGTGTGGAGTCAAGGGCAATTTAAAGCAATGACACATTTCTTCTAGATTCAGGTCTGTTTGAGACAGCATTCAATATACAGTCCTTTTTTTTTTTTTTTTTTTCTGGCTGCACTTATTTTGTTAGGCATCCTTTGGAAATATAAAATTGTGTAACCATAAAAAAAAGAGTGCAGTAACATCCTGCCATTTCTAATGCTTCCATATTTTTATTACAGTAGTAAAATCTCTACCCTTACAAGGCAAATTCTAACATGATCTTGGCAACCTCTCCTGCAAATACAAGCACAGTCTCAGAAAAGTGACATTCCTTGGGCACCAGAGATTTCAATTTCTGCATTCTGGATTTTGGAAACTCTGTTCTAGCTTGTTGTAATTGAGGCTTTGACAGCCAAACAAATCTGCTACAAGGAACGCTGCACATTTCATAAAAATTCTCCATCTGAATGCACGTATTTTCTCTGCTCTGGCCTAGGATGTCTGATTGTGTGAACTTGGGACACAGAGAGAGAATTTCACCAGTCTTGAAAGAAGGATCCCCAACTGAGATTCTTTTGGCACAAGGAAAATAGCATAGCCAAAGCAAGAGTTTTTGAGGTATTCCAGGTATGCTTTGACATTTTTTTTTAAATAACCTAAATTCACTGATGTACCAATTAATTTAAGTGAAGGATTACCTTTATAAGAAAAAAAAGGAAAAATAATTTTATGGGTTTTGTTAGGCCACTAATATAAATTATTCTGATTAATTGGGTTTAAAAAAACGATGTAAATTTGGACTTGTATTTAAAGTCCTTGACAAAACTATTGCCAAGATATGAGAAAGTAAGATGATTTAGACATTGAGATTTTCCAAGATATTAAATAATGTTTGAATTCTTTCACCAACTGCATTTCTATTTTTCCTCATTGCCAATCAAACAAAGGCAGCAGGAAATGTAATCCATCAGACTTAATCATAGTAAGTTCAAATCACATTTAACTATTCAATTGAAGAAGACTACCAGCAAAACTAATTACAGAGCTGCAAAATAGCAATGATAAAACTGAAGCACAACAATAGGACAGGAAACTCCTAAGAAATTGAGAATCAACAAATATATATAATTGTCAATGAAAAGAGGCAATCTGTGTCATTAACTAATTTTGAGAAGAATTAATTACCTTTCCATCAAATATTTTTAAATATCTCAAAACTCTAGAGTTCTCCTTCATCAACTAGACAAAACTTTAAATGAGGAAATATCAACCTGACAAGAATACTGATAAACTGCAAATAAAATTTCTTCTTGTTTCAAAGATAATATAACCAAATTTTAGAAAATTTTATAACAAATTTCAAATTGAAAATACTTTAAAATATTATATACCCTGGGGGGGGGGCGCCTAGGTAGCTCAGTGGGTTGAGCATCTGACTCTTGATTTTGGTCAGGTCATGATCTCAGGGTCCTGAGATAGAGCACCCTATCTGGCTCCATGCTCAGAGGGGCGTCCACTTGGGGTTCTCTCTTTCCCTCTCCCTCTACCCCACCCCCCTCCCCTGCTTACACATGTGCCTTTTCTTTCATGCTCTCTTGCTCAAAAAGTAAAATAAAATAAAATATAAAATAAAATAAGATGTACCCCATTGTACAGAGATAAGAAAACACCTGTCTCAGTCTTTAGTTTATGGATTCTTTGAGGGTTAAACAGAATATCTTATTCAATTTGGGAATTCTGCCAGTCGCTAAGTACGACTGTTGCAATTGCACATTTTGGACTTGGGGGAATAACCACAAGATGGGTTCCAGGATCCTTGTACCCATAGTGAGTCAGATCAGCGTGAAAACTGCATTCATCATCTGACCTCCCTAAGCCCCTACTCTGGTAGCCCACAGTGACATTTTGGGCCTCCCGGAATTAAGAGCCAGCATCCAGTAATCCCTGAAAGATCTGAATATTTCCTTTTCTTAAGTGCACGTCAACCTGGTAAAAGGCCATAGGTCACTTTAAGGAAGGATAGGAAAAGATTAACAGAATATATTTTTGGTAATAGGGTCAGGTCCTTTCTCAAGGGGCCCTGGCCTCTCACCTTCATTCAAGGGGTTCTGAGCACACAAACTGGCTCAAGGCTAGGGAGCACAATTCTGTTTTTATGATTCAAGTTAGACTTTTGTTCACTTGACCTAGAAATCTTTTACTTATCCAGATCAAGTAAGAATTTAGTGGCTTCCCATATTTTAACTTTTAGAAACACTGTGATCAATGACCCAACGCCAGAGGTCTCTGTGAGTCAGACGACTCTGATTGCTGCTTTGACTCTGCTTGCCACCCCAGGAACCATGCCTACCTTGCCTTGGGCAACCGAGTGCTGCCACTTTGCTCTTGCCACCCCAGGATCCAATTATGCCCGCTGCATTTTGTTTTCCCCAATTCCGTGACAGCAGTTCCCATTGCATTTTCTGGCCTATGGACAAAAGTGATCAGAAAGCTCTTCAAGGTTGTCACTGTCCCCGTCGCAAATTTATTTCTCAAAGTCATGGTGAAAGGTGTGCCCTCTCGCCCTCCTAGGGTGGGTGAACGGATCTTAAATGACAAATCCATTAGAACATGTCAAGCTTCCTAAACCTTTGAATCCCTTCGATTATTTACCAGAGCAGCTCTAGCATTTTAGGTTAATTTATCAATGGACCACCTTTTGGTCCATGTTTCAACAAACCAACCAAACAGTTACAGCTCTTTCTAAGTTCCTGAGCCATAACAGTGAATCTAGAATCTCTGCCTAGTGGGCCTCTGGATTTTGGAAGTAGCATATTCCTGATCTGCATGTGCTACTCTGGCCCATTTATTGAATGAGCCCAAAGCTGTTAGTTTTGAGTGGGGTCCAGAACAAAAGAAGGTTCTTTCACAGGTTCAGGTTTCACTTGGGCCATATGACCCAGAAGATTCAATGATGTTTGAAGTATCAGTGGCAGATAGGGACGCTGTTTGGAGTTTTTGGCAGGTCCTATAGGTGAACTACAACACAGGCCCTTAGGATTTTGGATCAAAGCCCTGCAATCCTTTGCAGATAATTACTCTCAACGTTTGATAAATGGCTTTGGGCTTGCTACTGGGTCTTAGTAGACACTCAGTGCTTATCCATGGGCCACCAAGTTAAAATGAGACCTGAGCTGCCTATCATGATCTGAGTGTTATCTGGGTCAATAACAACCACAAAGTTGAGCCACAAAATTGGGCATGTGCAGTAGCATGTGATCATTAAATAAAAGTGGTATATATGTGATCAGGCTTGATCAGGCCTTGAAGGTACCAGTAAGTTATGTGAATAAGTCACCCAAATGCCATGGTCCCCATTCCTGCTATACTATCTTCTTTCTTCCAGCCTTCACATATGACCTTAACAGGAGATGTATGATCAGTTGACAGAGAAAACTTAGGCCTGGTTTACGGGTGATTCTGCACAGTACGTAGGGATCAGCCAAAAGTGGACAGCTACAGCACTATAACCCTTTCAGGGGACATCCCTGAGTAATGGTGGTGAGGGAAACCTTCCCAACAAGCAGAACTTGGAGCAGTGCACCTGGCTGCTCATTTTGCTTGGAAGAAGCAATGGCCAGATGTGCAACTATATACTGATTCATGGTTTGTGACTAATAGTTTGGCTAGATGATCAGGGACTCAAAAGGAGCATGATTGGAACATTGATGACAGTCAGGCGATGAGGTTTGTAGAGAGATCTCTATAAGTGGATAAAAAAACGTGAAGATATTGTGTCCCATGTGATTGCTCACCAAAGGGTGACCTTGACAGGAGGATTTTAATAGTCAAATGGACAGGATGACTCATATAGTCAAATGGATAGGATACCAGTCATACTCTCCCCATTGACCCCTATCACGGCCCACAGGATTCATGAACAAAGGGGCCATGGAGACAGGGATGAAGGTGTTGCAAGGTCGGAGCGACATGGAACCCATTCACAAGGCCTACCTTGCTATGGCCACTGCTATATGCCTAATCTGCCAGTAGTACAGACCAAGACCAAGTCCCCAAAATGGCACCATTCCCTATGGTGATCAGCCAGTTACCTGAGGGCAGATTGATTATATTGGATGACTTCCATCATTACAAATCAGCATTTTGTTATTATTGAAAGAGACAACTCTGGCTAGGATGTGCCTCCCCTGAATAAGGTGCTTCTGCCAAAACAACCATCTGCAAACGTACAGAATGCTTTTTCCACCACCATTTTCCACTATATCTCATCACAGAACCCACTTCACAGCAAATGAACTATGGCAATGGGGCTATGACCATGGAATTCACTGGTGTTAACCATGTTTCCTACCATCCTAAATCATCTGGCTTGACAGAACAGAAGAATGCCCATTTGAAGACTCAGAGCACCAGGTCAGTGGCAATACTTCGCAGGGCTTGAGCGAGGTTCTTCAAGAGTCTGTATATGCCCTAAACTGGCATCTGATATATGATGCTGTTTCTCTCATAGCCAGGATTCTCAGGTCCAGGTTTCAAAGAATGAAAATAGGAGTGGCACCACTCACTATCACTTCTAGTGACCTACCAGCAAAATTTTGCTTGTTGTTTCCATGACTCTGTGCTCTTCTGGTCTGAAAGTCTTAGTTCCAAAGAGAGGAATGTTTTTGCTAAAACAAACAAACAAAAAAAGTGCAACACTGATTCTATTAAACTGGAATTTAAAACTGCCACCCAGAAACCCTGGGCTCTTCATGTCTCTGAGTCAACAGGCAAAAAAAGGAGTTACTATATGGGATTGATCCTGACTACTAAGGAGAATTCTAACTGCTACTCCACAATGGAGGTAAGGAAGAGTATGTCCAGAATACACAAGGCATCTCTTAGTGTTACCATGGCCTGTGATTACAGTTGATGGAAAACTACAAAAAAACAAATTCAGGAGGACTATTAATGGCTCAGACTCTTCAGAAATGAAAGTTTGGGTCACCCCACTGGGTAAAGAACCACGATTAGTTGAAGTCTTGCAGAGGCAAAGGGAAGAATGAGTGGGCGATGGAAGCAAATTAGCTATGAATCACCAGCTACAACTACATGACCAGTTATATAAATGAAAACTGTAACTGTCATGAGTTTGTTCTTTATTTTGTTATAAATATATATGTTATAAATGTGTCTGTGTGTGTATTAAGTAAATCTCTTTGTTCTGTTTCCTCTCATCACATAAGATGTATTGACTTTATATCGTAGTATTTAAGATTGCTGAATTTACATAATAGAATTTAGGTTACAGGATATTAAGGAGAAAAATAAATATCATTCAAGGTCTTTCAAGGGCTCTATATCCTCTTTTGAGGAAAGGGTTATGAGTTTGGGGTTATACATATGACACTTGCATCATATTATATGGAAATATAAACTAGATTACCTTCCATAATGTGAGTGGGTCAGCCTCATCCAATTAGTTGAAGGCCTTACTAAAAAAGACTGACCTTCCCTAAGCAAGAAAGAATTTTGCCAGTAGACTTCCTCTGGACTCTAATTGTAACTTTTCCTGAATTTTAAACCTGCCACCTGCCCTCCTGCAGACTTTGGACATGCGCAGCTCCACCAATGCATGTGTGTATCTATCTATCTATATATATATGTGTATATATATGTGTGTGTGTGTGTATATATATATATATATATATATATATACACATATACATACTGTATTTATATAAATATATATCTCCTTTTGCTCCTGTCTCTCTGGAGAACCCCAACTAATATACATTCCCCAATTCTTAATGATTTATTCATTAAGTCTTAGACTTTTTTTTTTCTAATTCTATAAAGTTGACCCTAGAATAACATGGGTTGCATGGTCCAATTACACAAAGATTTTTTTCAATAAATACACTATGGTACTGTAATGTATCTTCTCTTCCTAATGATTTTCTTAATAACATTTTCTTTTCTTACCTTACTTTATTGTAAGAATACAGTATATAATATACATAACAGACAAAATATGTGCTAATCAACTGCTTATATTTTCAGTAAGCCTTCTGGTAAACAGTAGGTTATTAGTAGTTAAGTTGTTTTTTTTTTAATTTTAATTCCAGTATGGTTTAAATATGGTATTATATTAGTTTCAGGTGTACAATTTAGTGATTCAGCAATTCTCTACATTACTCAGTGCTCATCATGGTAAGGGTACTCTTAATCCCCTTCACCTGTTTTAGTCATACCCCTCATCCTCCTCCCCTCTGGTAACCATCAGTTTGTTCTCTGTAGTCAAGAGTCTGTTTTTTGGTTTGTCTCTTTTTTTCTTTGCCCATTTGTTTTGCTTCTTAAATTCCCCCTATGTGATATACATATACAGTGGATTATTAGCCATAAAAACAAATGAAATCTTGTCATTTGCAACTATATGGATGGATCTAGAGGGTATAATGCTAAGTGAAATAAGTCAGAGAAAGACAAATACCACATGGTTTCACTCATGTGTGGGATTTAAGTGGTTAAGTTATTGTAGAGTCAGAAGTTGTATATTGATTTTCAGCTGCAAAGGGATTGGAGCCCCAACCCCCATATTGTTCAAGGGTCAACTGTATATCAAAAAAGAGACTTCTAAGCTGTCTATGGATCACCGCAGGGATTCTTTCCTGGTTTTTTAAAATCAAACACAATCTTGGAAGAATTATTGAATGCTGCTTTTTTTTTTTTTTTTCCATTTCCAGCATCTCCATGACCTGAACGGGAACATATGCAGCACAATTACTATCTACAGAGATCCAGGGTTACTTTGGATCCCAGAACAGCAAATATATCAGCAGAATAAACTTCCACCTGATCAATCACAAATCAAATCTACTATTACTTTTGGAGAGAAAGGGTTGGAGAACTCAAATGGGACAAATGTATAGAGCTCTTGTCCAACCCATGCTATAGCATAGCACTATGGGCTAAACGTGGAAGGACCTAGATTGAGAGGAGGCACAGCTTGGTTTAGTAGGCAGTGAAGCATGCTGGGAAGAATGAGGCCTGGAGGTAAGCCAGGTCTGAATCGCAGGTAATTTTATGACCTTGACAATAAGACTTCCCATTTCTACCCTCTGATTTTCTCATCTGAAAGCTGAGGAAGTTATATAGCAGGTAAATCAAGAGACACTGACAAGGTACATCCACATTCAAGGGTACCCTGATCCCGACACAGTTTTTGCTTTGCGGTTATTACAGTAAGACCTAGGCTTACTGTGGGCATTTCAGTGTCCTCTGGAAATCCTGGCTTGATCTTACAAATTCTTTCACAGTTTTCTTGGCAGATTTAGTAATCTATTTGGGTCTTCAGTTTTGCTTTTTTAGCTTTCTTTCATTCTGGTCATTGAAATGGAATCATAACTTTAGTTTGTAGAAGACTTTATTTTGATTTTTGAACTCTGTGATTTATTACAGTCCCTTAAAACATCTTAAGATTCTAGAAATAAAAATACTACGATCAGATATAAACTAGTCTAGTCAATTAATTTCACTAAGCACCTTGATTTGTAATCATTTACTAATAGTTTCCTGAGACTGGACTCAAAGAATATTTGAGTTAAATATTAAAATTATCCTAGAGTACCAGAGCTAACTCATTGAATGTTACTCTATGATAGAACTGTGTTATCTTCTTTACTCACAAAAACATCCCTTAAAGTCATAATAGTAATTATGAAATATTTTATTTTTTTACATAATAAGCATGAATGTGATGTTTCCTATAAGCCAGGAAGTGTTTTAAGTATATTAAACATACTAATCCATTTAAACCTCAAGACAGCCCCATGGGGTTGTACCATTATTGACCTGATTTGGCAGATAAGTAAATTGAGACAGAGAAGTTAAATAAATAGCCAAAGATGACATCTTAATAAGCAGTAGAACTAAAATTCAAACCAGAAACTAGTTCCTAAGTCTGTGTCTTTAACCACTGTACTAAGTGGTCAAAACAGTTTCCTTAATAGGTATACACCGTTATTATCCTCATTTAAGAAATGAACAATTTGACCCTCAAATTCAATGCCAAAGTCGCACAGACTCTAAAAAGTAGAAGCCAAACTCACACCCAGAACAGCCTAGCACCAAAGCCTGTAATTTTTATTACTGTGCAACATTATCTTTCATCTTAAAGGCAAAAGAGATAATAACAACTAAAAAAAAAAAAAAAAAAAATACAGAAACAAAAACGAAGTCCTGACAGGTTGATGAAGCTACTAAGACAACTGGAAAAATACTTGATGATGTTAAACACTTAATGAAAAGAGCATATCTAGTATCTGAGACAAAAAATGTCAATGTGCCCACAGAAAGCTGGTTAGAGTCGAGAAAAAACCCAACAGCTCCCTGGTTGGACTCAGCAGACCTATTTGGGCCATGATCTTATATGGGACAGTCTGTATTCTGAGACCTCATATCTGCCTTTGACTCCATGCTATTCTCAATTCCTGAATAATGCCCTGTTCAGGTGAGACTTAAGAGTGCCACCGTGCCTTCTTCAAAAATAGAGACTGCCTCCTCCTGCCATGGGTAGTAGAGACCACGACTATTAAATCATTGTACCACTGAGTACTAAAGTCAGAGCAGACGACTATGTGATTAGATGATTAATTCAGATAATTTGATCACACATGTTGCATCAAAACACTTCTGTGTCGGGACACATGGGTGGCTCAGTCGGTTAAGTACCTCCTTTGGCTCAAGTCATGATCCCAGCGTCCTGGGATCGAGCCCCGTGTCCTGTCGGGCTCCTTGCTTAGCGGGGAGTCTGCTTCTCCCTCTGCCCCCTGCAGGTGCTCTTTCTATTTCACTATCTCTTTCTCTCTCAAATCTCTTTGACCAAATCAGGTCAAAAAAAAAAAGATTTTATTTATTTATTTGACAGAGAGAAACACAGTGAGAGAGCGAACACAAGCAGGGGGACTGGGAGAGAGAGAAGCAAACTTCCCACGGAGCAGGAAGCTCAATGTGGGGCTCGATCCTGGGACCCTGGGATCATGACCCGAGCTGAAGGCAGACGCTTAAAGACTGAGCCACCCAGGAACCCCTGAAATAAATAAAATCTTAAAAAAGAAAACACAAAAAACAAACTTCTCTCTTTGCTGTGACTGTCCACACTAGTTCAGATGTCTTTTCTTATCTGTGGCAACATCATCCAGTCTCCAAGAATATGCCAAATCTCACTCCATGAAACCTTTACTCATCCTATAGTCAAACAATCTCTTGTTTGAATTCTAATACGCAGTTTCACATCACTAGGTTTATCACCCTGATCTCCTGTTTGTCTTGATTTCTCCATCAAGTCTTACAGAGTAAACACTTAAACACTACATTAGAATCCCCTACGGGGTCTTGCACCTAGCAGACCCTAAATACACAGTGGATTCTACATGACTGCCTAGCCTGAAATGAATTCCAATTTGACTCAGTTGTGAGTTTGGTTCCCGCTGCCCAGAACAGCATCTTACCCAATCAAATTTATTTCTTGCTATCCTATTAAATGTGCTCCCCTACTCCAGCGAAGCCCAATTCCTCTCTGGCCCAGTCCATCTCATTAATGACTTGATGTTGTTGTCCTGGTTGGCATGAGTAAGAAGAAGTAAGAAGAGGCACACAGCATATCTGTGGAATTACTAGAGGAGAAATATCAAATCCCTATATTGAATTACGGTAGGAATAATCCCCAAATATAAATTTAGATTTGTGATCAGATGTTCTTTTCTGAAATGTTCTAATGAAATAAATAGTTCTAAAACATTGCTGTACGAATATTTTCAATTCAACAGCCATTGAAGAAGCCAGGTATGCAACCCTGTGCCCCATTACATAGTAAATCCAAGAGCGTGGGATATACATGGCAATATGATGTATGACGTGCTCTCCAGCACGCAGCTCCGCCAGCCCTCGCTCTCTCTGTATGCGATTCCCTCTGGCACCATATAGGACGTTATTCAACACATGTCAGGGATTAACACTATGATAAATCAATCACCATTCTATTACCCACTGCATTAACCATGAACAACTTTATTCTCTCACTGAATAGCAAATTGAAGAATCATTCTTCAGAAGGTACAGTATCACATGACAAGATAAGGTCAGATTTGCAATTTTAGTTTCCTCTGATTCCTTTTTCCCATTCCTATGTCTTTAGAATCAAAAGAGCTAGGCAGTTTTGAGGAAAAACAAAACAAAAGCTAATAATTTGAAGATGCCTCTGAATTGTGAATTATATTCTTTTTTTTTTTTAAAGACTTTATTTATTTATTTGAGAGAGAGAGAAAGAGAGCATGAGCTTGGGAGGGGGAGAGGAGGGGCAGTGGAGAGAGAGAAGCAGACTGCCCGCTGAGTAGGGAGCCCAACTCTGGACTCGGTCCCAGGATCCTGGGTTCATGACCTGAGCCAAGGCAGACACTTAACTGACTGAGCCACCCAAGCACCCCATGAATTATATTCTAAAACAAAAATTTAATTTGTTTATTTTTTATTTAGGTAATTTATTTTAGAGACAAGAGAGCAGGGGTAGGGAAAAAGGGAAAGAATCTCAAGCAGACTCCCCACTGAGCACAGAACCTGACATGGGACTCGATCTCACAAACCCAAGATCTGACCTGAGCTGAAATCAAGAGTCAGTTGCTTAACTGACTGAACCTCCAGGTGCCCCAAATTTCACTTTTTTAAATATACATTTAATATTAACTCTTTCAATCTCATTCTCTTTAAGCTACTATTTATCTTATATCTTAATTATATCTTAGTTGCCATAATGCCAAATTTTTAATCTTATTAGAAAATATAATACACACATACACATATACAATTTTTTTGGAAGAATGGTAATACATAATACATAGGTTTCCAGAATTCTCCAGGGAAATTGCTTCCCTAATGTTTCTTTCTAAAGATTACCATATATATGTATATATGTATTATTATTATGTTTCTTCTGATATATACATATATCAGAAAACAAAGATCATACAAAGAGTATTAATATCTTAGCCATGTGCACAGTGCTAATTTTTTTTTACTATCTTTTTTATAATCATGTGAGTGATAAGCAGACAGTATGCAGAATTATCATATTGGAGCCAGGATTTAATAGAAATTTATATTCAACACAAATATGCTAAGTGCCTATAAGTACTCAGTGTATTATACTACATACTGTCTCTAGAGATTAGAGACAAATATGTATATATTTTCAATCCTTTTCTCTTATCCTGATCCAAGTATGAGACCAGTATGATTGATTATGGAGGTGGGTTGGTAAGCTTGGGCACCTTCCATGGACTTTTACTCTCTGCCTATCTTCGACCATAATTCTCATTTTATTCTATTTCTCCAGAAGATCTAGTGTTACAGGTTACTCTTAAGAAGTGGACAGTGGCTGAAAAACTCACCAAGAGAGGAAAACTGAGTTCACAGTGCACATCACAGCCAACAACAAGTAGTCAAATTCCTCTCTGAGACTTGAGTTCCAATGCTGAGTGTCCACGTTTTTCTGCCAGCTCTTCATCTCCCTCCCTCTTCCCCTACACAGGGTATAGACTAAAAATCTCTGTTTTTCTCAATATTTCAGCCAGAGCCCTAGATGTGTGTATCCCACTCAATTTTTTTAATGTAAAACATGCCATCAATTATGCAAAATGAGCATTTTAATATGCAAAGAAGTGGTAAGTGTATGAATATGCTACATTTCAGAGAGCTTAGATTCTGAAATTGTGTGGGGCTCTTGAGAAACTGTGTAATAAGTCGTCAACTTTTATAAACTATGGGAGGTGCAGTTTACAGACACGGTTATACCTTGCCTGAAGTAGAAAGAGCTATCAGACACACCTCTCATATTCCCAGGTTCTGAAACACACATGTGTTCAGCCAGTGGTTCACATCAATTTCAAACATGAAGGGTAGCAATGAGAGACAAATTCAATAGACATTAGAAACTGGTTGAAAATTGTCAACACTTTGGTTGACATATAGACCATTTCAAAAGGAAATCGTGGTAATCATGCGTTGTCCTAACTGTGCAGTAGCAAAGTAAGCCATCTAGAGAGAGGAAATTGTCATATTTACCACATTTGTTTTCCATGTACATCAGGAGGAACAGGCCCCACACAACACAGAAAGTCAAATATGTATTCATTTGACTATAATGGGATTTTAAATTCTCTTCTGTTTGTTCAATGACATATACTTCCTTCTTCCTGATTAAACACTTTATGGGATGTTACTTTTGTTGTAATTAATATACTCTAGCTTTTGTTCAGTATTGACTTGACAATGGCTTAACATTCTCAATCAATTTAAATGGAAGATAAAGAAGAACAGGAGATTGAAGCTTCCCTCCTGCCTTCCTGGCTTTATGTCTTATATTTAAGGCTGAAGCACTTCAGCTTCTAGGTGACCAGATACCTCGACTCACATTTATTTTTGAATGGCCATCAGGTATACTGGAAAAATAATTGTCAAAAGGTATGTAAATGACCTGGAGGAAAAGCATCAGAAAAGAAAGATCATACAAAGAGTATTAGTACCTTAGCCACGTGCACAGTGCTAATTTTTTTTTTACTATCTTTTTTATAGTCATGTGAGTGATAAGTAGGCAGTATCTAGAATTGCCATAAGGGAGCCAGAATTCAATAGAAATTTACATTCAACACAAATATGCTAAGTGCCTGCAAGCATTCAGTGTATTATACTACATACTGAGAACATGAGGAAGAGATGAAAATCAGAAAGAAATATCATAAAGTATGACAACCACAATATAATATATATTCAAAGTAGTATCGTCTTGGGTGGTGAAAGAATCATAGAAAGAATGCAGTGTTTTATAAGCTAGTTTCCCTACATCTAGGATGTTTTCAATTATATATTACAGGACTGTTTCCTTATCAATAGTGCAAAAGGGAATTCCTATACTGTGTGGGCCTTAACAAGTCCTTTCCAGGCTAAGAATTTATGATTACTTATTGGCTATTTTTGTCTTGTTCCATTGATCCTTTCACAGGCCCTTGTGGAAATGTCTATGTTTTTCTGCAGGTAAGATAAAGATAGCCCTGCTTACTTGGACCCTTGAAATGTGACATTTTTCTTCAACTGCACTTTGTGAATTTTTTTAATACCACTCTGAACTAGAGCGCTGAATCAATTGTGGGAATGTGCTGAATGTCCATCCATAAAAGGAAACAAGATTAATGACCTCTAAATATGAATAGGCAAGAGCAATTTACAAGAGTGAGTGAGGTTAATATTTTATCACAGGCAGGTGTCTTATTCCAACTTTGCAAACAGTTATGAAAAATGCACAGAACCACAAATCTTTAGCCTTTCTATCCTCATGCAAGACCACTGTGTGTTCTGGACAAATAATGCCTACTATGTTTTAACCCTGAACTCAATCTTCATATGTTAATGAAGACTAAAAAAATTGCTAAAGTACTCCATGAATCAGAAACCAACAGAAAAAGCATTTTCCTTCCCAACCCACACCACAGGGTCTATTCCTTCCCAACCCACACCACAGGGTCTGTACTTCCCTTGGCAAGAAAAGGGGCATCAAATTGCATTTCTCACAATGTGGAAAACCCTTAGTGCAAGGTCTACTTATTTTGTATTTTTTTAAATTTTCTTTCACCTTGGACTTTGTCCTTGTTCCACTGAACTGTGACTTCTAATCAGTGTATCATTCAGTGTTCATTTTTATCTTTTTGGTACTCCTAGTAGGGGGTGTTAAAAGGTATGTGAGTGGGAAGACACTGGTAAAATCTTTCTGGAACACATCATAAAGTAACAAAAAAAAACCCAAACTTATTCCTATGATATTGGGTCCCTAGTCCTCACCTTGATGGTAATGCCCGTAGTATAGTTTGGGCAAAACCCATTCTAGTATCCACTAAATGACCTGTGTGAGTTTCTATATGCACATTTGAGGCCAAGAAAGAAGATTTAGATAGTTGGAATCAAAGTCAAGGTGTATTAGCCATCTCTGGATGCATAACAGATTCTCTACAACTTAGTAGCTTAAGACAGCGTGGATTTATTATCTCTGTTTCCATTGGTCAGGAGTCCAGGGACAGAATAACTGAATTCTCTACTAATAGTCTCATGGGGCCAAAATTACAGTACCAGCCAGGCTCTCTTCTCATCTGGAGCTTGGGGTCCTTATGCCACTCATGTGGTTGTAGCAAACTGTAATTCCTTGTGGTTATAAGGCTGAGGTCCCTATTCCTTTGCTGATTGTCAGCATGGGGCCACTCTTGGCAACTTGAGGGCACCCAGGTTCCTTTTCATGTGCCCCTCCTTTCTCTTCAAAGCTAGCAATGAAGATGCTCCCTTCTGTTAAATCCCTTTCTCATTTTGAACCTCTGATGCCAGAAAGAACCTTGCTCTTTTAAGGGTTGGCCTGATTAGGTCAGGCCTACTGAGCATAATCTCCTTTCTTAAAGTTGACTATGCCAAATAACAAAACCCAATTATGGGAGTGATATTGTGATAACACATCATCATCACAGATCCCTCTCACAGTCAACAGGAGGATGTTTTATAAGGGTGTGGGTCTTTGGGGGTTCATCTTAGAATTCTGTCTACCACATAAGGTATTGAAGAGAGTATAATGAAACCAAAGCCTGAGCCAAGACAAGTAAGCTGTTATCACCAGGAGGGCTGTCCAGAAAAGGCAGCAAGAGAGTATCGCTGGAAAGACAGATGAATGATGATTAAATCTTAGTTAAGTTTAGGCATTAAAATGGAATATTTTGACGAAGGAATGACATAGTGAAAAGCATTCTATTTTATAATATTAAGAAAAATATGAATATTTGTAATGCACACTTCCCTAGCTGAAAAAATTCTAGGACAGTGTCCTCCTGTGCTACTGGGAGACCAGGCTGAAGCCTGCCAATCCTGGGTAAGCCAACTTATGAGATATGATGAATGCTGAATGACTTAAGGGTTCCACACCACTGGCAACATCCCAAGAAACTTTTGGATTTTTTTAAAGAAAACAACAGCAAAACGAATAGCTCAAAGAAGCATTCTCAGTATCCTCAGTCTTGACTGCAGCTGAAGAGAACTCTAGTGGTAGACTCTCTGAGTTGGAATTCCAGCTCTCTAATTTCCTGGCTATTTGACCCTGGGAAAGTTATCCAACTCATTTTTGCCTCACATACCTTGGTTGTAAATAGGGGGACAGAAAGATATCAGGTTGATATGATAAATGTTTTTAAATGGCTGACATAGTTCATATGAAGAAAAATCAGCCATTATTATTATCATTACATGTTAGTTTTCCTCTTAATGCTACCCAGAACTAAATTTTGTACATCTTGGCCCTACCACTGATACCTCAAAGTTCCTTTTGGAACTTTCAGCCTCTGTCACAGCACTTCGTAGTTATGTGCTTGCCCACCCATCTAATCTTCTTGGTGACAAGTTTTCTTTTCTTTTCTTAATTTTTTTTTTTATATTTTTAAAGTAATCACTACACCCAATGTGGGGCCTGAACTCACAACCTTGAGATCAAGAGTCACATGGTCTACTGATTGAGCCCGCCAGGTGCCCCAGGGTGGTAGGTCTCCTTAAGGAAAGAGAGTTTCTCACTGATCTATAAACCACTAGACCCATAGTAGACACCTTATACATATACGTTGCTTGAGTATCACATCTGTGGGAGCAGTAAATCACTTTTGCAGTATGAGTTTTCAGTTCTGGCGGACACTGCCAGCTATCTAATTTACATTTATGCTTCTTACTAACAGAGTATAGATTTTGTTTGGGGAGCAGTGTGCCAGGCCCATTGATCCATGGTCCCTTGTGGTACAATCCTGTCCAAAAGATGTAGGGAGAAATACCTGGCACTCTCCTGATTAGGATGAGGGTGTGAGTTAGGAGGTGGAGCAGCCATTTTGTGACTTTGAGGCATAAACTAGAAGAGACACAAACTTAAGGATAGCAGTGTGGAAAGACATAAGGAATCTGGGATATTGAGGACTTGGGAATCACTGAATAATACTTGACAGGGTACCCCTGTACTTCCTGATCTGTGAGGAAAATAAATGCCTATTTGGTTAAGCTACAATAGTCAGATTTCTGTTAAATGCAGCCAGGTACAAATTTTAACTTATACATCAGTTTATTCAGCATTGAAGGCCAGAGATCACCAAAAAACCTGCAGAAAACAGTTAATCCATATTAATGCCATCCTTCTGACACTTGATGATACATAACTGGATACAGAGTCACTGTACAAATAACTTGAGGAGGGTGACAGGAAGTACACAGGAGAATAACGCCTAAGGATGAGCTTAAGCATAACTTCAAGCAATGTGGAACAATCATCCATTGCTGGGCAACAGAGAGAGGTTTTAACTGAGCATCTCATTTTGCATATGATGTGCCTTATAATTCAATCAGCCTGCTAGGGAAAGGGGGGCCACAAACAGAAAAGTGTAAGTATGGCTACAGACCTCAAGAGAACAAAAGAGAAAGAAATATTCCACAAAGTCTTCATGCATTAGCTTTTTTAGGCAAATACACACACGTGTACACACACACATACACACACACGTCTATGTATTGCAGTGTATATGCGTGTATTTGGATATACACATTAACATGTTTATTACTGAAATTCAGAATATCATTGCTATCAAAAATACAGAGCTGGGGCAGAATGCCTGGATCAAAATTCCACCTCTGCAGCTTAATAGCTATGTGTTCTCATCTCTGGGCCTCAGTTTTTGCACCTGCAAAATGGTTATAATAGAATCTAGCCACAAGATTATTATAAGGACGCTATGAGTTACTTACCAGGAAGTACACAGGATAGGGCTTGGCACAGTCCCATATGTGTTAGCCAGTATTATTTTTCCAATGCCACGGAAGTAAAATGCTCTCGATTGTGCATGTATTTAATAATGGCTTTATAACCACATCTCTTTCTTTATAGGTAAATGGAAAACCCATTGTCCTGATTAATGCTAGTTTACATGTTGCAAACCCTTATGAATTTTATAAAGTACCAGCAACATCAACTACAACAGCTACCACATATTGAATATTTACTAGGTGCTGGGCTGTGCTTCATGCTTTACTTGCATTACCTTGTTTAATCCTCAGAGTGCCCAAATTATGTAGTATTATTGCCAGCCCTATAAAAAATTAGTAACTTGTCCTTGGTGACAAAAAAAGTAAGTGGAGGAACTGGAATTAGAATCCAAATCCAGAGATGCCTGGGTGGCTCATTCAATTAAGCATCTGCCTTTGGCTCAGGTCATGATCTCAGGGTCCTGGGATTGAGTCCCCGCATCAGGTTCCTTACTCAGCAGGGAGCCTGCTTCTCCCTCTGCCTGCCGCTCCCCCTGCTTGTGCTCGCTCTCCCTCTCTCTCTCTGGCAAATAAATAGATAGATAGATAGATAGATAGATAGATAGATAGATAGATAGATAGATAGATAGATAAAATAACTTTAAAAATCCAAATCTCTCAGTCTCCAGAGCCTACATTTTTGTGCTCGATGCTGTTACTTTTACCTTTGCACTCTTTATTAACTTAGATGACATGCCATAACCGAAAAGAAAAAAAAAATCCCCATTTAGGGCACTCAAATCAGTTTTTATTAATACAGGACAATACACTTGAGCTAATTTCCACAAAACAATCTTTTACTTACCATTAATCTCTTCTATTTGTATCCCAGAATACTAATGTTTGGAAAAATCTTAGAGCAAAGGATAGCGAGTGTTAAAATATAAAACTTCAAGTATCTGCTCAACCCAGGGCTGCATAAGCCACTACTTTCTGCCCATTTATATAAGAAATGGTCCATGTATAAGTAAAAGGTACAGAATGAAATTTAATAAACTTCTCCAGTATATACTTGCCCCCTCCCAAACCCAGCCACCCTCAGAGCATCAGAGTTAGCCCCCTTGTTTGTTATCTGCTGAGTATGCTCTTCATTAATTGTCAATTTAATTGCCTTAATCATGGCCTCGTGCAACGGCACTTAGCCAAAAGGGTGCAATCTGAAATCCATTACACACTCCCCTCCCGATGGTGGATGTCCTGGGATAGAGCTGTATCACCCAGGTGTCTTGTTTCCTAATCAGCATGAAGGGTGATTCTTCTAGCAAACACCTTGCATCCATAACTGTGCCATCTTGTCCACCATCACCCCAAGTACCTGAGGAAACAGGTAGTATATAGTGAGTCCTAAATAAATGTCTGATTGAAAATGAAGCCAAACACACACACACACACACACACACAAAAACAAACAAAAAAATGAAAGACTGGTCTACAAAAGGAGTAAAGGGAAAATTACTCTTCTCCCTTCTTTTCTTTCCTGCACCTTGCACAGTTGCGGACTGATGCTACTTCCTAGGATGCCCTCACCCAGAATGTCATAGAATGGAAGGCCTGGGGCCTAATGTATTATTCCATTCAGAATGCACAAGTAGACGTGTGCAGCATAAGAACAAGATTAGACCCCATGTGGGCTCTTTTTTGCATAACAAAATCCCACATGTTAAAATGCAGATTTATTTTAAGCCTTAGAAGTGCTGACCATATGCCTCAGTGGCCGAGGAGATGGCTACTTAATAGATAATCTGCAATGCAAGCCAAAGAACTAATCATGGCCATCTGATCATCATGCCCCATCAAAAGCCAGCAATGAGGAGCTAGGGAACAGAGCCAGAGATGGCCTAGGCATCTCACAGGCATGGAGAAATTAGGAGCCGAAAGGAACAGGAGGATAAAATGAACATCTCCCCACCCTAACAAAAATAACATGATAACAACAATCATAATAGTAGAGCTCCATTACTGTGGGCTTGCTATGAAACATGCAATTCACTAACTATGTTACCACTGTAATCTTATGTATCCCCTGTCATTGGGGAAGTTGATGAGGACATTGATACCTCACGAGGGCAAGATATTTTCCAAAATCTACATCCTAAACTGTCCAGTGTTGGGTCTCTACCCTTAGTTCTGTTAAGTCCAAACTTGAGACCAGTAACCTGCAGAACATGGCACATCACAGATGCTAAGCACTTGTTTGTTGAATAAGCATAGAACACAGTGAAATCAATGTTTTGTCGTCAAGTGAATTTAACAGATCATGGTGCATAACGTTTAGTCCCAGGTATTGTTTTGTTTTGTTTTTTTAATACATTTATTATTGTGAATAGAATACCTTAAAATGTTCCGGGCATTTCTCTGCCATCTCACTAGTTTCGAGAGGACACTTTGCCCTTTATTAATGACGGAGAGTTATGGGCCAATCTGTGTTTCTTGGAATTCCTTAGTCTCTCTATTTGTTTGATGGGACTACTGTAACCAATGGAGTGGCTTACACACCAGACATGTATAGCCGTACAGTTTTGGAGGTTGGAAGTCCAAGACCAAGGCATCAGCAGGGTTGAATGCTTCTGAGGGCTATGAGGGAGAATCTGTTCCAAGCTACTCCTCTACCTTTTGGTGGTTTGCTGGCAATCTTTGGTGTTGTTTGACTTACAGATGCATTACCCCTTTCTCTGTATTCATCTCCACATTCTTTGTGTGTGTCTGTGTCCAAAGGTCCCCTTTCTATAAGGATACCAGTCCTATTAGAGCAGGGGCCCCACCCTACACCAGTAGGACCTCATCTTAACTAAGTACATCTGCAACAACCCTATTTCCAAATAAGGGCACATTCTGATCTTAGGACTTCAACACAGGATTTGAGGGAAACACAATTAAACACACAACAGTTTCATATCTGTGCCTTTGCGTAAGCTGTTCTCCACCCTTAAGACACTTGCCCACCATTGTCTCCCGCTCTTTCATGCTCTTTTCAATTGGCTAATTAATCACTCAGGTCATCCTTACTATTTCTCTTCTTCAAGAAGCATTTCCTAACACAGCTTAACAAATCTCAGCTAGTATTATGAATAATAATATGAATAATAGCAGATGGATATGACTCACACTGAACAGTCAGGGAGCAGTGGTAGAAAGCACTACTAAGTCTTTCCAACCCTGTTCTGCAATCATTTGCCTTTTATTTCTCTTACAACATTTTTATCTTTTTTTTTTTTAATAAAGAAAATTAAGGCTGGTCCTGAGCATTGGATTGTTACTTCTGTTGGGTTATTATTTTCTGGGTGCACACTTGACCACAATAAACAGATCTACACGTCTAGTGTCATCACAATCACTCTCTTTCTGCATTCTACCCTTTGGCCTGATCCCAGGCAAGACAAAACATGTCTAATTCTCGTTTCTTCATCTTGAGAGTCAGGATATAATTCTCAGGTTGTGGAGTTAATGTGATGGTTAGAGATACACCTGGCATAGCGCTTGATTCACAACACATACTCAGGTACTCATTATCTAATGACTATTATAATTGGGATTATTGTTATTGTACAAAATTAATATTATTAATGTTTCTCCTAGTCTACAGCACCAAAAGTAGAAAAGCTATCTTTTGGACCTATCTGTAACATGAAAATAACTGGACTCTGAATGAGGCTCTTTCTGATTCAGTATGTGAGCTTTTGGCACAGGTCTGTGAAATCTCTGGCATCCTTTGGAATCTTTTTTGACTTGCCTTTGCCTATAATTTAATGTTTGATGAATCTGTAGCACAGTCTTACTAAAATATTATCAAATATCTTTAAACATAATCTTACTTAAGATACATAAGCATACAAATACTGAAAACAAGGAAAATCCTATAACTATCGAATACATTTTCCAGAAGCAAACACTGAAAGATCTTATTAAACACAGTGTCACTTTGCTTCGGGGGAGGGGGGTAAGCTGATTGCTTACTTAAGTTGAAGAACCCCCCACTCTACCATAAGTGATGTGACCTATGCTATACTATATACAGAATGACATAATCAAGCTCAAGTCTATAAAAAGAGCATCTACATAATACATATTCTTTAATACAACATACTTTGGTCTTGGTGGGTGAGGGTGGGGGGCACTAGATTAAGGGAAAGAGAGTGTCATGAGCACTAGATTAAGGGAAAGAAGCCTAAATTGCCTCAGCGTATTGGCCTGTGGCCTCCGCCTTTCTTTTTTTTTAAAGATTTTGTGGGTTTTTTTTTAAATTTTATTATGTTATGTTAGTCACCATACAATACATCATTAGTTTTTGATGTAGTGATCCACGATCCATTGTTTTCGTATAACACCCAGTGCTCCATGCAGTATGTGCCCTCCTTAATACCCATCACCGGGCTAACCAATCCCCCCAACCCTCCCTTCTAAAACCCTGTTTGTTTCTCAGAGTCCATAGTCTCTCATGGTTCATCTCTCCCTCCAATTCCCCCCCCCCATTTTTCCCTTCCTTCTCCTAATGTCCTCCATGTTATTCCTTATGTTCCACAAATAAGTGAAACCATATGATAATTGACTTTCTCTGCTTGACTTCTTTCACTTAGCATAATCTCCTCCAGTCCCATCCATGTTGATGTAAAAGTTGGGTATTCATCTTTTCTGATGGCTGAGTAATATTCCATTGTATATATGGACCACATCTGCTTTATCCATTCATCTGTTGAAGGGCATCTCGGCTCTTCCCACAGTTTGGCTATTGCGGACATTGCTGCTATGAACATTGGGGTGCATATGGTCCTTCTTTTCACTACATCTGTGTCTTCGGGGTAAATACCCAGGAGTACAATTCCTGGGTCATAGGGTAGCTCTATTTTTAATTTTTTGAGGAACCTCCACACTGTTTTCCAAAGTGGCTGTACCAACTTGCATTTCCACCAACAGTGTAAGAGGATTCCCCTTTCTCCACAACCTCTCCAACATTTGTTGTTCTTTCCCTGTCCATTTTTGCCATTCTAACTGGTGTAAGGTGGTATCTCAGTGTGGTTTTGATTTGGATTTCCCTGATGGCTAATGATGATGAACATTTATTCATGTGTCTGTTAGCCATTTGTATGTCTTCTTCAGAGAAGTGTCTTTTCGTATCTTCTGCCCACTTTTGGACTTGATTATTTCTTTTTTGGGTGTTGAGTTTGAGAAGTTCTTTATAGAGCTTGGATACCAGCCCTTTATCTGTAGTGTCATTTGCAGATATCTTCTCCCATTCTGTGGGTTGCCTCTTTGTTTTGTTGACTGTTACCTTTGCTGTGCAGAAGCTTTTTATCTTGATTAAGTCCCAAAAGTTCATTTTTGCTTTTGTTTCACTAGCTTTTGGAGATGTATCTTGAAAGAAGTTGCTGTGGGTGATGTCAAAGAGGTTACTGCCTATGTTCTCTTCTAGGATTTTGATGGATTCCTCTCTCACATTGCGGTCTTTCATCTACTTTGAGTTTATCTTTGTGAATGGTGTTAGAGAATGGTCGAGTTTCATTCTTCTGCGTGTGGCTGTCAATTTTCCCAGCACCATTTATTGAAGAGACTGTCTTTTTTCCATTGCATGTTTTTTCCTGCTTTGTCAAAGATTATTTGACCAGAGAGTTGAGGGTCCATATCTGGGTTCTCTATTCTGTTCCATTGGTCTATATGTCTGTTTTTGTGCCAGTACCGTGCTGTCTTGGTGATCACAGCTTTGTAATATAGCTTGAAATTGGGCAACGTGATGCCCCCAGCTTTGTTGTTTTTCAACATTTCCTTGGCGATTCGGGGTCTTTTCGGATTCCATACCAATTTTAGGATTGTTTGTTCCAGCACTTTGAAAAATGTCATTGGAATTTTGATCGGGATGGCATTGAAGGTATAGATTGCTCTAGGTAGCATAGACATTTTAACAATGTTTATTCTTCCAATCCATGAGCATGGAATATTTTTCCATCTTTTTGTGTCTTCTTCAATTTCTTTCATGAGTGTTTTGTAGTTCCTAGAGTATAGATCCTTTACCTCTTTGGTTAGGTTTATTCCAAGGTATCTTATGGTTTGGGGGCTATTGTAAATGGAATCGTTTCTCTAATTTCTCTTTCTACAGTTGCGTTGTTAGTGTATAAGAAAGCAACTGATTTCTGTGCATTGATTTTGTATCCTGCCACATTATTGAATTGCTGTACGAGTTCTAGTAATTTGAGGGTGGAGTCTTTTGGGTTTTCCACATAAAGTATCATGTCATCTGCGAAAAGAGAGAATTTGACTTCTTCTTTGCCAATTTGAATACCTTTTATTTCTTTTTGTTGTCTGATTGCTGTTGTTAGGACTTCTAGTACTATGTTGAACAATAGTGGCGAGAGTGGGCATCCTTGACGTGTTCCTGATCTTAAGGGAAAGGCTCTCAGCTTTTCCCCATTGAGGATGATACTCGCTGTGGGTTTTTCATAGATGGATTTTATGAACTTGAGGAATGTTCCCTCTATCCCTATATTCTGGAGAGTTTTAATCAGGAAAGGATGTTGTATTTTGTCAAATGCTTTTTCTGCATCAATTGAGAGGACCATATGGTTCTTCTCCCTCCTCTTATTAATGTGTTCTATCACATTGATTGATTTGCGAATGTTGAACCACCCTTGCATCCTGGGGATAAATCCCATTTGGTCGTGGTGGATGATCCTTTTAATGTATTGTTGGATCCTATTAGCTAGGATTTTGTTGAGGATTTGGAATTCATATTCATCAGGGATATTGGCCTGAAATTCTCCTTTTTGATGGGGTCTTTGCCTGGTTTGGGGATTAAGGTAATGCTGGCCTTATAGAATGAGTTTGGAAGTTTTCCTTCCATTTCTATTTTTTGAAATAGCTTCAGTAGAATAGGTATTATTTCTTCTTTGAATGTTTGGTAGAATTCCCCAGGGAATCCATCAGGCCCTGGACTCTTGTTTTTTGGGAGGTTTTTGATCACTGCTTCTATCTCGTTCCTGGTTATTTGCCTATTCAGGTTGTCAATTTCTTCCTGTTTCAGTCTTGGCAGCTTATAGGTTTCCAGGAAGGCCTCCATTTCATCAAGATTGCTCAGTTTATTGGCGTATAGTTGTTGATAATAATTTCTAATAATTGTTTCTATTTCCTTGGTGTGAGTCGTGATCTCTCCCCTTTCATTCATAATTTTATTAATTTGGGTCCTTTCTCTTTTCTTTTGGATTAAGTCTGGCCAGTGGTTTATCGATCTTATTAATTCTTTCAAAGAACCAACTTCTAGTTTTGTTGATCTGATCTACTGTGTTTCTGGTTTCTAATTCATTGATTTCTGCTCTAATTTTAATTATTTCTCTTCTAATGCATGGCTTAGGCGTTGTTTGTTGCTTTTTCTCTAGTTCTTTAAGGTGTAGAGTTAGTTGGTGATTTCGGGATTTTTCTATTTTTTTGAGTGAGGCTTGGATGACTAGGTATTTCCCCCTTAGGACTGCCTTTGCAGTATCCCATAGGTTTTGGACCGATGTGTTTTCGTTCTCATTGATTTCCATGAATTGTTTAAGTTCTTCTTTGATTTCTTGGTTGACCCAAACATTCTTGAGCAGAGTGGTCTTTAGCTTCCAAGTGTTTGAATTTCTGCCAAATTTTTTCTTGTGATTGAGTTCCAGTTTTAGAGCATTGTGGTCTGAAAATATGCAGGGAATAATCTCAATCTTTTGGTATCAGTTGAGACCTGATTTGTGACCCAGTATATGGTCTATTCTGGAGAAAGTTCCATGTGTGCTCAAGAAGAATGAGTATTCTGTTGTTTTAGGGTGGAATGTTCTGTAAATATCTATGAGGTCCATCTGGTCCAGTGTATCATTCAGAGCTTTTGTTTCCTTGTTGATTTTCTGCTTAGATGATCTGTCCATTGCTGAGAGTGGAGTACTGAGGTCTCCTACAATTAACGTATTGTTATCAATATGACTCTTTATTTTGGTTAACAGTTGGCTTATGTAGATGGCTGCTTCCATGTTGGGGGCATAGATATTTACAATTGTTAGATCTTCTTGTTGGATAGACCCTTTAAGAATGATATAGTGTCCTTCTGTGTCTCTTATTACAGACTTCAGATTAAAATCTAATTTGTCTGATATAAGAATTGCTACCCCAGCTTTCTTTTGAGGTCCGCTGGCATGGAAGATGGATCTCCATCCCTTCACTTTCAGTCTGGATGTATCTTTAGGTTCAAAATGAGTCTCTTGTAGACAGCATATGGATGGGTCTTGTCTTTTTATCCAATCTGCAACCCTGTGCCATTTTATGGGAGTGTTTAGGCCATTCACGTTGAGAGTGATTATTGAAAGATATGAATTAATTGTCATCATGTTGCCTGTGAAGACGTTGTTTTTATAGATTGTCCCTGTAAATTTCTGCTGTATATCACTCTTGGGGTCTTTCTCCTTTTATAGAACCCCCCTTAATATTTCTTGCAGGGCCGGCTTAGTGGTCACATATTCTTTCAGTTTCTGCCGGTCGTGGAAGCTCTGCATCTCTCCATCCATTCTAAATGAAAGCCTTGCCAGATAAAGTATTCTTGGCTGCATGTTCTTCTCATTTAGTACCCTGAATATGTCTTGCCAGGCCTTTCTGGCTTGCCAGGTCTCTGTGGATAGGTCTGACGTTATTCTGATGTTCCTCCCTCTGTAGGTAAGGAATCTCTTCCCCCTAACTGCCCTTAAGATGGTTTCCTTGGTTCTTAGATTTGCAAGTTTTACTATTACATGCCGGGGTGTTGGCCTGTTTTCCTTGATCTTAGGAGGGGTCCTTTCTGCCTCTAGGACTCGAATGTTTGTTTCATTCCCCAGATTAGGGAAGTTCTCAGCTACAATTTGCTCAAATACATCTTCTAGTCCTCTCTCTCTCTCCACTCCCTCCGGGATTCCAATCATTCTGACACTGGAATGCTTCATGGTGTCACTTATTTCTCTGATTCTATTTTCATGGATTCTGAGTTGTTTTTCCCTGGCCTCCTCTTTTCCCTTTTTATCTATTCTATTGTCTTCCAGGTCACTTATTCTCTTCTGCCTCAGTTACACTAGCTGTTAGATTATCTAGATTGGTTTGGATCTCATTGATAGTATTTTTAAGTTCTGCCAATTCACCTTTCATTTCTGCCCTTAGAGACTCTATGTTGTCATTAATTGATTTCTCCATTCAAGCCATTGTCTTCACAATGGCTAGCCTGAATTCCATCTCCGACATCTTGGTTATATCTGCACCCATTTGTAAATCTGCAGCACAAGTCATAATCTCTGAGTCTTTTCTGTTTTGGGGGCTCCTCCTCCTAGTCATTCTGTTGATGGTTGTTTGAGGGACTGTATAGAGTCCAAATTATTGAGCAGAACCCAAGCAAGATGCAGCTGTTTTCTTGGGACCTTAGGGTTGCTGGCCTCTTGTTTTCCCAGCCTGTCTTCTGCAGGAGGGGCCTGCCGCGCTGTTACTCAGGCAACCCTGTTTGGGCGGAGTTGCCCTGCGCCCCTGTGGCGGGGGATGGGCTCAGTGGGAATCAGTCTTTGGGCCTTTTGTTCTCTGGCGCCTTTCCCTGGCGGCTTTCCAAGTCTCTTCCGCGAGTCAGAGCGGAGGAGACCGTTTCCAACCCTTTCCCTAGGGCAGGGAGACCGCAGTCTGTTCTTCAGTGAGCTCTCCAGGCCACACCGTCTCCATTTCTGTCCGTGCTGCTATAAACTGCAGCGGCCTGGGTTGTGCGCCCCTCCGCAGCGCTCCCAGTCCTGCCTCCAGGTCCGGGCACGTCTCTGCCCTTTGTGCTTCTAAAACTGCCAGCTGCTCCCAGTTCCCACGCACGCGACCCCACCGCTCTGGGTTTCCACCCCGGGGGCTGCCCTAAAGTCCTTTCCCGACACTACTGGTCTGCGAGTCTGTGCCCCGTCTGCAGAGTGCGAGGCTGTCGTTCACCGGCGGTGTAGGATCCCCACAGTCAGGCACCCACCCACTGCCGTTTATCCTCCGATATCTGCCCGCGGAATCACGGCTCCCCGCTTCGTACCTCAAAACCAACCGCCTGTGATATCCTGTTTGTAGAGATCCAGATCTTCTTACCTCTCAGGCTGGTTTTGTGGGTGCTCAGAGTGGTCTGGTAGATATCCAGCTCAATTCTGGGGACCAGTTGAAATAGGGTCCCCTACTCCTCCGCCAACTTTCCCCCGCTCCGGCCTCTGCCTTTCTTTTTTTTTTTTTTTAAAGATTTTATTTATTTATTTGACAGAGAGAGACACAGCGAGAGAGGGAACACAAGCAGGGGGAGGGGGAGAGGGAGAAGCAGGCTTCCCGCCAAGCAGGGAGCCCGATGCGGGGCTCGATCCCAGGACCCTGGGACCATGACCTGAGCCGAAGGCAGACGCTTAACGACTGAGCCACCCAGGCGCCCCGACGGCCTCTGCCTTTCTTGTGAAATGACAGAGTTGGTCTAAATATTCTCTTCTGCTTTAGGACTTTAATGACTCTGTAAGTGTTCCCCAATAAGCTGTTGGTAACGCAAAAGAATTACAGCAGTCAGTTTGCAAATGTATCCTACTTTCAGAAATGAACTAGTAAAAAGACCAAAGTCTCTCAAAATAATATGTATATATTTTTTATGCAGCAGCTCACAAAGGAGTCCACTAATTATTAGATTAGCCTCACAAATTTCACCTCAAAATCTATTTGAAAAAATTTAGCTTTAGCTGTTTTGCCATCAATTGGGTGGCTTAACATAATGCAGAGTAAGTATAAGAAATAGAATAAAGCCTATATACTTAAGCTCTTCATTTCAGTGGAAAAAAAAAAAAAAACAACTAAGACATTATAAAAAATGTTTTAGATGCTATATTTTAATATGTAGCAAGTGAAAAAGGAAATTAATGAACTAGACATTGTAGTCTGGACTGACACATATGGCAAATTATTTCTTAAAATAGTTTAAAAATATTGTCATTAAATAAGTCATTAGAAAATGACTTAATGTTAAGTCACATTTAAAATTCCTTGAAGCTTGAAGATTTCATCAGTATGGTACATTAGGAGCTCATTATAACATTTGTTATAAAAATATGTTTTTTTTTTAAATCCACCATTGGGTCTTTTACGAATCCATCTAATTGCTTTGATAACTAAAGAAATATAAAATGGACTTATTTAAAATACAATTCTCATGAACAGGAAAGATAATGACATATTTATGTTCCAAGGTTTGATGGTATCTCATCTTCTTGAGCTAACAATACCACTGAGAATAGAACATGTCTATTCAGCAAACAATGATCACCAGAATCAGTGACTGAATGATTCATTGATTGACTCATTCACACATTGATTTATTCAACCAAGAACTTTTACTGAAAGCCTATTATTATGTGCCTGACATTAAAATATATATGTATATATGGCTATCACCAGACAAACTTCTGGGAATGCTAAGATCTCACATCCTTGGGAAGCCAGGTATACTTACCACACTTTATACTGAGCAGAGAAAATTGCATTCAATTGGCACTCAAATACTGGTTATGGAGGAAAAAAAGTACCACATTTTCTTTAAAAACTTGTAATATGTGTATGATTGGCATTTTAGTGCACATATTTAGTCTACTGGAGCATCTCACTACCTAATCACAGAAAAAAGACAGTAAGAATACAAGACTGGTTGATATTTTAATTTAGATACATTGAACTTAGAAATAATTTTTTAAAAATATATTTAAAACCTGAGTCCGGGCCAAAATTTGGTTCCCAATACTTTGGACCAACACCTTTATTTTATTCCATTTTTTTTTTAATTAGACTTTATTTAAAAAAAAAATAGAACTTTATTTTTTTAGAGCAGCTTTAGGATCACAGCAAAATTGAGGGGAGAGTACAGAGAGTTCCCACATAAACTCCTGCTTCCCCTCTCCCCACCTAGTCTCCCCCATTATCAACATTCCCCATCAGAGTGGTACACTTGTTACAACTAATGAAACCACACTGATACAGAATCACCCAAATTCCAAGGTTTACATTACAATTCACTCTTGGTGCTTTACATTCTATGGGTTTGGATGACTGTATAATGACAGAAATCCATCATTATGGTGTCATACAGACTATTTTTACCGCCCTAAAAATCTTCTGTGCTCTGCCTGTTTATCCTCCCCCACCCCGCCAAATCCCTGACAGCCACTGATCTTTTGACTATCTCTGTATTTTTGCCTTTTCCAGAATGTCATAGAGTCATAATCATACAATCTCTAACGTTTTTCACATTGCTTTCTTTCACTTAGTAACATGCACTTAAGTTTCCTCCATGTCTTTTCACAGGCTTAATAGCTCACTGCCTTTTAGCACTGAAAAATATTCCACACTCTGGATATACCACAGTTTATGTATCACTTTATCTACTGAATGACATCTTGGTTACTTCCAAGTTTTGGTATTTATAAATAAAGCTGCTAGAAACATTATGGTGAAGGCTTCTGTATAGATATAAGTTTTTAACTTCTTCAGGTAAATACCAAAGAACATGATTGCTGGATCATATGGTCAGTGTATGTTTGCAGTGCTGTAAGAAACTGCCTAACTGTCTTCAAAAAAGTGGCTATACCATTTTGTATTCCCACCAGCAATGAATGAGAGTTCCTATTGCTCCATATTCTCAAAGCACAGGATGTTGTCAGTGTTCTGGATTTTGGTCATTCTAATAGTGTATAGTGGTATCTGGTTGTTTTAATTGATATTTCCCTCATGACATATGATGTAGACTAACTTTTCATATGCTTATTTGCCATTTGTATTTCTTTTTTTTTTTTTTTTTTTTTTGAGAGGGAGAGTGAGGAGAGAGAAGGAGGAAGAGGGAGCGAGAGAATCTTAAGCAGTCTCCACACCCAAGGCAGAGCCCGACACAGGGTTCAATCTTACAACCCTGAGGTCATGACCGGAGTCAAAATCAAGAGTCAGATGCTTAACCAACTGAGTCACCCAAGAGTGCCCCATTTGTATATCTTCTTTGGTGAGTTTATCTTTTATGGTCTTTGGCTTAGTTTTTTAAATCAAGTCTTTTGTTTCCTTATTGTTGAGTTTTAAGAGTTCTTTGCAACTTTTGGATATTAATTCATTTTTAAAATCTTACTAAGGATCTCATCTCCTCATCTGGTCCTGATAGAATCTTCTTCAAGTATGATTCTGATCATGCATTAATACTAATACACCTTATTCATTTTTATACAAAATAGACTCCTCTGCTGGTTTTCAAACCCATCCCATTTCTCTCCTCCTTTCTCCTTCTCACCCTTAACTTCCATTACTTTTATACATCAAATAAACTTGAGCTAGTTTTCTCATCTGGATATTTGGATATTAATTGCTACATTTTAGGTCCTTCTGAGGATTAGGGAAAATGAAAACTGTGGCATACAGTAGGTACTCAATAAATCACAATGATTCATTATTGTTACTGTTGAGTCTCCGTGCTAGAATGAGTACAGTTACTATGACACAAGAAAACTTGAGTTCAAATCCTAAATGTTACTTGCCAGCTCTTTGTTTTCAGACAGGTTAATTCATCTCCTTAAGCTCTGGTTTCTTTATCTATAAAGTGGTGAGAATAGATGATGGACTGATAAAAGGATGACATTAGATTAAGTAATTGATGAGAGTCATCTTGTTAAAAGCACCAAGAGAGTTTGTTTCCTTTCTCTTTCATCCTATATGTACTCTATACTCTAGCTTCAGGCTAATCACCCTTTGTTTATTATATCTGTTCCTTTTCTGACATGAGGCTAATCCTTCAACTAGCACTCTGTAGTTCTATCAATCCTTTACCCATCATATAAGGCTCAGCTTAAATATTTTTCCTAAGAAAGATCCTTGTTATCCTCTATATCCCTCTGTATCATATCGAATATTACACTTGTATATATTCTCCTTATTTATATATACCTCATCCTCATCCACACTGTAAGCTGTAAGAGGCAGGGCTAGATAATGTTATTCCCCTTCATGCCTCTTAAATTAGCTACCCAGTGCCTTGCACATAAGAAAAATTCAATAAACTTCAGTTAAATTAAATTCATTATGATTTTTCTATACATTCTGGACTCTGTCATAAACCCCTTACTTCCCATCTAAGGTAATTTCTGCATTTAGGACCATTTCACATCAAGCAGAACATATAACATATTTAACTTCCTACTAATCTATCCATACACCTTTTCAAATTTTCCCTGAAGATGTGGGATCATGGGCAGTCACAGAGGACAGATGGAGATTAAAGTAAATGTAGCTCAGGGGAGTTTTAAGATTGGACTGACATACTCCACTTCTGGGATTAAACAAACAAACAAAACATATAAACAAACAAAAAATCACAGAAGAAGTAAAAAGACATCACTTGGACACAGAGGTCAGAGTTGGCTCATAGGGCATGGGTTTCTTCATCCACCACTCTAACTTGTTAAAGCTGTCCCTAACCAGAGGTCTAAAGAAGGTCTATTCTCGAAACTTAGTTCCATTTCCCAGTATTGGCTGCAGTGATGAAACATAATGATACTTACTATTCTCATTTGTATAGCATTTTCACTTTCCCATTTGCATTGAACCCAATTCTGTGAGATAGTTGTCACCAAATCTGCCTTTCCTATGAGGACCCTGTGACTAACCAAATTGACTCAAAGTTACTAATACATCTACAGTATTGAAGATTCCAGACAAAATTCTTCTCCTAACACCAACTCCCACCCTCCTTCTAGTTTACCACACTCAAAAGATTATTTTTATCCTTGATTTTACAACTGACATCCCTGAAATATTGAGAGGCAAGTGACAAAATAAAAAAATAAATAAAATAGCAGATATGCAATAACCTTAAACTAGTGCCCAAAAAAGGCGGGGCGGGGGTTGGATAACAAACAATTTTGGTGTGGTAAATAACTAAAAGCCTTTATTTTTCAAGGGAAAAAAATAACATGTTAGGTATAAACTGAGTAAGGACAGTTGTCCAGCTATGGAGAGAATTCTCAGTTCCTGGAGAGGGGTGATACACTCCAACCCAAGGAGCTTGCAGACAGTTCAAAATTGGCGGATTGAGTCCAAAGCTCCCCTTTGGAAATCTGTCAGGAAATCTGAATTTCCCCTTTGGAAATTCCTCTCACCACTTGGACCAAAGGATATTAGCGGGAGTACAACTGTTTCTAGTATTTTAAACATACTGTCACCTTCATCCTGAAGTTTAAAGAACAGAAAGCAGAGTTGGGAATGCCTTGAGGTATTTCTGACTTTGCAGGCCTCTTGAGCCTGCAGAGATATTGACATTTGTTGTATTTTTCTTAAACCCTTTTCCAGTAATGGAAAATATAGCTTCTCTTTATTTCTACGTAGTCATTTTTTATTTTTGTCCATAAAAAATTTCCAAAGTTTCATGGTTTACTATCTGAATACACATTTCTCTTCCTACAATCCACAAAAGATCGTCTTCCCTAGCTATCAACACCACAGAATAGAATAAAAGTTGCCCACTGACCTGAAAGAAAGGGTACCATAACATCTGCCTACAAATTGCTTTGCTAAACAGCATCGGGAACTTGTCTCCCATTATAAATGTAGCATTATGTAATCCACCGAGAATAATGATAATAGCACAAAAGCAGCATTAATTAGGACCCTATTTCTTTCTACTTAGACCTCCTACGTAACATTATCTTCATGTAATTTTGGTTTGTGGTCTAAAATAATTGTTTCTATATAAAAATGATTGTAACAGCTTTGCAATTACATATGTTCGCTCTAAAAACCCACAGATCCTATACAAAGAACTAACAGAAGGACTAAAATAATAACCCAGGAAAAGATTCAGGCTGGCATTGCACAGATAAATGTTTATTACATCTGGAAAAAGCCAGGAGGAATAGGAGAAAGGTTATACCAACATCCTCTAGTACTTTCTATTTTCTAATAGGAAACTTAAACAGTAACTCTAATAATTTGTTCCTAGGGCTCAAAAAAGAAAATCAAACATAAAGTCGATACATTTTACAATGGTAATTTAAGCCATATGAAAAAAGAAGAAATATTGACTATTTTTTTCTAAATGTTGCTATAATAGCTATTTACCCAGAAAATGTTTCAAAACAGTCTCATTTGGGGCAGGCAAGTAGAAGAAGGTTAAGACCCCAGAGTGAGGGCTATTTTAAAATTATCAGGGAAAAAGGGAAAGCAATCATTCTCAACAAGACACATAAAATAACTTAAAATCAGTTTTTAAACTGTTGGTGTAGCCTTTGTCAGTACTGGTTTCTAACTTACTTTCAGTCCTGATGCTTTTGAGAAAAGAAAGTAGACACAGATGACATTAAAGCACATATCAAGCTGACTGCCACCTTCTTTTTTAAAAATCCTTTTTGCAAAGTGTACAGATGGAGTTTTGATAACAGTCTCCTGACTATGAAAAGCTGACCCGGGCGCACAGCTGGGGTGTGAGGGGAGGGGAGGTCCAAGAGTGGGGGAGCATTGTGATGGCGAATGCCTCTGTTCAGAGGCCAGTGAGATTAAATAAAGTCTATTTTACCTGTGTTCTGCATGTCTTCAAAGGCATAGGATTGGTCTTATAACTAGCTTCTGGGTGTTGCAAATTGACCCACATGGGCCTTGAACCTGTGATCACGAGCTTGCTTGTTCCAAGGCCTAATGCCTTTGCGGTGAGTATAACATTGCATAATTTCTGAAAGTGAAAAGTTCCTTTAGAACCCACTAACCTCCCTCCAGGCCCTTCTGCACATACTTTGTGACCGTCTCTAACCAAATCTATTCTAGAAAAGCCTAACGTTTAATATGTTGAAGTCCCTTTGTAAGACACATTTCGATACCTTCTGAAATTTTATTCCCATACCACCACTATATGCAGGTAAGAAATCCAAGGCACAGAAATCAGAGGTAGGATTCAAACCCAGGTCTTCTGAGTTCGTATCTGTTGCTAGTGTTTCTGAACTACACTAGGGTTCTGTGCACTGGTTTCATTTAAACCACCCTATGAACGCTCTTGGGCAGGTGTATCTGTCAATAAAAACAGAAGCCACCACAAGAAATACTCCATAACCTGGTACTTACACAGGCACAAAGATGGTGGGAAACTGAGAAAGTAGTTATGATGAAAATTCATATAAGTCAAATAAACATTTCTGTTCATCTTGTTATTTGAAAGCTGGAAATGGCTTCTGATGAGTAAAAGAAGTTTGGATGCGGGTCTACGTAGGGAAATAGCCTAGCAGAGTCATTAAAAGCATTAAACTCCAGGGTTAGACACCTCAGTTCATCTTTTAGCTGAGTTATTTACTAGCTGCGTGTCCATAGGCAGGTTACTTCATCCCCCTGTGTCTCAGCTGCTTCCCAGAGATACATATAAGAGACTAAAAACTGACATTCATAATACAGATGTAAGTCCTGCCCCTTTATCTAACCATGTCATCGATAACACACCATGTATTAATTTTTGGTTTTTTTGGATTTACCATACTGTGAAGATTTTGTGCATTAGATTTTATTGCACTGTTCTTGTGTTAAAATTTTTCCTATGTGACACATAAATTGTTACTTTGTTACACATTACTGTTACATAATTTTAAAATCATCACAATAATTTTTATGAACTTTAGTATTATTTAATTATTTATATTCCAAGAGCCTGAAAGAAAAATAAAAGAAAAGGATATGCCTTGGCATTCCAGACCTTGGAAGGTCCTGACTTAAATTCACTGATGTTTAATTTCTTTATATATAACATGGCTGGCTATTAATGCATACCATAGTATTTTTTGGTAAAGATCAAATAAAATAGTGTATATAAAGGAGCATCATGGTGCTTGACATATAGTGGGCCCTCAATCAATTACTGCTGTTGTCATTTTACAGAAAGGAAAAATCGTTCTTTTTTAAGATTTACTACTGGTCCTCTAATTACTCAGCATATTCTCCAAGTTCAGGAAAGGGATTGTAAGTAAAAATTTTATAAACTTCTGTAGACGTCTCCCATGTCCAGAGCCTCTCTGGATAAGATGGAAGATTTCTCATTAACCCTTCTTTCTCTTTCATAGTTAGGGATATTGGGCAGAGAAGCCATAAAAGACAGGAACAGGCATTTAAAGACACATGTATGAGACTGATAATATCATAGTAAGTGGTATATAACTATAAACCTGATTCCTAATACAACTGCAAACTTGGAAAGAAGCCAGGAAAAGCTGAGGCATGGCCACTACTCTTTTCTTTTCCTCTCTTGTCTTTTCTCTTCTTTTTAAATTTAAATTCAATGAACCAACTTATAGTACATCATTAGCTTCAAATGTAATGCTCAATAATTTATATGTTGCATATAACACCCAGTGCTCATCACATCACGTGCCCTCCTTAATGCCCATCACCAATTACCCCCATCCCCCCACACACCTCCCCGTCTGCAACCCTAAGTTTATTTCTTATAGTTAAGAGTCTCTCAGGGCACCTGGGTGGCTCAGTCGGTTAAGCATCTGCCTTTAGCTCAGGTCCTGATCTCAGGGTTCTGGGATCGAGCCCCACATCGGGCTCCCTGCTCAGCGGGGAGTCTGTTTCTCTCTCTCCTTCTACCCCTCCCCCGACCTGAGCTCACACTCTTTCTCTCTCCCTCAAATAAAAACCTTTAAAAAAAATAAAAGAAAAATAAATAAATAAATTTACATAGTAGAAGATTATTAATATCAAATAGGTTTTTTCATATCAAAACAATCGCTGACTAAATCCTCTGTATTTTCTTTGGCGCCATTTTGCTCCAAGCATTTCTCTGACTGTATATATACTGCTGTGGCTCCCACCTATAGAAGAATATTACGTTCCTTTCAAACATTTTATTTCAAACATTCTCTCAAAATAAAAGATAACCTCTGAAGGGGAATGCATAAAAATAAAATTGGAATGTCTCAGTTTTGTTACTTTTTTAAGATGAGAGCATAATGCACTTACTGAGGTAACACTGCCTCTCTGTGATTTAGAGGAACAGCTTGATGATAAAATATACAGTACTTTGTTCATAATAACTTTTGTTTCTGTGTATTTTTTTATGTCATCAATTGAGCTGGATCTTTACCTCATTAGAGCCTTTCCAAGTGCATCATTGCAACAGATCATCTCTGCACATGACTGTATCCATTAGCTATAGAGCAAGTTCATCCAATTTCCCCAGCAGTTTATGAGAAAAAACAAATAAAAAAGGCCTACTTGCCCATATATCAGTGTGATTTATGCTGGTGTTAAAGCCCAAGTATTTGTATTTTCTTTGGCTCTTCTATTTGCCTAACATATGAAGTAGCAGAGTTTATATTCCTCTGAAAAACTCTGCTCTGGTCTCTACTGATTTGAACATAAAGTTCAAAGGGAGATTGTATCTTATAAAGACTCTAAGCTTACTGCATTAAATTAACAATACTAATCTCTGTGTTTCACATGGTACTTACTCAGAGCAGTTTTATAGACATTAAGTGAAAATGCCAGAGCTGTCTTTTAGATAAAAGGCATTAGTGGAAACTCCTCTAGACATTCCTTCAGGTCCTTTTAAAGGATATACTTCAGCTAGTGGTAGTCAATAAGGAGTTGGGGGTGGGCCCAAAATAGATTTTTCTTCTCTCTTTACTTTTCCTCAACTCCAGACTTTTCTAAACCCACTGACCAGGGAGACATATTAAGAGAAGGGAGGAGCATGACAAGAAGAAGAAGGAACAATGGACAACCATTCATAAATGTAAAAAAAAACAAATAACAACAACAACAAAGCAAACATCATCATCATGCCAAAAATTCTGGGAGGGAAACAGGACAATGACATCATTACAAGATCCAGTCCATAGTCCCCCTGCTGTACCCACCCCCCCCCCAAGGAAACAACTTAAGAGGAAAGGGACAAAGCCAACCCCAAACCCAAACAATTCTGCATGAGGGATGAAGAGATAGTAGGACAAGAAAGAGGAAAGCTGCAGAAAGCTTCCATGATTCTACAGCCCTGTCTTAGTCTGTTTGAGCTGTTGTAACAAAATACCATAGACCGGGAGCCTTATAAACACAAACATTTATTTCTCACAGTTCTGTAAGTCCAGGACCATGGCGCTAGCACATTGGGTGTGGCAGCTGGTGAGAGCTCACTTCCTGGTGCCTCCTGTGAAGGGCGCTAGGGACCTCTCTAGGATCTCTTTTATAAAGAGCATTAATCCCATTCGTGAGGGCTCCACCCTTGTGACCTAAACACACCCCAAAGGCCCCACCTCCTAATACCATCACACTGAGTGTTAGGATTACAAGAAGAATTTGGACAGTAGGTAGAGGGCTAGGGGAGGGGGACGTGGACACAAACATTCAGACCACAGCCAGATCTTAACAAAATTCCTGCTCATCTCACTTTAGCTTTTGAATTCTCCTTTCCACACCTGTCTATGGCTTAGCATATCTTCCTTTGCAGCCCCAACCACCTCTGTTCTTTATTTCACATGTTCTTTATTTCAAAAACCTTCTATTGAAAATGTACTATATGCTCAGCTAAGATTAAAGACATAGTACATAAACAATGTGACTTAGACTAACCTCATTGGGCTCGCAGTCTTGGGGTTGGGACGTGTGAGGGAGGGCACTGGAGAAAGAGTAAGGGATAGAATATCACAGTAGTGCTATGATAAGAGTCTGCACAAGGTGCTCTGCGAATCTACTCAATAGCAATGCACCCAGACATGATGCTGTGTTTTTATATTAAAATTGCAAATCCATGATGACTGCCTATGTGCAATGGCACAGATGAGTCTTGTTCCACAAAAAAGATGAGGCAGAAATTATTGCCTCCTTATTCCATAAGTCGGTGGTCTCCACTGTGGGTATGGAATAAGGTATGGGAAGAAAATATTGATAAACTATTAGGAATAATGCTTTTATTTATTTTTTAGAGAGAATTAAGTTGCACTAACTCTTAATGAGTACATTGACTGTATGTCACTAAAGCACGAAGTACTCAATGGAAGGAGAGAAAGTTCTATAGTGGCAGAGGCTATACAGTGAGTCACCAACACACACTAGTTCACACTCAACATAGTGCAAAATCCAGTTTGCGGGTGCCTGGTTAAGGAGATCTACAGAACACACTGTTTAGGGTTATTCCATTCCAACTCACTTTCACAAAAGAGATAGCAGAAACAGATGATTCAGAAAAACTAAACTTGGATTACAAACAATACTCATAATGCCTGCCCAAGACAAGAACATAGCAGAAATGACTCTTCTGTCTCTTTGGCAGACCTTGGTTTCAGTCAAATGATGGGCAAAGGAAATGATGATATAGTCAGATCAAATATGAATGAATCTCTAACAATGTGAAATTATCAAGATGCTATCAGGTATCAGAGTTGCATTCTGTATCTTAAAAGTGAAACTTCACCTTACAGGTATTATGTGGACTTTTAACCACTGCTGTATTAAGGCATGGATAGGAGGGAAAATGCATATTATGGTTCAATAAGCAGGAGGTATGATGTGCTTCTTTTATGTTGATATACATATGTATGTAATAACTTTTTCAACCACTAAAAGTACAACCCCTTAATATGTAAAGTAAGTTTGGAACTGAAGTATTAAAAAAGAAAAAAAAAGTAAAATCAAGATTTTCAAAAATAATTGAGAAGATATAATATTATTCTCACTAAAGTTATTATAAATATCCTGTTATTATATACAAGAAATATTATATTATTCTAATATTTTAATAAGAAAAATTTGAATTTTATTAATTAGTAAAAATGTTTAAATATTTATTTTTATCTTACTATTTTACATTTTAATGTTTATATGTGTTATAATTTGTACAAGATTTTAGTACAGTATGTGTATGATTTATAAATAAGCGCCTATTAAGGAGTATGTGCTGTCTATATCTATTTCTATATAAATTTTTTAACTTGTAAGGCAGACAATCACCAGTATGATAAGCATTGTTGCTGATCACAGGGAACAACTTCAGGCGGAAGTCAAATCTGTGTTCTACTGTCTGAAGAAAGGGCCTGGGGAAATATAATCATAAATAACCTACTTGCAAGATGTTGGGTGGTGACATAGTCATTTTGTCAAAGAATACCTAAAATTAGTATATTTATTTATTCAATTAAATCCATTAAATTATAAATTAAAGGACGATGCAACTAAAGAAGATATTACATTTCAAAATAAGCGGTGCTACTTCTAAATTATTAAGTAGAAGCATGGTCTAAATAACATTAACCTTTTGTGGAATCTGCCTCAGCCAACTAATCCCTAAGAACTGAACAAAAACCCATTTCTCTGACTAATCCAGAGATTCTGAAGAGGGAGGGTTATAAAGTCTGCTAACCTGGTTGGATTTGGGAGCTAATGTCAATTCTGGAACTAATAAACTATTTTTTTTCATACAATCACATACATGTCAGTAAAGCACAGAAGTGTACACATATACTAAGTACGTATACATCTCTGTCATCTATGTATCTCTCTCTACTGCTTGAGTACCCGCATTATGTCAGATTGTTTCATGTCATCATCTCAACACGAAATCCTTAACAAACACCAATATAGTACTTAGTAAGAGGCAAATATGATTTGAAGCCTTTTCTATATTACTCATTTAATTCTCATAATAACACCATGACACAAAGGTCATCTCTGTCCCCATCTTACAGATGAAGAAACTGAGGCATGGAGAGAATATACCCCAAAGTTACACAGGGATTGGTTGCAAAACCAAGGTTTGAATTTAGGCAGTCTGCTCCAGGGTCCCTATTCTGGCCCACTACACTATTTACTGAGGGGGGAACCAAGGAACAGAAAGATCAACCTTCCTATGCATCTATACCACTTTACTTTTTCCTCCATTATCATCACCTTTTGCCAAACATGGAACTTTTTATGATCCTAAACCCCAAATTTGAAAGGCATTTGAGGTGAAATCTTTTGCCTTTTTTTGGTGGTGGTGGTGTTCTTGGTTACAGAGAAAGGATCTATTTGGGGAAAGATGGAGATTTTCAAAGTAAAATGCATGTGCTGTCATTGAGAAAATTATACCTATACCTTAAAAGATAGTAAACTTCTCATGACCACCCCATTTTAAATAATTCTTAAATGTAAATCTTCTAATCTTTCATATTAACATTTGCCTGTGCTGGAAAATCTGTTAGTTTTCTGTATAAAATATGCATAACTGACAAGATTCTATTTTATTTATTGGTAGAAAAATAATACCCTCACTTAGGATTCACGACCAATTTGAACAAGTCACACATCTGAAATGGGATGAGAATCAACACATCAAACATATTTCTGAATGTTCAATGGAAACATCTCCATGACATTTGGAGAAGAAAATCTATCATATTTAACTTACATTTTGTACCTCAACTCCATCTGATAAAATAGGTACACAGAATCTTATGAATGAAAAGTTTTTAAAATTTTTAGTAGCTTATGTTTCCCCTGGTTTCGTCATTCTTCTTCTTTTAATAAAAATGAAGTAAAAATGGGTTACTCGGTGTCATTTTGTTTTTACTCCATTTCTCACAGGTCATATCCAGAATTGACTAAGCACCACAAGTGTTCAACAGATTTTGATTTTATTTTTATCACATGCCTCATAAAACTGATTTAGAAACTTAAAAATGTGTCAGTAAAATACTGAATTATGAACAGTCAGAGCTTATTGAATTCCCCAAATCTAACAAGAATGGTTAGCTATGAAAGCAAACAAATATTCTTCAAACATAGCCAGCCACATAAAGGAATTCTTACAGGGATCTAGAAGATCCTGAGCCACCATGATAGAGACCATGCCAATTTTTTTCAGAAGCCAATAGCCTGTTTTTGGAAGAGTCTTCCTTCTGCATGGGTGTCTGATAACATTCCCATCACAAAGTGATTTGTATCTAGTTTAGAATCATAATGGAGGCCAAAGAAATGCGGAGAAAATTTCCACCACAGGCACATGTAGAATTATTACCCATGTGGACATCCTTTCCATATTATCTCTGCTTCACAGAAACTTCATCACATTTCAACTGTCAGCAGAAGCCAGTTCTCCTCTTGGCTCTAGCTCATCCTTTTCTCTATTAATGTTTCTATATGATTTATAGACCCCTTTCTGCTAACATCACTCAGAAGCAGGGGTGTTATGATGCTTGGAGCTTCAAACCAGAGTACCAGCCTGAAACCTATGCTCCAAGGCACATGTTGGGGGGCAGAAACAAAACCCTCCTGGCTTGTAAGAGTTAAGTATTCATTTTAAAGGTCTATAATGATTCCCAGGAAGAAAATTAGATACCTATAAAATTGAATTATACCCCGGCAGTGCCCCTTTGACGCAAAGGTCATACTTCAAGCAAATACATCCCCCTGGAGCCAAGTCCTGCAACTTGAAGAAAACAAATCCTCCTGAATATGAAGCTTTGTGCAGTAAAGCTGTGTACTTCACAGATCTCTTAGAGCTTGACTGATGCTTCCTTAACACACAAGGCAGGGATATTATTGATCTCATTTAAGATACGCTCTGTAACACATCTGCCCTGTGATCATTCCTTAACCTCTGTCAATGTTGGTTTCCACCTTTGAAAATGGGAAAAGAAACCCCCATTCCCAGAGTTGCTGGGGAGGTAATAATCTTCTGGTCATAATTTACTTACCACTTGGGGGGAGGGGAAGGTCAGTGTATATTAAATACGTGTTTGGTTTTTATCAGTCCAGTATATATTTATGGGTAGTTAAGTTTGTTTTCTTAATCTCTTCTGTCTAGCTCAGATGGAATTATCACAGGCCCTTTATAAGGGATAGAGGGAGGGGTAGGTGACTTTTGGGATGACAACACTGTCCTAGTTATCAATTGCTGTATAACAAATTACCCTCAAATTTAATGGATTAAAATGGTAACTATTTATCTCGAAGTTTCTGGTGGGTCAGGACTTTGGAAGTGGTTTAGCTGGGTGGTTCTGCTGCAGCATCTTTCATGAGATAGCACTCAAGACATAGGCCAAAGCAGTAGGCATCTGAAGATTTGACAGGGCCGGAGGATCTCCTTCCAAGGAGCCATTTACATGGCTATTGATGGAGCGCTCACTTCCTCACCATGCGGGCTTCTCCATAAACTAACCAGATGACATGGCCACTGGCTTCCCCAGAGTGATCCAACAGAGACAGAGTGACTACAGTGAAAACCACAGTATGTTTTATAAAGTAATCTTGGATGTGACATGCCATCATATCTGTCATATTCTAATGATCATAGAGATTAACCCTGGTACAACGTGGGAGAAGAGTCTGTGAATGCCAGGTGGTGGGGATCATTGGAAGCAGGTAGCATTTACCTAGCAGCTTTCAAGTTATAAAGCACTTGTCACAAATAAACAACCCTATGAAGTAAGAAATCAAGGAAGTTTAAATTACTTGCCCATGGCCACAATTACTAAGAGGTTGTGCTCAGGATGACTCAGAAGTGCATGCTACTTGGGGCGTGTGAGTGGCTCAGTTGGTTAAGAGACTGCCTTTGGCTCAGGTCATGATCCCAGGGTCCTGGGATTGAGCCCCATGTCAGGCTCCCTGCTCAGCAGGGGAGTCTACTTCTTCCCCTCCCCCTGCTCATGCTCTCTCTCAACTCACTCTCTCTCTTTCAAATTTACACTATTTTCTTTACATCCTCTTGGTTCTCTTAGTTGATCATACCAACTTCTATTCTGATACTAACTAGCCTAATCTTGAATGAATTACAATAGTCATAGGACTGACTTTAAATAACAAAAAAAATAAATAAAATGCAATGCTTAATTACAAAGGCAGAAAGTTAATTCAAATAGATAATAAGAATAAGAAGGAAAATTTTATTAAAAATGGAAGATCAAAAAAAAGAAATCTCTCTTTAATACAATATTACTGGATCTTATTCCAAATCCTATATTCTAAAAATTTAACTTCTACCTCTGGCAAAATTTAAAAAAAATAAATTTAAAACAAGAGGGAAACAAGTGTTATTGAATTTACTATCCTGTAAAACTATCAATCTACTCTTGAGCCAGCAATTCTAATGCACTGTACCTACTGAACGAGCTAATAATAATTAATAATGAACTATTCTCCTATGTCCTTCTAAGTAAATAGCCAACTTTAAAGAGTTGTTTTTCCCTCTAAACAGCTGATTTCAGCATAAGTATTAAACCTTATTGAATCATGACTTGGTCTACCATTTCTATCTGACTGAGTTGTAGTCAATGTTACTAAAGAACTAGTGAAAGTTTACCTGGCAGTTAATTGGCAATTATTGTGCACATGCTTTTATACATGGTTTTAAAACAACTCAACTCATCTTTACATGTAAAGATACCAAAACATATCCTTACACCTTGCAGGGACTATTTAATAACAGAAATGATGGGGCATCTGGGTGGCTCAGTTGTTAAGCCACTGATTCTTGGTTTCAGCTCAGGTCACGATGTCAGAGTCAGGAGATCAAGCCCCATGTCGGACTCCATGCGCAGCATGGAGTCTGCTTGAGATTCTTCCCTCCTCCTTCCCCCACCCTTCCTCTGCTCGCTCTTTCTCAAATAAATAAATCTTTTAAAAAATTAAAACAAAAGAAATGGAGATAAAATTGTATCCTATAAGCACATTCAATCTTTTAAACTTTAAAAATTCTAACAAATCGAATTTAGAATGGAGAATACTAATGACTTGTCAGCAGAGTTAAAGTAATACTTACAGCTTTTTGCTGCATTTATTGAATTAGATCACTATCTGTATTTTTCTTAAAGTCATAACCAGAAACTTGGCTCTGCCAGATGTGGAAGTCCGAAGATCAAGCAGGAGTTAACAGTGTGCATGCATGTGTATGCACACCCATGTACTTTTCTACCTCTTCGAAAGGATCGTGGGTGTGGGCTTTCTCTGCATGTAATTCAAACAAGCTTTTGGATCTGTATGCATCTGGGTAAAAGTAACTTTGAAGAGGAATAGTGTATGGTGATTATTTGGGCCATTTAGCCCCTCCTGGTTATGATGAGTGGGTAATGTTCCTTAATTGTTTTGAATATTACATCTTGGAGACTGCAATGTTATCACTTCTGCAAGTTATATGAGAACCCAGAGCTGCAAGACACTCGCTGTTTCCAACTTTAATCTTTCTCATTGTACCTTTGAGAAACAAAGCTTGGATTAAGTATCCTTACCCAACAAATCAGGAACTAGAACTTGACTTCTTGCTCTTATTCCATGGGTTTTCACCCTATGCTGTGCCACTAGCATCTCCAAATATGATAGCATCTCCAAATATGACAGCCAAACTCTTGCCTGGAGAAGTGTCTCCAAAGCTCAGTCATCTGTGGTCTCCACCCATGGTTGTACAGTATCCATGTTCCACCCAGTACTATTTAACCAGTTTTACCATATTTGTGTAACTTCTGGACTGATGTTTTCAAAATAAATCCATTTTAGTTAAATGTATCATAACATGAAAATGTTCATTCTCATGGAAAGAACATTCTTTTGCCATAAATGGAATAAGCCCATTAAAAAATACCTTCTAAACCAAATGTGGGTATGTTCTCAAAATCTTCTCAGAGTTAGGGAACTTTTGAGGCATAATAAGAACCCCCCTTTTAAGAAAGATAAACCAGAAAATAGGAAATGGATTTTATCATCTTCCTAACTCAATTACCTGCATATAAAACTTGAGTGACATTTCCAAAGTTAAATCATAACCTGGATAACTCATCCTCAAATCTTGTCCAAAGATGACTCTTCCTTTGGAAATTCTAGAGGGGATACTCAATCACCTCTCCGTTCTGGGTGAAAAATGATTATTTTTAGATGAACAAGAGATCCGACTTTCCTCTCCTCATTGCAGCAGAGATATTTCATGCTTCTTTTAACTAGTCCAAATTCAGAATATAGCTATGTCTGAAAGATCCTGTCCACAGAAATATATTCATTCAAGGAATGTTGTACTCCTTCATATATGAATAAATCAGCTCTGGGTTTGAAGTCTATTTTATGCTATGTAACTCCTTCTTTCTTAAAGAAGACTTATAAGATTTTAGCCCACTCTATTCTTCCTGTATTTGGACTGTTTTGTGTCTCAGCATTACTTATCATCACCGGCATTCGGAAAGATGGGACACCATAAAGTCAGAACATATAAGTTACAAATCAGATTTGGGTAACTTTGGACATAATACATGAAACACCGAGCATTGCTTGAACTATATCAGCTAAGCTTACATTATTAATATTGCAATCACCTTCTATAATGATAAAGGGTTATTTTTAAGGAAGAAGCAAAGTTCTACGTGAAAAATATGATTGAGATGATTTAAGGAACACGTAAAATTGAATTACCTGTCTTTTCACCCATCAATCTTCCAAATATGTATTGGAAAGAACATGACTCAGGTATCTTAGCAAAGATAATGGATATCTATAGAAGTATTTTAAAACTAAGGTTGAAGATCTAGATTATAAAAGTAGCTCATACAAGAAAATAGAAATGCAAAGTTAAAGTTTTTTACTTTTAACAAATAAATGCTAATTAAATCAGTTGGAAATCCAGATTGGGAGTTCCTCAGATAACTCACTGATTACTGATGGTTCTTTTTTATGCTTTCTTTTTTTCTTTTTCTTTTGGATGGTCTTCTTTTTGGTTCATATTTTCAATATTATACACCCAAAGGCCTAAATTGTAAAAGGCATCCGGCCTGATGCACTTGAAACACTCTATTTTAGCTCAAAGGGTATATAATTAGAATACTAGTATGGTAGCACTTCAAGATATTTTTAAAGGTGTTGCAAAACTGCTATAATATCACAGAAGGTTCCTCCCTGGCACAGAAAATGGAAAAGTTGCCCAATGTGTTCAGGGTACTCTTGAATCTACCTTTTTATTGTCCTCATCTTTCCATTTCCAGGCCACCAATATACCTCATGACTTTACCTTTGCAGTCAGCCCCTCCTTGTCATCTGCTGCCCACAAACATTGTGCAGTGATCACAGCACATCTCTGTTCAAAGGCTGGAGGGATACCCCATTTAACTGCAGTGCATTGAACCTCCAACCTCTCCCCAACCCACATTCCCCATCATTTCTCCCAAACACACTGCTTCACTAGCAGAGCTGTCCACCCCTCCACCATGGCCTCCATGGTTACAATCCTGACTGGCGCCACCACTCTCCCCACTGTTTCAATCCTTGACCCTCTCTATAGAGGTCAGAGAACTTACTCTGAAGTCATCAGATGGAAAATAATGTACGCTTTGCAGGCCTAGCAGGTCACCTTACTATTAGTCAACTCTACCATTATAACACAAAGGCATGCAAATAAATGAGTTAGAGTCTCACTAAAACTTTATTTCAGGGTGCTACATTTGAATTTCATATAATTATCCTCTGTCATGAAATATTATTCTTCTTTGGATGTTTTATCAGTCACTTACCAACGTAGAAACAATTCTTAGTTAATGGGCCATACAAAAACAGGTAATGGGGCTGGACTTGGCCCACGGGCTGTAGTTTGCTGACTCCTACTCTATTGTACAGCTCAGTGATGAGCATGATTGAATTTAACTCCTTTCTCGGAGTCCTGCAGAGGCTGTCAGTGCCACTGAGAGCAAATGCTCAGCTTCTCACCAGGGCCTATAAGGTCTTGTAGATTCTGGGCCCCTTGTTTGTCTGCCTTTATCTCCAATTACTCTCTTTGGATTTTTTTTCTCTGCTCTAGGTAACTGACCTACTTTCAGTTCTTTGAACACGCTGAACACAAGCCTGCCTCAGGGTCTTTGCACTGGAAGGTCTCTGGCCTGGAATCTGTTTCCCCATATATTTCTATGGCTCTCTTGCTTGCTTCAAGATTTTCACCTAATGTCATTCTCTCCAAGAGTCTACCCTGACCACTTGATTTAAATTGTAACCATCCTGTTACAAGCTCATTGTGCCCCCCTAAACTTCATATACTGAAGCCCTAACCCCCTACAACCTCAGAATGTAAGTGTATTTGTAGATAAGGTCTTTAAAGGGGTGATTCACTTAAGTAATGCCATTAGAGTGGGCTCTAATCCAATTGGACCAGTATCCTTGTAAGAAGAGGAAATCTGACACATAGGAAGCTAGCAGAGATGTGTCATCATAGAGGAATGGCGTTGTGAGGACATAGTGAGAAGGTGGCCCCCTGCAAGCCAAAGAGAAAGGCCTCAGAAGAAATCAAACCTGCCAACACCTTGAGCTTGGACTATGAGAAAATAAATTTTCTCTAGAACGGAGAAAATAAATTGTTGTTGTTTAAGCCACCAAATCTGTTATCATTTTGTTGTAGCAGCCCTAGCAAACTAATACACACCCCAACCTCCATAGCCCTCCTAAACCCATTTACCTGGTTCTATTTTTACCCAGAGTACCTATCACCCACGAACATACTATCTAATCAACTTAATATGATTATTACCTACCTCCCTGCTACATGATAGCAATGAGCCTCTGTTTACTGATGTATTCCAATTTCCCAGAAGAGTGTCTATAGGAGACTAGACACGTAACAAATATCTGCTGGATGAATGAACCCTAGCAATATATTTGTCTCTATATATGCCCTTCCTCTGTTCTCTGCTCTTCCTGGGAAGTCCAATCACCAGCTCAGCATCTCCAAACCCAGAGCCACTAAAACCCATGTCAAATGTTATCACCACTAAAACGTCTCTTGCCACAGAGTGAACCCTCTCTTTGGATTCTATTGATACAACGTCTGTACCTCTCTCCTGGCACTTAACTTATTCAAGTCACATTAAAGTTATTTTATATATGTTCTAATTCCTCTACTAAACATTAAGCTTCTTTATGATGCAGCTGTCTCATGCAGGATCCTGTGCCTTGCCATACCCTCTTAGAGTGGCACACATACTAGAGGCACAATAAACATCCATGAACTTATACACATTATTATTATAAAAACATGTTACTGAGCAATTACCTTGTGTCAGGCTCTGTCTTAATTTGCACATTATCTGCATGATTGGCAAAATCTTTGCGAAGGTGGCACTGTCATTAACCCCTTTTACAGATGAGGTCACTGAGCCTGAGAGAGGTAAAATAACCTCCCCAAGGTCACACGGCTAATGATTGGTGAAGCCAGATTTCAAGCACAGGTCTGTCCTTCTATAGAGGTCAGGATCCGGAGTATACAGTCTCATAAATAAAAAGGAAGAAAAGAGTGCTTACTCTGAAATAAAAATTTCAGTATCATGTTAAATGAAACAAAAACAAAGGAAGAGATATCATTCACCTAAATTTTTAGAGGCTTGAATAGGCTGACTTCACATCTCCAATGACAGCTTTTCTTGTTCTGAACTGAGACTATAGTCATTGTATATTCTTTAAATTTATATACGGACTCTGAGATTTTAAAAATTCATTATTTCATAATAAAAGACTTCTCCAGATTAATCTTATTTTATTGGTAATAACTGAAGTCTCAAAACATAAATGAATTATACTAAATAAATTTGGTTTTCCTAAATTCCTAAATCTATGTATACCTCCTGTCAGTATTTCATAAAGAATTTAAGCAATCAGCAGGTTCTTACTATTGACTTCTGAAATAGATAATTTCTACTTTTCATTGCTGTTTTCAATTCCATGACATCTTATATCCCAGGAAATAGGCAAGATGGATATAGTTATTAATTTTATCCATTGATGAAGAAAAAAAAGCTTTATTAACTCCTAATTTTAAAAATGTAAGGACTTTTGGGGCGCCCGGGTGGCTCAGTCATTAAGCGTCTGCCTTTAGTTCAGGTCATGATCCCAGGGTCCTGGGATCGAGCCCCGCATTGGGCTCCCTGCTCGGCGGGAGGCCTGCTTCTCCCTCTCCCACTCCCCCTGCTTGTGTTCCCTCTCTCGCTGTGTCTCTGTCAAATAAATAAATAAAATCTAAAAAATAAATAAATAAATAAATAAAAATGTAAGGACTTTACACTCATGAGTTTTTGGCAAAAACATTTACGTTATACATAGTGAAGCAATATATAAGTTATCGGCAATTTTTGGTTAGGAGTGGATTTTTGGGGAAAGTATTAAAGCATCATTGAGTACAACCATTTAAGTATACAGATTTTAAATTGTATCATTTTGGAAGGAGATCATTAAATTAGGTATTCTATTTAGTTTTTGAAAATTTTAAATTGCTATCAACCTAACACACTTTGACCTTTTCTGAGGACTCCAAAACAGCTGAGTGATGTTAGCTGCTAAGCTTCACATGATTTATCAGCATCCAAACAGGGCTTAACACTACTTGAATGACTACAGATCCCCAACTACTGTCCTTAAAAATGCTGACTTTGAAAAGTCCCTGCAGCAGCTGGAATTGCATTTGCTTAATTTTTCTGATGAGGAAACAGGTATCGTGGAATGGAATGAACGGAAACTTGCTTAAGATGGCCTACTAAGATGAGGCGGTGCTAAGACCAATTCAAGACATCTTGGCTGCTAAGCCCAGGCATTTCTCTCAGACCGTCACCACCACAGGTGCTTATCACGATGTAAAGTTGTGAGGACAATATGAGTCTGTAATGGTAGCATAATGGACTAGTCACAAGACTAGTCTCAGGACCTTGGTAAAATCAATCCAGCCACTCAGGCCTCCATATTCTCTTCTGAAAAGAAGGAAGTCAGACCAGATGATTTTTATGGTCCATTGAGAGTCCACATGTTTACGATCCAATAATATATTCCAACACAACTATTTATATATGTAGCGTGATATACATAACATTGTCTTTGTTAATGTCATTGTGTTGTGCACTTTCACACAATTGAAAGCTAACTGAGCTCCAACAAATTTCTTAACCTTCAGAGATCACAGACTATGCTTCTGCTTGGAGACAGGCTAGGAGGGCCTGACTGGAAGGCACAATTGCATGTATTTGGGTAAATGCCCAGCAGTTGGCTGTAGAGTTTCCCTTGGGGGACTTTAGTAGACACAGCATAAAACTGATCTTTAAAGTTCTAAAAGCCTTTTATAGAACTGGCTTCATAGCTCTTTGACACCTTTTGACTTTTGTTTGGCTCTGGGAATTATAAGACGGTAGGAAACTCTTCTATGTATACCCCATAATAAAACTGGCTCTATGTATCTTAGCAGCATATTATAGAAGAGGAACATGACTGATTTGGTAGGCTTTAAGGCTCTTATCCTAACCTGGTGACCTTGCCCAATGGAAATCTTCCCATTGTAGAGGTGATAATACTGAGCTAAGGGAACTTACAATTTCCTCAAAGTTAGCAATAAGCTGGAGAAGAAAACTGCAGACAGAAAACTGAAATCCTGATAATATAATTTTGTAATACTTCTAAAATTATAGTACATCCAAGGCGGCATATTTTCTTATCTCCAGCAGGTTTACTGTAGCTAAAGACCAAAGAACCCATAAATTTCTGTTTTATTACCTTAGAATTATTTTTTTAAAGATTTTATTTATTTATTTGAGAGAGAGAGACACAGCGAGAGAGGGAACACAAGCAGGGGGAGTGGGAGAGGGAGAAGCAGGCTTCCCGCCGAGCAGGGAACCCGATGCGGGGCTCGATCCCAGGACCCTGGGATCATGACCTGAGCCAAAGGCAGACGCTTAACGACTGAGCCACCCAGGCACCCCTGTTTTATTACCTTAAAATTATTAAAATGTAATCATTATCCATATAATATGTTCACTGTAGGAAAATGAGAAAATATAAATGCATAGACATTCATACATAAATCACTCATAGGATATATGACTTTTGAAACAAATGGACAAGTATACATTACCTACCCCTATTTTTAAATGTGTAGTTATACCTCCTCTATGTACAATTAGAGAGAATTCAGACTTTCTGTGCTCTGGATTATGTACAACAGTTACTATAATGGGAAGAAGTACTGGGCAGAGATAAGAAAAAGCAGAACCACAGGAGATATTAGAATGGGTAGCTGACATGACCAAGATCATTAAGAAGTTACAGAGGCAAAGAATACTCCCACCAACTTGGGGGGAAGACAAGCAGAAAAACAGAAGCAGGAGATGTAGCATTGGCCCCTAAAAAGCAGTTCAGTGTAATTCAGTCATACATCAGATGACCAATTACTGAACATTTATTATGTGCCAGGCAAGGTCTAGACGCTGCATTACAATAATGAACCAAACAAACATGGCCCTTAAAAAGGAGTTGTTTTATAGACACTTGTAAATAATCAAAATTATTTTACATAGTGGTAATTTCCATGGAGAAGGTGACCAAATACCCCAGTTTGTCGGGGACAGTCTTGATTTGTGCCTGTGTTTGTGCTGTGATTCAAATCACCTCCTTTTACTCTCAAAAGTGCCTCAGGTTTGGTCACCCTATCCATAACATAAATTTCAAAAGGAAGACATAAAAGAAAGGCATTAGGGGGCAGGGAGGCTATTTTGGATTGGAAATGGCTAACTAAGGTGATAGCTGACCCGAGAATTAAAGTCATCACACAGGGCTTCGGAATGAGTTTGAGTTTGCGGAAGGAGAGCTGTGTAGTGAAACAAAGAGTTCGGATTCTGACAAATCCAGTTATATACCTTAGCCCCACCACATCCTAGATTTGGCACCTTGGGATAGGTTCCCCATGGGCTGCTCAAGTGGTACAGCTTAAGTCTGATAATGTGACTCAGAGAGGAATACATTAAATTATATGAATTATTTAGGATATCCTCTCCCAAAACTGTGTTTTTGAGCAGATACTATACAGGACACAATGTTTTAGAGGAGATCTGGAGAATTAAATTTTTTAAATGTCTTTTAGAGGGGCGCCTGGGGGGTGCAGTTGGTTGAGCATCCGACTCGGTTCCGGCTCAGGTCATGATCTCAGAGTGGTGAGATCGAGCCCCAGGTCGGGCTCCACAGTGCGGAGTCTGCTTAAGTTTATCTCTCCCTCTCTCTCTGCCTCTTCCCCTCCCCCTCACTAAAATAAATAAACAACATTTTAAATGTCCTTTAGAAGACTCAGATCTACTTGAGATATGATTCTAACACCTGAATCTGTTAATAATACAGGATTGATGAGTAATTAAATGCTAAACAATATGGGACAGACAACTTGTATAGGAAAGTTCAAAAAGTAAGATGGTCATATCACACAGTGAAGACAGATACAAAGGGCAGGTAAGAAATGTAACATTCACTACCGGATCGTTGTTAGCCACAAAAGTATTTCTCTGGACGAGGAATAGAACCTTCTGGGGGGCTTTGCTGGTAGTTTCTGCAGTAATATGGTAGTGGAGGCATTCTTTCTTCCACAAATAATCCCACTGATCCTCTCTCCCAGCTGCTTCCTCACCTGCCTTCCTTGGCTCCCCCCTTATCAGCCTCGCTCTCTAATTCCTTCAGAGGAACATACCTTAAAGGCTTACTGCCTCTCCTAGGTTGACCATTGTACTTGCCTCTTCTTGGCTAAAACCACATGAGACAGCTCCCCTCTGCTTTTCGAAATCTTAGCACATGTTGGTTTGCCGAGTTAACTGTCCTGCATTTATTGGCTCTATGGCAGGGTAACATAGGGCAGGAAGGAATCACGAAGAAACAGTTTATAAAGCCACAAGGCTCAGCCCTTAATAACCACTTAATAAATGTTAGTTGAATGAATAAATGGCAATTATAGTTATACTATAGTTACATAGAAAACTAATAAAATCAAAGGCAAAAGAGTTTAAAAATTGCAGTCATTTATCCAGGTTACTTTCCACTTATTCCTAATTACTAGGCAGTAAAACGATGATGAGGTATCCAATTACTTTTGGGGAAAATTCAATTTGAAACAAACAAAAACAGAACATCCTATAGATACCAGATCAGTAATAATGACAAAAGTTACCATTTGTTGAATGCTTTACAATAACAGAAATATATGGAGGAATATCCCCATTTCATAGATGGATGGATGCAACTCAGAACAGCTGGGTGACTTTCACAACTGCAGGATTGGGGCTAAGGCTGAGATGCCAACAGGAGGCTCTCACCTCTTCCTCTGGGCATGCCCTTGCCCTCCAGAAGCACAGCTGGGCTCTGGGCAGAGAGAACAGCTCTCCTGGAACACATTCTCAGAATTCTTTTTTTCATTTTTAATGTGATATATTTATGTTATGATCATTAAGACCATGATGAAAAGACCTTAGAGGAAGCACAACAGAGCCAGAGGGTGAGCCAGACCTGAGACACATAAAGGAGGGTGTCAAATGATGGAAGGCTTTATATGAGTTTACTCCCCCAACTCTCTCCCCACAAAGAGAACTTGGTGTAGTCTCCACCCTGACCACCCATTCAGTTCTCTCAAACTCACTCCCCACCTAAAAAATCATGATTATCGCCCCTCCTCAGCCTGTCGGAAATGTGGATCTCCTTCACAGGCCCGAGCATTCACCTTTAAAAAATTAAACATAGGTCCCAAATAGAAAACATTTTGAGATATTCTGATGTTATTGCGGTATCTCTATCAGACAGGAGAAATGGATAGTGTTAGGCATAGAGCCATCCATTGCAGAGGCTTGATAAAAACTAGCTTATCAAATTATTTAGCATATACTGCAAAAAATATATCAGTGCTGATTTCTGTCATGGCCAGCTGGACTGTGCTTTCTCTTCCACAAGTAAGGGCAGTTCCTCAGCTCTTGGCCTCTCCCCACCAACCCACAATTGTATCCCCAAGCTGGAAAATGGAGCTTAGAGAGAAAATATGCTTTATCAAAGAAAATTCACCATCACACCTAGCACACACCATCCATAGCCACATCACCCTGGTTATAATCCTGCTTTACCATATAACAAATATTGCATTGTTTTCCTGTGCCTTAATCTCACTGATTACAGTGACATTGGCTCCAAAAACAGTCACTTTGTTTGAAGGTGTAGGTTTGTTTTCCTTATAAGGTTTAAGGAACACACAGAAATTTTGGCCAGAAGCTTTGTGGACAAAATAAAAGATATCTAAGGATGGTGAAAGATGTGGTGGAATGACAGAAGTTTTACAAGTCACCCAGGGATATGATTAGCGCCCTCATGCCACTTCCAGTATCTTCTTTTTTTTTTTTTTTTAAAGATTTTTTATTTATTAATTTGAGAGAGAGAGAATGAGAGAGAGCAAGTACATGAGAGTGGGGAGGGCCAGAGGGAGAAGCAGACTCCCTGCCGAGTAGGGAGCCCGATGCGGGACTCGATCCAGGGACTCCAGGATCATGACCTCAGCCGAAGGCAGTTGCTTAACCAACTGAGCCACGCAGGCGCCCCACTTCCAGTATCTTCTGAGGGGAAGCGACATTACCAATGTTAATAGTTTTAAACAAAGGAAGCCTTGTCAGTGGTAATACCTATGGTGGGTTAAAATAAAATAATAAATATGGCCATGAGCAATATTTCCCCTACTTGGAGTGGTTTTCCCATTAGCTTCTGGAACGGGGTCAGTCAGTAGAAGCACTAGCAATAAATCTGAAGGTTAGGAGGAAGGAGAGACCAGCAACTTTCTCCCCCCGAGTTCCCTACCTCTCAGGTCTCCATGGGTTGGCTGTGTCCCTGGACTGAAGGCCCCATCTCCTGTCAAGCAGCTCCACCTACGGTTTCCCTCTCTAGGCTTCAGAGAGGGCTCCCCTCCCTCGGCCCCTCAGTTGTCTGCTGTTACTAGCTTCAGAGTACACATTGCCCCTGTTGATTCCCCTACACCCTGCCCACATACACAGTCCCTTTATTAAATTCTTTTCTGGAGTGTGAGATCTCTTTCCTGCCAGGAACATAACTATTACATATCACAATCAACGTATAATGTCCTCAACAGTCTTGGTCCCGTGATGTGAAACTTCAATATTTCTTTAAGGACTTAAATGAAGTGTTGATGACTAATTGCTGAAGTTTCTGGTAAGAAAGCTCTGATTACCTCAACCAATAGGGGCAAATGCAGCCCCTTCTATGGATATTAGCTCTTCCCTTTAGACTGTATGCAACATATGGATTAATTTTGTCCATCAGTCAACAAATGAGTTTTAAGAGTTTAGCATATCTAAAACTGAGATGTGACCACTGACTAGTTTGAAGTTCTCACAATGATAAAACAGTCTTCTTTTATAGTCTTTAAGCCCTACGAGTTTACCTCATACACTAATTACGTGGTAAGGAATGTCAAATACAAGGTCATTAAACATTAGCATAAGATTTTCTTCTGAAATGAAAGGGAAAACCAGTATATATCTGCAAATATAGGTGTTTTCTCCATAGAATTCAGGGATCCTCCACCTAGATTTGGCAATAATGGCAGAATTTGAAGAGATGAGGCAAGATGCAGAATCCCTCAAAATATCCATTCACTCCTGAATGAAAAGTTCCGCTCATTAATAGAAGCCAAAATAATTCTTCTGATAAAGTTTCAAATACATACTCTGCTGGGAAAAGCAATACCATGGCATATATTCTTTGCAGTCAAGTATAAACATCATCCTTCTTTGCTTTCTTTTTTTTTTTTTAAAGATTTTATTTATTTATTTGACAGAGAGCAAGAGAGCACAAGCAGGGGGAGCAGTAGGAGAGGGAGAAGCGCAGGCTTCCCGCTGAGCAAGGAGCCCGATGCGGGGCTCGATCCCAGGACCCTGGGATCATGCACTGAGCCGAAGGCAGACGCTTAACCATCTGAGCCACCCAGGCACCCCTTTTGCTTTCTTCTTACCTGAGGGCAGGTGTCAATAGAAGCAGCACAAGAAAACTGTATATCATGGCAGCACTTTTTGTGCATTTCAATCACACAAATTTGACATAGTGCTATAAGGAATATAACCTTACTTTATGCAAAATTTGAAGGAATTAAAAAATAAAAATTTAATCGAGAACAATATAATTTCAGAGCTGGCCGATCAAGCGAATAGAAACTGCTTATTCAATTGTTGCATGGCAGGACCACGTGAACTGGGAAATAGAAACACCTGTTATCTTTTGCCAGGATTAAACTTGTGTGAATTTTTAAGTATGTGAGGTCTTCGGGAACACATCCTTTGCAGGAGATGTGTCTGCCCAGTGTTCGAATGGGGACAGAAGAGAAGGTCAGAGGGGACTGAAGACTTGATCTTGTGATTTGTAATCAGGAGGAAAAAAGAAAGGAAATGCAAAAAAGAAGTAGATATAGCTAGAAACAGGCTTTCTTAATTCTCTGATTTTGTTACAGCTTGCCCTTTATTTTCTCCTCACACTTGAAAAATGTAACATAAAACTATCTCAATCTTTATGTCGCTAGCCTTGTGGATGGCTTGATTCACAGTAACTTCAACAATGAATGTAAGGCTGGAAACAACTCAGTGCAAACTTGCAAAATAAATGTGCTGGCTTGTGCGCTCTCTCTCTCTCTCAATCTAAAGTTTTCTACTTGATGAAGTGATGAATGCTTACTTCATGCTTTTAATACTATGATTTTGTTAAATTTGAAGTACTTTAGCCCACAAGTTAAATAGTGATTCAGTGCCTAACAGGATATTTTGATTTAAATTGCTTTTGTTTCCCTTAGGTGGAGAGTTGAACTTGGCCACACCTGTAACTTGCTGTCTTGAAGCCAGAAGAGCCCCAGGAAATATCCACCTGAGACATACGTTTGGGGCATACTTGCTAATAAGAAAATGACTTCAGATCTTGATTTTTCAAGAAAACTATGTACAGAGAATTGATAGATGTCCAAACACTCTCCAAATAAGTACTATAAAACCTTCCAATACTAAATTTCACACATAAATAAGAAACAGGTCCAAATCTGGTATCGGTAATATCATTCAACCTTTCTTAATGGGTCAGCATTTATAGGACAGGGTATTCTATGGGTCCCGAGGATACACAAATTGCCTATCAAATTGCCCACTCAAATTACCAGCATCATATTACAATCCTCACAAATCGTTTCCATTTATTTAGATGTATAAGGGTATATCGGTTATCATGAGCAACATCTAAAATTGGGCATAATATAGTAAATGAAGATGCAAGTCTCAAATCGAAAAGTAATTCGGAGAGTTAATCCTGTATTGTCCCTCACTACACTGAACATGCCATTGGCATGTAATATTCGCTTATGGATTTCTGACAAGTATTATATATAACAAAGGATCTTTAAAAATGCTTCTATTTCCATGATAAGTAAAGCCAAATATATGTGTTTGTAAAATCTACTCTTTGAAGAGTGACTTGCCATGATAAAAATATGTAGAATGTTTCTGGGAAGATAAAATTATTTCATATGGACAAATCTTTACCACTGAATTTATATTCTCTATCACAGAGATTATTTTAGATGAATACCTAATCAAATTATTTATTTATAAGCAGTCATAAGCATTGTCAAAACTTATGTGAAAAGCTCTCAGAAAAGGAAGCTGCTTTCCTCTAACTTGTGATAACACCAATAAAACACATCAGAGGAAAGTTTGTGTCCATGAAAATTTTTTCGTACTTAAAATTTTCTGTGTTTGTGTAAAGGCATGGGCATTTTGGGTATCAAATGAAAGGCAACTGCCAACAATACAGAGTACGCATTTTGGAATTAACCTGTTTTCAAGTGTAAAACAAAAATCACTATTTCCTCAGATCACATCTTTAATTGAAAAAGTGAGAATAAAGAGCTTGTTGGTAAAATGAAAAAAAAAAATCATCCAAGGCATACTAGTATTGTTTTAAATTTTTGATGACTACAAAGACATATGCTGACTGTTCGGGATACAATTAGCAACTGCTTGCATATCCAACCTTAAAGCAAATTTTTTCAACTAATTCAACTCTGCTTCCTACTTCTTCATTAATTACTAGCCAAGGGACTTGGAAGTGTCCTAATGAATTTTACATTAGATTCTGCAATATGAACAGTGTATATTATCACAGCATCTAGGAAATGCATAAATTGGCTTTTCCAATTTATGCATTTTCAGGGGTTGTAAAAATTCCAGCCAGATCTTACAAGGTTTAGTATTAGAGCCTGAGCCGAAAAGATTTTTACAAGAAACAAGTTGCTGTAATCACATTTCTCAGGCCATAAATCTATCTTACTACTGTATAATAATCTGTCCTATTTCTCAAAGTTCTTTTTTTTTTCCCCCTCTGGGGGCTCAGAAAGAGGAGAAGGCATCCCACCTATATTGATTTCTAAATATGCATTAAATAGGTCTTGAAAAATTGCTGCTATGCCAGTTTTCCATAAATTTTATATTATAAATTACCATCCAGTCATTGGACACCCACTGTATTTTGGATTCAGTATTTATGGTCTACGACTTCACAACCATTTACCATCTTCATAAAATTCTTTGAAAGTGAAAGTTTAAGAAAACCAGACACAGACTGAGCAAAAAAAGGCAGAACACTGCCCCCAAATCCAGTAAGAAACAGGTAGAACCTTAAAATTGCCTTATTGAAGAGGAAAATACAGACTAGCAGGGAAACCTCATAGAAAGCTTTCTTTTACAAAATATTTCTCTAATTTGATAGCAAGATAAAAGATCACATATCGAGCACTGTCCCCTGAGACACAGATTCACAAACAGCACACCATCCTTAATGGGAAGTTTAAAGCAACTGTCATATTGGTATCATTGATCGCATTGACAAGATAAAGTAGTCATATGGATGGGACGGTATAGTGGTAACAGAAATACAAAAAAAAAAAAAACTGGGTGGAAAATACAACAGAGCTCAAAGTTAACAAAAGTCAGGTATAGACTCTCAGTGGTTATGCTTAAAAGCATCAGAAGTCACCACAATGTGCCCTGCTTAAAGATTAGCATCTGATAACAATGCCAATAATGTTTATTAATACTTAATGTTCCTGGAAACTTAATGATTTTCACAGTTATTCTCTCAAACGTGTTTTTCCTGATCAGGTTGTCGACAGAATCATATATGTAATTCTGCTATTAACCATAAAGAGTTTATTTCCTACAGCAAGTGTTGCTCACATTCATCTCTCAACCTCTGCATCATAATGTATAGGTTTACTTGCTAGTCCTTCTTTCAAATTATTTAAAGAAAACAAATTTGCATTGAAAAAATAAAACTAACAATAGTTCTTCATTGGCCAGAATCAAACTGTAGCATGGTATCATGCAAGCTTTGCCTCTCAGAAGTTTGATGGTCCATTAAAAATGCCTATTGTCTGAGTCAAAGTAGTTTTGGTCCCACCTGTCACTATCTTAATGACGGCACTGCCTAGCAGTTTCGTGGTCAGCAAAACTACCGGTTTGGGCATATAATTCTGGAACATCTTAAAAATATTTTCTTGCTATCAACACTTAGATTTAAATAGACTTTCTATTTCAATCGTGCAAATTTTTAAACATCGAAATAACAGCAATGAAACAAATATCAAACCTCTCATGGACATTTTACTCTTTAGCTGTTTTCACATTTTGCCAGAAACTGAGAAATTCAAAAGAAATGGCCTTAACTCGTTCATGGCCCCAGCTCTGTGATCAACTACTAGAAATCCTCTATGCATTATAATAATCAAAGAGTTCTAGAGAATTTCTAAATACCTGCAAGAAGACAACAGATAAGTGATTTTCCAACAAACTGCAGCGAAAGCAGGAGAGAGGAGGAAACCCCTCACATAAGCATGCATTTAAAAAAAAAAAAGAAAATCTTTCTACTCTGCAGACCTGGCTTCCTGAGATTGAGGCACATTTAACAGCAACATTGCCAAAAAGACATAAAAGATACATCCACAGAATCCAGTTCTAGCCCCAAATTAGAGCTGCACTGCATACATTTTTAGAAACGTGACTCTCAGCAAACACAATTGTATTTTATTGACAACATCAAAAATAAACACAACACAGATATAGTGAGCCTTCCCTATTCCGTTTCAACTTCATTACCATGCTCTACCAGCCTTTATTACTTAAAAAAAAAAAAGTCATTACCTGTATGAAGAGAACCTGTTAATAGTCTGAGAAGGTACTGGGCAAATTTCAGTATTTCACGTTTACACCGCTTTCTACAGCCACTCATCTTAAGCAACAAGGTATTCCTCTGATGAGAGCCAGAAGTCTTTGCCAAAAAAAAAAAAAAAAAAGACAGTCTCTGAGGGGAAACTTCTGTCTCAGTTTATGTCACAGGCTACCTTACAACTCCTGTGGAATTAGCTGTGAGTGCCTGAATCAGAAATTCCTCTAAAAAGCTAGAGAAGCCGGATCCAGATAGAACAGTAACAGGGTGGGGGAAAGGGGGTTGCTTCTCAGGATGGTCACCAAGTTCTTCGGTGGCAACAGATAGGCTGCCGGTTGCCACTTGTGGTAACCCACTGTGGTTCAGCCCAGCAACCCCTCTCCGGGAGCAACTGCAACCTCCCGGACCATTCACAGGAGGCGGGGACTGGGATGCCAGCTCATCAATGAATCAGCATGTAAGCAGGTGAGGGGGACAGATGACCGGTCACTGGGGCTGAAACCCTTTGGGTACCAATAAAAAAAAGAGCCTGCTAATGCAATCAAGCCTGCAGGGGAAAAAAATCTCAGGGTCTAAAGCTGTACAAAATGATTCCCCCCACCCCAAAAAAAAGGGAAGTAGAATAGCATGCTGTTCAAGGTCAGACATCAGACAATTCCCTGATACAGTGTTAATCAGATTCAGAAAGCCTCAACAGTAAAAAAGGCACACCGGAGAAGCTGACCCTGATTCTAAACAAACGGAGTTGAAGATTTACCACCAAATGGAGGCAAGGCTGTTTTGTCACAGATAAATATATTCCACTCCATGGGCACAGAGGTGGAAAAGAAGCTGTTACCTAAATTTGGCTGTGTTTTCGGCACTGTCCAGGCTCAAGTATTTGAAAATTACAAACAAACAAAAAAAAATCAGTCTCATTCAAAAAAAAACCACAACTCTTAAGCCCCTGCACTTTGCCTCCAGGCAACCGAGCTCCAAAACTAATTTCCTGCATTAACCTAAGAGAAAGAACTGATTCAGTTTCTCCATTTTTCTAAAAGGCATAATGCAACTTGCTAGCTCCTTACCAACTGACTTATTTTGAATTAATGGTGAGAACAAGTGTGAGAGTTTGCAGTTTTCACAAAGTACTCTTATTGAAGACAAGGTTGTAGAGGTAGAAAGTGAAACGAAACCCAGAAAACGATAGGTTCACCGTCCTTGAAGGTGGGGAGGTTTTGTTGTTTTTATTATTGAGTGCCTTGGGCAGTTTCTAGGACTTGTCTACTCTCTAATTTACATTCCCAGGATGTTTATTTGTTTCTGTTTGTTTTGTATAAATATAAATATTATCTCCGTGAGATTTAGTATACATAGAATGTGCATCCTCCATATTTAAATACCTAGACAAATCTTCCCCCCGCCCCACTGACAGGCGTAACAGTCGTAGTTGGAACTAATATTTTCCAACAATATTATGCATGAAATGATATTCTTTTACAATAAAGAAAGAAGTACTCCTAGAATCATAAACTTAAACAGACTGAGGAGTAACTCACTCTTTCTAGAATGCTCTCACATTCCCAGACACAGCGGTATAACCATTTGAATGAGATAATAAAACATGCTTTCCAGGAATTTTCAGAACATCGACTGAAAGTGTCTGAGATAAAAGCAATTTCATACACAAAGTTTAGCAACATAAGTTTTGAAGTCCTTGCTCACACATATTCACATGAGTAATGGCGTCAAGTTTGAAATAGGCAGAAGAAATATATTATTGTAGTTCCGTACTTGGGCTAATTACTCTAAAGCCTCATTCTCTTATCTATAAAATGGGGATCTAGATACTGTATTTGTTCGTTGAAGAGTAAAATAAGATATGGTAGAGGTGACATTAAGTCCAACCTTTCATTCATTTATGTAGAAATTATGTACTGAGCCCCTGTTACATTCCACGTGTGGTTCAACTGCTGGAGATAGAGCAGTAATGGAGAAAGACAAAACTCCGGCACCAGAACCACATATGGAACATAACGAGTGCTCAGGACATAATTTCTACATAAATTATATAGTAGTCATGGCACTGACACTTCAGTATAAAAACAAATTAGCAAAAAAAAAAAAATATATATATATATATATATATATATATGTATAACATGTGGGTAAGAGCTAGGGAGACCATGAAACTAGGTTGGTAAAATAGAACGTGAGTGGTCAGAGGAGGCATCTCTAAGAAAAGACAGTTAAACTGGGATATACATTACAAGAAGGAGCCAATGATCAACCATGAAATGCTTAGGGGAAGGAACACATCAAGTAGAGTGAAGAGTTTGTACAAAGACCCCAAGCTGGGAAAGATTTCAGCATCCTAAAGGAAGAGAGAGAAGGGTTGGCCACTGAAGCATACTGAGCCAGGAGAGACTTAGAGGAGATGATTTCATGAAGACAGACAGGGCTACTAGACAGAGCCTACAAGTGTGTAGGGCCATAGAGCCAGGGTAAGGAGTTTGGATCTAGCCTATATGTGCTGGAAGGTCATTCCCAGAAATAGGGAAATTGTATGATGCCATCTGCTACATAAAGGATGAACTGTAGGGCAGTAAGGGTGGATGAAGGAACACCTGTGAGGAGCATCACAATGGTGGCACGGCTTAGGGGAGAAAATCCCAAGGAAACTACAACTACAACAACAACAACAACAACAACAACAAACAATAACACAAATCTTAGAATTAATCAGTGAGGTTAACAAGGTCATAGGACACTAGCTAAACAGTGAATCGTACTACTGAGAAATCAATTGTACTAGCAATAAACCTATGGACACTGAACTTTAAAACACAGTATCACTTACAATGGCTCAAAAAATGAGTATTTAGGTGTAAATCTAACAAAACGTGCAAAACTTGTATTCTGAAAACTATAAAAACTCAGATGCAAAAATAAAATATTTAAATAAATGGAGAGACAAAGTATGTTCATAGACTCAACATACTAAAGATGTCAATTCTCCCCAAACTGATATACAGTTTAATGTAATTCCAAAAATTCCAATCTCAAAATCGCAGTGAGATTTTTTAAAATATAGACAAGATTATTTTAAATATATATATTGAAAGTGACAAAGGAACTCAAATAGCTAAAATGATTTTGAAAAGTAAAGTACGTCTTGAAATCACTCTACCTGATTTCAAGAGGTATATAGCTAAGTAATCAAGACTATGTGCTAATGGTAGAGAGATGGACACATAGTTCAATAGAATAGAATAGAAAGCCTAGAAATAGATCCACACAATTATGCACAAGTGATTTTTGACAAAAATGCCAAGAGCAAGTCAATGAAGGAAACAGCCCTTCAACAAGTGGAGGCAGACAATTAAACATCTTTAGGCAAAAAGTGAACTTTAACCAAGAGCTCATATTTTATACAAATATTAGCTCACACTGAATCACACACTTAAATGTAAAACTGTACAAGTTTAAGGGAAAAATAAATAGAAAATTTTCAAGATCTTGGGCTAGGCAAAGATTTCTAAGACTTCACACCAAAGAATTACTTATAAAGCAGAAAGTGAGGGGTGCCTGGGTGGCTCAGATGGTTAAGCGTCTGCCTTCAGTTCAGGTCATGATCCCAGGGTCTGAGATTGAGCCCCATGTCTGGCTCTCTGTTCAGCAGGGAGCCTGCTTCTCCCTCTCCCTCTGCCTGCCGCTCCCCCTGCTTGTGCTCTCTCTCTCTCTCTGTCAAATAAGAAAATAAAATATAAAATATTTTTTTAAAAAGCAGAAAATGGTAAGTCAAATGCCATCAAATTTAAAAACTCACTCATCAAAGACCCTGTTGAGAGAATGAAAAGATGAGCTACGGAATGGGTACAAATATTTGCAAACCACACATCTGACAAAGGACTAATATCTAGAATATATAAAGAACTTTCAGAACTCAACAGTAAAAAGTACACAATCCAACTAGAACATGAACAAAAGACAAGCAGAGACATTTCACAGAAAAAGGATATACAGATGGCCCCTGAATTAAAATTCTTTGACTTTACAGTGATGCAAAGTGATATGCATCCAGCAAAAACTCTACTTCAAATTTTGACTTTTGATCCAGGCTAGTGACATGCAGTACAACAGTCTCTTGTGATACCTGGCAGCCACAGCTCCCAGTCAGCCACACAATCACTGGGGTAAGCAACCAATACACTTACAACCATCCCATATCCATATAACCATCCGTTTTTTTCATGTCCAATAGAGTATTTAATAAATTACATGATACATTAAAAATTTTATTCTAAAATAATCTTTATGTTAGATGATTTTGCCCAACTGTAAGCTAATGTAAGTATTCTGAGCAAGTTTAAGGTAGGCTAGGCTAAGCTAGAATGTTCAGTAGGTCAGGTATATTAAATGCATTTCTGACTTGCCCTCTTTCCAACTGATGATGGGATGGAACCTGTCATAAGTTGAGGAAGATCTGTACACAGGGCAAATAAGCACATGCAAAGATTTTCAATCTCATTAGTCACTACTGACATGCACAATAAACTACAATGAGGCATCAATGCGCATCTACCACAATGGGTAAAATGAGAAAACAGTGGTAAGACCAAAGGCTGGCAAAGATGCAGAGAAACTGGAACTTTCACACATTGCTGGCAGAAATGAAAAATGGCACAGCCATTCTGAAGAACGGTCTGATAGTTCTTTACAATTCTAAAAATACATCAACCATATAACCCAGCAATTGCACTCCTGAGCGTTTATCCCAAGGAAATGAAAATATACATTCAGACAAAAACTTTGACTTAAATTATTACAGCATTTCTGCTTGTAATACCCCAAACTGGAAACAACCTAAACGCCCTTCAAGAGATAAACAGCTAAACAAACCATGATGCTTCCATTCTATGGAATACTACACAGCAGTAAAATGAACTACTGATATCCACAACTTGGATGAATCTCAAGGGAATTATGCTAGTGAAAAAAGCCTACCTTAAAAGGTTACATACTGCATTATTCTACTTAAGTAGCATTTTTGAAATGACAAAATTATAGAAAGAGGCCAGATTAGTGGATACCAAAGATTAAGAAAATAGTAGCGGAAACAGAGAAGCAGATACAGCTATGAAAGTGCAAATGAAGGAAATGTCCCCTATTCTGACTATATCAATGTCAATATCCTAGTTGTGATATTCTACTATGGTTTCCTCAAGATGCTACCACTGGGAGAAACTGAATGCTCTACCTTGGGATCTCTGTGTAATTTCTTACAATTGCATGTGAAAGTTTGCTTCAAAATTAAATAAAAAATTTTAAAAATACCTTTCTAGCATCTACTAGGCATTACTGTTTTAGGTTCTGAATATACACAAGTAAACCAAACGGACAAAACCAGTGATTCACGGAACTTATAATGGGGAGAAAGAGACAGTAAAATGTGGCAAGAATGGAATATGCTGAATGGAGGGAGGGGAGAGCAGTGGAGGTAAATTGGGGTGATTGGAAAACTCTTCACTGAGGTGACATTTAAGCAAAGATTTGAAGAAGGTGCGAGCATAAGCCATGTGGATACCTAGAGTACATGCATGGGTATCATCTTTCAGTAGCTTCTGGACAGTCTGTCAATATTCTGCCATTCATTCTGTTGGGAAACTTTCCTGAAATCAGCCCTCTGTAGAGGATCAATTTTGATGTGGAAGTCCAGAGCCCCAAGCTGATCAATCTTTGCTCTAGGGAATGCAATCACAAATCACTGATTTGTGTTGGGGAACCCATTGCCTGTATCTATTTATTGTTGGGAGGTGTGTAGGGGAAATATTGTTGTTTAATGCTACCCTTAGGAAAACAAAACAAAATTAAGACAATAAATAGAAAATGTTAGAGTATTAGAAAATAAAAAAGAAAAATGTCCTTAATTATCAGCTAATTTGACTAGTATCACCATTACCTCCAATAATATCAATAATCAAAGTTACAGGTTCAAAAATAACAGATGTCCTTAATGTTTCAGAAATGCTTTCCAATGCCACGGTCATTCACAGAGAAATGTGAGTGAACTTTACAGCAGCTCACAAGGGCTCAAAGGTTTACAGATGAGCAAACTACTTAGCACTTTACACATGGTGCAGAGGCTACGAACATTTCTTGCAGAAAAGCCACAGTACAGCTAAATCGAATGTAAAGACAAACTGGCATACCATGTGGTATGAACCAAAAGTCCTATGAGGGATGATTCCACAAGCAACCAGTAGTCTTGTTAAGTAAGTTACTGAGGAACATAAAGTGCAGGCTCCTTCTGAGATGTATTTCTCCTCATTGCATTTTGGTTGAAGTTTCTATTTATTTTTTTTACCACATCTTTTTGAGAAGTCCAAGCAAAGCAAGTCTTAAATACACTTGGATCACCTTTTGTTCCTTAGAATGGAAGAATAAGCAGGATTGATTGATTAAGGGAAGAGGGCTGGCTTTCCTTCAAGTAAGAGAGAACCCAATGATTGCCAAGAAGATTTGCCACAATAGAGTTTTCCCCCAAATTCTGTTCCTCTCAATAGATCTTGGTGTATTCTGTGTGTCTCAGTGGGAATACACATTGTTATGCTTTTCAAATTGTCACAAGTTGCAAAATTAAACATGTGCAGCTTAAAAATAGCTCACCATGGGGCTGCCGAGAGAAGCAGAGCAGAGCCTTGCGGCAAAGTCACAGGTTTTGAAAGTGGGTCTTGATAAAATATCAGACTAGCTAGCGTCCATTAGAGAGGAATGTCCCAATGCCAGGTCCATTATTATTCCAGAAACATCACTATTCACCTACTTCAATAAATAAGAAGCATGCCAACACGCTCTTTTGCATCAAGTTTGGAAACAGCCTTGTGAATACAAAGCAAGACAAAATCCAACTTACTGGCATGAGAAGTCCCTCTCTCATGTGCCTGGGTCTAAAGCAACCAAAAACATCTAATTAGCATTCTAGATAATACCTATATAATGCAATTTTTCATGACAGTTATCATAACTTAATGGTCTCATACAATGAGACCAAAACTATTGATCAAGAATTATGTATCATCCATACAAACAAATATTTACATGCAATAGATCCATTAATACAAATTACGAGAATCTTTGAAAAACTGGGGAGCTGAAGAAATGAAATGTTTTCCAGAAAATGAAATTCTAGCTATTTTGTTTTGCTTTGTTTCATTTTTGAGAGGGAGAATCACAGTTTTTCCAACATGAGTGTTCAGAGATAAGTGAAAGTGTTTATGACCTAAGCATATATTTTAGGGAAAAGGTCCATTGGAAATATGTGCTAGCTAGAGCTGAGGGCTCCTTCAGTGGAGTTCCACCCACCTGGATCCCTATGTAAAAGCCTTATTATTACTGTTACGGGAGCTGGGAACAGATGCGTTTTGCTGATGGAGAGCCCCGAGAGTCAGAATCAGATGAATGCATACTACTTAAAAGAAAATAAAAATATACTGAAGAGTCCTACAAGCAGAGATATGGCTGAGATCGTGGGCATAGAAACGAGCTCAGTGTCAGCATGTGGCACTTTGAAGGACAGCAGACTGAGGCCACTAAGAGAAAGTTACCCCCTTCTCAGGCACAGATTTATGCCCGGATTATAAAAAAAAAGAGGATCTGGCCTGTCCTAAGACCCATTCTTCCACAAAATGAGGCCAAAAACTGTATCCTGAATTTATATTAGCTTATTTTCTTTGGGATTTATTATTATTATTTGCCACTTTTTGACAAGGCCTGTAGAGTTAAGTTATCCACACTCCTACCTTGTTTTCTTCAAAGTAGGGGTTGAGGCCTATTTACATCAGAACCACCTAGAATGCTTGTTTAAAAATACAGATTTCGTGGTCCCCACCTTCCAAATACAGATACAGAATCCAGGAGTATGTGGCAGAGAGTCTTAGAAATTTACTATCTCTTGCTTTCTCAGAAACACAGAATTTTGATAATCTAAGCAACCTAAGCCAACTACCTTCTTGGAATGCAAAGTCAAAGAAAAGGTAAATTGAAATTTAAAGATGATGAAATTATGGTTCTGTAAAGGATCCAATAATCCATCAGACAGTTCAGCCTAAATCCACCTGCAGTTACTCTGAGGTTGGGATGTGGTCTTGTTAAACGCATCCCCAGACTTCCATCTCAAAACAAAGCACAAATGTCAAGGAAGCTTCATTTTCGATTACATCAAAGGCAATCGATAGACAGGTTTAAAACAATCAGGTTGCTCACTTGGCTTCAGAAAAGCCATCAGCCACAAGCAGTCCTGTGGTGTCTATTTGAATCTAATGGACACACGTAGGTTTGGTGACACAGCCTTTTCATACCATTTTACCAGAATGGCCAATGTATTTAAAAATAGGCCACATCCATGATTCAAACTTTAGTATTCAGCATGTTACTTTTCTTTACTCCTCCATCACATTTTTTGAAGATTAGCCTGTCTTTTTCAATTAGCATATTAAAGATTTGGTTAATATAATTATGAGTAAGCTGAACTCCAGGCAATGAGGTTGGTTTGGTTTGTTTTGTAAGGGGCGGGGCACAGGCCTTTCTGCCTCATTCTCTTGTGAAGTGAGATGTCAGAAAAGACAATTTGGGGTCTGGGGTAACTAAGTGAAAGGCAGTATATAATTTTTAAAAAATTGAAAGGAGCAATAAATATGTTAGCCTTCCCCTAATCCCCAACTAACATAATCCAATGCTGGACTGATTTAGGAAATTCTTAATTGAGTTTCTATCACTTACCAGGCAGATGTCAGGAAGTTTCAGATGATGTTAGGGTATATACTGGGCATTTAGAAATGCTGATGTAGCATCCAGAACAAAGGTCAAGGTTGAAGGTCATGTTTAGAAGCCACCTGTGTAGAAGTGACAGTTAAAGCTGAAAATGGATGCAACCCCTGGAGATGGGATGGAGATTGGATCTCCATCTCTGAGATGGAGACAGAGGTGACCTACAAGACTCATGTCACACGGTCTCAGTTATAAATGGCTTTGCCCTACTTTTCATTCAAGACTGAACTGCCTCACACTATTTGTCATAAAAACAGGTAGAGTTTTCAAAAGATACAAATCTTAAAAAACCAAAGAAGAGCTTAAAATCAAAAACAAGAAAACAAAGACCTAGTCTAAAGGTTGTAAGAAATAACGGTGATTACTGAAATATTCTTGATTTGTTCAACAAAAAATGGGATTTCTTCACTTGTGTAAACAGCTAGAAATACTGGCTGCAATGGCATTCAATGATCACAGAAACATATTTACTCAGTACTAGCTTACACCAGGTTATGATTCTCTTTAGTGCGAATAATCGCTTTCTCAAAGTTCCTGCTAAAGTTTCCATGGATGTTTTTATAACCAAACAAAGGCCATGGCCAAATGCCTAAAAGGCAACACATATCCTAGTCCTGCAGATAATAATCACCTACATCATACCATGACAACCACTGGTTTTTCAGTGGTTCAGATTAAACGAGTGCGCCGTCATGGAAAACAAAGCAATGTAACACCAATGAAACGCAACTGCCACTGTTCTCCCCAAACTCTACGTTCTTGCCTTGACTTAGCATCAAGCAAAACAGGAGATCACGCTGAAAATGCTTCTTTCAGACTTTGTGTCACAATCCTAGATTCAGTTTTGACTACTGGAGGAAAAGAATGTCTTAGAATCCTCTGTGCCTTCTGCATGTCCTTGAGTGTGCCCTAAGGATTCATTTCCAAACAGCAGTCTGAGGACGAGCACACAGCACGCGCTCCCCTGGAACCCGCCGCCATACGCCTGTCTCATCAGAGCTATGCGATTAAATATTCAGGATCCTGCCACGGTGGTGCAGAGCAAAGTAATGCAGGGCTCTGACCTTCTCTAGGAAAATCAGTCAGGGAACAAATGCGTGACAACGGGTGACACTAACTATGTGCTGTAACCGAAAACCACCTAATGCAGTTTTCATGTTACACACTCGCCGGAACGGTAAATGCACTATTAAACTCCCACTGCCGAAGTCATACTAGAAGCCTCCCTAATGCGGGCTGCAAAGGCATACTCAGACCCCTCCACAGCTGACCCTCCGCCCTACATGAACTTCGTAGCCAACATGCCAGGAGTGGGAGGGCATGGGATGAGCAGCGGACTGTCAGGCCTGCATTCTGCATCTTTCAAGGACCAACACTGGGCAAGTTGCCATAGGTGTCCATTTCCCGTCTATAAAATGAGGGCACTGGGTTCAGTAACTCCCGCCTTCTTTTTCAACCCCCAAAAAGTATGAATATCTGCAAAGGGCGCTCTGTCTATATATATTTTAAATAGCCACATACTGCTCCATAATATGGACAGCTTGAGTCCATTCCCCATACCTCCAACAACAAATACTTGGGATGTTTTCCGTTATCCAGGTATCACAAACAATACCGCATAAATACCCCTATGCACACACCCTTAGGATGTGGAGCTTTTACTTCTATAGGTTTGTGTCATTTACTTAGAGGCATGCCCACTACACACTGGTAAGTGAGAAAACAAGTTACAAAAACATGTATGTAATCCTAATTTTGTGAAATAAAATGACATTCTCTATATGTGCATATTTCCTTTGCAAAGAATGACAACCCAGTTTGTTGGGGAGAGAGAACAAATTATATAAGAAAAAGGAAATCGCAGCAAAATGTAAGCTCTCATGATATAATGCTAATGTCTAATATATAAGACTATGAAATTTATGAAAATTCTCTATGAGAAATATGCATAGATTAATGAAAAACATTAATCTCATTAAGTGATGAGTAATTTAGGCCATTTTTTAACTTGAATTCCTTGTGGTATTTTTATACTACTTTTGCAAAAAAGTTAACACGTAGACAAAAGGAAAAATAATGAGTCTATGATGAGAATTTCCCTTAAAGGTTCTATGCCCACAAAATACCAATAATACCTATTTATTGAATACGCTTTATGGGCAGGGTACCATTGTGAAAAATTTTGCTGAGTTATCTAATCTTTGGAAGAGACATTTTACGTAGGCCTTTTTGTCCCTGAAAAAGGATGGAGAAACTGAAGCTGAGAAAGATTAACTCTCCTAAATTCATTGTGGTATGAAATACCCCATCTTAAATGTATTCCACTTTGCCTGACCCTACAGCATATGCTCCAAAGCATCATGGAATATGATAACCCACCTCTCTGCTTCCTGTGAAGGCTGAAAGATCCACGAGAGTCAGTCATTTGGGTTAGAACCCTGAATTCCCCCCTTTTCTATTTATGGGAGTCATTAAATCTGTAACAGATAAGCCCTAGGTTTTAAAAGTATTCGAAGCAAAAGCTAATATAATTGCTTAGAAAAATAATAACAAATATTATTGAATAATACCATCTTTCCTATGCTTAAACATTTTTAATGGATAAAGTAATTTTATATAGGGGCCTACATACATCATTTAAGGAATTTTACAAGACAGGCCTTAACAAACTGAGCAGGATTTATTTATTTTATTGGGTTAAGTCTACTGTTGGTGCTGTACATTAACTCCTTGCGTGTCAGTGAAATTGAAAAAAGTTCTTCCCCCAATCATTCCCCCAAACGTCTGAGAAGTACGTTTTCCATGTTTTTTTTTACCATTTTGCCTTTAGCAAAGCACTAATTATTTCATAAACATTGGGGCACATTTTGAAGATTCACCCGCAGTCTATGAGCCCAGATGGATTTTTCTTCCACTATAGTTCCTGAGACCTCTTTCATGTAGCCTACTCCCTAGATAAACTCTCCCCATCCCTTTCTCCTGACATAAGCCTAGAATCTCCATTTTATTTTGCTGCTGAAACACAGATTCATTTCCATAAATGTTTGCTCTGGTACTCACAGCACAGACAAATAGCCATGCACAGCTGCTGTTGTGTGGGATTTAAGGGCATTTCTTTCTTTCTTTTTCTTTCTCTCTCTCTTTCACTCTCTCTCTTTCTCTCTCTTTCTCTTTCTCTCTCTCTCTCTCTTTTTTTTTCTTTTTTAGAGACCTAAAAAACTCTGGCCATAACAGCAATTAGCCCACTTAGTCTTCATTCTCCCCATTTCTTAGCATTCTTGATTCAGGAGGTAAGATTACATGGGCCTTCCCTCAATCACTGGACACCTTAGAAAGAGCAAAGATTGAAGCCGTGGGCCATCTGAGCTTCCTATGCTAGCTCTTTCACTTAGTGTCCGTGATTTTGGCCAGATCACTTCAAAGTGTCTAAGCCTCAATTAAGTCATGTGTGAAAGGACATAATGGTGCCCACTGAATAGACCTACCCAATAAAATTCTTATGAGAATGAAATAAGGTCATATATATAAAATACATTGGAAAATATCTGGTATATAGGAGATATTTCATCAATGAAAAATGTTGCCACTACTGTTAATTACTAGATCCAAAAGTGAGAAGGAAATCTCTCTAGAGCAACTAACAGAATCAGGAAAAGTTCTAAAGTCTCACTAAGTGCCTAGGGGAATCTTCTTGAATACTGTTGGGGTTGTTATTCGGATAATAGCAGTACCATTTTAATTAATTAATGTTTTATAGGCAATTTAAGATGACATGTGCATTCTTTAACATGTAAACACTGGCTGAATAGTCAATGGGAAAAGGAATTACTAGAACAAATGTACTTCTCTGTACAAAAACATGGACAGAACCATGGGTAGGCTTCAAAAGATTATAAAACTGAAAGTGGTATGAGTATGTATGCATTTTCTGACAAAAGAGTTCAGAGCTTTCATTCAAATCTGAACAGTTTTAAATAGGAAATATGTTCTTCTATTCTAGATATGTTGGGGTAAATAATTTACATCACCTTTTTTTTTTAACCTAGAAACCTGAGGAATGTATCAAATTAATGTCCTAAAAATATGGTCTAGAGCCCTGCCCTGTCATCCTTTTGAGGGGACTGTCCCCTTTGATAACTGTATAAAAATTATTGAAAAAACTCTAAGTGGCCATTTCTCACTGTCTAACAACCTCCCTTGTTCTCTGTGAGAAGGTCATAACACTGAGCCCTTCTTTACTACTGGCAATCTAGGACATGGACGAAGAAGGAAAGAGAGAACAAGGAAAAGAAGGAAGGAAGAAGAAACAGATTAGAGTCATGCACAGGGATGGAGAACAGAGAAGAGAAGGAGGGCCTTAAGGGGGAAGGAGGAAGAAGAGAGGAGAGATGAGGGATGAGATGGAAGGAAAAAGAGAAAGGGAAGAGAGATTATAACTTGGTAGCTTCCAGCATGTTCATGTATATATGTCTGAGAGACATCTCTCCCAAACCTCTCTCTCAACTTCCTTATTCAGCACATTTTCTTAAAAAAACAAAAAGTTGTTTTTTTAAATTTATTTATGTGAAAGAGAGAGAGAGCTCAAGTGCAAAGGAGAGCACTAGCAGGGGGGAGGGGCAGAGGGAGAGGCAGAGTCTGTGCTGAGCAGGGAGCCCGCCACGGGGTTCCAACCCAGGACCCTGGGATCATGACCTGAGCTGAAGGCAGACGCTTAACCAACCGAGCCACCCAGGCGCCCTCAGCACTCTGAGAAACAGTGAGAGCATTCTGATCCATAGCTTTTAAAACTACTTATGAATGATATTTTTATAATTGATATAGCATCTTTTAATAATCTGTCTTTTTAAAGTGTTACATTTTGTTGTACCAAATTACTATACACTGTTGTGTGCAGCGTCTTTTTTGCCAAACTATTTTTTTGGAGAATAGATGAGACAACATCATTCTCCTTGGTGAACTGAAACAACATCCCTTCTATTCGATTTTTGCTTTCTTGTCTTGACACAAGGTTAGATGGTGTCTCTTTGCCATTTCTGCTACAAGATAAATTATTTTCAATTCAGTTTAACAAATGTGGATTGAGTGTCTTGTCTTATGACTTGCCTATATCAAGCCCAAGAAGTAGAAGAATTATATCTGCTCTAAAACTGTATAGGTCTACAAATGTCAGGGGTGAGACATATCAGTCAAAAAAGTACTCATAGGGAAAAGTTATTTTATAAAAATTAATTTGCTTTCCTCTTGAAAAAATCTGCAGTTTTCATAATGGTGTTTTCATTTTTTTCTTTGTGCTTCTGGTAGCATAATTGCAAAATATTTAACTTGACTCTTACATTATTCATTCACTCATTCATTCAAACTTTTATTAAGGACCTGTAAAATCAGGTTACTTTGATACAACTTCTCTGATTTCTTTAAGATCAGCATGAAAGGGGAGACACATGGGATCTATCTAACTGGAGAGAATTAGTGTTCAAAATTTATGAATATAGCCATGTGAAAAGCCTTTCCTATAATGATCTCAATTTTATAGGGAGCAGCTAAGGCTAAGAAAGAGCCAAATTATTCCAGCTCAGATGATCATATAGTTGACTAGGAGGCCCAACTCTATTAGCCAAAATGGCTCAGTCCCATATGAGAGCAACATAAATCAATTTGAGCTTCTGATAAGGGACAGAAACTTCTGATTTTCTGAAATCCTGTAATAAGGAGTCATTATTAGATATAGTTAGGGAGCTTGATTATAAGATGGTCTTATGGACATATTTACCACAATAAGTGAGTCAGTTGGGATCATATCATCTGCCTCCCAGTCTGATTAACCCATTCAAATGTTTTCACCTCCAACACTGGCCCTGATCCATTCCTGACATCCTAACGTGGCTTTGTTGATAGGAGCAAAAGGTACCTGACATCCCTCCTTCTGGGGTGATTTTGTTGACAGGAGCAAAGGGTGACTGGCATCCCTCCTTCTTGTGTGACTGACAATTAAGAGCTCAAAGTAAGTAAATTTAGAAATACCTTCTAGGAAGCTACTTCTCTCCAAACCCAGGTAAACATGGTGAAGCAAGTTCTTATGCCTACTGTCCTTCCAGAGGTAAAACCACTACACTGAAGTTACTCGGTTTATATCCCCCTGTACTTCCAAATCATTAAGTCTTACAGGCTTCATTCAAAGAATGCTTGTGGATCCACTTTCCTTTCTTATTATATTCACAGTTTTCCTAAGCCACTGTTTCTCAACCTAGACACCATTCTGGGCAAGATAGATTCTTTGTTGTTGGAGGCTGCCCTGTGCACTGTAGGATGTGTAGCAACATCTCTGACCTCCACCTACTAAATGTCAGAAGTACTCCCCAAGTTGTGACAACCAAAGATGTCTCCAGATATTTTCTAATGTCTCCGAGGGGAAACACCTTTCCCCTGCCCTCCCAATTGAGAACCACTATTTTAAGACCATGAACTTCAATGAGATCTCTGTGGATTCTTGCTTAGAGCCCTACTGACTCAGATTTCACATGTGATTTTGACAATACTAATTACATAGTATTACATACATTATATATGTATGTAATGTATGTAATGCATCACATACATTATATATGCATGTAATGTATGTAATGCATTACATACATTATATATTAATTATATAGCTCCCTAGAATCCAATGAATCATGAGCAGTAAATCAAATGCACTGAGTATTCTAGGACCCTCTAGAAAAGCTGAGCCTTTGTCTCTGCAAGAATCAGACTCTGCAAGAACCAATGGGACTCTCTTTTCCCGATGGAATACCCACCTTGCAAGCTTTGGGCCACCTACACTCAATCAGAAGCCTAAGATTGGGACAAAGGGGCAACAGCCAAGAGTCTCAAATTTCACTCTTGCTAGCTAGTTTACTTTTCTTAACTGGGTTGAACTGATTATAATTTGCACACATTAACCTGATTCTTTACTTTCTTTGATTTCTGAATTCAAGACCCTTAATCACTGTTCAGTTACACTGGCCCCCTATTCCTGTTTACAGGTCGTTCTTTAATACAGGTCCCACTCCAAGTTCTGTTTTATATTCTGCATCTGTGATTATCAATTTGTTTCTTTGTCTTGTAATATATCACCAGCATTTCTTGGGCTCAATTCACTAGTCTCCTAGTCCTGGCATCTTCTTTTGTCCTGAATATGTTCATATTGTAGCATGATAAGGACACTCAGAACATAAAGAAAAGATAGCAGATTACCAGGGGGACAAACAAAACAAAACAAGACCTATAAGAAAAAAAACACACATCTTCAGAAATACCCCTGCAGACTTTATAACTTTGGAGAATATCACGTAACCATACTCGAATACTTGTAGTAATGACTCTGAGCCTTTGATAAAGGAAAATGTATGCTCTACTTGAGAAGAGAGGAAAATAGGTACAATTGCTTAGAAAGAATTCCATCTCATCTAGTTAATAGAGAACTTATAAAACTTGAAGGGATAAGCTTTGGTTACCTGAAAAATATACTTATTTAAAATACCACCTTACCTAAATATTTATTAACCTATTTGTATTTATACTTATTAGGTTGGATCATATGAAACTGCTATTTTTTACAGGCAAACACTGTCAATTATGTATTCAACCCAGGCAACACTAAAGTTCCTAAACACAATAAAACACTTATTACAAACTAGCAGGGTCTCCTTCAAAAGCAAGCATATTTAAAATTTCATAAAAAGAATTCATTTTTACTTTGCCAGTATTTGACGAATTCCTTCTTCTTACGTGGATATCCTAATGACCACAGGAATCCAAGAACGTTAACTCTAAATGGTGCACTGAAACAGTGTGAGGAATCACTCTACAAGACAAGACCATATCACCAAGATGGGATAAGTAAGAGAACTGATTATTTTAATAAGCAAACCTACTTGCAAAGGATCCCTCCTGGCTCCTCAGATTTTTGTTTTCTCAAGGTTAGAGCATTGTAATTTTAGATGTCCGTATCTCGCTTCTCAGATTCTAATCGCTTGCTGCATAATAAATCACATGCATCGCATTTGTCATCTTTAAGATGACAGCCCTCAGCAACAAACAACAAACAAAACAATCCAAAGACACATATTAAGCTTCACAACACTACTGCTACCCTGATAAGTGATCAACAGAGAAGTCATCGTTTCTGCAGTGAAACCTCCATGGTTGCTAATCATTGATGGTACCTAGTGTTGGAAATGAGTAAGAGATATGCATCTTCAACACGTAAACGTAACATAAGACAGAAAGTCAAAGAGGAGAAGGAAGAGAGACAGAGAGAAACCTACTTATATTAGATACCCAGGAATTCTGAAATGAACTCCATTCATCTCAGAGGAACATAAAGAAATATGAGAGTTAATTTAAATTTATTATCTGCCTGCCCCTGCTAACAGACATCCCATAGAGAACTGATGGGGAGAAAAGCATTCTTGTACGTTCTCCTCATTTGAACCCCAGGTGATGATATTGAGAATAAGCGTAAATGTGAAAACATGGTGCTTCCTCAGGGCCAAGTTCTATCTTACCAGCTCAATGGAGCTAGGCAGAGCAAAAGTTCAACGAACATTTGTTGAATTTATTTATGAGACTATTCTTGAACCATGCAGAAATCCATGGTACAATAGACCACGACCTCTCATCAGCAGTGGAGAAAAGAGCCATTTGTGTCAGGTAAAGGAAGAAACAGGAGTGGGAGGGCCGGTTATTTGATACCTTTCCTGAATCTGTTAACACCAGTTTATCCACCCGCTGGTGAAGAGAATTCTCTTTTAATCTTCAGCGCTCCATTTAGACAAGGACTCCATTTCTCGTTTATGCTCAAGAAATGTGCGTCAGACCAGCTGCATTTAATATCACAAAACTATTTTCCATGGTAAGTGCGGTACATATTTGTTCCAATTTTTCCATAGAGAAAATAAGTAGAGATAAAGGATTAAGAGAAAAGAAGATAATATTCAAACATCCAAAGCCAAATGAAGCCTTATAGCTGATGGATGTCAAGAAAATTTAAGCTAGACTCTACTGTCCATTTTCATATCCAAATTCTGGAAAGTTTTTGTTTCTTTGTTTGTTTAGTTTGGAGAATCTATCCATGATTACCAAAGCTGTTCTTACAGATTTAAATGACCACACTTCACAGTAAAAGGAAATGACTCAGGGGCGCCTGGGTGGCTCAGTTGGTTAAGCGACTGCCTTCGGCTCAGGTCATGATCCCAGAGTCCTGGGATAGAGTCCCACATCGGGCTCCTGGCTCAGCAGGAAGCCTGCTTCTCCCTCGCCCACTCCCCCTGCTTGTGTTCCTGCTCTCGCTGTCTCTGTCTCTGTCAAATAAATAAATAAAATCTTAAAAAAAAAAAAAAAGGAAATGACTCAAAGCTGTTATATAACTTTGGAGCCTTAATTCAAAGTTTCGTTAAACCATTCAGTGAGCTAACTCCAATGTTTATGTACAAAGTAATTTTTCAGCAAAGGCCATCTAGTGTCATGATTTAAAGCATGGATGCCTGAATTTGCATCCTAGCTCCGCCTTTATTAGCTGGGGGATGTTGGCCAAGTCACTTAACTTCTTTCATCAAAAGATTATGTACAAATATTTCTGCACTTGGGTGATCCATGTAATTTAATTTTTTTTTTAAGATTTTATTTATTTATTTGAGGGAGAGAGAATGAGAGACAGAGAGCATGAGAGGGGGGAGGGTCAGAGGGAGAAGCAGACTCCCTGCCGAGCAGGGAGCCCGATGCGGGACTCGATCCCGGGACTCCAGGATCATGACCTGAGCCGAAGGCAGTCGCTTAACCAACTGAGCCACCCAGGCACCCTGATCCATGTAATTTATGTTTCCCTTCTTTGTGTTTTCATTTCTCAGTTTTCTAAGATTCTAACAATCAACAAACTTTTGAAAAGAAAGAAACTCTAAATGGTAATAAGTCGTCCACTAAAAAGGAAGCACCTGTGGTGGTATACTTTACAAAGTTCAATGTCAGTTATGATCAATAGAGTTTCCATCCTTTAATCGGTTAATAGAAAGCCTACCCCAGCTACTCAGGTTTTGCAAATAAGTAATTTCTGGGGGGCAAGTACATATCTGAGCTGAAGTTTGCGATCAACTGGAAAAATATCACATAAAAATTCAGCCACCCTCTCATTATCAAATACTTCTTGGTTTTCATCACTACGATGTTAAGCCCTAGCCTAAAGATAATACTCTTAACGCATCCAGTATCACTCTTTGCTGCCACACCAATAAAGCATGGCTATAAACTCAGCACCTACTATTCACACGGCCTACGCAATTCTTCCCTTCTTCCATAATAACAAACCAACATTAAATCACCCTCATGACCATATTAAAGTTAATTTCCTCCAAATTGCATGTCATATTTGTAAGACATGACTCTGCATTTAGACAGTGCTTGTCTCCTAAGGAGCTCTAAATGCTGCCTATGTGTTTTATTTATGTGAATACATTACTGTGTAAAAAGAGACAGATTATTTTATTTCAGAGGTATCCATTTTCTGATTTGCACTAAAAACTTGGAGTCCTCAGTATCATAAATGTCATACTCAGTCAAATTACTATTCCATAGAGCTCATTATTCCAGTCTTTCACCAATAAAAACAAGAGATATTTTATGAAAAACCGTTCATTTATTCAATCTCCTGCTAGGTGCTGAAGAAAGCTGAAAAAAAATGAATCTAAGCCAGCCCTGAAGTTTTGGCTTCCATAGCCCAATTAGGAAGAGAGATAGGAAAACAATCCCAGTATATCACAGGGCTGTTATAGCCAAGCTTTGGGCATGTGAGTGGGGATGGAGGGGAGAAGAGAAAAATGTGTTCAGGACAGGCACTACTAAAAGGAGTTTGCCATGAGTTTTAGGAAATGAGTAGGTCTTTGGCAAGTGGCTAGGAGAGAAAACAAGGAAGTCTCACATTCTAAGGAAAGAAAGAGCAGTACCTGAAGATCACTGAATCAGGAATGGGCCTGGAGAGGGAAAGAAACTATGACAAGTGCTCCTTCCAGGCCCCAAGTGTTCCTATTTTTAGTTAGTATATGCAGATCTCATTCCACACACCATTTGGGCAACCACCAGAATCTTCCCTGGAGAAGAGAGAAATCACAAGTCAATTCAAATTATAAAAGCAAATTTGGCAAGACCACATGGTTGCTGCCATGCTGTTTCCCTGACTAGAGAGAACGCATGGCCTTCTGGCTCCCTTGCCGCTTGCGCCCATGTAGCCTGTTGTATTTGAGAAATCTTGCTAATGTGTTAGGGTTGCCAATTTACCGCGCACATTACATTTTATATTTCCGCACACCATGGTAATATTTTTGTGCCACTCTATGATTAAACATAATTTTAAGTAGTGTGACTAGATATATGTTGGCAGGCAAAATGTCTAGTGTTCAAGAGAGTTAGCTGTCAAAGGATTCCCAGTGTTAGCAACAGGGTGAGGAAAGAGGCATCTTCAGATGGAAACAAAACAAAATAAAACAGGCAGACAAGACTGTTACCATCCATATAGCTACATAGCTACCCATCCACCTATCTACCTATCTATTTACCTACATATTTATCTTTTCATACAATAAGGCAAACAACCTAGAAAAACCTAATGGGTCACTCACTGCCTTAGCCCCCAACCCCATTTATTCTCCATGGGACGTGATTTCACATTGATGGTGCATGTTGACTCAAACCCACTTACTAAAAAACAAACAACAGTTGTTGTTTTTTTCTGAATCTGTGATGCTAAAATTCATGTGTTTCGCAAATCAGAAGACCCTCCTCTGAGTTGACAGGATCCACAATAGGGAACAAGGGACACTAGAAAAAGTTGTGCTAATGATCACCGCTGCTTCTCCTTTTCTGTGTAGCAAAAGAGACCACTTCTCTCAAATTTTTAGATCCATGGCTAGTTAAATCAGATGTCAGGCTTTTATCTGATATGTTTCTGCATTATCTCTTTCCAGTAATGTATAACCTACCCGAAATGCTATAGAAGGAAATGTTGAGGTTAACACAGCTAATGGAGAAGTAGTGTGATGGAAAACAAGGCTAACAAAAACAATAATAAAAAAACACAAAGAGCTTATAACACATCACTCAGGAAGGGAAGTTTGGTGTCCTACAGGAGCCCAGTCATACACAATTAGAGACTGTATACATGTAAATGGTTGGCGAAATCCACAATCTATCCTCTAAAACTAACTGTAAGCCTCCCCTCCTAACACTTATACCACCAACTTTGATATAATACATTCCTCAGGGAAATTATTTGGTTGTGGTTCTTTTGACATAAATGACTCTGGACTATGAAAACTACAATTTTCCTTGAATTTCCTTTGTTTAGGGCCTTTTCTCTATGAGAGTGTTATGGTCTCAATGGGCCATGATTCTATGATGATCATGAAGAAAAGAACCAAGGACACCCCTTGACCAATTTTATATACATGCACATATTACACCAAAAGACCTGAAACAATGGTGCAATTTGCATATGATCCAGGGCAGATTTTCAGGATAGGTGAATGCCCTGTGGGTTAGAGAAGGCTAAAAGGAAGTCCTGAATTAGGATAGAACTCACAAGCATGATGGTAAACAGTCAGGGATGGAGAACTGAGGATCTCTATCTCTTTGATCAGACATAACTGAATGGACATCACAGAGCCCTGGTAATAACAGACATCCAGTACGTGGTTCCTGAGAGCCAATGAGATACAGAAGTATGTGAATGGGTTATGGAGTCATGTCAGTCACAGTTTGAATTCCACCTTCCCAATTTACTTATTATTCACCCGCAGAACATTTCCTTGGCCTTTCTCAGGCTCCGGATCATCTATATAACCCTAGAGTGTTGTGAAAAGAGTTATAAATAATGTATGTGAGATATTCAGTACATTCTTGACTTTCAACATGCATGAATTATCATTCCTTAAACAGTGTTGAAGAATTGAGGTGAATTTTATCTACAAAATGAAGTGCTGCTTTTGTGAGTTATTTTGTGGAACAACTCAGCACTTCAAAGTGCTGCGTAATTTCTGTGAGGGTCTTTTTATGTCTGTCGTTGTCTTCAAACCTTTAGAGTTTTAGGGAAACTAGAGCATATTTTCTTCTGTTGGCCTAAAAACTATCAAATTCTTGGATTTAGCACACGAGTTCATGTTCATTTCGTAGATCTATGCACTTTACACATAAAGTTTCATAGTATTTTCACTCCAGAGGAAAGAGGGGATGGAGACTTTCAGGTGTCCATGAAATATCCACTGCTCAATGAAGAATAAATAAGATGGCAAGTGAGCCTTGTCTAAGAGACCCAAGGAGTGCGCATGACATATCCTGCTTCACACGAGACCTCAGCACGCAGACTGAATGTCTACCACATCACAACCAGGTCTTTAGATTTCTGGCCTGATGTTCTTTTCTCCACATTATCTTTTTGTTTTGTTTTTGTTTTATGCACAGATCATTTATTTTTTATTTTTTATTATGTTCAGTTAGCCAAATATAGTACATCATAAGTTTTGGTTGTAGTGTTCAACGATTCATTAGTTGCCTATAACACCCAGTGCACATCCCAACAGGTGCCCTCCTTAATACCCATCACCCGGTCACCCCATCCCCCCACCACCCTCCCTTCTATAACCCTGTTTGTTTCCCAGAGTCCAGACTCTCTCATGGTTTGTTTCCCTCTCTGATTTCTTCCCACTCAGTTTTCCCTCCCTTCCCCTGTGGTCCTCTGATCTATTCCTTATGTCCCATATATGAGTGACACCATATGGTAATTGTCTTTCTCTGCTTGGTTTATTTCACTTAGCATAATCCCCTCCAGTTCCATCCATGTCGATGCAAATGGTGGGAATTCATCCTTTCTGATGGCTGAGTAATATTCCATTGTATATATGAACCACATCTTCTTTATCCATTCATCTGTTGAAGGGTATCTCGGCTCCTTCCACAGTTTGGCTATTGTGGACATCGCTGCTATGAACATTGGGGTGCGTGTGCCCCTTCTTTTTACTAAATCTGTATCTTTGGAGTAAATACCTAACAGTGCAATCGCTGGATCCCAGGGTAGCTCTACAACGTCCTGAGGAACCTCCATACTGTTTTCCAGAGTGGCTGCACCAGCTTGCATTCCCACCAACAGTGTAAGAGGGTTCCCCTTTCTCCACAACCTCACCAACACTTGTTGTTTCCTGTCATTAACTTTGGCCATTCTAGCTGGTGTAAGGTGGTATCTCATTGTGGTTTTGATTTGTATTTCCCTGATGGCTGGTGATGTTGAACATTTTCTCCTGTGTCTGTTAGCCATTTGTATGTCTTCCACATCATCTTTTAAGCTTCTTCTCTTCAATACTCACTCCTCCCTTTCTGGAGTTGCTTTATAAACATTTTAGCTTCGTAAAAGTTCCTGTGAGGTGTCAAAATATTCCAGCCCTGTCCTTCCTCAGCCTGACTCGGCCTCTAAACCTGGAAAGTATTTGATGCCATTTGTTCGACACCTCTGCCTTCAGGCTCCTCCGACTCCCCATGTTATTGTTAGGGAACTACAGGTTCCTCTTAAGTGAATGATCCTTCATCAGAACACAAATTCAGAAAATCACACTTCTTAGTAAATATTTCAAAAATATATCTAGCAAAAAGCCCCAGTTCTCTTTTGCTCTTAGATTCCCTGTCACAATACTCACACCGTTTATTAGTAATGATCTGGAGTTGGTATTTAGGAGTATGTCTGAAAAACTGGATCCCCCAGATTCATACTTAGAAGTCATCCATAAAATAATGTAAAAAGGCAAGGAAAAAAAAACCCATCAGCTACTAAGCCACAAAAATAAAATCAGGCCACTACCAGAGGACCACTTAGCAGACGGGAGACAAAGATACAGTTGTTCTCTTGACATGCCTCCTTCTGGCGGAGTGATATACACAGCCTTCAAGTTGCTGAGAAATGTGGACGATTACCACTTTGGAACAAGGCCCAGTAATCATTGCATGATCAGTAGTGAGTAGATTCTACGTGTACCTGAAATAAACAACCTTATCCTTTGGATTCATCTCGCCATCTCTACCTGAATGTAGAGGACATCAAGACAGCTTTCTTTTGCAATGTTTTCCTTCTTCATAAGGATCTAAAACTGCTCAACATTCATCACCAAATTCTGACAAAGACTGTGAAGTTCCTAACTTGTTGATTTTCCATTACCAGGAAAGCACCTGGCATGTAGCAGGTACATAATACATTATCTGAAATTAATTTACTAATGAAGCTGACACCTTCCATACTAATAGGGAGATTGTATTTAAAAGGGAGGAAAATAAATTCTAGCCTGAACATTTCTGGAAGGAAAACAAAATGAAAGGAAACAAGTCACTGACCTGTACTGCTCTGGCAATGTGTTTTCTTAATTTGGAGCAAAAATACAATAAAATAAAAAAAAATAAATAAAAATGCTGTATAGGTTAAAAGTATACATATTGAAATTGCTTGATTCTTATCAAGTACATTTGCATAAAATATGCCAACTATACAATAGGAAGTCTATGGATGACAAAGTTATGTCTCATAACTTCATTAATTTTGATGCTTAGTTCCCAAGCAGCTAGCACATCAGTAAACCATTAGCCTGAAGATATTGACTTCTCCTCGTAGACTCCTCGTGGATAAATAACAGAACAGCACTGCTGGAATGACTTGCTTCTGGGGCAAGTAATGAAATAGTTGTCCCCTCAATAGCCAGACTCAACAGCCTCTGCATTCTCTCAAAGAAACAGAAAACTATATTTTAAGGAACTAAAAAAAGCAGCACATGAAACACAACCATTAAAGTGTCTAGGCATAAGGCTGAGTCTCACATAGCAGAAGAGGTTGCATAATATTTTCACAAAACTGTGGAACAGCCTAAACATGTTAAGTTAGGAAAACAGATGATCATGAGATAGGAATTCAGAAACCAGGAATGGATGTGTCCAAGTGGCCCTAAGGAATACTGACCTTTAATGCCAGTATTGGAGTGCTTAGACCCGAAGATTAGATTCCACGTCCCTGATATGAGCACCCTCAATTCCCTGTGCTTCCCCAAGTGAGATACTTACTAGGCTACACTGTGATTGCTTGTTCAAATGGTCTTTCTTCCTCCCTGAATGTTTGCTCACTAAGAAATTATCCTGTTCATGGTCCATAGCATACGGTGGCTAGCACAGTGCCTGACACAAAGCAGATCGTCAATATATAGTTATTCAATCAATGAGAAACTCAATCTTGATTTGTGTCAATCATCTATGAGAACACTGCTCTTAAATTCTAAATTCTCTTCTGTAAGTTTGGGGAAAATCCATTCTTTCATTATCTAGAAGCAGAATCTAATTCCCTCAAGCCACAGTCTGAATCTGTCTAGGGAAGGGGGAACATATATGCTATATTACATATATATATATGTATACATATGTATATGTATGTATGTGTGTATATATACACATATATGAAATATATGAAATATATATATAACATATATGTTATATTTGGTGCTACACAAGTACAACAAATATGGTAAGCTGACAACTTATTTCTCGAATTTGTTGTTAGTCAATACCCTGTACTACTGAAGCACATAAAATCAGTCATGGGCTATATTAAAAATAGTCATTTGCCTTTGTTCAGCATGCTTTGCAGAATGGCAAACTACAGAAAGTGACACGGCGCGTAACCAGCGAAGAGGCTGGACAGTACCCTCACCCTGCTCCACTTGGCCTCTGTGATTCTACACTCTTCTCATTTTGCTCCTCTCCAGCGGCCATGCCTTCTCAGTTTTCCAGCTTCTTGTCTTTCAAGTCTCAGTCTAAACCTCCTCTTCTCTCTCCTGCACTCACTTCCCAGGTAATCTTACCCCAGTCAGTGTCAACAACTGACTCCAATCTGAGTCTCTTCCCTGAACTTTAAGCTCAAACATCAACACAGCTAATTGGATATAATTGGCATCTTAAAAGTAACTAAAACCAAACTCCAAGTCTCCCCTTGCCTCAAAGCTTTTCCACACAGAGTCTTTCCTGTCTCTGTAAATGGCAGCATCATATTTCTAGGTGCTCAGGTTAAAACAAAACCAAACCTTGGGCGCCTGGGTGGCTCAGTCATTAGGCGTCTGCCTTCGGCTCAGGTCATGATCCCAGGGTCCTGGGATCGAGTCCCACATCGGACTCCCTCCTCAAGGGGAAGCCTGCTTCTCCCTCTCCCACTCCTGCTGCTTGTGTTCCTGCTCTCGCTATCTCTGTTTCTGTCAAATAAATAAATAAAATCTTTAAAAAAAAAAAAAAACCAAACCTTGTCCCTCCCACCCCACATCCAATCCTTCAGTAAATCATGTTGGCTCAATGTTCAAAATCAAAGAGCTTCCTACTACTCTCCCCCACATATCCTTGGTCCAAGCTGACATGATTTATTGCCTATTTATTACAATAACTTAACTGGCATCTCTGCATCTAAGCCCTTGATGCCCACAGTGTATCCTTAACCCAAATGCCTAAGTGAGCATTTTAAAATCCAGATCATGTCATACCTTCGTTCAAGTCTCTCCAATAACTACCCAACCCATCAGAGTAAAATCCTGAAACTACACATATCATCTGTCTCCCTGATTCCTCTCTGACCTCATTCCCCTACTGACCCCTGCTCACACTGGTTCACACAGATCTGATGCTCCTTGAAAAGAACTGACATGTTTGCTGCAAAGATTTTGCCCTTTATGTTCCCTCTGCCTGGAATCCCTTCTTAAGGACATGTCTAGGTCTCATTGTTTTACCTCTCTCAGATCTCTTCTCAAGCGTTAACTCTTCAATGATGTTTTCCCAGACCATCCTGCTAAAAATGAATTCCTCACACTGCATACTCCCTATCTTTCTGCTGCTTTATTTTACTCTCTGGCTTATTGCAATATGACACCAAACACACACACACACACACACACACAGGCGCACAAGCATGCACACGCTCGCGTGCGCGCACTTCTTGTATTTGTTTGCTGTTTGTCTCTCCCCTCTAGAACCTCTGATCCGTGAGTGCACACACTTGGACCTTTATGCTGACAGCTATGTGCTGAGCACTCCGTACAGTGCCAGGGCCTCAAAAAATACTTTTAAAATAAATAAATAATTGTAGAGTTACATCTGGATGGGGATCATTTGCAATCCTGGCTGCCTTTTACCTGGTCACATACTTTCAACTAATGGCATCCTAACAGACACACAATCTTTTTTTTTTTTTTAATTTCATTATTAGAGACACTTTTGCATTTAATTTGCCAGGCTTGACCTAAATTAAAAAGTAACAAGGAATATGCCAGGGACTACTTAGAAGAGGTGCTGCCATAAATCTTTTGATCCCCATGCTAATCTAGGGAATATAATTTGTTGGAAGGATATTATTCCACCAGCAATTCTTACAGGCAAAAAAATAAGACTTTCTTGACAAGAATTTCACCCTGCCCCCTTCACATTAATGAAGAATAAAGACTTTTGTTATGTTCTATAAGCCACAAGTACAGCTTTACAGAAGTAAATTAATTTATTTTAATGAATGAATTAAATAAATATTAATACTGCTGTGAATAAAGATAATTAATGAAACAAATTTTAAAAAGCCAAGGTATAGCTATCTCTGGCTCATTCCACTGAAAACTGCCTGGAAGTACACAGGGAAATCAGAAGGCTTAGCAAACTGTGATCTTAACCAAGAAACTATTTTTTTTTTAAAGATTTTATTTATTTATTTGAGAGAGAGAATGAGAGACAGAGAGCATGAGAGGGAGGAGGGTCAGAGGGAGAAGCAGACTCCCCGCCGAGCAGGGAGCCCGATGCGGGACTCGATCCCGGGACTCCAGGATCATGACCCGAGCCGAAGGCAGTCGCTTAACCAACTGAGCCACCCAGGCGCCCAACCAAGAAACTATTTTAAATGGCAGGGGTTGTATTCATAAATGAAATCTCTATTTCACACACTAATACTTGTCTACTTGCATTTGAATCTTCTACAAAATGCTGTTAATACATAAATGTATCTGCATACTCTGTGGCACATTATGCAAGTATTGCTTGAAAAGCATTTAATGTATCAAGTTTAATAAATCATAAATCAAATACAATGTAAAGCTCATTAATATCATTGTTTTGGAAAACTGCCCGAAGCATACCCTCTCTCACAGGATCACCGCCCTTCACTGCCTGATGCCCAATGTTTTGAAAGCAGTTATTTTATGTGTTGTTTCAGGTAAGAGGTAAATCTAGGCCCTGTTACTCCATTTTTCCTGAAAGCAGATGTCAAAACTATTCAATTTTATAATATGAGCGTAAGATTACTTAGAAACAGATACAGTAAATGCCTTGCTGAAGATCACCTAACTACTAAATTGAGGAAGCAGGATTCAACCTAAGTCCCAGGGCGCCTGGGTGGCTCAGTCGGTTAAGCGTCCAACCCTTGATTTCGGCTCAGGTCCTGATCTCAGGGTTGTAAGATCAAGCCCCACGTGGGGCTGTACTCTTAGCAGGGCATCTGCTTGAGATTCTTTCTCTCCCTTTCCCTCTTCCTCTCCCCTCCTCAAATAAATAAATAAATCTAAAAAAAAAAAACAAACAAACCTCTGAACATTGTGACACTCTGCTTCGTCTTAACTCTTCATCAACATTTGCCATTTAGTATTACAACTTGTCAACTTAAAATCTTTTCTGGACTGTGATCTCCTTGAAGGAAAGAATTTCATGCTAGGTTTAACTTCATGGCCACGCAGCGCAGTGTTGGCACCCGGCTGACATTCCATGTATACTTAGGAAGGAATGAATACAAGTGAATAAGTAGCTTATGGAACTCGTTAGAGTAAAACACTGAGCCACACGGGTGACAGCAAGACAGGGTATTTATCAGAGCTTGGGGTCTTTTCAAGGAAGGTTATGAGGCTTAGAAATAGTAACATAACTCAAGAAAAATAAGTAAAAAAATACATAAAATTAAAAAAAATTAAAAATTAAAAATATATAGTAAATAAAACATGGGGATGACCTTCTGGGCAAAGATGGGCATAAGAGAGTTAGAACTGCCAAGAACTTTGTCTAGTTACCTGCTCAACTGAAATTTTATTTTGATTCCGATGTGATCTGAAATGAGCATCTGTTCAAAATCACAAATTCAGCTTAAATTCATAAGGTGGAAGGGCTGACAGAGGTCACGTGGGTCCTGCTCCTACGCAGTTTAGGAATCTATCCTGATGATGGACATCAAACTCAGGGCTGAGTCCTCCCAATGACAGAAGCCCATTATTTGTGAGACAGGCTGTCCCCCTGAGACAATATCGTTACAATCGTCTTTCTAGTGCAATCCAGCTTCTTCACGTGAAAACACGAACATGTGCACGTGTGCATATGCATACACACACACACACAGAACCATCTAGGTTCACACTGGTTCACACAGATCTAATCCGTGTGATTAATCTAATAAATTACATTAATACACTAATCTAATAAATTACATTAGATTATGCTTGAAGACCTTTCCAGCACCACATTCTAGGATGAAATGATATATAATTGGTAAATTTTTAAAAAAACTTATCAAAACAAAAGCCCCAGACCTACAAGTATATTTCAAAGCATATGATGTGATTGGTCTGTCTCTCCTTAACCATGAAATTCCATTCCAGAGAAGTGAGAAAGAGAAGAAGTAATACTGACTGTCACCTGTTGTGTTCTTTTCTGTCTACTCTGAAGGTCTGTATTTTTTAATTTATTAGTCACAATAACTGTAAAATCTCTAACCTTGCCCAAAGTAATCTAGCTATGCAATAGCAGGCAGGAGTCTATCCCTGTGCTGCACTGAGGACAGACTCAGCAGCGTTCTACCGTCCCTGGAGCCTCCCAGGGCTCAAGCTTCCAGAAATGCTCCTGCCTCCACTCCGCTCCTCTCCCAACAGCACTGATCTGGGCGCTTGAGCTCCTACCTCAGCAATTATCCCTTCAGCATACTTGCCTCTTAAGGTAGAGTCAGGGCTGGGGGCACCAGTGTTGAAAGTGCTAGCCTGTCCCCTGGTCTCTGCTCAGACTCAGGCTCCAAATTATATGACACCCCATGGGAGAAAAGAAATGGGAACAAAAAAGGTTTCAACCTACTCCTATCTCAAAATACTGCTTTTCTATTTCTATTCTATTCCTATACAATTCCACTTACCCCAAAATAGTAAAAAGTAGACTGATATTAAAGATAACATGTTTGGGTGCCTGGGTGGCTCAGTGGGTTAATCGTCTGCCTTCGGCTCAGATCACGATACCAAGGTTCTGGGATCGAGCCCCACATCGGGCTCCCTGCTCAGTGGGGAGTCTGCTTCTCCCTCTGCCCCTCCCCCCAACTCATGCACCCTCCCGCCCTCCCTCTCTCTCAAAAATAAATAAAATCTTTAAAATTTTTTTTAATTTTTTTAAAAAAGATAACATGTTTATAGGGCACTGGGGTAACTCAGTGAGTTAAGCCTCTGCTTTTGGCCCAGGTCATGGTCTCAGGGTCCTAGGATACAGCCCAGCATCAGGCTGCTTGCTGAGCGGGGAGTCTGTTTCTCCCTCTCCCCCGACTTGTGTGCTCTCTCTCTCAAATAAATAAAATCTCTAAAAAAATAAAGATAACATGTTTTAATCAGAAATGGTTAACTTTCAACAGCTGTGCCCTCTCCAATGAGGGTTGCATCTCAGTGTTAGGAGGGAGGATGAGGCATTCCTTGGGCAATCCCATCCCTGGGACAATGGAAGCTTCTTATATCTGCAATGTCTATTTCTCAGTAGTTCTCTATTTTTTCACAAGCCAATCCAATTTTTACTTCAGTCTTGTTATAATAAATAATTATTTTCTTTCTGTTTTTTTTTAAGTAGTTTCCATGCCCAGCATGGAGCCCAACATGGGGCTTGACCTCACAACCCTGAGATCAAGAGCTGAGCTATGATTAAGAGTCAGATGCTTAACTGACTGAGCCACCCAACTGCCCCAATAAATAATTCTTTATACTAAAATTCCCTAGTTCTAATTACTGTGTGGTTTCTGTCTCCTGATTGTTTCCTGACTGATATGCACAGTGAACTTAATTTGGGAAACAATGGACTGAGTAAACACACACACACACACACACACACACGCTTTTTACTGGAGGATTTCTTAGAGGCTTTAAAGTATATTAATATATGAAATTTGAAAGAAAAATAAATTATATGCCTAATTTCATAAGCTTGTGTTCTTAGAGACACCCCTCCCCACCACACACACATACCATGACACAAAACCAGTATTCTTTGGGGCACTGATGGAGATACAGATGTTTTAATCTCCAGTATGGCTGAATTCTACCTGGTAGGAGTCTGAAACCCATATATGTTCATGGGGAATGACTAGTACAAACTGCAAGTCAATGATTTTTACTTTTGTTCTTTTGATAAAAGAAGCAATGGAATAATGTCTTTGGCATTCCCTTGTCATTGAGTACCTAAGACAACACCTGTTCATGAATAAGCATGGATAATAAGTCGAGAGAGGGGAAGAAAGACAAGTCTCACGGCGGGGGGGGGGGGGGGGGGGGGGGGCGGTAACAATATCTTAAGAGGAGCACAAAAGTGGAAAAAGTCCCCTCCACACTTCTAGAGATTTTATTTCATATTCTCCCTGTGATAATTCCTGATTCAGGATGTCTGGGCTTTCCCATAAATGCGTATGACATCCATGGAAAGTTGCAGACATAATCGGATTTTCGACTGCAGCTTGAGACAGTATCATTTGGGAAAAGACCTTGCAGAGGCCTCTGCTTTTAGAAATATATGACTTAAGTCATAAGTGTCAGACACTATCAGAATCTGGAGTTGTGACATGTTGCAGGACAGAGCGCTGGTGGAAGCTATTATTACCTTTTATGTACATTCACCAAAATGTTGTTAAGGAAATGTAATTACCAATGGGGAGGCTCATTTATCCAAATTATTCTGGGCTACCAAAGAAACCTGACATGTAAACAATTTAGATAAGGATTCTAATAAGCCAGCTATACCAAGTACCTGCAATTTGTCACACAGTACATGCTTATTCGTATGTGGACCAGTCCGTTGTCCTTGAAGTGCTATTTCAGCTGAATGCACATTAGGAAGACAACTTCAAGATAGAGTTTTAATTAAGCTAAAAAAAAAAAAAAAACCCACAACACAATGAAATTTTCACCTAATTTCAAAGTAGAATGCAGTGACATTCCAAGAATAAAGACCCAGCTAATTCATTAAAATGGAAAATTAAAAAAAATTCATAGGAAGCTTTGGAAAATAATCTTGGATTTATTATACCTGGTGTTTGGGGGAAAATTAAAACAGTGAAATCTTAAATGCTTTTAGTCACTATGATATGGCCAGTAGAGTGTGAGGTAAAGGGTATATGAATAAAGTATAAGACACCACTGCTGTCTTTAATAACTTGTCTCATTTGGGAGACAAAAAAATTTAGAAATGGTTATATTTAGAATATTCACCAAAGAAAATCTAATAAAAAAACTCCAAATGAACAACAGTATTTTCTAATGCTACAGTCTAGGTCTTGAATACACACTTCTGTTGAAATGTTTTCTAGAGAAGTGGGCATTAACCCAAGGAACAAAGCCAGGCTCTACAAAAATTTTTTTTTAAACAGCTGAGTATTTGCAGGTAGGGAGAGTTTAACACAAGAGCAATTGTGTGGAGTGGCTCTTTCATAATGAAATGGGATGACTTAGGCCTCTGCAAACAAGGATCAGAGGCAAGAAAAACCACTTATTTGCTTCTGTCATGAAAAAATACATTTTCATTAATTCATCCTCTCAACTGACATTTGCTGAGCTGCTTCTGTGCTCCTTGCACCATGTTAAGCACTGAAGAATTCAACAGTGAGACAATGCCCTTTTCCTTGAGGAGCTCACTGTCCAGTGGAGAAGACAGAAGGGTAAATGAATAATTACAGTCTGCTAAGAGCTATAAGAGGAACAAGTACAGAGTGCTGTGGGAGTGCAGAGAAGGAGAAGGTCCTGGGGCAATGCTGGAGTCAGCCTGTAGCACCAACTGCTGAGCAGAGGAATTGTGTAAGCCAGTCACTGAATACAGCCATTATTAAAAATTAAGTTAGACAAAGTTTCCATTAAGTAAGTTAGCTTTAATACTAAGGTTATAAATATTTGAAGCTCTATCACTTCCTAATTGTTTTATTACATTTCACTATTATCTGTGCCCTTGAGGTCATTCAGTTCTATTGTACATGTATAGTGGAAATGCCATATGATAGCGTGCTACTATGCATCTATTACCAACTTTGTTCGGTAGCATCCCATGGTAACTTGAAATTTGCCATGATGAAAATATTCACACAAGGGAATTCAACAAATACTACCAAACAGAGTTCTTTGTTTTTTGCTTTTCTTCCATAGACAACAAATTGTTAAGCATGTATCAGCATACTACTGAGAACATCTCACCTAGGTCCCCACCTAGTCATGGTCAGGGAGAGCTTCCTGGAAGAGAATTAATTAAGATACACTCAATTAAAATCAGAATCGAAGTCCACCAAGTTCATTCATGTTGTCACATAACACACAATTTGCTGCTTTTTTTTTTACAAAGCTGCATAATATCTCATTGTATGTATATGCCACATTTTATTTATCCATTTATCCATCAATAGACATTTAGGTTGTTTCCGCATCTTGGTTATTGTGAATAGAAATTATGTAGAAATGTAATTACCAATGGGGAGGCTCATTTATTCAATTATGCATTCTCTTAGTATTTTGGAGACTTAATAAAATTAAGAAATAAAAGTATTTAAGGTATTTGTCAAAGAAAACACCACTAGTGAGTGGAAGATCAAGGATTTGAACCCATGGTAGTCTGGATCAAAAATTGTATTTTACACACACACACACACACACACACACAAGGAAATATTACTCAGCTGCAAAAAAAGATAAGATCTTGCCATTTGTGACAACATGGATGGACCTAGAGGATATCATGTTAAGTGAAATAAGTCAGAAAGAGAAAGACAAATACCATATAATTTCACTTATATGTGGAATCTAAAAAACAAATAAATAAATAAACAAACACAAAGCAGAATCAGACCTATGGTTGCTAAAGGGGAAGATGTGGGGGAGATGGGAAAAATGGGTGAAGTAGGAGATACAGGCTTCCATTTATGGAACGAATAAGTCCAGAGATAAAAGGTACAGTATAGGAAACGCAGTCTATGGTACTGTAATATGCTGCATTGGGACAGATGGTAACCACACTTGTGGTGAGCACAGCATAATGTATAGAGTTGTTGAATCAATATGCTGTACACCTGAAACTAAGGTAAGATTGTGTGTCAACTATCCTGAATTTTTTAAAAATATTGTGTCCTAAGGCACCTGGGTGGCTCAGTCATTTAAGCGTCTAACTCTTGATTTCGGCTCTAATCATGATCTCAGGGTCGTGAGATTGAGCCCCTTGTTAGATTCTGCACTGGGCTTGGAGCCTGCTTAAGAATCTCTCTCTCCCTTTTCCTCTTCCCTCTCCCCTCTCTCGCTCTATCTCAAAAAAAAAAAAATCGTGTTCTTAATCAATATACTACTTCTCTCCCGGGTTTGCAATATATTTTTTCACTTTCTCTTGATTCCACAAAATTTTAATATGCTCTAAAATTCATTTTAAACATATATTATGATAAGAAAATGTGTGTAATTGCCTTTAAAGTAAAATATAAACTCTAAAAGCTATCTTCAAGGTTTGAAACTTAAATCAATGTTTTAAAAAGGACAATTATCAAGCTTACATCTCTTATTTGCTTCATCTCTATTTTTCTCAAAATAATTTAGGCAGAATTATTTACAGAATAGCTGCAAAATGACTACTTTCAAAGAAGTATTAGGAAAATTTATAGGGGAAAAAATTGCTTTGCCAAAGACATATGACAGCTTATAATTGTTTCAAATGAATTTCTATGTCATAAAAGAACGATTGTTTTCATGAAATAAACAAATTACATCTGCATAGAAAACTCCCAGTGCTATTCACATCGTTACGGTATGGGGAAAAGTTATACTTGTTAAAATATAGTTGTGTCCAAAACTATTTCCCTGGTTGTTTTGAATAGCTCCTTTGAAGTAGATCCTTTATGTCGAAGCCAATTTTCTGTTTCTCTCATTAAAATCTAACTAGCGTTATGACAAAGAAGAAAAAATGAATAAACAAAATGCTCAAACAAAAGTATCCAACAGTTGCTTCATAGCAAAACCAAAAAATGGTATCTACAAGGAGGCAGGGATTTCTGACTTAATTTGCTTTCATATTCATTCAGTCATTAAAGCAAATGGTTCTAATCTCTGCATATGGACCTAGCTCAAAAGTATTTTAAAAATGTGGATGACATTGCATACAATGTCAAACATTGAAAGTTTGTTTGACAGTGGTTATTGAAGTGTATACAAAGTCATGCATATTTTCATGTCATCCAATTATATATATATACACACATATGTACACACATACATTTATACATATATACACACACCCATATACACAAATATACACACAATGATGCTTTACAGTAAATACTTAAAGATACTCCAAGCAAGTATATAAATTCATTATATTCTATAGAACAGATGCTTGAGCTACCTGAAGCAAAGCAGTATTTTCTAAGAAGTATCTTCCTTCCTTACCATCTGCCCTCACTCTATTTTCCATTAATTTCTTCTTTCTTTCCACAAATAATTATTAATCATATCATATGTGCTAGAAAGTGGCTAGTATGGAAGGTCCAATGGTAAAATACTAAAGAAGGACCCCACCTTCGTGGAACTTTAATTGCACTAGGTATAAATTTGTTGAAAGATGAAATTCAAAAGATTTTAAATCAGACAGACCTTCATTCAAATCATGATAATATCACTTGTACACCTTTGGGAAATTACTTACCTTTGCTAAGCTTCCATTTTCTCAAAAGGAAAATGGCAACAATTTTAATCACATCATATATCTTGTGGATTAAATTATGAATGAAGACAGATGAGTGGAGAATCTGACAGAAAGTAGATGCTTAATAAATGCTACACATCTACTCTCCCCACATATATTTAAACAGCAATTTGCTGTTAAATCCAAGTTTCCCTGTTCCAGGGTTATAGATAGTCATGAAAAGAAAAAATATGCCCAGGGTTTTCATAGTTCTAAAATAAAGAAGAGGGGCTTAGTTGGAAAATATGTTGGCTGCTGCCAAAGAGAAAGAGAAAATTTGAGAGGCAGTGACACAGAGAGACAGAATGGAAAAATAAATAAGCCCATGGTAGATATCAATACAGTGGTTTAAAAGATAAATGGCACATCCTTTCTTGTTTGCACAGTAGCATCATTTTGTAATACTGACTTACATTTCCCATCCCAGTTCTATTTCTCTGCTTTTACATAGATGCTTTAACTCACTGGCAGGGCAGTTCAGGGAAGTAGGACTTATTCTATGCTGCCATGAAATAAGTTGCTACATGAAAAAAACAGATGAGCTAGAGAAAGAAGTAGGACTACTGGACACTCAAATAGAGTGGTGGAAACAACTAACAAAATGGATGTTCTCACCAGAAAATTACTAACATCTGGGAACACACTGGGTATTTCAGAAACTCCAGGCATGTCCTGCTTCTATCTTACTGAAGAATCCTTTATCCCTAAGATGGATGGGATGATTCTAAATGAGATCTGAAAACACTGGGCTCCAGTGGAATCCAGCATTCTTTGGACCTTGAGCCTCATCACTGCTTTCTACACAATTCCAGAAACTTTGACTGAATCCAGACTGTCATCCAGTAGTCTTAGTTTTAAATACAATTTCATGAAAACAAAACAAAGATAGGTGCAGATTAAATGGTTAGAAGAAACCACTTTCAAAACTCTAAAAGTGAAAATGTAAAGTCAACTCCTAATTTAAAGGCATCTTAGAGAAACTCTTCTCTATAAGAAATTCAAGTGCAATATTAAAATGGCATTATAGTACCTAATGAAAAAAATTAAATAAAAGAAAGAGTTCTTTGCAGGGTTGTGCAACATTGAAAGCTCAAGCATGCTTTTGTTGTCCAACCAAGCACTTCATAGAAGAGGGTGCCAAGATTAAGGACCCATGTAGGAAACTGGGAGCATTCTCTGTTACGGATGGATGTTCCAACCACTCAGGTCAGCCCCTGACCATTAATAACTAGCAATTAATTCCATTTAGACTGATTCCATGTTTTCCAAACAACTTTCTTGATTATGGTTTGGTTTCCTAGGTGGCTTTTCTACTGATGGAAACCTGTGATCCATCTGACAACTGAATTTCTCATTGTAAAGTAGGAAGTAAGTATTCTACTTCATCTTCCTCAGTCTCTTGTTGGTTTTCTAAATATGTATCAGTGTCTCCAAGTCTAATTATCTACAACACTGAAGAGACAGAATTACTGAGGCATGTAGGAGTTGGGGACAGAACTACATAGTAACACATTTGCCTCATTAACAGTATGTATGTATAAATCAGTCCTCAAGGCATTGAGGGGGACACAAAGAAGGACAACCAAATTTAGTCCCTCCCCTCAAAATTTTTTTCAAACCAGATGAAGAGGGAAGCTATAGACATATGGGGAGATAGAAAAAAAACCTGAAGTTAGTATGAAGTCCAAGGAAAAGCAAGATTTGTAAGTTTATATAAATATACTAAGAGCATAAAGACACACAGTAGAAAGATTAAGATATCTCTGGATAGAGGATATATATATATCCTCTTTATACTATATGCATTTTCTGTAATAAACATGTATTTGCTTTTTTTTTTCTTTTTTCCAGGGAATACAACCAGGAACATACTGTCATTTCTGTCTACACTACTCAACCCAAGGCAAATAGGAGAAATAGTACACCTAAACAGAAAGAGTAGCCCCAGGAAAATAATTAGAATCAGAAACAACCAGCAAGACAAGTCACAAGTGGTTCTTCAAATAGCCCAGTTTTCCTCCTATCTTTCATTTAGCAATCTTTTATAAAACAGACACACACACACACAAGAACAATCTTCTCTCTTCTCAAACTCTCAAAATACCCCTGCATTTACTTAAAAAAAAAAAATTCCCTCAACTTCTATATCCTTAGCCAACTTACGGTTAGATTTCTTTTTATTTTTTTTTTAAATTGATTAATTCCCTAGCCCAGTACTGTCAGATTGAGCCTGCTCACTCTCCCTCAATACTGTATAGCACTTACCTTACTATTTGGAACCTCCCAGGTTCCAAATATATATATGCTTGATCAAAAAATATAGGTAGGTTCCATTTTTTTTTTTAATTTCTCCCCCACCCTCAGCCTTTAGGAACCACCAATCTATTCTTTGTATCTATGATTTTGGTGTGTGTTTCTCGGACTCATTTCATGTAACATAATTCCCTCAAGTTCATCCATGTTGTCACAAATTGCAAGATTTCCTTTTTTATAATATCCCATTGTTTATGTGGGTATATATATGTATGTAGGTGTGTGTGTGTGTGTGCATAATTTATCCATTCATCCACTGACAGACTGTTAGGTGTTTTTATTTCTTGGTTATTATAAATAATGCTGCAATGAACAAGGGGGTGCATACATCTTTTCAAGTTAGTGTTTTGTCTTCTTTAAACACCTAGAAGTAGAATTGTTGGATCATATGGTAATTCTATTTTCAATTTTTTGAGGAACCTTCATCCTGTATTCCACAGGGGCTGCACCAGTTTACATTCCCAACAGTGGACAATTGTTCCTTTTCTCCACATCCTTGTCAACACTTGTTTCTTGCGTTTTTAAATGTAGCCATTCTGACTTGTGTGGTTTTGATTTGCATTTCCCTGATGAGTAGTGGTGTTGAGCATCTTTTCATGTACCTGTTGGCCATTGGTATGTCTTCTTTGGAAATATGTCCACTTAGATCTTCTGCCCATTTTTAAATCAGATTTTTTTTTTTTTTTTGCAATTGAGTTGTATGAGTTCTTTATACATTTTGGATATTAACCCCTTATTAGACATATGATGTGCAATTATTTTCTCCCATTCAGTAGGTTGCCTTTTCATGTTGGCATGGTTTCCTTTGCTGTACAGAAGCTTTGTAATGTGTTTTCTTGTAGGAGTTTTATGGTTTTAGGTCTTACATTCAAGTCTTTAATATATTTTGAGTTAATCTCTGTGCATGGCATAAAATGGTGTTGGAGTTTCATTCTTTTGTATGTGGCTGTCCATTTTCCCAACACCATTTATTGGAGACTGTCTTTTTCCCAATGTATATTCTTGGCTCCTTTGACATAAATTAATTGACCATACATGTGTGGATTTATTTCTGGGCTCCCATTCTGTTCCATTGATCACTGTGTCTGTTTTTAGGCCAATACCATACCATTTTAATTACTATAACTTTGTAATAGAGTTTGAGATAAGGGTGCATGATGCCTCCATCTCTGTTATTCTTTCTCAAGATAATTTTTGTTATTCAGGGTTTTTTTGTGGTTCCATACAGATTTTAGGACTTTTTAAAAAATTTCCTTGAAAGATAACCATTGGAATTTTGATAGGAATTGTACTGAATCCAGAGCTTGCTTTGGGCAGTATGGGCATTTTAACAATATTGATTCTTCCAATCTACAAGAATGGAATTGATTTCCATTTGTGTCTTCATCAATTTATTTCATTAATGTCTTATAGTTTTCAAAATACACGTCTTTAATCTTAAATTTATTCTTAGGTAATTTTTGAGGCAATTGTAAATGAATTATTTTCTGATAGTTATTATTATATAGACAGATTTTTGTGTATTGATTTTGTATCCTGCAACTTTACTGAATTTATTATTTCTAACTTTTTTGATGGAGTCATTTGAGTTTTCTAAATATAATATCATGTCATCTGCAAATAGTGACAGTTTTACTTCTTCCATTCCAATTTAGATGCCTTTCATTTATTTTTCTTGCCTAATTGCTCTGGCTAGGGCTTCCAACATTATGTTGAATAAAAATGGTGAGATTAGGCATTCTTTTTTTGTTCCTAATCTTAGAGGAAAAGCTTTCAGCTTTTCACCATTGAATATGATGTTAGCTGTGGGCTTCTCATATATGGTCTCTATAATGTTGAAGTATGCTCCCTCTATAGTCACTTTATTGAGCATTTTTATCATAAATGGATGTTGGATTTTGTCAAATGATTTTTTTTTGCATTTTTTGAGATGATCATATGATTTTTATACATCATTTTGTTACTGTGGTATATAACTTTGACTGATTTGCAGATGTTGAACCATCCTTGTATCCATGGAATAAATCCCACTTGATCATGGTGTATGATCCCTTTAATGTATTGTTGAAATTCGTTTGCTAATATTTTGTTAAGGATTTTTGCCTCTATGTTCATCAGGAATGTTGGCCTGTAATTTTCCTTTGGTCGCCTTGACTGGTTTCAGTATCAAGGTAGTACCAGCCTTATAAAATGAGTTTGGAAGAGATCCCCCCTCTTCTATTTTGAGGACGTGTTTGAGAAGGACTTGTATTAATTCTCTGAATGTTTGGTAGACATTACCACTAAAGCTGTCTGGTCCTGCACTTCTGTTTGTAGGGGGGAAGGTGTCTGATTACTGATTAAACTCCTTGCTTAGTAATTGGTCTGTTCAGATTTTCTATGTCATCATGATTCAGTCTTGGTAGGTTATATGTTTCTAGGAATCCATTCATTTTTTCTAGGGTATCAAATTTCTTGGCATATAATTGTTCATATTAGTCTCTTATGATCCTTTGCATTTCTGTAGTATTAGCTGGAACATCTCTTTCATGTCTGATTTTATTTGAGTCCTCTCCCTCTTTCTCTTGGTGAGTATACTTACAGGTTTGCCAATTTTATCTTTTCAGCGAAACAGCTCCTAGTTTCATTGATCTTATCTATTGTCTTTTTAGTCTCTATTTCATTTATTTCTGTTCTAATCTTTGTTATTTCCTTCCTTTTATTAGCTTTAGGCTTTGTTGTTTTGTTTTTTTTTTTCTTTTTCTTAGTTCCTTCAAGTGGTAAAGTTAGGTTGTTTGAGACTTTTCTTGTTTCTTATATTTTCTTTTATAATAAAAACATTTAATATGTTTTCTGTAGAGTATAAATGATTACCATGGGCTGCAGTTGGGGGTAAAATCTATATTAGGACTTACTTTATGCCTACAGAGACATAATCAGTAGTTGCCAATTAACATGAAAAGTACTTTAGCTTCCTATTGATACTGTAAAATATTACCACAGATTTGGTGGCTTAAAACAACCCAATTTATTGTATCACAGGTCGGAGGTCAGAAGTCCACAAAGGGTCTCATTGGGATAAAATATAAGTGTTTGAGGGGTGCCTGGCTGGCTCAGTTAGCAGAGCATGTGACTCTTGTTCTCGGGGTTGTGAGCTTGAGCCTCACATTTGAGCCTCATGTTTTTAAAACTTAAAAAAAAAAGTGTTTGAGGGCTCTTGGAAAGAATTTATTTCTTTGTCTTTTTCAGCTTTTAGAGGTCCCCTTCATTCCTTGGTTCATGGTCCTTTTTTTTATCTTCAGAATCAACAGTGGTTGGTAGAATCTTTCTCATACTACATTACTTTGACATTGATACTTCTGTGTCCCTCTTTCACTTAAAGGAATCTTGTTATTACAGATAATCTCAGAAAATACTTCTAAATCAGGATTTTTAACTTAATCACATTTTCAAAATTCTTTTTGTCATGTAAGGTAACATATTTATAGGTTCTGGGTATTAGGGTGTGAACATCTTTGTTGGGGGCAATTATTTTGTCTACCATGGTAATATTAAGAATAATATTTCTTTTTTTTTTAAGATTTTATTTATTTATTTGACAGAGAGAGAAACAGCGAGAAAGGGAATACAAGCAAGGGGAGAGGGATAAGCAGGCTTCCCATGTAGCAGGAGCCCCACAGAGGGCTCGATCTCAGGACCCTGGGATCATGACCTGAGCCGAAGGCAGACGCTTAATGACTGAACCACCCAGGTGCCCCAAGAATAACCATATTTCTTGACATAACTCTATTTTTGAGGGGATGAGCACTTTCATTTTCCCCCCATCTCCCTTCTTTTAAAAAACATAATCCAACTGAGTGTTCTAAGAAATTTAGCAATATCAAATTTGTACTTTATCACCAAAATGACAAGAGAGCAGAGACAGAGGTTATTCTGTGCAAAAAAAAAAATGCAGCCTTCTTCTTCGTTATAGCAACACCCTTGATTAAAACTTATACCCTTCATTCATAGTTAATGGAATGCTGAAAATGTGAGGGGACACAGCCATGGGAATTGATGTTACAAGCTTAAGCCTGCTTGTGCTTATGCTCTGCTTAATTACTCCAGGAGTTAGATTTGACTGAAGCTATAGGAAAAATAAATCCTGGGGAGCAGAAAATCTAGATGACAACATTCTTGAAAACCAAATATTGGAGAAGACTTCTTTTAGTCAACAATTAACCTCAACTGCTGTTAATGAGATACTACTGTAACCTCGAACAATGTGAGCTTAGTGGCTGGCTTTTATAATAAACAGTTCGCAGACTTGCCCACATTAAAGTTGATGATAAATCTTATGATGACTACAGTCTACAAAATTAAGACTTAGTCTTTGCTCTTGATTCACCCTCTGCCTATAACCCCTTGACAAATAACAGGTTATCTTCCAAAACTTAGCAAGGTCACCTCCCCCATAAAGTCTTTTCTCACTGTGATCCAACCTTCATTCTCAAATAGCAGTGACTCTTGCTTTCTTTGGGATTCTGCTAGAAGTACTTCTGTTATGACATTCGTGACTTCCTTCTATACCTGTTTGGCTTCCCACACTTACTCATTAATACTCAGAGGTGAGGATCTGTTTGATTCCTTTTCATTAATCTTAAAGGTAACAAAGATAGTCATCAAAGGGGAGGTGGGGGGGTGGATGGGCTAAATAGGTGATGGGAATTAAGAGTGCACTTTTTGGAGTGCACCCTGGGTATTGTATGAAAGTACTGAATCACTGAAACTAGTATTATACTGTATGTTAACTAACTGGAATTAAAACAAAAACTAAAAAAAAAAAAAAAAAAAGGTAACAATGAAACCAGGGATAGATTTACAGTCTGATATGGCTATACTACTTGCTAAAATATTGAAACACTTCAATGAACAGCTGCTTCCCTTGAGCCTTCCCTTGGGACTCAATCCAGCGACTAAAGCTCCAGCCAGGAGCCTCTGGGACTCTGCTACAGAACAACAGCCAGCACCTTTGCTGACTGGTCATGATCCATGCTCTACAAAATCTTTTTTTTTTTTTAAGATTTATTTATTTATTTGAGAGAGACAGAGTACGAGTGGGAGGGGAGGAGGGAAAGACAGAGAAACCACAGCAAACTCTGAGTTGAGCACAGAGCCGGACGTGGGGCTCAATCTCACGACCCCCAGATCATGACCTGAGCTGAAACCAAGAGTCAGACACTTAACAAACTGGGCCACCCAGGCACCCCACGTTCTACAAATCCTGACAGCAATTCTCAAACTTCAGGATAGTGCCTGGCAGGTAGTGGGTGCTCAGTAAATATCTGTTGATAAGATTTATTCATTCAACAGATACACTTCAACATCAGTACACTTTGCTAGAAAAAATTTTGAAAGGAAAGGAAAGGTAAGTGTTGGGAAGGATGTGGAGAAGAGGGACCCCTTGGGCACTACTGGTAGGATTGTAAACTGGTACAAACACTATGGAAAGGAGTATGGAGGGTCTTCAAAAAATTAAAAATAGAACTACCCTATGATCCAGCAATCCCACTTTTGGGTATATATCCAAATGAAATGGAAACAGTTTATCAAAGAGATAGACACATTCCCACGTTTAATGCAGCATTTTTCCCACAATAGCCAAGATATGGAAACAACATAAGTGTCTACCAACGGATGAATAGATTAAAAAAAAGATGTAATGTGTATATACTGGAATACTATTCAGCCATTAGAAAAAAAGGAATTCTGCCATTTGCAACAACAGGGATAGACCTTAAAAACATTATGCTAATTGAGATAACTCAGAGAAAGACAAATACTATATGATATCTCTAATACATGGAACCTTAAAAACTCAAACTCATAGAAATGAAGACTAGAATGGTAGTTACCAGGAGCTGGGGAATAGTTGAGATTTTCTTTAAGGGACATACTCACAACTAGCAGATAAATAAGGGCTGGAGACCTAATACTTAGTACAGTGATTACAGACAACAAATCTGTATTATAACCATTAAACTTGCTAAGAAACTAGATCTTAACTGCACCCAACACGAGAAGAAATGATAATTACATGACTAGATCCAGGTATTAGCTAAGGCTACAATATATTATATACTTTAAATTTACATAACATTACAAGTCAAATATACCTCAATTAAAAAAAAAAGGAAAGGAAATATACTTGTCAGTTCTTCAGAGAAGGTCATTCAAATCTTTATTTAAAACAATTTTACAGATGATACTTTCTACTATTTAGTACTGATACAATATGGTTCAGCTCAGAATTTCCACAATGGTCAGATGATTTTATCTCACAAGTGAAGACAGCTTTATATTTCGAAATGAACATCAACAACCAAGAAATGAAAAAGGATGTCTTTTAGAGATGGCCTTTTGATGGACCTGAGTGCAGAACTAAATAAAATAAACACAGAGCTATAAAAGAGAGACATTTCTAAATAAATTCTAGAACAATCTTCAAATAGAAAAAAGTAAAAACTCTGGATAAAATGATCCATACAAAAAGACTTGAAATTTTTTCTTGGCACTAGAATAAGAAGCAAAAACAAGGAAAAACAGAGGGGAATGTTTCTTTCATCTTGCAAGACAACACGTCCTTCAACTGAAATAAGATTCCAGTAGAATTTCAAAGACATTTAACAAGTTTCAGAAAGCTCAAGCTACTCTCTACCTTTAGATTCTTGGTCTTTATAACTGTTATATTAATAAAATCAAAGATTTAAAAAATGAGATTATTGTTTCATTTTAAAAATGCAGGTTTTCAAAATGAAGTAATAGCCACTGAAAATAACTTATTTTAAATGTGTCACTGCAAATAAATATGATTTGGTATTGGTCAGGGCATAAAAACCTTTGAGAAAACTTTGCTTTGTAAATTTGAAATTCACCCACTTTCATGAGTCCTCATTCTCAAGCCATGGAGAATAGTTATATTGTACAGGTCAACATCAAACCACAGAAAAACTAACAAAAAATAGAACTGACAGTGTGTCCAATCTCTTAAGGGAGAAGGATTTTCTAGGCTTTGAAGCACTGGGGGAAAAAGTACAAAGGAAAAGATGAATAATGTTAGAAAAATAAAAAATAGATACATATTGCCAACTAGGAAAATAAATATGAAAAAAAGCAAATAATCATTTTTCAACAAATGCTAAAAGGAAATAAGTGTTCAACTTAAAAAAAAAAAAAAGCTTGTACAAGTTATTAAGAAAAGCTCTAAGACCTAATAAATAAATTAGCAAGGAACATGGTATTATTTTGCTAGAGCTACCATAACAAATTGTAGACTGAGTGGTTTAAGCAAGAGAACTTTATTTTTTCACAGGGAAGGTAGAAAGTTCTGGAAAGTTTGGTTCCTCTCTCCTCTGTTTGTAGATGGCCACTCTCTCACTATGTCCTCATATGGTTGTCTCTTGGTCTTTGTGTTGTTGGTGTCCTAATCTCCTCTTAGGGACATCAGTCATATTGGATTAGATCCATCCATATGACCTCATTTTTCCTTAATATCTCTTTAAGGACCCTGTCTTCAAATACAGTCACATCCTGAGATACTGGTGGTTAGGACTTCAACATAGGAATTTTGGGGGGACATAATCCAGCTCATAGCAGAGATAAGCAATTCAAAAAAGAACACTGTCTAAAAAGATACATTAAAATGTTACCTTTGCTAATAAGTAAAGGAATGTTAATTAAAAGTAAAATATGATTGCATTTTTAAATTTATCAAGCTACTGATGATCAAAAATCATTTTAATGCTGGCAAGGATTCAGTTCCATGTGTGAAATGATTTCTACTGACAGCAGCGTAAACTGGCAAACACTTTGGAAAGTAAACTTGCAATACATTCAGGATTATAAAAAATATTAAACTCTCAATATAGATCAACACAATTGAGAAAATGATAATAAAAATATATCTAGAGATCAGGATATTTGCTTCTGGGGAGAGATCTTTACTGAAATATTATGCATCCAGGTATCATTTATAATGCCACAAATACTTGGAACAATTTAAAATGCCCACAATGGGAAACTCTTACTCTACACTTGATGAGCTGTTATGCAGGCACAGAAATGATATTTATAAATACTATGAAAAACATAAAATACCTAGAATTTTATTTTTAAAAAATAAAGTAGCATGCAAAGCTATATGTTAAAAGGGTGCATAGCATAAAAGGAGGCAGAGAACAAACCTAAAACCTTTTCTTGGAGATAACAGAACTGTGGGTTTATTTGTTCTTTCTGGTATTACACATTTTCAATTTCCTGGTTTTTATAATTTAAAATAATCATTTCAACTTAAGTAAGATTGGATTAAATTTGCAAAGTTTAGTTTGAATGCAATAAGCTTAGGCTACCATTTCAGCGGCTGGTTTAGAAGCTTTCCTTTCATCCTGCCAGAACCAAACATTGTGCTGAGTGCCACCTTCACACAACACCCATGGCCAACCCCACCTTCATTCCATCCCAGTCACTGCAGACGTAATAAAAATGAAAGGAGATCACTCTATGGAATTTCTATGAGATTCCCATCATAAATATTTGACAATCAATAGTAGATCAAGCTCACCTTCCAGGGAGCCCTGATGAGATCACTCCCTACTCAGTCTGTCAAACTAAGACTATCCATTGTGTGGGCCTAAAGATCAGAGCCATGTTTCACAAGTTCTGTAGACATCTCAATAGCAGTGGACACTTTATATCCACTGTCTTCTTCTATGACTCCAAGGGAAATATACAGAAGTTATGGTGAATTTCAACACATGGGTACCAACTCTTAGTAAATGCAGGCTGCAGACTTCATCATCAGAATTGGCGAAATGGTATATTTTACTCTTTGGTAAAATACAGAGATTCAAAGTACACACAGTCTAGGGGCACCTAGGTGGCTCAGTAGGCTAAGCATCTGACTTTTGATCTCAGCTCAGATCTTGATCTCCAGGTTGTGAGTTCAAGTCCCTCACTGGGCTCCACAGTGGGCATGGAGGCTACTTAAAAAACAAAAAGTACACACAGTCCTGGAGTTCATGAAGAGCTCCAAACTGTAAATTCGGTGCAATCAACTGCTAATCAAAAATATCAGGACTCAAACCACGTTCATTTACTTGATTATATTAACTTTAAACGGCATTCTAATTTCCCTACTAGGAGAGAAATAAGAAACGTAGTTGTGATGTTTTGAATAGTGTTCCCCCAAAACTCACATCCACTTGGGACCTTAGAACATGACCTTTTATGGAAGTAGATATAATTAAGGTAAAGATAAAGATGACATCATACTGGATTAGGGTGGGCCGCAAATCCAATGTGTCTTCAGAAGAGATAGAAAAGGACACACAGACACACAGAAAGAAGCCAAGACAGAAGTGAGTTAGAATTATGCTACCACAAATCAAATACTGAAAACTACTAGAAGCTGGAAGAGGTGAGAAAGAATCCTCCCCGAGTCTTCAGAAGGACCATAAGCCTACTGACACTTGAATTTTGAACTTCCAGCCTGTAGAACTAGGGAAAGAGAATAAGTTTCTGTTGTTTTAAGTCACCTAGTTTGTAGTAATTTGTTATGGAAGCCCTAAGAAATGAATGAAAATGAAACAGTGGTTTACAGAGAGAATTATCGTCACATTTCACTAAAACCATCCCTTTATTTTTTTAATTTGAATGCAATTAATTAACATATAGTATATTATTAGTTTCAGAGGTAGAGTTGAGTGATTCATCAGTCTTATATAAAACACTGTGCTCATTACATCACGTGCTTTCCTTAATGTCTACCACCCAGCTACCCCATCCCCTCACCCCCCTCCCCTCCAGCAACCCTCAGTTTGTTTCCTATGATTAAGAGTCTCTTAGGTTTTTTTCCCTCTCTGATTTCGTCTTGTTTTATTTTTCCCTCCCTTCCCCTATGATCCTCTGTTTTGTTTCTTAAATTCCACATACAAGTGAGGTCATATGGTAATTGTCTTTCTCTGATTGACTTATTTCGCTTAGCATAATACCCTCTAGTTACATCCACGATGTTGCAAATGGCAAGTTTTCATTTTTTTGATAGCTGAGTAATATTCCATTGTGTATGTATATATATATATATATATATATATATATATATATATATATATATACCACATCTTCTTTATCCATGCGTGGAGTCTGTTGATGGGTATCTGGGCTCTTTCCGTAATTTGGCTATTGTTGATAATGCTGTTATAAACATTGGGGCACGGTGCCCCTTTGGATCACTGTTTGTATCTTTGGGGTAGATACCTAGTAGTGCAATTGCTAGGTGGTAGGGCAGCTCTATTCTCAACTTTTTGAGGAACCTCTATACTGCTTTCCAGAGTGGCTGCACCAGCTTGCACTCCCACCAACAGTGTAAGAGGGTTCCCCTTTCTCCACATCCCTGCCAACATCTGTTGTTTCCTGACTTGTTAATTTTAGCCATTCTGACTGCTGTGAGGTGGTATCTCATTGTGGTTTTGATTTTTATTTCCCTGATGCCGAATGATGTTGAGCATTTTTTCAGGTGTCTGCTGGGCATTTGTATGTCTTCTTTGGAGAAATGTCTGTTCATGTCTTCTGCCCATTTCTTGATTGGATTATTTATTTTTTAGTTGTTGGGTTTGATAAGTTCTTTATAGATTTTGGATACTAGCCCTTTATCTGATAAGACTTTTGCAAAGATATTCTCCCATTCTGTTGTTTGTCTTTTGGTTTTGTTGACTGTTTCCTTTGCTGTGCAAAAGCTTTTTGTCTCGATGAAGTCCCAATAGTTCACTTTTGCCTTTGTTTCCCTTGCCTTTAGAGATGTGTCTAGCAAAAAGTTGCTGTGGCTGAGGTCACAGAGGTTGCTGCCTGTGTTCTCCTCGAGGATTCTGATGGATTCCTGTCTTGCATTTAAGTCTTTCATCCATTTTGAGTCTATTTTTGTGCATGAAAACCATCCCTTTCAATATTGGAAGCAGAATGGTGTGGTCGAAAGAGCTGGAGACAAAGGGTGCTGGCTCCATTCTGCAACTCTTCATTGGGCAAGCCAGTTAGCCTCTCCAAATACCCATTTAACTATCTCTAGAAGATACACATGATTAGAATATCAATTGCACAGGATTACTGACAAGACTAAATGAGATGATGTATGTAATCAGCACTGAAAAATTGTAAAGTGGACAGAAATGATTTTTTATTGTTGTCAGTGGTTCAGAGTAAATGTCAATTGTGCACTAGATGTCTATTTATGTGATATGAAAACTGAAAATATGAAAGTAATTTATACAAATACATGTTTTGTTTGCCTCTCAGTTCTTTCCTTATTACAGAATATTTTGGCCTAAAGGGTGGGTTTTTATCCTGAAGACTGACTTTGAATCCTGATATGAATCATTTATCACATAATCAAGTGAATTATCAGGGATGTTGCAGAAGGGGAGTGACCCAGAGCTCAGTTATTTTTAGCATTGTTGTGCTGTCTTTAATAATCATTTGTTCTATTTTTAGTCATACAAACGGGGATAAGAAGTAGATGGTGAGACAGTTTTAGTGTGTGAAACTAGTGACCGAAAAAATAAAAAGTCAGGGACAAAGAATCCAGCTCTTAATGTCCAGATGCTGGGTTTTTATGGCATTCTTCATATCTGAGGAAAGCAGCAGATAGAAGGTATCAAAGACAAGAAAAACAATTGTAGTTATTTCAGTGATAAACACAGTTCAATAATGCTCTTAGAAAACTCAAAGGACACCTGGGTGGCTCAGTCCATTGAGCATCTGACTCTTGGTTTTGGCTCAGGTCATGATCTCGGGGTTGTGAGATCAAGCCCCACATGAGGCTCCATGCTTAGCGTGGAGTCTGCTTCAGATTCTCTTTCCCTCTCCCCTGCTGTTTATGCTCTCTTTCTCTAAAATAAATAATCTTAAAAAATTAAAAAGAATTCAAGACTGTCATAACTACTACAATTACTCAATTCTTAAAGTAACAGATTAGGTGTACCATTCAAAAACCTGAATTCATGACTCAACTGTGAATCTTTTTACGCAGTAAAAATATTATCTATATTTGATAATGATTTCAAACTCTGTCTCACGAAATTAATGCCATCCAAACATGTTTTCAAAATTAAATGGAAGGTATGGTCACAGCTCCTGGCATTCTTATTTTCTACCTCATTCCCAAAAGGCAATTGATAGTGAACATAACTGATGATGGTGTTCCTATCAAAACAATCAGACAGCAAACTGCACCCCCCCCCCGACTCAAAGAGCATTTTATCAAGATTGGGTCATCAGCTCTGTGATCACAGCTGACCTTCAGTGGAATCACACTATCTTGATGGCTGTCACTGCCCCCCCCTTTGATATTCAAACAGAGAATCAATGTGGCCAGTGACATTTCCTCCTGACTCTGACCTTACTGCCCTCTCCCACTCAATACCACCCACCCAACATGCAAGTGGAAAGTAATTAAGATGGAAAAGAACTTGAACCCCTGCAGAATTTCTCTCCATCCTCCCCCATTATTTCAGACCATCACCCACTCTTGGGTAGTCACTGCCATATTCACCTGATGAGGGCCTTCCTTCATCACCTGACTTCTGTTCACGTCTGTATCTACATCTCCCACATGGCCCTCCACACACACTATGCTGCCATCACAATGAGGGCCCAAGGCCCTCTCCCGCTCTGGGGCTTGTGAGTAGAAAAAATAGCAGGGCATGCCTACATGGAGCAGACATAGTTAAGGTTCTTCCTGAACACCTCTCCCTGCTGAATCTCCTGCTCTTTTCTATGTACCCTTAGATTATACTTCTCATCACTTCATATTTCCTACTTAGAGTCTAAGTTTCCTAAGACTGGGACACAATATTCCACCGATACCCTTATTTAAGCATAAAATCAGCACAAAGAAAGTATCTGAAACACCTTTATTTATTTATTTTTAAAAATTTTATTTTAGAGAGAGAGCAAGCTTGCACTTGAGGTGAGCAAGGGGCAAAGGAAGAGGGAGACAAGCAGACTCTCCACAGAGCAGGGAGCCCAACACAGGGCTCAGTCCCAGGACCCTGAGATTATGACCTGAGCTGAAATCAAGAGTCAGATGTTTAACCAGCTGAGCCACACAGACACCCTTTTTTTTTTTTTTTTAAATAGAGCTTATGTGTACACAAGCGGGGTGGGGGTGGAGGGGAGGAGGGGCAGAGGGAGACAGCGAATCTTAAGCAGGTTCCATGCTCAGTGTGGAGGCTGATGCAGCTCTCAATCTCACAACCCTGAGATCCTGACCTGCTGAAATTAAGGGTTGGATGCTTGACCAATTGAGCCAGGTGCCCCTGAAACAGCTTTACATATAAGCTAATGGAATTAAAACCTGAGCTAATTTCCTATTCCATAACATAACACAAGTTGTTTAAATTCTCCATGCTTCACTGTTTACTGGGTACAAAATTGTTTAGAATTAAGGATCAAATGATATGGACTATATGAATATGTTTCATATACTTTAAAGTATCTTATAAATGAAATGACTATGATCAGTTTTATTTTAAAAAATTCTATTGACTCAACAAAGTACACCCAATATTGATGCTTGATGGGAGTAGACAGAGATCACCTTACAGGGTGTGTTCCATAGAATTTTAAGGCCTTGGGGCGCCTGGGTGGCTCAGTCGTTAAGCGTCTGCCTTCGGCTCAGGTCATGATCTCAGGGTCCTGGGATCGAGCCCCACATTGCGCTCCCTGTTCCGCCGGAAGCCTGCTTCTCCCTCTCCCACTCCCCCTTTTTGTGTTCCCTCTCTCGCTGTCTCTGTCAAATAAATAAATAAAATCTCAAAAAAAAAAAAAAAAAGAATTTTAAGGCCTCATACATTTTCCAGGGCTGCATGACCCAATCTGACCAAGGAAATGAGGAGGGAAAGAAGCCGAAATAAAGAGTATGATGCTCACGTGAAGGAAAATGTCCAGAATGATTTCAGAGCGCAAAGATTTCCATCACCACACTCAGAGTTGCCACCAGCTCTGTGGTTCCCTCAGATGTCCCTCCTTACCTCTAGGTCTGAGACTGTGTTGGGAATCAGTATGCCGTGGTTTTACTCTCCATTAAGTGAGGCATTGACATCCTTTGAGAAAAGTGGCTAATTATAAATATATTTTCAAAATAAATGTTACCATTTACTCAGCATTCACTAAGGACCAAGTATGAAGTATGCTACAACGTTTCATACACATTGTTGTCTAATCTGGTGTGCCTGGGAGGTGCCAGACTGAGTCAGAAACATGTGGTTGCCCTTAGAAGGACAGTAATCTAAAACAAACTATGTTTTCCAAATGCCCGATACTGATTCGTAGTTGACACTGTGGGCAGGAGAATGGAGAAGGCAGGCTGCTGATGTCAGCACCTCAAATTAACAATCTCATTTGGCCAGTGGACTTGGTTAGGTGGGGTCCCCACACCTCCTAGTTACACAAGACTTCAGGCTTCTATTGTTACTTAAGGCCACTCCTTTGTAGGGGGTAGAGGGTTGTACCTCACAAAGTAAATCACAGAGAGCACTCTCCTAGACGGCAGTTCTGGGGAATACATTGGATTTCCTTTTCTTCACACTCTTGCTGTCTGGTTGATTACCCAAGCCTTGCAGGGTGAACAGAACCTGATCGAACTGAGCTTCTACAGAGGCCAGACAGAGGGGATGTGATCACAGACACCATAAGAAAGCCCTCAGCCAAACCCAGGGTACAAGACACCAGACAGAACAAACATCCTGTTTCTCAAAAAAAATCAATGGCCTGAATAAAAAAGAAAAAGGAGCAAGCATGATACATTAAGCGACTGGGAAAACGGCTGCCAAATGTAATAAAAGGACTTTGGATTCTGATGTAAACAAACACACTATTAAAAGAATTCTTGAGATGACTTGATGAAATATAAATAGGAAACTATAGATTGAGTAATAAACTTTTTAAAGGAATTATTATTAATTGTGGTAAGTGTGATCATGACATGAGCTTTATGTATAAACCTGTTCTTATCAACTGGAGATGCATATTTAGGAATTTGTAGGAGATAAGCCTTATGTCTAGCATTTATTTTAAAATACGATGAGTTCCCCCCTGCAATAAATTAATAGATGAAACAAGTTTGGCAAATTGTTGATAACTGTCACAGCTAGGTAAAAGATACATGAGGTTTATTATACTATTCACTTGCATCTGTTTATGTTTGAAATTTTCAAAATAGAAAGATTTAAGAAAAGTAAATGAACTGATTCTGTTTATCTCAAAAAGGGGCATTTGCACCTGCCAGGTAATGTGTCCAAGTTTTATAAATCTCCAGATCCATTTAGATTCATATGAAATCATAACTGGGGTGAACACAGGGATAGAAAAAACAAGAGGAGCCATGAGAAAAAGGAGCCTGAGGGAGGGAGGGTATTAACAGAACATCAGACGGAACAATCAATAATTATGTACATAGGCACAATATGAAAGATGTTAATGAACTCCAAGTAAGAGAAGTTCAAGGAAAAGGTGACAAAACTGCTAATAGAAAATAACACTCTGGTGGCATAATTCCCTTCTTCCTTCAAGATCCATCTCTAAAGTTACAGATCTGCATGGCTTTTTTTTTGCTAACTCCCAAAGGCTGGAAGCCGCTTCCTGTCTGAGATTTCACAAAGCTTTATTCATACTTTTCTATTTTTTTTCCCACTTTACAAAGGAAGAGATATTGACTAGCTCAAGCCTTGGAATGTGGTATATGGATTTGCTGAAGAAATATTAGCATATATGTGTGTGTGTTCCTTATGATTTTCTACAAACAAGAACATGCTGTTTGCAAATAAACTTTTATTTCTGTTCTTCAAAAAAAAAAAAAAGGCACTATCAGTGGAGGGAATAGATGGATGGATGGTTGATGGATGGATGGGCACTGAAGAAGGAGGAAGAAAGGGAGAGAGGGGAAAAAAGAAAGAAGTGCTATTCCCTCCTAAGGGGAAAAACCACTGGCATCAGAGTGTGGGGACTCATGTTTAAGAAAAGACTTCATTTAAATAATCCCAAACCAATCAGAATCAGATGCATGGCTTTCCTTAGTAGCCTACTACCAGGAATTTGTTTGCTCTGTTTTGTTTTAGCTAGACTAAGTCCACACATTCTCTTTGTGCAAGCAATTCATCAAATATGCCAGGCTAGAAACAGCTGAGATTTTCTCTCTCTCTCTCTCTCTCTCTCTGAGAAAAGAAACTTTACATTGAGCTATCACATGCATAGTTATTTTTATTTGACTCTCAGTTGAAATACCTCTGCTGCACAGCATATTGAATACTTTATTGACCATAAAATGTGCTGTGGCAATTAGAGGTTTTTATTTTTTCTAAGCATTTTGCCTTTCTGGAGGCCCTTGGAGCTCATTCCCATTCATCAGTTTTTCTAGGATGTTTGCAATTTAGCAACACTGAGTTGGAAATTTAGCTAAATATCTAGCATCTTTGAGGGAGTGTTTCCAAGATCTGCAATTAAACAATGCAGGGTAAAGTATGGTAAAGTTCCTAATACTTAGAAAATCGACAAAGGTCTTTCACACTAGCTAACACACTAAGATCTTACAAAATGTACATTATGTAAATCAGGAGCAAATCAACTTAAGAGACTGCCTTATAAATCATTCAGCTATGCCCAGCAGTCCCTGGGTGCACAAGATGCTAGTTAATCCTCAAGTTATTTTCGAAGTGAGCATTTCTTTTTGGCATCACCAGGGAAAAGAGCATAGACCTCAGGCAGAAACCAGGTTTAAACAGCATGAGCTTTCAGATCTCATACCTTAAACACAGAGTTTGGAACTAAGAACAAAGGACACACACAAAAAACGGTATTCTGTAAGTCGAAGGGCTGGACCCATGCATTCACCAATAAATATTCATTGAATGCATGAAAGGAAGAAGAATCCTTTCTGGTCTCCAGGGAATATGGCCAGGCTGTTCTCAGCAAGCTAATGGCAAATGGAATGCCTGAGCTAAGACAGAACTGAAACCTATGACATTTATATCCCCCTTTGTACATTTCCCTCCCTGTGTCCCCAACCAGGTTAGTGGGGGAGACCAGAACTCGTCTTCAGCTCTCTGGATCTACCCATGTTGTTTTCTGTAGATTACACAGCTGCTTTACAGGAACTTCTTACTGGAGCATTTTGTCTTTTCTGAAATCAGAGTCAAGCTCATGCCTTGAGCCTTTGGGTCTATACCTCTGATGACATTCTGATGAGGTGGGACAGGTGCAGTGGGGACCACCCCAAGCAGGGCTTCCTAATCCACTCTCAGTCTATTCCCTATCTCTTCCGAACCTCTCATTCGGAACTTCATGGGCTACTGCTTAGTTGCACCGAAAACCTACCCAGCGTTGGGCGTGCTGGTGGTGCTGCAGGGAACAAAACACAAATGTCCCCTCTTCTGAAGGAGCTCCTATTCTGGTGACTTAAAATGAGCATCGATGGCTATACAATTTCAATTATACAAGATTAATAAGTCATAGATATCTGTTATATGACATTTAACTGTAGTTAATGATACCGTAGCATACACTCAAAACATGTTAAAAGCAGATCTCATGTTCAGTGTACTTATCACAATAAAATACATGCACGCATACACACACATACACACATACACCCACCCACACCCACCGCCCCCCCCCCACACGTAAATGGGCGTGCAGTAAGGTTTGCATCTGCGCACAAGAGTCATCTTGCAAAGTACTCTAGGTGCAGTGTTTTTTTCTCGAATTCTCTCAAAACTATTTCTTCCCAGTTTCTGCTCAACTGAGATCTAATAAAGGAAGTTTCCCCTAGTCACCTTTAAAAAAATGTCTCTCCTTGCTTCATCATTCTTCCACTCCTGCACCGTCTTTATGACTGCTTTATTTTTCAACTGAGCCTTTCCCTCAACCTGACACAAGTTTACTTATTTATTAGTTTATTATGTCTCCCCTTGCTAGAACATAAACTCTCAGGGCGGGAAACTTGGTCAATTCACTATTGAGTCTATGGCACATCGTAAGGCTCAATAAACATTTGTTTGAAAGAATGAATGTATGAATAACCATGAGCACTGGTATAACCTTTATTCCAGATGGAGCAGTCAACACTTACTGAGACATTTGCCCAACATCATTCTACTGATAAATACTGAAGCCAGAGCTCAGACCAGGTCTTGCAGAATAGAAAACCTGTCCTCTTGATCCCTGCTCCAAATCATCCTGTTTCACAGAACCATTACCTCCACATGTCTAATCCATGAAGCTTCCCTAAGCCTCAGTTTCCCCGGATGAGATGAAGACACTAACGAGAAGAAAGGCCGCTAAACAATTTATAGGATAAGGCAACAAGAAAACTGCAAATGTCATCTGGAGAACCTTCTGAATAAGACAGAAGACAGATCATCTTGTACAGAGTTAACATAAAAATAAGTACTATCAAGGAAAAGTGGAAAGAACGAGAACTTTCTAAGAGTCAAGAATGGGTGTTAATCTGCTCACTCTCTCAACCTCAGTTTTCATATCTATAAAGTAGAATAATGTCTACCTTTCCCCAACCCAAGGCTGTTGGCAGAAGGAAATGAGATAATGAATGTAAAATTTCTAGCACAAATTGAAGCAGAATAAGGGACTCATTTAGTCACATTACTTAAATAAGTCCTCAGTAAATAGACTGAAATATATAATTCAGTCTTTGTTATTCATCTATTAATGACTCACACAAAAAAAAACAAAAAACAAAAGCAGCAGAGAAAACAGTGCTGAGCACCTCAAAGGAACACACAGCCTTTCTCCAGAGCCCCTGCACCTGGAGGACAAGGGATGTGTAGCAGTCACAAGCACTGGTCTCTAACCCCACAGAAGATGTTCCAAATTTATTTGCTGAAATCAATTGATCAGGCTGGTATAGTAGCATCCAAATATTTATCTGAATATAACTAATAAAGTTCCCAAACACTCTTCAGGAAATCACCTAATCACTTACTAGTCAAATATCTGGTTAAAATATTTGGAGTTAATGAAAGATCTTTTTTTAAAAAAAAGATTTATTTATTTGACAGAGAGAGAGAGATAGCAAGAGCAGAAACACAAGCAGGGGAAGTGGGAGAGGGAGAAGCAGGCTCTCCACTCGAGTAGGGAGCCCGATGCAGGGCTCCATCCCAGGACCCTGGGATCATGACCTGAGCTGAAGACAGACACTTAACCATCTGAGCCACCCAGGTGCCCCAATGAAAGATCTTTAATAAAAGTAGTAGTAGGGGCGCCTGGTGGCTCAGCGGGTTAAGCGTCTGTGATTTCGGCTCAGGTCATGATCTCAGGGTCGGGAGATGGAGCGCCGAGTTGGGCTCCATGCTTAGCTCAGAATCTGTCTCAGACTCTCTCTGCCCCTCAAATTAGTAAGTAAGTAGATGTATGTATGTATGTATGTATGTATTGGTAACATTCAGTACATATTCACAGACACTCTGCATTTTAATTTGCATTAATACAATTCTCAGAAAAAAAATTGCTAATGCTCTAGCTCTGATGTGGTCTTAGCCATTTATCTTCTCACAGTTTCTATAGTTGTTGATAGCAGAGTAATGATCTTATGTCATGGTTGAATTGATACAATAAATTGTATTTTTTTCTTAGATTGTATTAGAAGCTATGAATGGCTCTATCACCTCTGAAACAGCCTTGGGAATGCAACACATTTTTAATTTCATGGGCCTTTCTTTTTAGAATCAGATTATTTGCTTGACAACCTAAAAATTCTGTCCACCTTAAAGGGATATCCTTAAAAACATGTACTTTTCTCTATTTCTTTCTCAATTCTTAGAGAAATGAAGAAATATTTCTCCTATTTGGTCAGTTTGGAATCTCTGGACTGTTGGTTTTAGTTTCTGTTTTATGTTATTTTTTAATGCCTCCAAGTAGATAGCATTTAAAATAGCTGAGCTAAGTATTATAAGGAGTATCTTTCAATTTTGTATTCTCTCTCTCGTTTGGAGGAAGCCCAAAAGCATGTTTATTAGTTTTGCAACTATCTGACCACTTTAGGAGGGGCACAAATCTGCTTTGGTATTTTTGAATTACTCCTGAAATTATTCTTTACCCTTAAAAGCAAATCGATAAGAGCTCCAGAAATCTTTCAACTGTCATTTAGGGATATTGAAACACAAAGTAAACTCCCCTTGCAAAGAAGCAAATTACAAGAAAATCATCCAGAACACCTCTTTGTGTAGGTTAGATCACTGCTGAAAAAGAAAATCAGCTCATGCATCAATGTGAAGCTTATTAATAACTATCAAGAACCTATATTCAAATATTATCTTACCTAAGAGAGTACTTTACAACGGAATCACAGTATTTACCATGACATAAATCTCCCTCTCAACAGACAGTTAGAATACAATGGTTAGGAGATATATGGTGAGTGATGTCATTTCCCTCTAGTAGGAGAGAGTTAGCTACTTTATAACAGAACAGGCAGAAGACTTGGAACCAGCAGTCATGAGTTTGTATTCTGGCTTCATCACTTGCCAGCAATACCCGTATCTCTTATCTGAATTTCCCTCTTTGCCTTGTAAAGTGAGACTAATGATCTTTGTCACATAACCTATCGCTGTGTTCAATAAATGTTAGTTGAATTTAAGTCTAGTCTACAAGTGCAACCACATAATGGCTTCTTAGGAGAACCAACCAAGGAGTAGACCAAACTTCAACAGTTTGGGACTGGTTGGGGACTATTTGTAGTCACAGGTGAGGTCAGTATTGAGATGGTCTCTATATGTTGGCTTGAGACTGTTAACTACTAAGTGTATATCCTTACACAAGTTATTTAACATCAGTGTGCTGTATTTTCCTCCTTTGAGAAATTAGGCTAATAGGATCAACTCCCTAATTTTACCATTAGAAATGAATTCAAAAAAATGTGTACTTCACACAAAGCCAGGCATCTAGGAAACTGGTTAATAAAAATTTGCTGTTATTGATATTTTAAATAAGAAGAATAAGCAAAATTCATTCAATGAAAATTTTAGGAGGCACTTTGGGTCCCAGAGACCATCCTAGGAACAGGGGATACAGTGGTCAATAAAACCAGCAAGTTCTCAGCTCTCATGAAACCATTTCCTAGTAATGAATGATAGGACAACGTCACTGGGGACAATGTCAATAGTGCTCTGAAGACTATAAAACAAACCAATACGAAGAGAAACTAACTGCCAAGGTGTGTGTGCATGGTCATATTGGAGAGTGTATGTTTGGGAGGTAGTTTAAAAATAGGGTGATTACAGAATGCCTAAGACAAGAAACGTCTGCGCTCTGACCTACAGATAGGTAGCCAGCTGTTCACCCTGCTGACGTCTGTAGGACTCTAGCACGTGATTATTCAAGATGCATTTTCGGACCTTCTAAAATCTCAATTCTATAAATCCCAGGACAAAATAGGATCTGGATTTCAACATGTATATTTTATTCACTTTGCTTTGTCAGAAGGAATATCCACAGCTGCATAACCATCTACAAAGGGAGGCCTTTTACACGGCGAACCCATCATGTTCTTGGGAATTGAAGGTTCCCAGCTACTAGACTGATTGGCTGGGTGACAGTGGACTCATTCCTGGAGCAACCTAAACCTCAGTTACTTTGTCTACAAGATGGTCCCGAAACAAAATCAGTTACGGAATGGTTCTGGCAAAATGCCTGGTGCAGAAGAGACCCTCAAAATGGTAATTATCACTTTCTAGTGAGGAACTACGGCCTACTAGCAATGTGATCTTGGGGAAGTGGTGTAATTTCTCTGCACCTCAGTGTCCTAATCTGTTAGATGAGGCTGATGATATTAACAATAATCCCCACTTATTAGGCTTGTGTGAGAAATGAACAGAGTTGTGTACAGCATTGTGAGTGGGTCCCAGCACAGGGTAAAACTCAGTCAGGGCTCTTTACTCTTTTGCACTGCCACCCATGACTTTGATGTCCGGCATAATAGATTATAATCACTGGCTCACAGATCACTGTGAAAGAAAAATCGCTGCTGTTGACTTAAAAAGTACAGTGGACTAAGTTGTCCATGTGCAAATGTTACAAATACTAAGAACAATCACTTGTACCGTTCTTGCATCTTCCAGAGATTTTAAAATATTAATTAAATTTCTCTGCACAATGATGTGGTAAGAACCCTTGCTTTGGATAATTCTTCCCTTTTTGGTGGATTTACACATTGCCCTAAGATTGAGTCCGATTATCCCCAAATAGCTCGTCAATCAACACTGGCTGTATTTTATGTGCTATTCACAAATCACCCACGTGATTTTAAACATTAGCGACTTTTTAAAGAATGAAAGCATCCAACTGAATCTTCTTAGTTTTACATTATCGAGACACACAAATCTTCTTCAAAGATTTCCAGAATATTTAATTTAGAAGATCGACTGACATGGTTTTGCCCAAGGAGAGGTATCATGCTACTCTTCAAGGATATCAGTAATTGATCAGGATACTTTATCCCTGAGCCAACCCAGAGTGTGGCTTCCACACTGAGCTCCACAATGTCACTCCCAAGCAAACATACTGTAGAAGACGAGACCTACTGACCAGCCCTAATCTGGACTCAGCTTCTCATGTTAGAGTTGACTTCTGAGAAGTCTGAAGTCCTCAGAGGTGAACCTACTTTCCTGAGTTCACACAGCGGAAACTTCACCAATGTCAGTGACTAGAATCTAGTGGCTCGATGAATGAGTGTAAAGATCTTCAGTGTTCTGCTGGCACTCATAATAAAGCATGGCAGTACAAGGAAAATTCTAGTAGCAACTGTTCTATTAAAATGGGTGAAAACATACCACACACACTCATGCTACAAATTATTAACAGTGGAAAAAAATGGCTTTAAATGGCTTTTAATGGCTATAAAATGAAATAAAGTAGGAGACATGAACTATAAAACAACTATTTTAGTTGTTAAGAGCACCCTCTAAGCTTTCTTTTTCTTTTTCAAGATTTTTTTTAAATTTATTTGACAGAGAGCGAGCGAGAGCAGGAACACAAGCAGGGGGAGTGGGAGAGGGAGAAGCAGGCCTCCCGCTGAGCAGGAAGCCCAATGTGGGGCTCAATCCCAGGACCCTGGGATCATGACCTGAGCCAAAGGCAGATGCTTAATGACCGAGCCACCCAGGCGCCCCTAAGCTTTCAACAATATAACTTCTACATGGAAGCAGAGCAGTTACCAGGATGTGATCCATACATAGCCTTTCTTTGTGTACTTTTCTTAAATGCCCAACTGAGGCTTGTTCAGTGAACAAATGAAAATAATCTAAATTTTGGAGAAAAAAATATGCATTATTTGTAATTGTTGAGAATTGGATTCAACCTGGAAAGCCAAGGAAAATGATATATTAACTCAGAACATTGTACAGCCATTACAATGATCTCTTTCTTTTTTGCAGTAAGCTTATAAGAAAAATGGAAAACATAAAATTCTTATGTTCAAATAAAAAAGAATGAAAATTATATATATACACACACACACATATATATAAAATAAACTTGTATAACCAAAACAAAAAACCACATATACACACAGAGAAATACATTACAACATTAAAATTGAATGTGTCCTATAATGAGACTATATAATTTTTAACTATTTCTTCCAGATTTATCTTTTCCAAATTTACTCCTATGGAGGAAATGGGGAAGAAAATAGTATTAGTCAAAAACAAATTCATTTTTAAAAAAAAATACCTTACTTTCTAAATTGGAAGTCACCCAAATGGCTAAACAGGAGACAGGCTATTGTGGTTACACATACAAGTGACTATTCATATGATGGATAATTACAAAGCTATTTAGAAATCATGGTTTGAGAAAAATGTTTAATGATGTAATCTTAAATGTAAAAATATATTATAAATCTTTATATACAATAATTCTCAAAATGACTGGTGGAAATACACTGGAGCCACACAAACAAATATAGTATGTACCACATAGGTAATTTTAATTCTTCCACTAGCCACACTCTTAAAGTAAAAAGAAACATTTATTATTTCTCTTCTCCTGCTGGATTTAGGCTTTATTTGCTATTCTTTTTCCAGCTCCTTTAGGTTAGCTTGTGTATTTGAGACTTTTCTTGTTTCTTGAGAATGGCCTACAGCCCAGCAATTGCACTACTAGGTATTTACCCAAAGGATACAAACATTGTGATCTGAAGGGGCACCTGCACCCCAATGTTTATAGCAGCAATGTCCACAATAGTCAAACTACGGAAAGAGCCCAGATGTCCATCAACAGATGAATGGATAAAGAAAATGTGGGGTGTGTGTGTGTGTGTGTGTCTGTGTGTATGGGAATATGACTCAGCCATCAAAAAGGATGAAATCTTACCATTTGTAGTGATGTGAATGGAAATGGAGGGTATTATGCTAAGCAAAACAGGCCAATCAGAGAAAGACAATTATCATATGGTTTCACTCATACGTGGAATTTAAAAAACAAAACAGGATCATAGGGGAAGGGAGAGAAAAGCAAAATGGGATGAAATCAGAGGGAAACAAACCGTAAGAAACTACAGGAAACAAACTGAGGGTTGGTGGGGGGGGTGGGTAGGGTAACTGGGTGACAGGCATTAAGGAGGGCATGTGATGTAATGAGCACTGGGTGTTATATGCAATTGATGTATAACTGAACTCTACATCTGAAACTAATGATACACTGTAGGTTGATTAACTGAATTCAAATAAGATAAAAAATTAAAAAGAAACAAGTGACATTAATATTTTTAAAGGCTTTATTTTTTTATTTGTCAGAGAGAGAGAGAGCTCAGAAGCAGGGGGAGTGGCAGGCAGAGGGAGAAGCAGGCTCCCGGCTGAGCAAGGAGCCTGATGCAGGACTCGATCCCAGGACCCTGGGACCATGACCTGAGCCAAAGGCAGACACTTAACACCTGAGCCACCCAAGGTGTCCCAGAAACAGGTGACATTAATTTTAATAACATTTTATTTAGGCCAGTATACTCAGAATATTATTTCAACATGTAATTGGTAAGAAAAAATTATTAGTGAGATATATCACATTTTTTTCTACAGTCTTTGAAACCAGCGTGTATATTTTATATTCATAGTACATCTCAATTCAGACTAACTATATTTCAAGTGCTCATTAGCCACATGGACCCTACCACACAGCATCACAGTAGAGTGAAGCAGAGAAGGTTAGAAATTGTTGGCTTTTCTTATTAAGTTTAATCTATGGGCATGTGCTTTGTGTGTCCTCAAACCCTTATCCATGTACTCAGTAAGCAGTATTTATCTACCTATCTATATACACAAAACAATGAAATATTTTATATTATTTACATTTATATATAGATATATGTATATTACCATACACCCTTTACAATTCATTGCCCATGTTTAATGAACTGTTTTCCTTGTCTTACGCCCCCAGAGGTTAGCACAGTACTAGACTCAGTAAATCCCGGCTGGAATCAACTTAGAGAATACTAATGAAAAATAATTTTGAACAGAACCAGCTGTGCTTCATGAGAAGAGTCTCGGGGCAGAACCAAGCATATGGTTCTTCAACCACAAACAGAAAACAAACAAGCAAGGACACCAACCATTTTATTTTATTCTAAAGTCGTAAAGCCTACCATAATAAACAGTTTCCTATAAATAAAGATGGCATCCACTGGCCAACACTTAAGCATGTGATTAGAGTTATTAGTGGGATGGGCAGTGAGATTCTTCCACCAGTAATCAAAACTTCTTCCCAGTCCTGATTTTTCTTTCTTAGAGTGAATGCTCATAAAGTCTTTACAAGAGTGACATGGGGAGGGGAACCTCAGAAGGATGAGAAGGGGTATAGAGAGAGATGGAACTGGAAGGGGGAGGATTCATGTGGTGATTTGAGATGGGCTCTGATGGTCAAAGTCTACTATCCCCAGATGATGGACTGGAGAGAAGTCTTTCTGTTTAGGACAGTGCTTGGTACACAGTGAACACCTAATAATTGCTTCTAGATTAATGGATGGATGGATGAATCATTGATCTAATCCCCTTACTTGTCTGGGCACTCAGGAATGCATCGCTAACAAAAAAACTTAGGTCTACCCCTGGTAACAATTCCTGAACCTCCACCAGTTGAGTTCACCCAAGTGAAGAACATTGCCCAAATTATTTACTGCCATTATCATTGTAACTACTGCTGTTGACTGTGTCATGATAAACAAGGTCCACGGTTATGTGGTTCTCTAAACACAATAGCACATGCCATCTGGTGCTTATGATATGTACAAGGTGCTGGGGACTATGGTCCAACATAGAGCCAAAGTGGACTGCTCGGTCAGCCTCATTGTAACTAAAGAATAAACTGGGCTTTGCTCTCTTACTCAATAAAGGTTTATAATATTTTTTCTCTCACTGAATAAAAAAAGCTGGCTTAAATTTTGAATGCCAGCCACTGAACACACTCTACTGGCCACAAAAAGCCACAGTGCATTCAGGAGTATAGAGCGAAATCCCGAGGTAGTCTCAAAAATTAAACTCACCATTTTTAAAAATGTCTCCGAGCCAGGGTATTAGTTGGAAGTGGTAGGTACATTAAGGCTTGGGTCTGTCCCCTGAGCTGATTAACCTGAACCAGTTATCTCTCTGCTCTGAATCTCAATTTTCTCAGCAAAAGGGACTAATGGCAACTAAACGTGCACCCTTGGTTATTCTGAGGAGTAAATAACATAAGTCGAGTGCTTTTTCTCCAGTAGATGCTAAATTTTTCATTTCAGCTTTGATGTGTGCACCCTTCTTTTTGTTGAAAAACGAAGGCGGCAAAAAGGAAGAAAAACAATCTGATTTATCTCGAATTGTAAAAATCCCCAAGTTCGCTTTTTATGGTTTGCAAAAGGAACCTTGAGCCAACACACAGAATTTGGAAGCAGCCTGTGAGTTATAATAGGTTTGCTAGGAAATGGCTCGAGTGCCAGGAACTCTGGATCAGAGGAAAATTTATGCAATTAGATCATTTGGTCTAAATGAGATTATACATTTTAGCAATGAACGGTATGATTCTTTAGGTAAAGCCGGGAGAGTGTGTGTGGGCGGGGAGGGACCAGTAAGAAGAAATTCGATTTATTATAGAAACTTCACAGCCTTGCAGAAATGGAAATCCTACATGTATGATAAGCAGGCGTTTTCCATAATGGCTGCAGATAACAAATAAATTATTTCAGACAATTGTGTAGAGTACAGAGGGGGTGCAGGTTGGCAATTTTAGGAACATGGCTATCATACCAGCCTGGAAGACAAACCTTGAAGTTCAGGAGAAGAGAAAAGGTGAATATGCTAAAGATGTCAATATGAGTGAGGGCCAATTAATGGGCTAAGTTTGCAACTCAGAAGAGGAATAAGAAAAATCCAATGAGAAAGTTGGTAAGCGAGCTAGTCTGGATTTGGAGAGAAAGTGGAAGAGCCTCAGGCTATGTATCATGACACTAAGGCTTCTGTTTTCAGTGATTTATTTATATAAAAATGAAATAAAGTGTGTCATATTTTTACCCTTCGTTGGTGATGATTAATTATATCTGGCCAGGATCACTACCGTGAATACATCAACCACTGCCAACTCCCAGAAGACACTAGAAGATGGTTGAATTTGCTCTTTAAAACTAGCAAAGGCTTTCACTTCACACCCCTTAGTTGACCGGGCCAAAGAAAACACAGCTGCCCTTTCCACCCGAATCTCAGACAACCAGGAGACTGAAAGATCTATTGGACCTTGTGCTTCTTGGGACTGGGGACAGCCCAGGCCCCCTCTCGCCGGCCAGCCTCCCTGGAAGGGGACAAGTGTTAAATACGGCCACTGCAGAGGCATTTGCCAAAGTCTGGGAAGAAGAGTCGGCTCTGGCCGTCCAATTCATAACCCTTCGCTGCTATCATTAGAAGTTTTGCACTGAAACAGTGACGCTGGGAGACCCATTTCACAGTGTGCCTCCTTGTGACACAGCCTAGTTCTTCTCCCCCAAGTTAAGTTGAGCTACTAAGAGGAAATACAGGCTATGATTAGGACAGTCAACATAATAACAATATTAATAGGATTTTTAAGATGGGCCATGTTGTTGTTTCTGTCGTTTTACCATCAAGGGAATCTAATGTCTTTTGTCTTATGAATTCACTTGCGTGGCCTTGTTAATTATGCAAATGAGTGCCCACTGCTTTGGGAAAAGGCAATAATACATGACTGTGAGCGTCTATGTAAGACACGGGGGGTGTGTGTGTGTGACTGTGTGTGAGCTCCCAGGAGCATGCTTGTGTTACTTAACAAAAGCTATTTCATTCTGTCGTTATGCGATCAATCCCTGGGGAGAAGGTGGGCCATTCCAGAGTGGGGGGCTGTTTGCCAGGGGCCCCAGAGGGGTGGCATCAGGATGGTTCAGACAAGGCCTCAGGGAAGGGCTCACTCAGCAGCAGAGCAGCTCGTTAACTCAGAGACCTTTGCACAGTGTGTGTGAGGACAGAGAGCTGGTTCCCCAGAGCCCAAGCACTCTGGGGCTACTTCAAGGAGCAAGCTGGTCAGGGGAGAAAGCACAAAGTAAAGCGGGGGTCGGTCCTCCAAGGAGGTGTTTGCACCAGCGCCACCATGTGGCAACAATGTGTAAACACAGCAGTGGACTAGGATTGTCTCCAGCTGGTTTTGCGTGGGGTCTAACCCTCTGTGGGAGATGGTTCCTGGACTGTATAGGAATGAGAGGAAGAAAGAGAAGAACACGAAACAGGTGTCTTTCTGTTAATGGGGCAGGTGGTGGTCCGAGCAATACATAGTGTAAAAACTGAGCGAATGTGATCATTGGGTGCTGTCAGCTTTGTGAGAGGCCATCCTTTTTTTTTTTTTTCAATTAACTTATTTTTTTTTTATTATGCTCAGCCAACATATAGTACATCACTAGTTTTTGATGTAGTGTTCAATGATTCATTAGTTGCGTATAATACCCAGTGCTCATCACCACACGTGCCCTCCTTCTTGCAATAAAAATAAAGCACTGTGCTTGGCAGGCACTGATCCCACTGAATAGCTCCATAATAACCCTTGGAGCAGTTTCAGTTACACTATTTTACACAAGCAAAACTGAGGCCCAGAAAGTTTGAAGAAAATACCCCAGGTCACCTAAGGTTGCAACAGGCCAGGAGGGACTCACATGCAAGGTCATTTGTCCTCAAAATCCTGGGCCTCCAATCCCTGTTCTTGCTGCCCTCCCCACAGTCTGGAAGCAAATGTCCCCAGGTTTCCCTCTACTGCCCGAGCTGCTAGTCTAAAGTAAACATTCCCAACTGGTGAATCAAAATTGCAAATAACAAATACAACTTTGCTTAATTTCTCACAGTTCAGTAAGATTTTATGAAAAAAAATAGTTTTTCCTTTTTGATCTTCTGGCAGCTTAGTAAGTTGGAGAAAGTTAAGACTATTCTCATCTCATTTTAAGTGAGGCACAGAGACATTAAGTTTTCCCTGACTGGCCCTAATGCAAAGAGCTTGCAAGTCCCATATCCTTTAGAGAAAATCTTGTTTCACCCCATGGTAAACCAACATGGGGGGTAGTGGCCTGTAGTCAGAGTGCAGGTTTTACCAATTCATTCATTTCACTTACGTAAATAAAAGTCACGGAGCGCCTACCATCTAGTGGGCATTATTCTGGGTGCTGAGATATAGCAGTGATCCAAACAAAGAGCCTGCCCTCTTGGGACCTGCATTCTAGTGAAAAAGGCAGAAAATATGCAATGACACAAACTTGGGGATCAAGTGTCCGGTGGTGATCATTGTGATAAAGAAAAACAAAGCCAAGTAAATGGACAAAGAGCACGCGGCGGGGGGGGGGCAGGGGGGACAGGGAATCTCCGTCCTCAGAGAGACACCTGAGAAAAGGCAGGAGGTGGATCAGGGAGAAGACACCAAGTGCCCAAGTCCTAACAGGAATGTGCTTTGTGACAGAGGGAGGAGGGCAGCTGAGTGAGCAAACTGAGAGATGACCCTAGGGCGGGGGACGGAGCCAGATCACACCGGGCTTGACATGCCCTGGGGAGAAGGCTGGATTTGTATTCCAAGAATGGTGGGAAGCCAGGACGGTTTGGAGCAGGGTGTGGCAGAGCCGACCTACCTTTTAAAGGATAGCCCTTTGGCTGCAGGGGGATTAGAGAGAGCTGTGGGGTGGGAAGCCATACCAGGGAGAAATCAGGAAAATAGGATTAGGAAGCCACCAGCCATTCAGGTGGGAGAGGTGGATGTCTCAGAACAGGGTGGTAACTACAGCTGGGTTTATTTCCATCGTTGCAATACTTGTAAATTCTGTGACCCTGAGTTTAATGAACCCCTAAGTCTCAGCTTAATTTTTTTTTATTTTAAAATATAGTTTTTAAAGACCTCACAAGTCTGGACCAAGAGCAAACTCGCAACATAAAATGATATATCCCCAAATATATAAAACATTCATCATCATTTTCACCTGCCATCAAAAAAAAAATGTATACAGAGGGAGCTAAATAAACACAGAATTTGATTCAGCAATTGATCTGAAATATACTCACAATTTAGTAAAAGCAAACACCAACTTACTGTAAGCACAAAAGCAAGAAAATTTATCATGGACTTACCTGTTTTACATTGTACAGAGCTCTTGGTTCAGGTCAAGGAAATTAAAAGTGATCACTGAAAAACACAAAACTTCCAAGAATTTGCTCTTGCTATATATATACACACGGTACCCTATGGGGAAATTGAAAGACATGGCATCATACAAGAAATCAATCCTAGTTACACAATTCACTGCCTACACACCTCCAAGCAAGAAACCTTTGGGTGCCCTCATCATAAGCACATAATCACTGACTGAATTAGAAATGGAATATAAAATAATAGTAATTCTACACTGACATGTGTTATTTTTTAGATTCTCTAAAAGCCTCAGGTTTAAGAAAAATTGTTATGAGCTTCTAGATTTTATGATTTGAGATTAAAAAGAACACTTAAGGTAAAATAATTTGACTTTAAGGCATATTTAGACAGCTTCTAAGACCTGGGATTTTTAATTTGTTTTCATTTTTTTTACAAAAGTAATTTATTCTATGTTGACAAGTAATCATAATATAATAAGCATGTAAAATATAGATTCTGCTCTCCCTCTAAATAGTACTAGAAATTCCTCCACAGATACCTTAACTCTTTAGATCCCTAGTACATTTATTTTTTTTTAAAGATTTTATTTATTTATTTGACAGAGAGAGACACAGTGAGAGAGGGAACACAAGCAGGGGGAGTGGGAGAGGGAGAAGCAGGCTTCCCGCCAAGCAGGGAGCCCAATGCGGGGCTCGATCCCAGGACCCTGGGATCATGACCTGAGCCGAAGGCAGATGCTTAACGACTGAGCCACCCAGGCGCCTCTAAGTACATTTATTTTTAATTATAAATTCTGATTTAAGTACAGGAGTGCTTAGAAAACAGAGTATCACCCTGGTTTTATTATTACAATCCCGCATATCTAGGAAAAATGAGAAACACTTCAATCCCAAATCTTGCCCTCATTTATGACACATTTCTTGTTTGCTACTGCCACCTGCTGGTAGAGCCCTAAAATGTATACGTGAGCAGTCTCCACCCATCCATTAGGTTTTAGGAAAATTGATTGCATATTTGAAATTATTAAGTAACATAGTTCTCATTATAAAATGTACACATATTCATTAAAATATAGAAGAACACAAAGAAGGAACTAATCCCTGCATTCCCACCTCCCAGAGATAATATCTGGTATATAGCTTTCAAAAACATACATTCTCACAACCTTATGTTTTTCACCTAAAATATATTGTCAAAATTTATGTCATTTGGAGAGCCTGTCTGGTTCGGTCAGTAGAGCATGCTACTCTTGGTCTTGGGTTGTGAGTTCAAGCCCCATGTTGGGTGTAAAGATTACTTAAAAATAAAAAATAAAAAAATCTTAAAAATTTATGTCGTTTAATATTCTTATAGTGACCATGTTACATTTAATCATATAATACATAATTTTATTTTTGAACATTTGGTTTCTTAAATTTTGTTTATATACATATGTATATGCGTGTGTGTGTGTACACCCTGATATATAGACATATGGGTATCCAGGTAAGGATATATAGGTATCTCTAGATGTATAAATATATTTTTAGTAAAGTAATATGTTGGACTCAGCTCCATTTTTTATATAAAAGATTGCTGAAAATATAGTTCCTTAGTCAAAGAATATCAAAATATGAAGGTTTTCTTTTTTTTTTTTTTTTAAAGATTTTATTTATTTATTTGAGAGAGAGAGAATGAGAGACAGAGAGCATGAGAGGGAGGAAGGTCAGAGGGAGAAGCAGACTCCCCGCCAAGCAGGGAGCCCGATGCGGGACTCGATCCTGGGACTCCAGGATCATGACCTGAGCCGAAGGCAGTCGCTTAACCAACTGAGCCACCCAGGCAGGCGCCCCTGAAGGTTTTCAATATATATGGCCAAGCTCATCTCCAGAAGTCAATACCAATTCACACTCCTAAGAAAACTCTACTCTCTCCATATTTTCATCAACACTTTTTTTTTTTTTTTTTAAGATTTTATTTATTTATTTGAGAGAGAGAGAGTGAGCACGAGAGGGGGGGAGCGGGAGAGGGAGAAGCAGACTCCCTGCAGAGCAGGGAGCCCGATGCGGGACTCGATCCCGGGACTCCAGTATCATGACCTGAGCCGAAAGCAGTCGCCCAACCAACTGAGCCACCCAGGCGCCCCAACACTTCCTTTTATATACTTTAAAAAGCTACTCCAGTAGTTTCAAGAAGGAAACTGGGATGCTGCTACTATTGGTATTTATTCAATCATTGGACATTTTCTTTTCACATGTCTACTGGCCATTTCTATTTTCTCATTTCTAAAATGCCTTAGGCTTCTATGCCAGGTTTTCTGTTTTAGTGTTTGTATCGTAATAGAAGAAAATTAACGAAACTAACACAGTTTTGTGTATGTTCCAAATATTTTCCCCTACCATATATCACTTGATATCATCCATGGTAATTTTTAATATGTAGTGGTTTTAAATTTTGATTTAGTCAAATGTGTCAGTCTTCTCCTTCATGTTTCATCCCTGTGGTTTTACACTTAGAAATTCCTTCTCTGCTCTTGAAATTTGTCATTATTTTACTTCAAAGGAAATTGCTCACATCTCCTTCTCTGTGTTATCTAGATGATTTCCCCATAAAAGTTCATAAAGTTGCCTGGTATGAGAAGGAAGGGGGACCTATAAATCATTATCATGTTGTGGCCCCTGTCTTTTCCGCCAGGGCATGAATTAGGACACTGATGTGCAAAATATTTTGAAGACATTATAAGGAACCTCTTATTGTTAATGGGCTAGTTCTGCTCCATAGATGTCCATATTCATGTCCATAAGTTATGTTCAATTATCAACATAAAATAAAAATCATATTTTATGTCAAATAAAAACCCACCCTAAAATTCAACCACAAATGCAGGGTTCTATTATTGTGAGGCTAATGAAATGAGAAGGGGCACTAAGCAGAGAATAGACTGGCCAGTTGCCAATCACTTCATACTTCAAGAATTTGCTTTAACAAGCATCTTGTATAATGGGATGTCCCCACATTGATCACATGGTGAAGTAGAAAGGGTAGTGAACAACAAAAAATATCACAAATTGAGGCTCTAACAACACCATGACCTGCAAAAAAAAATCTTCTAATTTATCCTCCCTGAGTCTCCTTTCCTTCTGATTTAAAATGATGTAATTCACATTAGTGATTTCAAATTTGTCTTCACTCTCTAACTCACCACGATTTATATTGCTCAGACACACTTGGATAATATCTCATCCAGCTTAATAACAGCAATCAATAATCAATTATCACTATAATAATATACAACAATCACGTAGGTGCCCTCATACTCCACAGGGCATGCCATTTTGAAGAAACAATTAAAACGGAAATTTTTATATACCTGTAATATGACTACCACAGTAAGATACAGTGTTGGATAACTGACATCACCAAACACACCAATGAATAGGACTAAAGCGCCTGTTACTTCTGATCCCATTCACATGCAGACAAATACAATCTTACATATGTCAAGATTCATATTATGAACTCTGCCACTAGCAAATGACTGATAATGTATAGGCAAGGAAATATATACTCTGTCACTCAGGTATCTTGATGAGTCCATTACAAACTCAGAACTTTCCTGTCTTTTTTTTTTTTTTTTTAACCTTTTGGTTCTTTTCTTCTTGAATAACCTTAACACAAATACTTTTTATGATTTTCCTCTTTCATTCAGTGCTATAGACTAAATGTTAGTGCTCCCTCCCCCAAAGTCGTATGTTAAATCCTACCCCACAATGTGATGGTGGTAGGAGGCAGGGCTTTGGGGAGGTGATCAAGTTGTGAGGATGGAGTCTCATGAATGGGCTTAGTGTCCCCATAAGTAGAGACCCCAGAGAGGCTCATCCCCACTCCACCATGTGGGAACGCAGTAAGAAGATGGCCGTCGATGAACCAGGAAGCAAATTCTCACCAGATACCAAATCTGGCAGTGCCCTTGATCTTGGACTTCCCACCCCCCAGAATTGTAAGAAATAAATTTCTGTTGTTTATAAGCCACCCAGCCTATGGTATGTTGTTATAGCAATTTGAATGGACTAAGATGTTTATCCATTAATAAAAGTTGAAGTTTTTCTTTAAATGTCCAAACCAGGGGGTAGATCTGCCTATAAAATTTGTAATTTTAGACTGTACTCATGGTTAGACTAAAACCCTCATTTGGGAAAGATAAATGGTAGTTTGATTATGATGGTTATGCTTAACACTTCAAAGACAAGTATAGGACAACTGTCCTGGCCTGACCAGGCTGAGTTCTCTTTCTCCCCCTGAGACCCAGCTGCAGGGCAGAAAAGAAATGCACAATTTTTATAACTCTTACGATCAAAAAAGAGGCCACATGGCAACTCCTCCAAGTGAAGTATGTTTATATGGTTTTATCTGTTTGTCTTTCTTGAAACTAAAGTCTCAAAGTTATTCTCATGTGTTGTTTTACAGAAGAGATTCTGCATATAGATTCTGTAACAGAAACTATTACAAACAGCATTTTTTTAGAGCAAATATAGAAGCACAGTGCACGTAACTCCTAAAGTACCCGTTTGCTAAAAATTAAGGCAGGGGCACCTGGGTGGCTCAGCTGGTTAAGCAACCGACTCTTGATTTTAGTTCAGGTCATGATCTCAGGGTCGTGAGATTGAGCCCCACATTGGGCTCCATGCTGGGCATGGACCCTGCTTAAGATTCTCTCTCTCCCTCTCCCCCTGTCCCTCTCCCACCTGCTTGTGTGCATGCATGCGCTCTGTCTCTCTCTCTAAAAAAAAATAAAGGCATAATATAAAAATAATAAGATTTTTTGAGGAGCTAAGCTAATATGATCCAAATGTACTCAAATATAGTAGTAGTAGTAGTAATAATAATATCAACTAACCTGACTGACTTCTCACACTACACCAGCTGCCCCATAGTCAGGCTGCCCATATGCAAATCCCACTTCCATCGCTTACTGGCTGTAGGACCTGGGGCCGATTCTTCAGCCGTCTTTGACTTGGTTTTCTCATCTGTAAGATTGGGAAGGTGCGACCAGCACCCACCTCAGAGGATAGTTGTGAGGATTATGTTTCGTGTGTTTATCTTGTGTATGTCTGCATCAGACGATAAAACCCGCTGTTATTTTACAATTGATGCTTGCCTCTCCCACATTTCCTGTCCCATTAATTTCTTGACAATAAGGGTTTCTACCATGATGAAAAACAAAACGTGGCATTCTCCCAGAAAGATATTTAGATGTTGATAAGCATTCTGCTTTCCTCTTTATATGCATGGCCATTTTAAGGCTATTATAAACCTGCAGTGGTAATGCTGAAATGTAATAGATCTCTAGGGTCACAAAACACCGCAAACAAGGATGGTAACTCTATTAGCATTTCACAAGTATAGAAAGATTTTGAGCCCAGGTTCTCCTGCCATAATAACTAGAAAGGCTGTGGAATATAAATATAAAAAGATGGGAGATATTATTGAAAAGTGAAGTCTGCCAGAAAGTGCATGTCACAATTGCTGACACAGTGATTTCAGCAGAAATGCATACTTAGTAAATATTATGAAAACAAATCTGAGGTTCTCTTTAACGATAGTGGGCCAAATACAGGCATTCCCTCCACAAATAGCCATGAAAATGAAAACATAGTAGTTTTTAAATAGGATGCATAGAGAGTGACATAGAACAGCAGAGAATAAAATTTTTCAAGCTGGAAATGTGAGGATTTATGGAATCTGATTTTTGTCACTTGAGGAAATGAAATCTTTACCAAGTAGTACAACATGATTTGCTTGCCTGGCTCCCAAAAGGTTCAGTTAATTCCTCTCCCTACCTAGAAATGGCTGTAAAAAGGGACTAAAAAAAAAAAAAAAGATTAGTGAGACCTCCCCCCAGACTCTCCTCATACTCTTGACAGCTGGGCAATCCACCATCTCTACCACCCTCATCTGCCGAAGACTGGCCATTGACTTTTTTGGGTAGGGTGAAACTGAGGGCTTTGGCACTAGATGAAACCACATGCAGTTGAGATGAGCGTCCCATATTAAACATAGGAGAGATTCAGAGGAAGAGTTTATAATTCAGATTGAGACTCCTCAGCCTCCCCACCACCAACCTGCAGGAGCTGGTAGTCAACCTGATAATGTGCGGTCATAAGACAGGAAGATGCTTCACTCAGAAACATACCATCCAGTGCTAGTTTCCTAGGATCACTGTAACACCTCACCACACACTGATGGGTTAAAATAACAGAAATTTATTCTCTCACAGTTCTGGAGACCAGAAGACCAAAACTAAGAAGTGGGCAGGGTTGGTTCCTTCAGAAGACTCTGAGGGAGAATCCAACCCCAGCTTTTAGTCACTCACAATCCTTGGTGTTCCTTAGCTAGCGGTTGCTCTCTAACTTTTGCCTCCATCTTCACATGCTCATTTCTTCTGTATACGTCTCTATGTCTTCTCCTTTTCTTTGTCTTATAAAGACAATCTCATTGAATTAGGACCCACCCTAATCCACAAGGACCTCAACTCTACCCTTATCACATCTGCAAAGACCCTCACCTCAAAAAGGTTAATATTCAGAGTTCCAGGTATACTGAAGTTTGAGGAGATATTATCCAACCTACAGCATACCCCCAAGAGAAAAGGCCAAAAATGGGGTTCTTATTGGGATTTCCCAATTAAATAGCACAGCCATATATCCCTCTACAGTGAAACTCAGAGTCTTTTTTTTTTTAAGATTTTATTTATTAATTATTATTTTTTTTTTGACAAAGAGAAAGAGACAGCTAGAGAGGGAACACAAGCAGGGGGAGTGGGAGTGGGAGAAGCAGGCTCCTGGCTGAGCAGGGAACCCGATGTGGGGCTCGATCCCAAGATCCTGGGATCATGACCCGAGCCGAAGGCAGGCGCTTAACAACTGACCCACCCAGGCACCCGGAAACTCAGAGTCTTTAATCTCCTTTCCTCCCTCCTCACAGGCCCAGAGCTTCTGATCTGTTATTCAGTGGCCAACTCTTAAATAGAAATTATGCAGAGATGAAATCTACAAAAATATTCATGAAATAAGAGAAATTTTTGAAGCAAGAACAACGATACTATAAAAAGGGACAATTGTAAGATAAAATTCAATTAAAATTATTACTATGAAAATAAAGAAAAACTCAGTGGAAGTTCTGGAAGACAGAACTGAAGAAATCTCTTAGGAAGTGAACAGAGCACAAAGAGATGATGAGTAGGATACAAAAAAAGATAAGAAAATTAAAGGATGAGACCAAGAGATATGATATTTGAATAGGAATTCCAGAAACTATAAAGAAAAAGTGGAAAATACATAAGTAAAGATATAATTCAATAGGACTTCCCAAAATACTGAGGATATGAAGTCCTAGATTGAAAGCACAGCAAAATACAACAAAATGATGAAATTGGACCTCCATTAGAAACATGATCATGAAATGTCAAAACACAGGAAACAAAAGAAAATCCTCATGGGCAGGAAAATGGTGTTGAACACAAACAACCAAACATCAGAATGCAAATGGATTTCACTAAAGCTAGAAAATAGAGAATTTGAAATCTCTTTACATTTCTAAACAAGATTTTTATATAAAGCCAAGGAAAATCAAGGTTTTATGAGGCTCTGAAGCTTACATAATTTGGGAAGGTTCTTTTTAAGAAAAATAATTCAAAATTATAAATACAAAATTAGACATAAGGGTCTTAAAAGTGATCCATGCAAATGAAAGTTCCTAAAGCATACCTTAATTTTTCAGTGTATCTGCTTTCAAATCCAGGATCCTATAAACATTCAGAATATCAAAAAGTGAGAAGGTAGAAAATCTAAAAATTAACAATACTAAGTCCCATGTACCCTTTCACAGGAACCTATTGGAGGAACTCCTTCACTAAATGTCCTCAAAAGAAGACTCCCACTCCCAGAAAGATTAATTAGATACCCATTTGCCTCTTCTTCCTGCTCAGCACAACTAAGAACTCTGGACATCATGCATATAACAAACATATGGAGATTCTGAAAAGTGGAAAGAAAAAGACAGACTGACTAGGAACCTAAGGACACAAAAAACAACATGGTGGGGAATTCCTTGGGTTTACTTTTTGCCTCAAATATCCCAGACTGAGTGATGGAGAAGCTAACAACCCAGAAATGATGAAAGGCACAAACACAACAAGTCCCAAGAAAATCTTGCTCTCTCTAGCCGAACAAGCAGAGAAAGGGAAGGCTAACAGGACAAGAACTTTTAGACACCCCTGCTGAACACCTCAGAGAAAAAACAAAAATGCCCCTCTTCATCCAGAGGAACAGTGTCCAAAAGGTCTGCTGAGATACAATATTTAAGGAAGATCCAGGGTCTCATAACATCATGCCCCAAATATCCAGATTTCAATCAATATGTCATCTTGAATGAAAAAAAGAGAGTCAACAGATTTCAACACTGAGATGTCAGATATGTGAGAATCGCTGACGAACAATTATATAGTGCTTTAAACAAATGAAAGAAAATCTCAGCAAAGGGACGCCTATGTGGCTCAGTTTGTTAAGCATCTGCCTTCAGCTCAGGTCATAATCCCAGGATCCTGGGATCGAGTCCCACATTGGTATCCTTGCTCAGCAGGGAGCCTGCTTCTCCTTCTGCCTACAGCTTCCCCTGCTTGTGCTCTCTAGCTCGTGCTGTCTCTCTAACAAACAAACAAAAATCTCAGCAAGGAAATTGAACATATCAGCAAAGAAACAAGGCATAAAAAAACTTTAGAACTAAAAAATACATACTGTAATTTAAAAATAAATGAATCGCCTCAACAGCAGAAATAATATGACAAACAAAATCATCAGTGAATTTGAAGGTAGAACAACAGAAATGACACAATCCAAACAAAATGAAAATAAGCTAACAGATGAACAAAGCCTCAAAGACTTATATGGAGTATAACAGAAGATCTAATATTTATGTGATTGCAATCACAGCAGGAGAGGAGAAAGAAGACAGGACTAAAACAGTATTTGAAGAAATAATGGCTGAACTGCCCAAATTTGGGAAGACATAAACCCCACAGATTCAAGAAGCCAAGTGAGCGCCACACAGGAGAAACCCGAAGAAATACCTATGAAAATACATCACAATTCAACTTCTGAAAAATAACCTCAACTTCCAATCTTGAAACAGGAGAAAAGACATCTCACCCTACTTTCTCTGTCACTCTGGATATGGAGCCTGCTTAAGATTCTCTCCCTCCCTCTCCTTCTCCCCCTCCCCCCTCACATGCTCACTCTCTCCCTCTTTTTCCCTCTCCCTCAAAAAAAAAAAAAAAGAAAGAAAGAAATTAAGCCTATACTTATCAAATGACCCAGCAATCACACTCCCAAGCATTTATACCAAATATTTATTTTTTGAATTTTATTATTTATTTGAGAGAGAGAGCAAACATGAATGGGGGGAGGGGCAGAGGGAGAGGAGAAGCAGACTCCCCGCTGAGCAGGAAACCCGACATAGGACTCGATCTCAGGACCCCAGGATCATAACCTGAGCCGAAGGCAGACACCTAACCAACTGAGCTACCCAGGCACCTACATTTACACCAAGTAAATGAAAAGTCATGTTTACATAAAAATCTGTATACAGATGTTCATAGCAGCTTCATTTGTAACAGTCAAAAACTTAGAAAAAAAGAAAATATCCTACAATAAGTGAGTAAACTGTGGTACATCCCTACTCATGAAACACAATTCAGTGATTAAAAAGAACAAACTACTGATACAAACAGCAACTTGTATGAATCTCAAGGGCATTTTGCAGATTGAAAAAAGCCAATCTTACATATGGTATGATTCCATTTATATCACATTTTCAAAATGGCAAAATTACCGAAATGGACAACAGATCAGTGGTTGCCAAGAATGAGGGATGGTGGAAGAGAGGGAGATGGATTAGAGTATAGAAGTGAACATTTTTGTTGGGATGTAATCATTAGACATCTTCACTGTGGCAGTGGTTACATGAATCTACACCTGCAATAAAATGACACAGAACTACAAGAACACATTACAACAATGTCAGTTTCCTGGGTTTTATATTTCCCTGAAGTTACGGAAGATGTAACAACTGGGGGAAACAGTGAAGGGTACACAGGGTCCTCTCAGCCCTATCTTTGCAGCTTCCTGTTAAATTATAATTGATTCAAATTAAAAGAGTAAAACAAATACAAAAAAATCTTTAAAAAGAGGAAGAAAGAGATCCAGGAAATAGGGAATCCAACACAAGAGCGAGGCAAAGGGAAATCCAGGATCGATCTTTACAACAGGACTAAATATGAATAAATGTGGATTAAAAGTTCTTTGGGAAGTATCTCCAAAAAGGTGAAATAGATAAAATTGATCAAGTGTTTGATCACATTGAAAGGGTGGTTAGAAAACTGGCAGAGAGTTTAAAGATAAATTAATAATAAATGTATATAAGACTGAAACAAACCAAAAAAGGACACATCATCTCCGGACAAAGGGAAAGGATATAAAAGGCAGGAAACATAAGCATAATTATACAGACCTTCAGACATTATTGAAGATTTATTTATCCAAAATGATAGAATTATAATAGAAAGATGAACGTATGCATACGTAACGTGCATATTGGAGGAGCAGGTAAAGAGCTAAATCCCCATCTTCCACCAGGGTAAATCAAAAGATAACACTCAAGACCAAAAGATCAAGAAGTAATAGCGTTAACTACATCATGTGACCAAAGAAACAGTATGTTGAAAGCACTGGGAGAAGGGGCTGCTGCTTTTCATAACAAACTTTGTAGAGAGATTTATTTAGCCAAAGCTCTATATGCATATAAAAAACAGGGGCACCTGGATGGCTCAGGTGGTTAAGTGTCTGACTTCAGCTCAGGTCATGATCTTGGGGTCCTGGGATCGAGCACCATGTCAGGCTCCCTGCTCAATGGGGAGTCTGCTTCTCCCTCTGCCTCTCCCCCTGCTCCTGCTCTTTCTCTCTCTCAAATAAATAAAATCTTAAAAAAAAAAAAATTAACATACCATGACTCCAACTAATTCTGTGCTCTACCATTATATGTGTAACAACAACTTCAAAACCTTTCAAATGACCAAAGCCTTTCATGCCCACAGAAAGTATTCCTAAACTTAGAGAAAATGTGCTGATTTTGAAAAATAAATGTTTATATTTTAAATAAAAACTAAGAGTTATTTTTTAAAAGATTTTATTTATTTATTTGAGAGAGAATGAGATAGAGAGAGAGCATGAGAGGGGGGAGGGTCAGAGGGAGAAGCAGACTCCCTGCTGAGCAGGGAGCCCGATGCGGGACTCGATCCCGGGACTCCGGGATCATGACCTGAGCCGAAGGCAGTCGCTCAACCGACTGAGCCACCCAGGCGCCCCAAACTAAGAGTTATTTTTAAAAATGTTGTGAAAGTCAGTGGTGTCTCTGACTTACCTCAAGAATGTAACCATTAAGCCAAACACTTTATCCCCAAAGATACATTTTTATTTGGAACAATCCGATGGAATTCCAACTACGTCAAATAGAAATGGAGAATTTATCATCAACAAGTACAACAGCTGGCTCCTTCCCACAGCAGCATTTTCATTTATCTTATGTGATCCTGTCCTAAATTTAGTGTCTTTTTTACTCTTTACCAGAGCAAATTTGGTCAACTATCTTGGAGTCAATGTTGAATCGACATTAATTTAATATTTCCAAACCCTTCCTGACCAAGTGTCATTTCTTGCATCCAAATGGTCTTTTAAGCTAAATCAGGTGAATGTAAAGCAGGAATAAAATTGTTCTGGGACTAAAAAGATCTATTTATGACCGCTCCCACTCCCACTGCAGCCCTCCCAAACAAGAGGTCTGTATACTGTATGTATGTACAACAATGGGGATGGATTAATTTGGTCCATCTAAACTCAACAGTGTTCAATTCTTACCGTGTACCAGAATCAGTTGGAGAGCTTTTAAAAAAACCACAGATGCTCAGAATACTTATCCAAAGACGGTTGTTATTGTTGTTAACAGCTTTATTGGTTTATTGGAATACATTTCCTATGTCATGCAATTCAACCATTTTAAAGTGTCCAATTCATTAGATTTTAGTATATCCACAGGGCTGTGCAACCCTCACCACAATCAATTTTAGAATATTTTTATCATTCAAAAAAATCCCCCATAACAATTAGCTATTATCCCCAATCCTCCCTTCTCCAAGACCTAAGTAAGCACTAAACTACTTTCTATCTCTGTGGATTTGCTTATTTTGGACACCTCATACACATGGAATCAAACAATATATAGCCTTTTGTGTCTAGATTCATTTATTTAGCACAAGGCTCATCCATGTTGTAGAATAAATCATAACTTCTTTCCTTTTTTATTGCCAAAGAGTATTCAATTATATGGATATACCACATTTTATTTATCCATTCATCAGTTGATGGACATTGGGTTATTTCCACTTTGGGGCTATGATGAATAATACTGCCATTACTATTCATGCATGAGTTTTTGTGTGAATATATGTTTACATTTCTCTTGAATACATTCCTAGGATTGAAATCTCTGGGTGATATGGTAACCCACATTTAACCTTTCTAGGAACAGCAAGACTATTTTCCAAAGTGACTATACCCCTTTATAATCTCACCAGCAGTGTGGGGGAGAGGTTCCAAGTTCTCCTCAACTCCACCAACACTTGTCACCCGATCTATCACTCTAGTATAGCGATACTAGTGGGTTCCTTCCCCCAAAGAGTTTCATTCAATTGCTATAACTGGTGTGTCCAGGCACTGTTATTTTTTTCATCTCTAGCTTGAGATATTTATTTTTTTATTTTACTGTGTTTTATTTATTTGAGAGAGAGAGAAAGAGAGATGAGGGGAGCATAGTTGGGGGGGAGGGAAGAGGGAGAAGCAGATTCCCTGCTGGGCAGGGAACCTGATGCAGGACTCAATTCCGGGACTCCAGGATCATGACCTGAGCCGAAGGCAGTGGCTTAACCAACTGAGCCACCCAGGCGCCCTGTCATTTATTTCTTACAACTCTATGAGGAAGGTGTTATTAACCCAATTTTACAGAGGAGAAGTTGAGGATCTAAATGGTTAACTTGTGCATGGTCCTTGCACAAGATCTGTTCCCCAAACTATCTGACTCCCAAATTACTGATCTTCTCATTAATCTTCTTGCCTTCCCAATATAACACTTCATACAGAGCTGAAACTATACTGGAGAGGTACCATACTCTAAAATCTGAAAGAAAATTTGCATTTTTCCTACCCACCACTAATTGTTCAATTTTTTCTTATTTATTCATTCAATATTGAATGTTGATTCTGCACCAAGGACCATGCTAAGCATGGGGCATATAATTGCAGACCTGTCTTCCTAGAGCTGATATTCTGGTAGAGGAAGCAGATATTAATGCAATAATCTCAAATATAAATTCATCTATACAAACTCTAGTAAAAAAAATCTGGTGCCAATTAGAGTATCCAGGGTTTCTGTTTTTGATAGACATTTACCTGTATACCATCATCTCCACTGGGAACTGTCCCTCCCCACCCAGTGATGTGCTGGGAAGGGCAGGCCAGTCACAGTATCCCAAATCTGGCCAAAACATTGGTATCCTGATTCAGCTTGGTTACTCATAGTATAACACATACCTGGCCACAGTCAATATATAAAGGACAGGCATAAGACCTGAGCCGCACAGACCAGTATCCTCTCTGCTCATTGTAATCCCTTAGGAACCCTGATGGCAGAGGTTCCAGTTGGCATATGCTTCCCTGATCCCAAAGTAAAAAAAAAAAAAAAAAAAAAAAGCATCATGAACCATACACAAGAGAAAACACCTTACTTCTTTGGTCAAAGCAAGTCATTCGGGGCGCCTGGGTGGCTCAGTTGGTTAAGCGACTGCCTTCGGCTCAGGTCATGATCCTGGAGTCCCGGGATCGAGTCCCGCATCGGGCTCCCTGCTCGGCAGAGAGTCTGCTTCTCCCTCTGCCCCTCCCCCTGCTCATGTGCATGCTCTCTCTCTCTCACACACACATACACATACATTCTCTCTCTCAAATAAATAAATACAAATTTATTTTTTAAAAAGTGGGTTTCTATTACTTGCAACCAACGGTGCTCAGATTAAGCTTGTCCGGATGGTCAGGACATGACATACTGTGAACTAAGACATCAAAGATGATATAGGATAATCAAGTGAGTCTATGAGTGTCAAACTTAATCATTTGAATTCCACATCTGCACAAAAGGATTATGACATCTACCTTACAAGTTCTTATAAGGATAAAAAGAGTTTGTGCATTAAGCAATCCCAGTCACCATCTGCCACCTAGCAGGTGTTCCTTAAAATCTAAGTCTCTGTTCCTTCCTTCTTTGCCTTATTCCTTCCTCCTGCCTTCCTCAGGCTAAAAACCACAAAATATTTCATCTTCATGTTGCTGTCACCCAACCGTGTTGACTAGGCTTAAGAAACACCTATGAAATGAAGGGGGGTGACTAGGACAGAGGGGGCTGAGAGCAGAAATATCGTAAGCATAAGGAAAATCCAAATAAACTGAAGCCTGGGCCTTGACCCCTGTGTTCAGGGCTGCGAGCAGTGAGGGTACATCACACACAAGATCCTTTCACTAAACTGGGGATGAGGCATTGCTGCTCTGTGCATTACCTGCACACCTCACTAGACCATAATAGTAAACACTGGAAAATTCTCTGTATCTCTGCAAATACTTCTCTGGCTTGTCCAGGGTAATTACATCACTCAGGCCAAAGGCAGAACAGAGCAAGGGACTGGGGAATGTAGCACCGAGTTCAATGCATCCTTGTCTTTCACTCTCTTTTTGTTTTTAACTTTGCAATAAGTTAACTGCCACATATATTATGCAATTCAGAGCAGAAGATGCACAGCCAGTACCAAATCCACCTTTAGGTGCCCTAAGACGACTCCATTCTGGCAAGAAATGACAAAGAACAATAAAACATTTGGTCAGCATTAAGACTAAAAATAAAAAGCACTGAAAACGTGATTATTTTCTCCACAAAAACAGATTGTAGCTCTGACAGTTTTATAAGCATGTATAGGAACCTTTACCACCATTTGGAAGCTTCTCATCTATTACTAATATTATGCTCCATACATTTTAAAAAAGCCATACTCATTGTATACTTTCTTGCCCACCTTAAAGTTTAAAACAAAGAAGGAGACTATTTTATACATTTATTTGTGTGTTTTTAACTTATTTATTTAGTGAGGTATCACAGAAAAAATAATAGGTTTGTTCTGTAAACGTGTATTTATGTATTTTTATGTATTTCATCACATCAATTTGTACACAGCAAAGGACTAAGAATAATAGTAATAAATGGTTATATTTCATAATGCCTTATAAATTTAGAAAACACTGGAACAAACACGTCTTCTTTCTTACAGACAGCTTCTAAAGAGGGTAGAACAAATAAGATCATTAATTTACAAAGGAGGAAACCGAGCCTGGCCTTATCAAGTGGGCTGGTCAACAACTGCCTAGTAGGTGCCCTTGCTAAGACTGGAACCCGGGTCATCACCACTGTGGAGACTACAGAGCCAGGTCTTGGTGCCCCTTCTCACTACCCATGTGACCTGGGCTAAGCCATTTCACCCCCTGTGCTTGGGTTGCCCCATCTGTATAATGAGGATAATAATAATGACTTCCTGTGAGCATTAAACGAGCATCTGGACATGGTAAGCTCGGAGTACTCTCTTGTTCTACCCATTCAGAACCCTTCTCCCTACATCATAGTGCCTCGTGACCCAGGTGATTTATTTTCAAATATTGTATAGGTTTGAGATATAAATAAGCCTGGATTTGAGTTCTGTCTTTGACACTTATCATCATGTGACTTTGGGCAATCTACATAAGCTCCCCGAACCTACTGCCTCGTCAATAATCATCTCTTCATATAAGTGTTATCTCTATTAAACAAAGTAATGTCCTAAATCATTTAGCATCTGCTCAGCATGGTGTAAGCACATTATTAATGGGAGTTATCATCACCTAACACATATTAACTAACACCTAATACCGTTTCTATAGCTGGAACCCTCACCTGTAGTGACAGGGCCTCTAACCTCATGAAAAGTCAGCCCTCTAGGAGGATTCCTTGAAAATCCCAAGGGGTGTTGAATATGGCAAGTTGTCTCGTCAACCCCATGGCCTCTGCCTCAGTCTTTCTTCCTCTCCAGTGGCAGCCACCTTGGGCAATAAAGGAATTCAGTGAGAGACTCTTCAGGAAGGGTAGGGGGACAAGACGTCATCTTACTGGACATTCATTGTGGGTCAAACCAATCATGTCCATAAAACTAAAGGAAGGAAGGAAAGCTCTGAGGATCCCTAATAATATGGCTATCAATGCAAACAGGAATTACCACTACCAATATGGATGATATTAGGCCATTTACTGAACGCCCACTAATGCCAAGTTTTGCTCTCAGGGAACAACGGCTTTAGAATGTAGGCACTTTGATCATTTCCATGAGATGAGACGGGGTGGGGGGGTGCGGGGGGAGTTGGCGGAGGTTAAGCAGCTGTCCACGCCGAGGAGTAGTGGTGTTGGGATTTAAACCTGGAAAGCCTGATCCCAGGAATGAAGGTTGATGATTAACATTACGTTCTGTGCTACCACTAACTCCTAGCCTCCCCGTTCCTTTAACAGAGCCACATTCTCTGCACAACTCCGAAGCCTCAGCAAATCTGCTTCTAAGACTGTGCTTTGGTGAGGCGATTTATTCGTAGGCGTCAAACACGTAAGGCACTTGTATCCTGTGTATTCACAGCCTGGTAGGCGAAAGCATTTCCAAAAGAAATCCAAGTCCAAAATATTAAAGGCTGGACTCTGAGTTTATAGTACCCATTTCCCACAGAATCGGTAAATAACCAGAGGTAAACCTGACAAGCCCTAGGCAACTCTGAGAGGTACGTCTTTTAAGGTAACAGAGAAGAAATGAGTAATGACGAGGTGTCCCTGTGGGTCAGCATCACAGCTGTTCAGAACATGCAGACTGTCAGGAGGTAGGGTTTCCACTGCTGACAATCCCCTGAGCTGGGCAACAAAATTCTACATAATTCCCTCACCTCCTCATTTTTTATATTGGATTTTAGAATTCCACCTTCAAAGACAGGGAGGGAGTCCCTCATCAACTGTCCCATGCGAACTAACTTCAGCGCCTGTCTCGTCCTCCAGGTGGGACAGCAAATGAACAAAGGAGAAAACAAATCTATAGGTTTGAAGGCAGGCCATCTATAGATTCCCCAAAAGACATGTAGAGTCAAGCCCCAGAACTCAACCACAGGTCTTGTCTGTCTAATTTCTACCTGGAGACATTCATCTTTTTGCAAGTAAACCACACTGAACATTTCAAAATTGGGGAACTCAAACAGACAAAAAACAAAACAAAACAAAAAACCAACAACAACCCATATTAGTTTTCACAGGTGAATTTCAAATCTATTTAAGAATAATGCTATTAGGGGGCACCTGGGTGGCTCAGTCGTTAAGCGTCTGCCTTCAGCTCAGGTCATGATCCCAGGGTCCTGGGATCGAGCCCCACATCGGGCTCCCTGCTCGGCGGGAAGCCTGCTTCTCCCTCTCTCACTCCCCCTGCTTGTGTTCCCTCTCTCGCTGTGTCTCTGTCAAGTAAATAAATAAAATCTTTAAAAAGAAAAAAAAAAAGAATAATGCTATTAGTGATGATTAAGCAATTGACTATATAAACAAGGAGATGAAATTTTATTTGAAATGGAGAATAAAACAAAACAAAAAAAACAAAAACCCAGAGTGCCGTTGGAACACAGGCTGAAGTGGGACTTGGTTAATTAGCTGAATGACAATGTGGATGGCGCACAAATTTTGCCATGTCAATCAAAGACACACCATTCATGTGCTTTAACTACTCAGAGCTCTGTGCTTAGGATTGTGAGGAATACAAAGCAGTCTCAGCCCCAGCCCCTAACCTCTAGAAACCACATCCTACTTTGCAAGATGGAACCAGATGCATTCAATCTACAAGCATCTACCCTGTGCCAGGCATGTTACTGATCACCTAGGATACAAACGACTAAGGCAGATTCTTCCCTCAAGGAATTCACAGCTGATTTGAGGGAAAATCCCTACAAATACTGATGTCTTAGTTCTTTAATGACAGTTAATGCAAAAGTCACCACAAAAATAGTTACCATTCATGGAACCCCTCCTAACCTCACACAAGCCCTCGCCATTTTCACAACAACCTATTACAGTGGATAAGGTCATGTCTTCATCATTGTAACAAACAAAGTAGCTGAAGTTCAGAGAGGTCATGTTCCTTGCCTGTGGTCACACAGCTAAGAGCAGCCATTGCAACCCGGACCCAGGGGTTCCAAAGCTCAGGGTATTCTCCCCGCCATGTTACCCCCAGAGGAATCACATACAATGACAGCCAAGAAAAAGAAATGGTACTAACTGTGCTGGAGGAAATCAGGAAGGTCTCACAGAGGAAGGGACTCAAGGAGATAACAAATAATAAAATGTAGTACTATTAGAGAGAAATTTTATTAAATCCATCTTGGCTTATATAAATTCTCATGTACTTTTGGAAAGAATGTATCTTTTACACTTTAATTTAAAAAAAGAGAGAAAGAAATTACATTTGCAATATTTCATCTGAGCTAACAATTCATCTTAGGAAATAATAATGGAAGAGAGCTACTCCTAACTAGATAATGGAAACTTTCTATTTGGCTCGTCTCCCTTGTCTCCATACAAGACCACTAGATGGGGATAGCTGCACACCCATTCAGAGGCTAGTCTGAGACATGGTCACACTTTAGGCAGCTTGCTTCACAAACAGTCCTTCTTTTAAAAATCTAAATTTCCATATTATTATTAGGCACAGCAAGTAGGTCACAGAGGGATGGATATTTAAGACTATGTAATGTCTTTTCTATATCTGTGCTAAGAACTGGCTGTGCCTTTCAGAGATAGCTCATGTCTTCCCAACTTAAAAAGTTTTGTAGATAGTTTCCTAAAAAAATGCATAAATCAAAAGCTTTAATGCTGTCTCTGTATAGATCGCTGCTTTTATGTGCAAGAGGAGGTATTATATTTGTGCTTACTTTCTCTTTTAAATTCTGGGGTGGGGGCGAATCACATTATGGGAGCCTGATGCTGTTACTCCTTCTATTTAAATAAATACAACTTCTAAGGCAATCTGCCCAAATTTTGCTTTTCAACAATTACCTGTGAAAATGAACACCAGATTCAGTGTGTGTTTGGTTTAAAGTAAATTGATTTGAATGCAAGCCCAGAACTGAAATTTGATTTCTTCACATTTTCAGTCTCGATATGCTTTCGACACTGGAAAGAGCATGGAAATGTTATTTTGGTGATAAAACCACCTTGAAAAGAAGCTCAGCATGTCGTTTCATGGAAAGGGATCTAGGCAAAGCCATTATATGGAGGGGCAAATGAAAGGAGCCCAGGAAGAAGCCTCGTACAGCCTGTGTGGGTATTAGGTTTAAGTGACGGGAAGAGAGGATAAGAAGCTTCACTGAAAGATGAAGATGATCCAAAGTAAGCACCATGTTCCTTTTCTCAAGAAGCCACCTTGCTGAACAACCATTTCCTGATAAGCGAGCACAATCCTTAAGAAAGTTTCAAAATTACTTAGGGATGAAAAACATATTTCATCAATGCTGGAAATATTTGTAAGCAACCACTTGAATAGTAAGACCCTCTACATACACTCACCTTGTCCTGTTTTTAGAGCATGTTACACATTACACTAATGTCTCAGAGAAGAATTTAGGAGATTTTAGGAGAGACATACACCTTACCAAAGCACTGTGATAATTTATGTTCCACAGCCCTACTCGAAATTTTTAAAACTCTGATTTCCAGGACAAGTTTTGTATTACATTTTCATTTGAATAGAACACAGGAAACGAAGGAAGGAAGGAAGGAAGGAAGGAAGGAAGGAAGGAAGGAAGGAAGGAAGGAAGGCAGGCAGGCAGGCAGGCAAAAAGTACTTCTAAATGCCAGAAGAGGGCTCTGTCCTCAAACTTAAAACTATTTCACACTGTGGCTAAAAATATTTTTGCTATCCTGAATGATGCTTTTGCATAACTTGGTTCAATAGTTGCATTAGAATCTTGAACCTAACCATATCTTTAAAGGGTAGAATTACTGCCTTGCGGGATGTCATCATTTACAACACAAACAGTAGCCATTATTTACCTAAGTTAATGACAAAAAGCTAAAAGGATGCCATTCTGTAGCATCACAAACTTCATAATTCATAACTTCAATGCTTAGCTCTTGCATTCATCCAACTGCAATATGTGATTCCTTTATTTGCTTGCATATTCCACAAAATCTCCCTTTTGGAATGCATTATTTTATGAGGACCACTATTTTTCTTGCTTAGCTGGAAAATAAGACAAACACATGAGAGATTGAAGAAGAAAAAGAGGCAAAAGAATGCAAAGTTTTCCAAATATTTCTTTTAGTAATTTTGGTTTATTCCAGAAAATGGACAAGAGCAAGAATTTATTTGGGCCATGACAATGAGAGCAATATGGGATTCTCTCTGGTGAATGGGATGCCCATGTCCACACGCCAGCTAGTTGGAGGAGGCTTGGCTCCATTGTTTATTACATGTATGACTGTAAGTAGGTTACTTAACATACTTATTCTGTACTTTTCTCAACTGCATAAAGCAAATAATAATAGAACCTATGGTATACTCACTCTATCCCCGTATCTTTGTTTTTTTAAGGCACTTAACTATTTTCTGATTGTGCGGGAGGGCTCAGTTATTCATCTATTTTGTTTCTCTCCCTCAACAGTCCATAAGCTCCAAAGCACACAGACCTTATCTTGGCTTTCACATTATTCCTAGTATCTGGAACATGGTAGGCTCCCAACAAATGTTAACTGAAGGAATCAGTGAGGAGCTGTTATAAACCTATATAAGATACTAAGCCAGATCTCGGTACATAGTAAGCCCTAAGAATTTCTGTAACACTTCCTCTCCCTTATATTAATTTCTATATTTACTTTCCATGGATGGTTCAATAATATAGATTTTTAAATGTGTGCAAGTGATATAAACTTGCTTTCATAAGTAAACATATTAAGTCAAAACTTAACGATTTAAAGACAACTATTAAGTAAATACTAGTATTGGTGGTGGGTACAAATGGCAATCATTGTAGACATGGTCACAAATAACCGAAGTTTGGCAGACCGCTACACGGGGAGTAAGTGTGACAGGAGGTCTAGGTCAAGAGTGAGGATAAAGACCTGGAGTATTCAGGAAGGTCTTCATTTTATAGCTGGGCTGAGGCCAGCAGAGGGAAGAGTAAAGAATCTCTACCTGGGGGAGCCCATGACTTAACATGGCTACAGACACGCAGTTGTATCCAAAGGCACAAAACTACAGCTCTGGGTTCATGGGGGCGAGTCCCTGGGTGTGGAGGCCCGTGACTTATACAATCATCCATTGGATGTCATCCTGTGAAAAGAGAAGCATCCATGGTTCCTGATTTCTTTATAAACACCAACCCTAGAAACCTGGACATGATGCTTAAAGGCATCATTCTAATGCTAAAAGTATGGGAAAGGAATTTGGAAAGAATCCTTTGGCTCAGAGTCAACAGATGAGAAAAGAAAAGCTACTATCTTAAGTGTTTGGGAGCAGAAATCTTCATTTCCTGAGAAGCAAAGTGAAGTGAGGATGTCCGAAGGGGGTGGGGTGAGATCCCAGGCTTTGCTGGAGCTTTAAAGGTAACAAAGCATAAAATGGGTTCCTGTAAAACAAATCTACACTAAATATAAATGGAAATCTATCCATATACATATAACAGTATCCATTCTTCTGCAGAGAGTATTATGGTAATTATCCAACAATGCTCCAGTTTTTCAAAAAAGACAAAGTTATTTAATCATGGAAAATAAAATTTATAACTTATAATTCAAGAGGTTGGAGAATAATAAAATCAACACAACTTGAATCCTTCATTTATGTGGAAATATTTATTTCCACTTAATCATATAAAATCTCCCTATACAAATTGTCTTCCAGGCCTGAGCCCAATCTCTGCATGAGGAAAAAACATGAAAAGATACCAGAAAAGAAGACAGAATTCTTGGATCACTTTAGATGTTACTTAATTCTATCCTATGTCAAGAGCTACATAAATTGTTTGATAGAATGGTTCACTTTTCAATCTTTTTTTTTTTTTCCCATGAAAATATATACCCAGTAAACAATGAGCATTAGTAACTCCTTAACAGCATCTGAGTGGAACTACAATGACCACAGGGTGGGCGGTGGGGAATGCTGGAAATACAGAGTGCTGTCATCTGAGGAGGCTTTTAACCTTAAACTGTGGGGGAAGGTTCAGAGAGTATGAGACCCGGGCTTAAAATAATTGTGGACACCTGAAGCTCCCTTTGTTTCTCCAACCAAATTCACAATTACTCTCAAATACTTTAAGTAAATGTGCCTTTGGCTCTTGTTGTGAACTGAACTGTGTCCCCCAAATTCAAATGTTGAAGCCCTAACCCACAGTGTCTCAGAAAGTGACTCTATTTGGAGAGAGAACCTTTCAAGAGGTGATTAAGTCTGAAGCCTGAGGATTTAGGTGGGCCCTAAAACCAATCTGATTAGTGTCCTTATATGTAATTAGGACACACGGATAAGACATCAAGGATGGGCACAGAGGAAAGACCATGTGAGGACACAGCAAGAAGGTGGCCTCTGCAAGCCAAGCAGAGAGCCCTCAGAAGATATCAAACCTGCTGGCATTTTGATCTTGGACTTCGAGCCTTTAGAACAGTGAGACAATAAATTTCTGTTCCTTAAGCCACATCGTCTGTGGTATTGTTATGGTGGGCCCAGCAGACTAATTCAGTTCTCAGGAAAAAATTCCCTTTTATCTACTCTGTGCAATACTCCTGAAGTAAAACGATGTTTTTACTATCCATCAGTTTCCAGGATGCAACAATTTTAAAACAAATAGGTTACTTAAAATTTGATCAAAGTAGGTGAAAATTCCAAATAACTTTATTCTCCCCATTTGAATTGTTTGAAGTTGTTGTGGGTGCCATTCATAAGTGTATATTTCATACAATATATTTTATGTTGTTGTTTCCCTTAAAAATAGACTAATAAAAGAGGGGTGCCTGGGTGGCTCAGTCGTTAAGCATCTGCCTTCGGCTCAGGTCATGATCCCAGGGTCCCAGGATCGAGTCCCACATCGGGCTCCCTGCTCAGCGGGAAGCCTGTTTCTCCCTCTCCCACTCCCCCTGCTTGTGTTCCTGCTCTCGCTATCTCTCTCTCTGTCAAATAAATAAAATCTTTAAAAAATAAATAAATAAATAAAAGAGATGCAAGTATATCTTATACAATCTCTGGTAAAATTCTGCAACACATTCATCTTTTAAAACATATTTAAACCCCAATAAATATGGGGATCTCTGTGGCTTACTTCTTATGTAGTATAACATTGAAATATTTTAAAGCAAGTTTTATTCCTGTTTCTCAGAGGGTGTTAAAGGATTTGATTCATATCACCAGTAAGACGTTCCATACCCATTTTTCTCTTTCTCCATGATCTGTGGTGCAGGTTCTCTGGAGACTTTCATTCTCCATGAAACAGGTAAATTATATATCTGAGAAATGTACTCTTATACATCTTTTAATAGGTCTTTTAAAAAGCTTTTCCTCCCCGTTTTTGAAAGGAAGCAACCATCTCTAAACAATTGACTATATGTGTGTGCTTCTCTTATTTTTTTAAATAATACACCCATATATTAAAGACAATGGTGGTTTTAAAATAACACATCTCTATATTATTTAATAACAATGTGGGCTGGTAATTTTATTTTTTTATGTCTGAATAATAAACATTCAGAGTGTGAATAGGGGAAGGATGTATCTAGCATTGATTTAATTCTGTGGTTTGCAAGTGGCAAGAATATATATTCTAGAAAGGCCCAAAATGTGTAGACACAGTTCTCTTTAGGTGATTGGTGTTCTACTGTAAAATGATAGGTATCACTAGTTTATGCCTATCATCTCCCTTTAGATTGAGCTCTTCTGACATTGGCAAAGCTTCCACATACTCTGAGCAAAGGGCTCCATTTTTCTTTTGCATGAATGTGTTGTAGGGTTTCCTACAATCAGTGGTCACAGAGACCATTTATAGCTTTCCCATCTTCTCAACAGCCCTCTTCGATCCCCATGACCCAGAATTTTAGTACTGTCCCATCTTGGCCTGCCTAACTTCACTCACTTTTTCAGAATGATTTGTCCATTTTACTTTAGTCTGTTTGTGTTTCTTATCCAATGGTTTTATCAACGTAGTCTTAGTGCTTGCTAGAGATTTCCACATTTGAACATTTACCTTTTCTCTTCTTTGTGGCCCCATCAGGGTTTCATTATTGTATTTCATTATTCACTTTATTTATTTTTTATTGAGTTATCTTCTTCTACTGTGATTATTTATCCCAGGCACAATGAATTTTACCTGGTCCTCTTATGTTAAACCAAGAAAAGCATGTAATATTAAAATATATATTGACTTCTGACCCTAGAGGATGAAGTGAGACTCCAAAAAAAAATCTAACACTAAATGGTTCAGTAAAACAGTTACTAGCTTTACATGATACTCTGGTAAGTTTCCTACATGCATTCCTAATACATCAGTATGTGTGTGAGACCAATGGAGATGAAATAGTATAAGAGAAAAGGCAGTGCCAATACATAAAGCAGATTTTTATGATATAAAAATGTAAAGCTTTTCATAGGACAGATAATAGATTCTCCTCCACTCCTAGCCCACCAAAAACTATCTTGTGGTTATAATTCTCCTTTTCTTATTTCTCTCCTTTTAAGATATTGCACTTGAGTATATAAAATATGAAAATATATATACACATTATACATACATATTAACATCTAATTCTAGGAGATTAGTGATAGACTTATACAGATAAATGCCAGATATATCTATCTATCCATCCATCCATCCATCCATCCGCACACATACACACACATATGATTTGGGAATATGTATAGTGTACAATGAAGATTAGAAATGAAAATCCAAAGAGCCAACCTCTTAAGATATTATCCAGGGAGAGGGGAAAAAAATATGTTTAGGTTCTTTGGAGACCATGTAGTTCAAAAGTAATGAAAAGTCTACTTTCAATGGTTACTGAATTTCATAGCTTACACAAAATTTCATTTTTATGTTTGTACATTCCTCAAAAACTAATTGAACGCCCTGTATTACTGAATGCTTAGAATGCACATAAAATGAACAAATCAGGATGGACAAAAACTACACCGCTTAAAAATAATCAGTTCTTTAGATAGGTTAAGAATGACTAATACATTTGACTTAGTTATTTGGCCCATCAATATTTTCACCTACAAATAAAATTCTATTCCAATCTTTGACAACATGATCAGAAATTTTTAATTAGCTGACATTTTCCTGGAAGATTGATTTTATATAACAATCTATCCAGAAAAAAAACAACTATAATTTCAAATTGTTATGTTCTTGGAAGCATGCACATACCAAGGATAGTCCAGTTAGTACCTTAATGATAAACCATTGGTAATGATAATAGGTGACATTTACTGAGCTCTTCCTACATACCAACCACTGTGCTGAGCACTTTCTAAGAATGACTTTTTTTTAGTATTCACAACAATCCATTGATAGAGCACCTTACTGACCCTCTTCTACAGATGGAGCAACTGAACTTTAGGGAGGTGAAGTAACTTAGTCAAGGTCTTATTTCTATTAAGTGGCAGAGCCAGGCATTGAATACAGGTATGGATAACTCCAAACTCCACACCCTTAAAGGTTTTTCTAGTTTACCAAAATTGAAAAAGACTTCTGCAAATATTAATCAGTACTTCATTTGTTTCGATACTCTTTGACATCAACACTGTTTAAAAGCATTGTTCCTAGAATTACAAGGTATATGATACCTGATTGTAGGAGGAAGGCAGAGGCAGTAGCTAACAAATTAGCATAAGAGTACCCAGTTAAATATGAACTCTCAAATTGCCCAGCCATCTCCTAGTAAAGGGGTGGACCTTGACTTGAACATGCTAAAAATAGGAAAGTAAATATTTGCTGGATGATACAGACCTAATGCAAGAAAGGTAGAGGACTGGAGAGGACATAAGGCACGACTCAATGCCCAGGACTTCAGCACACCATTGAAGAAAAACTTCTGAACTCTGGAACTGTGACTATGACTTGTATGTCATGTATCAACCATGTCGCACAAGTGAGTGAGTTCCCTCCCTTCCCTGTTTCTGAAACAGAAATTAGCAAATACAATTTATGGGCAAAATTCGACATGCTGACTCTTTTTGTAGATAAATGTTATTGGAACATAGCCACACCTACTCATTTATGAATTGTCTATTGTTGCTTTCATCCTCCCAAGACAGCTGTGACAGAGGCTATATGGCCACAAATTCGAAAATATTTACCATCTAGCCCATGACAAAAAATCTGCTGACCCCTAAGATGTATTACACTGCACAAATAAATGTCTACTGAGGTGAATGAACATGAGTCCAAAGCCATATACACAAGGCAATAAAAGACTTCTCCAAAAACATAATCCCATTATTTCCCTGGTTGCTTTTTCCCTACGTTCCCTTTCCTAAACATTCTAAGAGTAATACCTATTAACACAAACACAAACACCCCAAACAAGACCTCAGAATATAGAGATGAGTAAGAGAGTACATATCATCAAGGAACTTCCTGTGAGGAAAGACAAACATTTTAGCAAATAATGCAAATGCAATTCTAAGAGCTGTAAGAGATGTCAAAACAAATTGCTAAGGGAACTTGTACAAGGGTTGGAAAGCCCTGTCTCAAAGTCTGAGGAGTCATTTACCTTGTCACAGCCTTCCTCTATCAGTGAAGGAAATTCTACTTGATATGCTGTAACTTTGAAAATCTGGTACCAAAAGGCTTAGATCATGTCATTGCCAAGATACTGATGATGTACGGTTACAAGGAGAAGAAACTTCAGAATGGGATATTCTTTAAGGTCCTTCCATCCTGTTTTAAGTCATGGAAAATGTTGCATGTTTGCTACTTTGCCATATTGATGTTAGTAACACACATACACATACACACAATATATAAGTTACATACAGATACGCGCGCGTGCGCACACATTTCTTCTTAGTACTCCAAATGAGAAGAAGTTGTAACTGGAGGTCAATTTGTCAATCATGTAGGTATAGAACAGATGAAGGAAACAGGTCTTTTCATCTCAGGAAAGCAGTACTTGTGGTGTCCATGGACTTTGACCATACACCAACTTCTCTCTAACTCTGCCTCCTAAGACAGGGGTCAGCAAATCGTATAGTACATGCCCAATTCAGCCCATGGCCTGTTTTTGTACAGACCATCAGCTAAGAATGGGTTTGACTTTTTTAACTTTATTTATTGATAAATACAATTGCATATATTTAACGTGTACAATATCATGATTTGGTATACATATATATTGTAGGAGGGGTTTTAAGAGAAAACAAAGAGCAAGTGATAGAGATTATATGTCTATGCCTAAAATATTTACAGAAAATGTTGCAAACCTCTATCAAAGATAGGGAGATCTGAACCATTTAGACTTTTGAAATAATTACAGAAAAGAAATAGAGTCAAAAACTAAGAAATTAATGGAGGTGATAATAATATTATTGTCAAGTAAAAAAACTAAAGTGTGTTGAAAATTCCTTTGACTTATGTCTCTCTCTTACAATTCAGAATCTATTTACTTTTCATAAAAATAACCAATAATTTAGTGTAGAACTTAATAGGGAAAGGAAACCCCTTCTTTTCAAATGTAGACACTCCCTATTTAAACAGACATGTGTAGATTCTCTTACTCTATCCTTCCCTCTCTCATCTTTCATTCATATTTTCCATTCTGTTGTCTTTCTGTACTGGTCTAGACAATTTTCTCAGTTTTTACCATCCCGATTATTACTACTCTCTTTAATTATATCTAATATGAAGTATAAATTCACTTTTACACTTCTATTTTCAATTATTATATATTTTATTTCTAGAAATTCTACTTTCTACTCATTTAAAAATATATATTTATTGAAAACCTCCTATGTACCAGATACTATTCTAAACACCAGTGATAAAGCACTGAAGGAAAGACTAAATGCATAGATTTCAGTAGGGAAACATAAATGTATAAGCAGAATGTATATCAGATGGTATTAAGTGCTGTTGAGAAAAATAAAACAGAGAGAAAGAGAGAGTGCTGTAGGGGAAAAACATCTCTGCCCATGTAGCCTGTATTGGATGAGGAACAACCTGGGACATCTGAGTTGCTATGGGCCTGGCTTACACATAATAAAGGCCACAACCGAATCTTATCATTCATGCCTGTGACAATAAGGAGACTGGGGAGAGGCAGCCTGATCTCATACACTGAGACTGTCTCCTGGGCTCCCTCTAGGGTTTCTGATGACGATTGGGTTTCTGTAAGTATCTTGGGACATCTTTAAAGTAAATATTAGGCTTGATATTTTTTTAGGATCCACAGTTAGTATAGATTTGAGCTGTTAAACCATCAAAGGGCTGAAATATGATTACAAATTCCAAAGGGAAATTTTACTTTTTCCCTTTATCCATTGCCAAGTTTTAAGACAAATAACTTTTCTTGCAGCCTGTTTTCTGCACACCTAGAAGGTCCCACAGCTTTATGTGTCTGTGCGTGGGGGGAATATTGTCATATTCCCCACCTAGCAGAGGTTCTAAGTTTTGTTCCTTTTCCTCCATGCCCCTATTGCCATCAAAACAGAGATTCACAGATATCCATGATCAGAAGATATCATGAGACAGACAGCAGCTTTAGTACTACATTCTTTTATCTCTGGATTTCAGCTTCCTTTTCACTTTTGGCCTCTAACGATCTCCCCTGTATTCTTGCCAGCCTAAGCAATGCATTTCAAAAAATGCTTTACCTAGTCATCCAGTGTTTTTTAACTGTTTTGTGGTAAAAAATAAAAATTGTCTGGAATATAGTCTGTCTTGCTCTTTTCTCGACTTAATTTGGACAAAAAATCTCCTTTAAAATAGTCTCCACATAAAGCACAAAACTTCAATAGCTGAGTTAAGAGAAAGCTCCCGAACTTCCTCCAGGTTCATGACTAGAAATGAGTTCCTTCCCCTAAAAGTGTTCATTCCACCAGCTCCTTAAAAAATTAAGTCAGCAAAGACGGGATTAATTGAATCAGGATGGTTACTATACTAATTTAAGACCAGTAGAAATTTTGGATAAGCTGTAAGATTCTAATTAGTGGTTTTTGTTGTTGTTTTTACTGTTTTCAGCTACAATCATGAAAGAGTTGCTGCGTTTCATTTCTTATATATAATCTTCACTTTACTAGGGTTACATTTGTTTTAACAATGTTCACCAAATGGGCTTTACCACCATTTCTTTCCCTCTTTGGTCAAAGAAGGAATTATAAGACAAATCAGATCAGCTCAATTAACATTGTGTAGTTATCATTTCTAAAGAAACACACACACATCCACACACCCACAACACAATAAAACAGGGACTCCCAAGGCAACACACTTTCAAATAAAATACAAGTTTGCAATCAAAAGAAATAAATTGTTTGCCTTGAGACAACAGTCCACACCCCAAACATCTGCATTCTGTTCTCAATAAATGGTTTTTACTCTCATCATTGTTCACATGATGATCAGGGGGGAAAAAGGCCAATAATAAAACAGGGCCTAGAGGAATTGAAGAAAAAATTCAATATCGCTTACTTTAATACAGAACTCCTCATACAAATTCTTTCCCAAAATAAATTGAAGATATAGCAGAATGCAATATACTGCCAAACATAACATGCATAACATGTGATGCAGAACACAAACCCTCCCTGATGCCTCAGGTAATCAAGGATACTACAGCTTCTAAAAGGAATTTCAGTGATAACATTTGCCAACATTTCTCATGAGAGAGCTCTCCTGCTTCCTTTAGTCAACCTGGGGCAAGCACTTTCCTTGCATTTATTCTCTAAATCAGGAAAGTTGCAAGGCATGATGCAAGATTCTTTCAAGGATCTCCTTTCATTATTTCTCAGGAAAATTCAGTGAAGCATTATGCCCATTTTTCAGGAAGCTGAGGTCAGAGAATTTTACATATTTCCTCACATGATTTAAGTACTTAGTAGAAGAAGCTATATTCTAAAACAGACTGTCACAGCTTCCTGTCGAAGGCACTTTTACCATTATACTGGTAATAGAAGGTATTTTTTTTTATTAATTTGAGAGAGAGGAAGAACGAACAGCAGGGAGGGACAGACGGGGGGAGAGAGAGAGAGAGAGAAGCAGCAGCGCAAGAAGACGACTCCCTGCTGAGCAGGAAGCCTGATGTGGGGCTCCATCCCAGGACCTGGAGATCACGACCTGAGCTGAAGGCAGATGCTTAACCAACTGAGCCACCCAGGTGCCCCTAATAGAAGGTACTTTGACGTGTGGAATTTTTTTTAATTTATGAAAAAAATGAATATATGTAGTTAAGGGAAACCTCTAAAATAGGTAGATAAATGTGCAACAGTAGGTAAGTATTAGATAAGTAATAGGTCAGTAGTAAGTAAGACCAGTGGTTTTTCAAACTGACTTAAAAATGAGAACAGTAACTACCTATTATTCCCCAAGAGTTTGCTTTTTACTTTGTATCTGGAATGAGAGAGAGAAGGGGCAGGACATTAAAATGGTGGTTCTAGAAATTGCACTGTGGAATGGGTTAGGCCACTATGAAGACATTTGTGACCAAAGCAATACCAGTTTGGGACCCAAGTGATAAAGTGCCTAGAATAAGCACTGGTTGGTTTGGGTCCTCCTTCAGGAGATGTAGCACATTCATCCAACCAATGAATAGCACTACCATCTCTTGAGTTACCCAAGCCATACCGCCCCTCCTATTATCATGCCCCTAATCCATTCCCAATCCAATTAGTTTTACAATAAAATGTATCCCAAATGAGTCTACATCTCTCCACCTCTATTTCCTCTGCTGTAATCCATGCTTTCCTCATTTCTTACCTGAATAAGCCTCCCACACAATTTCCCCACATCCACAGTGAATCCTCACCAATATCTTCTTCACAAAACATCCAGAAATCTTTGCACAATGTACCATGATATGGTAACATCGTTATCCTCTTAGACCTTCAATGGTTCTCTTCTGCTCTTTGGAAAAAATAGATGAAAATATCCAACATCCAGGTCCTCTAACAACCTATATCAACCCCCATGATTCCTCCTTGTCCTCTATTCCTCCTGGTCTTCTCTCAGATTCTCCAGAGCACTGCATTTTCTCCAGTCTCAGGGTCATGAGTTCAAGCCCCACATTGGGCATGGAGCCTACTCAAAAAAAAAAAAAGAAAAGAAAAGAAAAAACAGGGGTGCCTAGGTGGCACAGTCAGTTAAGTTCCGATTCTTGGTCTCAGGATTGTGGGATCAAGTCCTATGACAGGCTCCATGCTCAGCAGGGAGTCTGCTTGAGATTTCTTCTCCTTCTCCCTCTGCCCCTCCCACTTGTGCTCTCTCTCTTGCTCTCTCAAATAAACAAATCCTTAAAAATAAAATAAAATTTAAAAAACAAAATAAATAAAAATCAGAATTGGAATCTGAAAGAAAAAACATGAAAAATATCAAATATACAGGCTAAAGCGTTTTTCTACAAAGAGGAATAGGAATCTATAGACATTTAAAAACTGCTTATCCTGAAACTGATAACCTACACATCTCCATGAAAGTTAAGACTTACTTTATAGCTATGTTGGTATGTGGCTATCTGATACATGAGTCCATGAGAAGGATAACGGGTCATTAATTCTAAGGCAGCTTGCCATGCATATCAATAAATCACATTAAGATCACCTATATAATTAATACAAGTTGGTTACAAATCAATTCAACAACAATTTATTCTTTCAAATTCTAAAAATATATGGGAGGTTTCCAGAAAATGTTAATAAACCATGGCTCCAGGTTGGTAAGAACATTAAACAATGTGTCATATCATTATTATATTTGCGCCAAGGTTCCTCCATTGGCCAACTGGGGTTAAAATTCTCTGTTATTCAGTGGCCCTCTTAATGGGACAAAATTGCTGACCTTTCTAATCCTCATTACACATACAATTAATTGCATCTATGAGTTGCTCATTGAAATGAAAATTGTCTCCTGGGGCACCCTCAATCAAGGGCAAATATAGCAAATTGGAGCCTTGCCTCAATGTTACTTCTATACGTTATTGGCATGTAGAACTTTACATAAAATTTAGGAATGAACCTGGCAGGATAAACTACTACATTGCTCTGAAAGCTAGGTTTAGATTGAATATGATTGTCCAAAATGTTTTTGTAAGATAAAAATAAAATGAAAATTGTAGTGAAGTCCACATATAGGTATATATTCAATCACAATGAAAATAATCCACTTACAATGCATATTTTGGCATATATATATATATATATATATATACACACACACACATATACATATACATGTATCTCATGGAGTAGACGGAATGACAATCAATGGTTTCAGGGTGTGAGGTACAATTTTGTTGTTGTCATACCCAACATGGAACAGGACTTGCCTTCATTGCTCATCTTCCCTAGGTCAAAGATAGTTAATATGTGAAATGGATAACTAGTTTTAAATCATGTGAAAGGTCCATTTTAAGGAAAATATTGAAATTCTAGAATTCCCTCTAGATTCTATTCTCTTTCATAAACACAATTCCATTAGCTCCAAATCTGTAACTTGGGGGATAGCTCCCTGGATTGACCTTCACTCTATCCTAGAAGAACAGAGGCATCACCAAAGCCCTGCTTGGAGCTTCTCAAGGGAAAAGCTGGCCTGAAAAGAAACTCTAAGATAGAGAATTCCTGACATACCAACCTGGTCTTCACAGCTCAAAAATTTTAAGAAATACGTTTCCTCGATGGAACAGTAAGGTCCAGGATGAATCCCTCTGGATAAGAAAGCATGGGTTCACCTAACACATTTTGAATTTAAGGCTCTGACCTTCCTGAGATTCCTGGGCATTCACTTGGCATATGAGAGGATACAAGAAACTCATGGTGTGATGTTGTATCTCCATAAGAGCTTTACAGTGTCTACACTATTTCAATCACAGGACGTTTCCAATCCTTTCACTTGACAGACTAAGGATCACTGCATGCTACCTTAATGATCTGCACCTTCCGTCATGAGTGTCATGAGTTTAATTGGTGGAGCCCCTCTGATGGGTCAGACATTGTGTTAGGCTTTTGCAATTTGAAAGGGAAATGATTAATGAGACCAGGCCCTGCCTATTTAGAGCTGGCATCCCAGAGAGAAGTGAGGCATTAGTCAAAGAATTCTACGGACCACATAACTGCCTACTATGCTTAGAACTTGTGCCCTTTGGTCAAGGTAATGTAGATGGTAGGAATATTTTACAATTCAACGGAGCACTCTGGAGCCTCCAACTAGACAGCTCACTGGGGGACCGGGACTAGATGACCCAGCAGACAGAGACACCATGAAGGGTACCCTGAGGGGATCAGCACCAATGGAGACTATGGAGTATAGATAGGCAAAGACTTCTGGGAAAGGAGGATGAAGATGAGAGAAAAAAATAATAATAAAACTACCACTGACTTAACACCAAATGTATACCACGTAACTCATGTACATGATCTCCTGTCTCCTATAAAAGTACATAAAACACAGATCTCTCAATTTCATAAATGAGGAAGCGATGCACAGAAAGACAACATGGCCCAAGTTCACAAAACTGCTAAGTCTCATAGCAGGTAGAATAACTCCCAGGGGCACGTTTTCTCTAAATCTTTATCCATTCCCTCCCCCAAGCCCTTCTACTGGTTCTTCCCCCAAACCTTATACCAATCAGAGAATTCTCGCTGGCACTTGCGGAATTCAGAAAGCTGTGATCACAGCATTTGCCATCGTCCAATACCAACCTTTGGGTTGAACATGAAAATAGGCTTTTGGGGCACCGGGTAGCTCAGTCGCTTAAGCATCTGCCTTTGGCTCAGGTCATGATCCCAGGGTCCCGGGATTGAGCCCTGAATCTGGCTCCCTGCTCAGTGGGGAGCCTGCTTCTCCCTCTCCTGCTCCACCTGCTTGTGCGCTCCCTCTCTCTATTAAATAAATAAATAAAATTTTTAAAAATAAATAAATAAATAAAAACAAAATAAAATAGGCTTTTGTCCTCCCAGTATATTCCATTCCCACTTTGCTCTTAGGGGATAGAACAGGGTAGGGGAATAGGGAGGACGAAGTATTAGCACCATCTGTATGAAGCAGAGAAAGATATTTATGACACACTTAACCTGAGCCCCGTGGCTCAAAAACATGGAGACAGGAATAACAGGGAATGTGAGAACTGGAAATTCCTTAATGAATAGCAACACATTCTGCCTTTATAACAGTTTCAACACCGAGGCTCTGACATGGCCATTTCATCCTACCTCAATGGAGATAAGCCACCTGAGTTTCCAAAGTTAGAGAAAGACCTCGAAGTGTAAAACCCAGCATCTGATTATTGCATGAATCCTCCCCTCTACCGTTCACCACGGGCAACCGTGGCACTTTAAGGAGAAGGATGCAAGTGAAATAGTGAAGGAATATTTTAGGCTAATTAAACCACCACTCACATCTTAAAGAAAGCTTCAAAGCAAATTAATGAAATAGATAATAAAATGCTATCCAGGTGTTTTCAACAAAGCCTTTCCTCTTATGATCCTGCTTTACAACCGGGGTGAGAATACCCACAGCAAAGGTCGGGGGAAGTGGGCAGAAGTCACTGGGCCTTTCACGCACATGAGGATAGGAGCTCCTAGCTCGCTCCCACTGGATTCCAAATAGAAAAGCTGCAGAAAGAAGAGATTAAAATAGCTTTGGGGACAGGTCGGAGTGGTATTTTTTTTTTCCGTTTTTCCTCCTCTAAGACTGAATAAATGTAGTATGCATGATTTGACCCAGAAAAGGAGTGTGTGACACAGGCCAGATAAGGATACAACAAGCATGAAGCTTGGAGGAATTTTAAATAGGCACATTCGAGGGTGTTTCTGAAAAAGCTGCAAAATGTGTCTCGGGCACATTTTGGGTTGAACATGAAAATAGGCCTCAGGGGGAGCCCTTGTTGGAGTTGCTAGTAAGACAAAATGGCAATTATTCATGGAGACCTTCCAGAAAGTTCTCATATCCACAAATATTGTTAGTGTTTGATAGGAGTTATACCCATTTTTCCATTAAGCAATCATCAGGAAATAAAGGAAGCCAAAATACTTGTGAGCAATGATGTGCCGGATAAATGCACACTGTTTGGCTCAATAAAATAAATACCCTGAGGAATCCCATACACCAGTCAAATTGGTATATTCCTAATACCATAATCCAGGCCTTCTTGGTAGCTGTGCTTAGCATAGATGTTCTGCAGCTGTACATATTTAAAATCATTCTTATCCCTTATTTTGCTCAGAAAAAAAAAAAATGCATTCATTTCTAGAAAAAGAGTCTGCTTTACTTTAGATTATCTTCATGCTTTTTTTTCTTATTTTTTTTTCCCCCTCAGGATCAGGATGGTGAACTGATCACAGCCTTCTGAGATTCCAGGAAAATAAGCATTGTATCAATGATAAATATTCCTTCTTTATAATACTCTCCAGAACAAGTATCATGCTAAGAATCAAGCACAGATATCTAAAGGGATATCCCATATGCTGTAGAAGATGCAAAGAAATAAACGGAGGGCCTCTGTACTTAAGGGACCCACATCTTAGCTCAGAGAATAAACAATGAAAAATAATACTGTAGGACAGCACCCTGAGCTATCAGCTGTCAAAGTGTTGGGCTTGTTATTAAATATCAGGATCCATAGGAGTTGTTGAAGTAAACCCTGTACTTGGCCACACCAGAAATTGTAGTGAAATTAATCTCGGTCCATAAATCCAAACTACACAAAAATGTCAATTTCTTTATTTTCCTAAATCAATATAAATCCAACTCTGTGCTAAAATTGTATCATAGGATAGAAAATAAACCACCAGATCATACAAAAATCACACAAAGATCTCAGGCTATTACATAATGCTGAAGAACTGAGTAGCCCCCTCTTCAGGAAGGCCATTAGTGCAAATCATTGGTTCACTCATTGTTTCAGACAACATAAGCCCCTTCTCAGCCATAAGCTCTGATGATTCTGTGTAATGCTTGGGATATAGGATTCTAGGTCTGGGCATTTGCATCGAACTGAAAATCTGCACGATGTTGTGCCTGGGTCCAGCCTCCCTAAGTGCCCCAAGAGGCTACCTCCTCTGATGTTTTATCACCTCTCCAGATGCTACCATTATCTGAAAAGTTTCCCAATATTTGTAGAACCCTAAAACATCTGAATTCTTCTAAGTCTGGAAGGCAAGAAATTCCTCTCGCTTCTCTTTCTTCCCCTTTTAGAGTAACTCACATGACCTCCACAACAAATGCATTTACAGAAGGAAGCAAGAGTTTCCAGCTTCAAGCAGATTTATTTTCTGCCTTGCAAAATCCCCAAAGTGAGAACATAACTACCTGGTTAAAACAGGAAAGGATACACTCACTGTAAGAAGAACAAACAGTGTTAAAATCACAAATTAAAATTTACCACAGATTTCCTACTCAAAAGAAATATTAACAGAAATATTATTTAATAATTTTTACAAGACCTAGATAAATACTGGGCTAAGATAAATCACTCCTCTCTCAATAAGAAATTGTTATCGTCTGTTTTAGATCAGGCTATCGTAACAAAATATCCTAGACTGGGTGGCTTAAATAAGTAATATTTGTTTCTCACATTCTGGAACTCGGGATGTCCAATGTCAAAATGCTGGCAGATCTATTGTCTGGTGAGAACCCTCTTTCTGGTAGGCAGATGACCCTATTCTCCTTGTGACTTCCCATGGCAAAGAGCAGAAAGAGGGAGCAAACTCTCTTAAGACTCCTTTTTTTTTTTTTAAGATTTTATTTATTTATTTGACAGAGAGGTAGACAGAGAGCACAAGTAGGCAGAGAGGCAGGCAGAGGGAGAGGGAGAAGCAGACTCTCCATCGAGCAGGGAGCCCAACATGGGACTCGATCCCAGGACCCTGGGATCATGACCTGAGCCGAAGGCAGCCGCTTAACCGACTGAGCCACCCAGGTGCCCCAAGACTCCTCTTTTAAGAATGCTAATCTCATCATGAAGGTTCCATGGTCATGACCTAATCACCTCACAAAGAGCCCATCTCCAAATAACCATCACCTTGAGGGCTAAGGTTTCAACATATGAATTTTGAAGGGACACATTCAGTCTATCATAGCATCACCCTAAAGAAAACTTTCAAGAAACCTGCCCAATGGTCACAAACCTTGAAACTTAATACAAGTATAGCAATTCAAGGACACATATCCCGTTATCACTGGTACAAACCATAAACAAACAGAAGTAGAGTACAGAGGAGAGAAACAGGCAGACTAATGTAAATATATTATTTTTGTTGCATGTGAAAACCCTTTAAAATAAGAGCTACATTTCGAAAATGTCAAAAATATCATTATAGCATATACTTTCCCCATCAAATGCAGTAAAGTATAATTGAAGGAAGTGCCCCCTTCAGACCCTTGTCATTTATCCTTCACTTGATGAGCAATTATTGGAGACAGAAATACTCCTTGAAACAATTCCATAAATCACTTTTGCTGGTTTCTGTATAAAGATAGAATCGTTCATGTCCTAGATCTGAGCCACCAATGAATTATATATAATATGAAAAAATAATTCTCAAAATGTATTCAGTGTCTCTCATGTGCCAGACACGGCGCTATGTGCTTTATATACATCATTTCAAGTAATAGCCAAAGAAACTCTGGTATATCAGTATTCCTATTATATTTTTACAGGTGAGGACAGTGAGGCTGCTTAAGGTGGTACTTAAGGCTGCACGAGGAATCATGGGTGTGTAACTCACATCTTTCTAATCTAATCATTTTCCAATCTAAGACTCTACGAAATACCATGGAGTCTTAATCAAAGGATAACTAAACTTAAAAGTTTAGTAAAATCAGATACATTCTACAGGTATCAAAGTAGGTGAATGAGCCCCCAAAAGCAAAAGACTAAAGAGCGGCCTGTTCAGGCTCACACAGCTCTAAGGAGAAAAGGAAACTGAAGCCCCATTTACCCAAACTTCCAAAGCCCTATCACTACCTTCAAGCTAAGGACTCATGTAATGTCTCTTCCAGGCATAGGGGGTCCTTAATGACTATCTCAGTGTTCTGTCCCACAGGATATAATGTCCTGCTCCAACAGAGACGATCAAAATAGACATGAAACTTGTTTCCATAAGATGAGGAGGGAGTCCCAGCTCTAACAAAAGTTACTTGGTATAAACTTTGGCCAAGTCACGTGCTCTTTCTTGAATCCATTTTTACCAACTTTATAGAGTTTTGGGGATCAAAAATATAGGCAAAAGTATGAGGTGAACTATAAAATGTTATACAAATTATACCTGTTTTTAAGTCATTTAATCATTCATAAGAAATTCTATGATCGTAGTGCACACTGGGTTAAGAATACGGACTCTAGAACCATATGCTGGTTGAACCCTGTTTTAGTCACTGACCGGCTATATGATCTTGGGCAGGTTGTAAAAAATCTCCTTATCTGTAACTTTTCTAAGGATTAAACATGCTCCTGTAAAATGAGGATAATAATGTAAAATGGGGAAAGCGGTAAGGACTGCTGTGAGGAATAAATATGCTAATACAGGTAAAAGCTTTTATAATGGTGTAAAATAAGCTAGCTATCACAGCCAATGAAACCACCAGCACCACCACCACCAGAAACATCATCAGAACCATGATCACTAAAGATCTAATAGTTCTTTCAGTGATGGAATTCTCAGATTTCAAATAAGATAAAAGGAAAAAAAAAGGTATCCTGCACACTCATCAGATGATACTAATAAGTGTGCAAGAAACCCTTTTGCCCCAGCAGGTCTCAATAACAACAACTGGGTACATTTATTTCCTCTCTCAGAGTACAACACAGAGGAACCAGGAGGGGTGTTCAAAGCCAGGTGAAGACATGAATATTAAAAAAAAAAAAAAAAAAAAAAAAGGAAAAATACCTTGACCACTAGCCCACTAGCTTTAACACACATAGCATAATTATTTTCTTCAGATATGTAGACAGATTTCTGCAAGCATGCATTGAGACATAAAAAAAATTGCCATGTTTTATCACTTGATAAAAGCTGAATACAATACCTCTCATAAAAGTACTGCCTGTGAAAATATTAAAACACTTTTTAAATGAAAAAGAGTTCATGAAATCTCTTATTCAGATCTCTCCAAGCCAACACATTATCTCCCCCCCATTAAAGAGCTGTGGGCCATCTGTCCCATCTAGGCTACCAGCTGGTATGATCTCCAGAAATATCTCCTCAATTGTAGGTACTAATTAGGTTTTTCCATATGAACACATTGTAGGTTAACTATTTACAAATACAAATGTTTAAATCCAGTTTCATCTTTGCAGTAAGTTACTAGATTTTGATATTCACTTTTTTGAAGGTGAGATTCATCTGCGGGAGGTTGACCTGTTTCTACTGTTAACGTTACCACTGGTGGGAACAATGGCATGTTTTTGCTCTCACCCAAAATCAAACTTAGAATTATGGTCTCATTTTAAAAAAAGCAATTGTATCAGAAACCAACTGTGGGTTCCAAAGGAGTTACAAAGAAATCACCAGATAAATGGGCACTACCAAATGAACCCCAGTGTAGTGTGTATGATGATGCCATACAAAACAACCATTGGGCAATTAACTGTTTCCAGCCAATATTGAACACAACTCTAAATATCCATGGACACTTGGTCAAAGCTTAAGAATTCCACAGCTGAGTTATAACACAACTCATCTTGGTAAGGCAAATAGTCAAAAAGAAGAGGAAGAAATCAGGAAACTGAAAAGCTGAAAGAACCACCCTTCTCTCATCAAATGTCTTTAGAAAAAAAAGGGGGGCTTAGGATGAAGAGAACATTCAAAAACCAAGTCAAAGAGCTTTAGACTTTCTGTAAGTCTTTAGATTCACTAATCACATCTCCTCCATAACACCCTCCCCTACCGTTATTTCCCAATACACAGTCCCTCCCTTGTTCTCCCCCTAACCTTTAACATGAAAGTCTCTTACAATTTTCTCATTCACCTACTATCCTCTCAATAGGATTTCTTGAGAGGACCTGCATCTGCCCATCTGCTTTCTACACCTTATCCCTTTAACTCTTACTTGATCTCCAAACTTCTATTAGGGACAACTCTGTGCCTGACTCTCAGATTTCCTTAGTTCAGATCTTGGCTTGGTCACTACCAGCTTGACCTTGGGAAATTTGCTTGACCTTGTCACCCTCAGTTTATCTGTAAATTGAGGATGATGACATGGCATTTAACCTTAGAAAGCTGTTGTGAGAATGAATTAATGCATTTAAAGCTCTTAGAAAAATGTCTCATAGTAAGTACTTGATAGAGATTAGCTCTTATTATTACTACTATTATGATGATAACCATGTCTCTAATGATGAGTCTTTGTTTTCCTCTCTTATTGGTTACTCTGCTCTATGAAAGAGCCTTTCATTCCAATTCCACATGTTAACAGCCTGGCCCGCCCTTCAAGGCTCAGGACCACTGCAGCTTCTTCCACCATCTGCCCCTCTGTTTGGGTAAACCCCTCTAGTGGTTTACCCAAAACTCTGCCATGTGCTTCTCACTTTCTACATTAAATTCCTGAGATTCACATGTACATCTTATCATATTCATATATCTGTGCATTCCTGGAGAGCAGGTTCTATGTATTTCCCACTGGCTTGCCCCCATTGAGGACCCATGGTAAGTACATAACAGATCTGAGGTCAGGACAGTAGCCACTAGTCACAAGCAGCTTTTAAGTTTTAAATTCATTAAAATAAAGTAAAATTAATAATTTAGTTCTTCAGTCACATTAGCCAAATTCTAAATATTCAACAGCCACATGTGAGAACTGGATCTCATATTGGACAGCAAAGATACAGAACACTCCCATCATTACAGAAATCTCTACTGGACCCTGTGGCAGTAGACAGTATTTGAATAAATACCTGTTTTATGATTTTTAGACTCCCTCTGGATTTTCTAATTCTTTTTCCCCTAAGTTTCTATTTAAATTCCAGCCAGCCAACACACAGTGCAACATCAGGTCCAAATGTACAACACAGTGACCCTACATCCCCCACACAATACCCAGCATCCACCACAACAAGAGCACCCCCAAGTCCCATCGCCCATCCCACCCATCCCCTCACCCACCTCCCTTCCAGCAAGCACCAGTCTGCTCTCCACAGTCAAGAGTCCACCTCTTGGTCTGCTTCCTTTCCCTATGTTCGTTTATTTTGCCCCCCAAGCCCTACATGAATGAAAGCACATGGCATTTGTCCCTGACTTATTTCACTTAGCATAATACTCTCTAGTTCCATCCATATCATTGCAAATGGCAAGATTTCAAAGTAAAAAGTTTCTGCACAGCAAAGGAAGCAATCAACAAAACTAAAAGGCAATCTACTGAATGGGAGAAGATATTTGCAAATAACATATCGGATAAAGGGTTAGTATCCAAAATATATAAAGAACATATAAAACTCTACACCCAAAAAATGAATAATCCAACTAAAAAATGGGCATAAGACATGAATAGATATTTTTCCAAAGACCACCTACAGATGGCCAGCAGACATGAAAAGATGCTGAACATCACTTACCATCAGGGAAATACAAATCAAAACTACAATGAGATAATATTTTTAAAATTCAGAGGGGCAAGCTTTCATTCTTTTTTATGGCTGAGTAATATCCTGGTGTGTGTGTGTGTATGTGTGTGTGTGTGTGTATATATATACACACACATACATACATATACCACCTCTTCTTTATCCATTCATCAGTAGATGGACACTTGAGCTGTTTCCATAGTTTGGCTATTGTAGATAATGCTGCTATAAACATCAAGGTGCATGTATCCCTTTGAATTAGTATTTTTGTATTCTTTGTGTGAATAGTGAGTAATGGCATTGCTAGATCATAGGGTAGCTCTATCTTTAACTTTTTGAGGAACCTCCATACTGTTTTCCAGAGTGGCTGCCCCAGTTTGCATTCCCAGCAACAGTACAAGAGGGTTCCCCTTTCTCTACATCCTCCCAATACTGGTTGTTTCTTGTGTTGTTGATTTTAGCCATTCTGATAGGGGTGAGGTGATACCTCATTGTAGTCTTGATCTGCATTTCCCTGGTGATCAGTGATGTTGAACAAAAATATTATTTTTTCAGAAACTCTATCCTACCATAAGCTTTTATGAAATAAGTGTTCAAAGTGAAAATAAGATTCACATCAAGAAATTTATTCTGTAAAACTAGTGAAAAATGCATTTCTGTTTAAGTAGTAATGAGGATGGAACCAGTTAGCCAAAACAGCATTCCAACATAGGAAAGACATTGCCCTCTTCCTCTTCCAAAATGATATGGGCAGCCTACCCTCTTGGTGGTTCTAGTGTGACCAGTCTTTTAAACCACAGCTAATCCCTACAAAATTCATGCCCAGAGTTCTAAATTTCTTCATAAAGTTTCAAATAGAGATTTTGGGGGAAATAAAAGGAAACTGTATAATTTTCTTTGCACTAATATTAGGCAGGGCTATAAAAACCAAGCTTCTCTGAATGTTCTGGAAGTACCTGTCTGCTTAAACTTCCTCCGTCTGCACACTCTCCTTTGACTGCTGGCCTCCAACCACACTGGCCTTCCTTCAGTTCATGGAAACAGATTTCCACCTTCCTCACCAACACACAGCTCACAACACACTGCACCCCCACACACTACAAGATTCATTTCTTGACTCCTCATTTTGATTTTCACTTCTTCAAAGCTGTCTTACATGATCAGTCAATACAAAATAGTTCCTTCTTATTTTTCCTTACAGTATCTCATTATTTCCTTTCATTTATAATTTGATATTTGTTTCTTAACTTGACTAGTGTCTCCTGCAACAGACATTAGATTTGGTGAATGCCAGGACTAGAATGTTTCATTTCCCATTATCTATCCAGCATCTTATGATGTGGTAGCTACATACTTAAGAAATATTTGTTAAATGAAGATACAAAATTTCAGATGCCTACCTAATTGCGTTGGAGAAAACAACAAATAACTTTTAAAGAAAGCAGTTTTAAACTAACCTATTTTTGTGATGCCTTTTTATGTCTGTGTGTGTGAGAGACATACAGACAGACACATGGAGAGGAAAGGAAAGAAAAGTTTAATTTTCAAAATATCACATAAAATTGTAAAATCTATCTTTTATTCAAACTTCTAAGGTCTGAGAGATGTTAACAACCTATTAGAGAGGTTGTCATTTTTTATATGCAATATGAGATTTGGTCACTTTTAGAAACACTGTGAACTAGGATTTAATCCTCAATGCCCATTATATTTAGTGGCTTAAAATACTGGAGTGATGCCCAGATAAAAAGTGGCAAGATACTTAAGATTGGTTTAGCTAACTCATTACCCTTTGAATAAAAAAAAAAAGAAGCTTTCCATTAAAAGTAATGAATTGTTTCACTCTATTAGTTTGGATAGATGAGAAAGTTAAAAAATTAAAATAAAGCAGGCAGATAATACTGAGAAAATATCCGGTGATCACAAAAAATTAGCTATCCCTTTGGACCTTCATTTTTCTCTTGTACAGCTCACATCAAATGTCTACAGAATAAACAATATACAGTACAAGAAATCATTTTAAATTACACTAAATTTTATGCCTACACAGACACACACACACACACACACACAGAGCACTGTAACGTAGATTTCCTGTATTTCTTGAGCCACGTGAAGAACTGCTTTATCTATAGCCAGAGAACACTTTTTGGAAATGAGCCAACTGGTATCACATTTGGAGAAGCATTTAGGCCATATAAGTCCATCAGAGGGGCGCCTGGTGGCTCAGTTGTTTAAGCGTGAGACTCTTGGTTTTTGCTTAGGTCATGATCTCACGATGGTGGGATCGAGCCCCAAGTTGGGCTCTGGGCTCAGCAAGAAGTCTGCTTCAGATTCTCTCTCCCTCTCTTTAATAAATAAATAAAATCTTTTTAAAAATTTTAAAAAATTAAAAAAAAAACAGAATTATGGGACGGAATTCAGCTGATCAAGAGAAACAAATTACCACCAGAGCAGCAACTAATTCTGCTTTCTCTTTCATTTTAATTCATAAAGTCAAGGTATGATCTTAATCTAATACAATTTTAGAACTGGAATGGGCTTCAGAACGGTTCAGATGCTTTGTTTATTTTGCTGTGCCAATAATTTCATATTTGCCTCATAACTGGATTTCTCAAAGTTCACTGACATTTCAGTGGGTTTCAATGATCATTAAAGGTTTTTCTTCTTTAATCTAAATTTGGGTCATGCTCATAGAGCTGCTCGTATGCAAACAAACCCATCAGTAAACAGCTGATCTCCACATTATGGGGCCATTCTACTTCTAGACCCTCAGGCTGCAAAATCATTGTCACTGGTAAGTAATGTCATGCAACTGATAACTGACCATCAGGTATATGCATTGTAAGAAAGGACCCTGAAATATATTTTCAGCTGCATTTTGTAATTCAGTCTCATTCTAAAGACCATGTTACTACTTGAGGAAAAGACAGGCTTAATCTGCAACCACTAATCATAAAATGTAGGTGTCAAAGTTAGCCATTGTTAGTTTGGGGAAAATTGCTATCCTTTCATCTCTATGTAGCAGGTGCTCAGATACCCAGGTGGATAGCCTGGCCTTTTGGCGGTTGTCTTGTGTGTCTTGACCCACCTGTGAAGCATGAGTTTAAAGTCAATACTGTTGAAGACCCCAATCCGTTCTAATCTCTGACTCTATGTAAGACATAAACATCATCCTGAAGGTGTCACTGTGGACTGAGTAATTCCCGTGAACTATACTTTTAAAGTCACTGAATTTCCCACCAGGTAATATTAAAAATGATAACTTTTCTTGGAGAAAAGGAAGTCAGAGCCATTCTATTTAAAAAGAAATAAAACTTATTTTAAAATTTTACCTACAGTTGAAATTGTGCAGGAAGATTTTTAAATAGTGGGTGGAATTATATTTTACTTTGTATTTTGAAATTTTTAGAAAAATTTTAAAAACATGAGAATAAGCATTACAAAAATGCTTTACCTGCCTGAATAAACCCTTCAATGTAGAGTGGAATATGTGGTTATATAAATAGAAATGTCTTCAGGGGCTCCTGGGTGGCTCAGTCATTAAACCTCTGCCTTCGGCTCAGGTCATGATCCCAGGGTCCTGGGATCGAGCCCCACATAACGCTCCCTGCTCGGCAGGAAGCCTGCTTCTCCTCTCCCTCTCCCCCTGCTTGTGTTCCCTCTCTCACTGCCTCTCTCTCTCTGTGTGTCAAATAAATAAATAAAATCTTTAAAAAAATGGAAATGTCTTCATTTCAGAATTCCTTGTGAATAATCACAGCCTCACTATTAACTGGGACATAACAGGTGTTCAGTAATGATGAGGTATATAAATGAATGAGTGCATGGATACTTGAAGTATCAGCAGTTGCCCACAATGCTTCATATTATAAGTAAACTTCTTATTTAAAATATTTAAGTTAAAATTTTTTAACCTTATTTATTTAACCTCTTATTTTAGAATGTCACTATGGGAGAATTTCACTTAAGTAAGGCAGACTGATCTTTCTCACTTGGACTCTGTGTTTCTTCTTAGCTAACAAATAAGAAAAGCACTTAACATTTTTCTCAATCCACATCTTTACAGTAACTTTCCTGAAAGGAAGCACATTGCACCTATGCATCTGAAAATAAAAAGCAACTCAAGATGCAGCTCTGAAGCTAATGATTACAAGATGAAACATAAGGGGAAAGAAGATGTCCCCAACTTATTCTGGAAGCAAAATCTACAATCAGTGAGATAAAGTGGACATTGACTTTGCATCAGGATTATAAATGAATTCTTCAGGATCTCTACCTGCCAGCTAAGCTTATAATTTACCCAGATACATACAGGATATTATCTTCACAGGACCTAAGAGAGAATAATATTTTCAATTTTCAACACGCTTTCAGAAAATTAAATGGCAAATAGCATACTGAGACCCTTTCATAAGACAAAAATAAAACTGTTTAATTAGTCGGTCTCCCGAGGCAGAACCGTTCTCCAGAAGTCTTCTTGTGATTTCCTTGAAGTAGTTACAAGGAAGAGGGTTTCCTTCCTCTGGGATTTTATTAAAGACAAATCCAGAGTCCCGACCCAATCATCAAACAAGCAAATACAGCTGCAGGGTACTCAACTCAATGTGCCACCCAGGACTCTTTTGATAATATTATTCAAAAACAAATGTTTTTACACATAAATGTGTGTCTTGCTATTTTCTAACTGCGCACACATCTTATGTTTTGCCCCATGGTAAATTGTTAGTTTTTGTGGTGTTCCAATGAGTGGATTATAAAGTGAGAGATTATTTTCCTAGCAGATGGTTTATCTATATTTAAGTGATATAAATCAAATGTACAAGGTAAAATATAAGGTTATTACTAGTGCAAAACACTTTACTAAAATATTTTCCGATCATTTTCATATAAATAAGATATTTGGTCAAAGAGAGCTTAAATGTAAGTTTCTTGATATGTTATTATTTTTTTGTCTTTCTTTTTATTTAAATTCAATCATTTATTATTTAGAAATAGCACATATATCCCCTGGGGAAAAAAATCTGTAATTTGCTTTTTACCTTTTGCAGCTGCTCTATTTTTCTTAAATCCATAACATTCAAAATCAGTGAGAAAGATTTCTTTAGACAAATATTTCATACAAAGCTGACTTTGTGGAAGGTATATTATCAATTATATCAACTTTTTACATTTCTTTAATATACACTTTATTTCATATTATTTGTCTATTTAAGTGAAAGAAAATTCATCACATGAATAAACAGGAACTTACCAGAGTTTAATTTGAGCTTTGCTAGATGTTATTGAAAACTATGTATTATATGATTTAATTATTTCAGATAAAAATATGAATTTCAAAGAAATGAAAGCTTTCAACAGATTGCCTCATACTTCTCATGCAGACATAAGAATGCATACCATTTCTATTCTGTCTTTAGAAGACACAGTCCTTCTAGATCTCCTACATCACAATACAGTGCTAACTTTAAAAAAAAAAAAAAGATTCTTGGACCCCACCCCAAATACGTTGGATCAGAACGGAGGTGGGGAAGGATGTGAGAATCTGCACATCAGTGGGCATATAAGATATTCCCTACACATATCAAAATGTGAGAATTACCACTTAGCTGGTCATTAAGGTTAAAAAGTTAGAAAAGCACTCAGTCAGTGACTCAATTTTAAAATTTCTTCTCTCTGTAAAGGGAGCCTGGGTAGCTCAGGTGGTTAAGTATCCGACTCTCGAGATCAGCTCAGGTCTTGAGCTCAGGGTTGTGAGTGCAGGCCGGGTGTTGGGCTCCACAACTTAATTAATAAATTAAAATTAAATGAAATAAAATAAAATGTCTTCTCTCTGTGAAATTTTGATTTTAAAAGATGACTTTTAGCAACTCCTACCAGTAAATCACAAAAAAATGACCCCCGATTCTTCCCATTCCAATATATATACCTCTCTACAATGTGACTTTGCAACTCTCCCCATTAAGAGGTGGAATATGTAACTCAACCTCTTGCTAGCTGGTCTCGTCCACGTGACCTACTTTAACCTACAGGACATTAGCAAATGCGACAGAAGCAGAGATCTGGTAAGTGCTTGTGGACAGGGCTTGCCCTGTCTTGCGGCTACCGTGTGAAGACATGTGGGTAGCCTGCTAGATGCCAGAGACACATGGCACGGTTGTCTCTTCCATGGCAGACAGCTGCCAGACACGGGAGGCAAGCCATCCATGCCAGCCTGGCCCTAACCACCTGCCAGCTGAAGCGAGCGTGAAAGGGAGACCAGGAGACACTTGCAGAAGAACTGCCCAGCTGCGCTCAGCCTGAATTGCCAACCCTTGGCATTTCAAGCAAATAAATGATCATTGTTTTAAGCCACAAATATTGTGGGGGGCTTCCTAGGCAGCAAAAGCTAACTGATACACCCCTCCTCACAAAAAGGAAAATAGAAGATGAAGTTTTTGGAGTCAGTTTCGGTAGTGCTCAAACTTTACCACACTCTTGCATTATTTCACATTTTTCATTTCAGGTCTTGACATAAATGGTAAACATATTCATATAAGGTTAATTGAATTCCAGAAGCTTCTTTCTACCTAATCAAGCACCACTCAGAGATGTCACCCATTCAGGAAGAACAAGCATTAAGTGAACAAAATATTTTCGAGAAATAAACATTAAACCCATGCAACTGGAAAAAACCAGCTGTGACATTCAGCTTTGACTTTTATAAAGAAGCTTTTATTGAAAATCTAAGTTTATCATGGTCACTGCTTCCTTCCTCATACATTGCTTTTATTCCCAAAAAAGGTATTTATAGAAGATGAAGTGAATTATACTGAACATGGTATTTCTCATCACAATGTTTAAGATACCTTGAAAATCCTATCACTGGGCTGTTTTTACATACAACTTTCATTATTACACTTCCGATAATTAGTATGATTCTCATGAGATTGCAGATAATGATCAAAGGATGTTAATATGCTTTCAACACTGTCAGGGAGCATAAAATACTACAAGAACAGTATTATATTGAGGAGTACCTACTGTGTGCCAGACACATGGTTAAATATCAGGGATACTATATTTTAGCAGGAAGAACAAGACAATTTTCAGTGTTAATAAGTTCTGTGAAGAAAACAAAAGAGGAAAATGTGAATGATCATGGCAGATAAAATAAAATGGAAAATCAGGGACTTCTTGGAAAGGTGACATTTAAGATGAGACCTGAATGGAAAAGAAGGAGCCAGTCATGCAAATTTTAAAAAGGGAAGATAGCAAGTTCAAAGACCTAAAGTGGGAATGAAATTGGCTTTTTTGAATTCAAAAAGATGGCTGGTGTGGCCGAAACCTGGTGAGCTAGAAAGAAAGTGCTAAGAGATAATATTAAAATCATGTACAGTGGGTGGGGCAGGTAGAGTCTCATTAGCCATCAGAAGTCATCCAGATCTTACCTTAAATGTCTACATATAACTGAAATGTATGTAAGTCATTTTTGACAGAGGAATATGGGGATTTTGTTTGCCAACAGAACTATCTGAATTTCAAAACCCACCCTAAGTACACAAGAAGCATGGATGGTTAACTGAAGTAACACAGCAATTACATAACTGACTACTACATAAGAATCCAGAAGTATTTGGAAAGGCAGAATATTTCTATAAAAGATTTACCATCCTGGTTAAAATATCCTTTAAGTATTTCCTCAACTTTTCCCACCCAGGTATCTTGGTCTTAGTATATTAAAGTATTAATAGAACAGCAACAACAACAACAAAAAGTACATAAACTACATAACTAGTCAATCAAATGTTTGTTTTGGTTAAGAACTTATGCAGGGGCACCTGGGTGGCTCAGTCAGTTGATCATCTGACTCTTTTTTTTTTTTTAAAGATTTTATTTATTTATTTGAGAGAGAGAATGAGATAGAGAGAGCATGAGAGGGGGGAGGGTCAGAGGGAGAAGCAGACTCCCTGCTGAGCAGGGAGCCCGATGCAGGACTCGTTCCCGGGACTCCAGGATCATGACCTGAGCAGAAGGCAGTCGCTTAACCAACTGAGCCACCCAGGCGCCCCGATCATCTGACTCTTGATCTTGGCTCAGGTCCTGATCTTGGGGTCATGGGATCAAGCCCCAAGTCTGGCTCTGTGCTTAGTGAGGAATCTGTTTCTCTCCCTCTTGCACTGCCCCTCCCCGCACTCATGTGTGTGCCCTCTTGCTCACTCTCTCTCTAAAATCAATAAATAAATCTTTAAAAAAAAATAAATAACTTATTCAAACCAGTCCAGGAGAAAAGCTATAGGATTTACTTAAAATTAAAATAATGGTCACTGAAATAGGACTGTTTAAGTAAATTAGCGTTCAAGCATATTAAAGAGATCATGATATGTGAAAAAAATAAAGATAAATAAAAATTAGCAAGTCATCTAAAATCCAACGGCTCTACAAAACATGTAATTATAAATTAAACTTTTTGCCATAAATATAATTTATTTCTCCTAAATTAGCTATACAAATTATATCATTTACATATGAGAACTGAGTGAATAAGTAGAATGGCTATGTTTTAGTTGAAAAGAGTTTGAGGGGCACCTGGGTGGCTCAGATGGTTAAGCATCTACCTTCAGCTGGGGTCATGATCTCCAAGTCCTGGGATCGAGCCTCACATAGGGCTCCTGGCTCAGCAGGGAGTCTGCTTCTCCCTCTCCCTCGCTCCCTGCTCATGCTCTCTCTCTCTGCATCTCTCTGTCTCAAATGAATAAATAAAATCTTTAAAAAAAAAAAAAGAGTTTGAGACTTAAATATTGAAAACCTAGAAACGATGGCAGATGGAGACTTAAAAGAATTTTTCAAGTCCACACAATAGAAATGTTTAAAATATACAGAACTGAATAATACAGGAAATAAATTACCATGGAAATAAATGTGAATAAACTGATTTGTAATGTTATTGCTCCTTTACATGCAATATTTTGATAATGTAATAGATTCCCTCACAAAGTAAACTTAAGACTGTATCATAAAATAATAACCTAATTGGTCAATAACATGAATGTGTATAAGCAATAAAATTTAAAGACACAAAATAAGTTCCATTTGTGTTTAATATTTTACACTAAATAGGTGCTCAATAAGATCTACATTATACTGTAAAGAGAAATGGCCCATTTTGTTTGTCTCAAATTCCTTCTCAGTAAAAATTCATAAAACTGAATTTAACTCCTATTACCAACTAGTAGGAAAAAAATAAGGAAGCAACATAGGAGACTCAGGAACAATGCAAAGGAAATAGAATTAAAAGCATACTTCTTGTGGCACCTGGGTGGTTCAGTCAGTTAAGCAACTACCTTCGGTTCAGGTCATGATCCCAGCATGCTGGGATCAAGCCCAGTGTTGGGCTCCCCGCTTCTCAGGGAATCTGCTTCTCCCTGGGAGGGGAGGGAGCTCTGTACCCCTCCCACTCATGCTCTCTCTCTGAAATAAATAAATTTTTTTTAAAAAAAGCCAAAATTCCTGGAGAACTTAAATGTCTAATGGTGTAGAAGAAACAGTCACAATGCTTAATAAAATATTTTTTTAAATTTCTCACACACTAATAATTTGAAACAAAGAATTTTTTTTTAATTTTTATTGTTATGTTAATCACCATACATTACATCATTATTTTTTGATGTAGTGTTCCATGATTCATTGTTTGTGTATAACACCCAATGTTCCATGCAGAACGTGCCCTCTTTAATACCCATCACCAGGCTAACCCATCCTCCCACCCCCCTCTAGAACCCTCAGTTTGTTTCTCAGAGTCCATAGTCTCTCATGGTTCATCTCCCCCTCCGATTTCCCCCCCTTCATTCTTCCCCTCCTGCTACCTTTTGAAACAAAGAAAAAATTTCAGAGAGGCCCAAAACAAAGTTTAAGTAGAAATTAATGGGCAATCAAACACCAAAGTTTGCTTTTATCCTAAAGTTTTCTATATTTTTTTTTAAGATTTATTTATTTATTTATTTATTTGAAAGAGAGCAAGCAAGCAGAGGGAGGGGCAGAGGGAGAGAGAGAATCCTGAAGCAGACTCCCCATTGAGGGAAGAGCCTGATGCAGGGCTGATCCCAGGACCCTGAGAGACCATGACCCGAGCAAAAATCAAGAGGGGGGAGTGGGAGAGGGAGATGCAGGCACCTAGGTGCCCCTATCCTGAAGGTTTCTAACAAATTCCAGAAAACCTGCTTTAAGATTCTTCTTTGAAAGATATCCAGAGTACCGAGGACAGGAAATATCCGCATAAATATAGAACCACAAAGTTGAAGAAAAAATAATTTTTTCACACAAAAAAGGATAGCAAGGAAACATGTCTGTTTTGAATTTGTCACTGGGTTGAGGGAAAATAAATAAACTCTCTTGAGAATTCACAACCACAAGCTGGACCTCATATGGATTCACAGCCTAAATTTACTCTACTGTGCCATAAAAACAAAGCAGCAAGCCAAGGATTTAATTTAAAGTGCTCCCATTGTGGTGATGCTCCCTGATGTCTGAAATAACAAATAAAAGCTTTCTCTAGAAGAAAACTCCTCAACCCAGGCCTCAAAAAATTCCCATATAAAAAGTGTTAAGTTAAATGAGCATCTCTAATGTAAGAACAAGGAAAAAGCTATAACTAATAAGAGTCAGGGGGAAGACAAGACAGTAGATTCAGACCCACAAGTATTTCACTTATTGGAACTATCTCCACAGGATGCTAAATATATATATACTGTCAGGGCGCCTGGGTGGCTCAGTCGTTAAGCATCTGTCTTCTCAGGTCATGATCCCAGGGTCCTGGGATCGAGCCCCGCATCGGGCTCCCTGCTCAGCGGAAAGCCTGCATCTCCCTCTCCCACTCCCCCTGCTTGTGTTCCCTCTGTCCCTGTGTCTCTCTCTGTCAAATAAATAAATAAAATCTTTAAAATATATATATACACACACACACACTGTCAAAAAGGAAAATATAATTGTAAATATGGCACAGGAGAAAGAGACTCATTTTTACAAATAACTGAATATATTTAAAACTCTAATAGATTTTCTATAAATAATATATAATAGTTGAAATTAATACTCATAAAAATGACTAAACAGATTAGAAGAGAATATTGGAATTGTAAACTGGGAAACAGTTTCAAAGAATTCACCCTATATTAAAGAGGGCACGTTCTGCATGGAGCACTGGGTGTTATACGCAAACAATGAATCATGGAACACTACATCAAAAACTAATGATGTAATGTATGGTGATTAACATAACATAATAAAAAAAAAGAATTCACCCTAAATAAAGTAAAAGGGAAAAAGAAATATATGGGAAATAAGAAAAACATTTAAGAAACACCAAGGTAGCCTAAGAAGATCAAACACACATAAATGAATTTCCAGAAGATAATAAAGAGAATGGAGAAGCAAAAATATTCAAAAGAGATAACAGAAATTTCTAAAGCTGTTGAAAGTCATGAATCCTAAATTCTAGAAAAACTGTAAACTGAAAACAATAGAAATAAAAAGAAACTCATTCCCAAATACATATAGTTGAACCTGTGGAATATCGAAGACAATGACAAGATCTTAAAGCAGACAAAAGAAAGAAAAAAGAAAAGTCAGATCACTTAGGGCTGGATAGCAATTAGAATGACTGACTTCTAAATAATAATAAAGGCAGCATGAAAAAACATCTTCCAAATGCTGAGAAGAAAATAAAATTATATACTTAATTCCATTGTCCAAAACTAAAAGTGAATCAACGAAATATCAGGCAAAGGCCAAAATAGAGGGTTTACCACAAATGCCAACTAAGATAATCACAGATATAGTTAAGACTGAAGGAAAATGATACCAGATGGGAGTTTTGAAATGCAATAAGAAATGATGAGAAATGTGTTGGTTAATATTTTGGTAACTCTACAAAAATACATATGGGAGGAAAGCAAGATGAAATGAAAATAGAGGAAAAAAATAGCACTGAAATTGCAAGACAGTGATGGCCAGTAATGTGTCCTTAAATCCTCGTGTAACTCAAAAGGATAGGCACACATATTTATTAATCTTCAATTTTATTAATTAGGAATGATAAAGTTTAAAAGTAACTACTGGAAGAATGAAAATTTCCAAACAGGGAAGAAATTTAATTGAAAACAAGAAGAAAAATCTAAAAAAAAGCAATGAAAAGGAAAAAAAATGAAAGAAAAGGAATAGGAAAAAGGACTAAGAAAAATCATAAATAATACAGAAACAAATCCAAAGATGTCAGCAATCAAAATGAATAAAAATAGAGAAAAGAACACCAGCTACATGCTGTTTATTATATAAGATACACCTGAAACATAACATCAAATGGTTGAAAGTAAATATTTGGAAAAAAAATATGTCAAGCAAAACAAAACAAAAATCACAAGAAAACTGGCAAAGTGATATTACTAGCAAACAAGATAAACTTTAAGGATGGAAAAAACTATTAGAGATAAAGAGAAGGACAATATAGTAACAAAATTTTCCATTTACCAAGAAAATATAACAATTCTGAACATGCATACACCCTAATAATATACCCCCATAATATATAAAACAAAAAGAAATGGAATGACATAGTAACACTGAAAAAATCAATGGTGCCTTAGAAATTTAAAGATCAGAGAGAAATTGCTAAAGCTACAAAAATATAAACAACACAATGAACAAGTTTGCTGAAATATACATACATTGGACAACTTTAAATTTCTAAGGCACTGTTGATTTTTTCAGTGTTACCAAGTAAATCTAAGGAAAGGTATGTAAGTTTAATGGGGAAATTAAAACTTTGTTGAAAGGTAATGAAGACCTAAAAAGGGGACAGAAAACTCCATGCCCATGTATAAGGGGATTCAATAAATCTCAACAGTATTTTCCAAGGAACTTAACAAACTTCTAAAACTTATGTGGAAAAGAAAAGGGACACAAGACACACTCAAGACACACTTGAGAAAGAACAAAGTAGAAAACTTGCTTGACCACAAATAATTTTTTATGAAAGTTATATTAATTAGTATATTGTGGCACTGGCCAAGGATGGACAGAATGGCATGTGAGCCCAGAGACAGACCCAGCACTGCACAGACACTGGGTGGGACTTTGGATTGGGGAAGAAAGAATAGTCCTGGGACAACTAATTATCAATGCAGGGAAAACAAATTTGAAGACCCCTTCAACCCAAAGCAATTTCTAGATTAATCAAATTCATAAATATGAAAGGGACATTTTTAAACTTTTAGAAGAAAATACAGAAAAATCACCTTGATCTTAAAGATTTTTTTAAAACAAAATACAAAAGTTTAAGCTATAAAAGTCAATGACAAATTCTACTAAAGTTTTAAAAGACTGAAAAAACAAATCAGAGACTACAAAAGGCTCCTTACACTAATATTTGACAAACTCAATAAATAATAAATGAAAAACAACCCACAAAAAAAGAATATATGATCTGAATAGGCCTATATCTATTAAAGAAATTGAATCAATAATTAACAACCTGCCAAAACAGAAAGTACTGGGCTCAGATGGGTTCACTGAATTCTACCAAACATTTAAGGAAGAAATTATACAAAATCTCTTTCCTTTTCAGAGGATAGAAGCAGAGAGAAAACTTCCTAACTCGTTCCACGAAGCCCGCATTACCCTAATAACAAAACCAGAGAAAGACATTAAAGAAAACTACAGACCAATATCTCTCATTAACAGAGATGCAAAAATTCTCAACAAAATTGAATCTTAAAAAGTATTAAAAGAACTCTACATCACAATGCTTGGTTTCAGTTCAGTTCATTTCAGGTCATGATCTCAGGGTTGTGGGATTGAGCCCCACATCAGGATCTACGCTCAGCGTGGAGTCTGCTTGAGATTCTGTCTCCCTCTGCCCCTCCTGCTCATGCTCTCTCTCTCTCTCAAAAAATAAATAAGTCTTTAAAATTTTTTAAAAACAAATACATACAAGATCTATATAAGGAAAACTACAAAACTGTGATGAATGAAATCAAAGAAGAATCACATAAATGGAAAGATATTCCACATTCATGGATAAGGAGACTCAATATTCTCAAGATGTCAGTTCTTCCCAATCTGATCTATAGAGTCAATGAAATTTCAACCAAAATCCCAGAAAGTTATTTTATGGATATTGACAAAATGACTCTAAAGTTTATATGGAGAGGCAAAATAATAATCAACACAACACTGAAGGAAAAGAAAGTTAATGTCCCAAAGCTATCCAACTTTAAGACTTACCACACTTGTAGACAGTGTATTGGCAAAAGAATAGACAAATAGATCAATGGAACCTAACAGGAAACCCAGAAATAGACCCTCATAAATACAGTCAATTGATCTTTGACAACGGAGCAAAAGCAATACAAAAGAGCAAAGATCATCTCTTCAATTAATCATGCTGGAACAAGCAAGCATTCACATACAAAAAAAAAAAAAAATCCGGGTGCAGACTTTATACATTTCATAAAACAGTCAAAACGGATCGCTGAACTGAAAACAGATCACAGACCTACTTGTGAAAAACAAAGCTATAAAAGGTCGAAGAAGAAAACATCAGAGAAAACCTAGATGACTTTGGGTTTATAGTGATGGCTTTTTAAAATACAACACCCAAGATGTGATCCATGAAAGAAATAATTGATATGCTGGATTTTTTTTTAAAGATTTTTTTTATTTATTCATCTGAGACACAGAAATACAGAGAGAGAGAGAGAGAGCATGAGCAGGGAGAGAGGCAGAGGGAGAGGGAGAAGCAGGCTCCCCGCCGAGCCAGGAGCCCGATGCGGGGCTCGATCCCAGGATCCTGGGATCATGACCCGAGCCGAAGGCAGACGTTCAACCATCTGAGCCACCCAGGCACCCCTGGACTTTTTAAAAATTAAAAACTTCTGTCTCACAAAAGACTATGTCAAGAGATTCACAGGCAAATCAGACTGGAGAAAAATGTCTATAAAAGACACATCTGATAAAGGACTATTATCACCAAGTATAGAAAGAACTCTTAATAAGAAAACAAGCTGATTAAAAAATGGACCAAAGATGTCAAGAGATTCCACCAAAGAAGACACAGAGATGGCAAATAAGCATATGAAATATGTTCCACATCACACACCCATAGGGAAATGAAAATTAAGCTGATACTAGGGCCCCTAGGTAGCTCAGTCTGTTAAGTGTCTGACTCTTGATTTCAGCTCAGGTCATGATCTCAGGATCTTGAGATCGAGCCCCCAGTTGGGCTCCACACTTGGTGGGGAATCTGCTTGAGGATTCTCTTTCTCACTCTGCCTCTGCCCCTCCCCCATGCACACCCCCTCTCTCAAATAAGTCTTAAAAAAAAAAAAAGATGAGATACTAATACTTGGAGATACTAATAGAACAGCCAAAACCTGGAACAGAGATAGCACTAAATGCTGCCAAAGATGTGGAGTAACAGGAATCTCATACACTGCTTGTGGGAATCTAAAATGGTATAGCCAATTAGCTAGACATTTTGATGGTATCTTACAAAATGGAACATACTCTTACCATACGATTTAGAAGTCACACTCCTTGGTATTTTACTCAAAGGAGGAAAATGTAGATCCACACAAAAACCTACATAGGGAAGTTTACAGCAGCTTTATTCATAATTGCCAAAACTTGGAAGGAACCAAGAGGCCTTTCAGTGGGTGAAAAGATAAATCAACTGGTACATCCAGACAGTGGAGTATCATTCAATACTAAAGAGAAATGAGCTATCAAGCCATGAAAAGACATAGAGAAAACTTAAATGCATATTACTCAGGGAAAGAAACCAATCTGAGAGGGCTACATATTGTATGATTCCAACTATAGGTCATTCTGGAAAAGGCCAAACTATGGGGACAATAAAAAGGTCAGTGGTTGCTGGGGGTGGGGCAGGTGAAAGAAGAGTAGGCAGAGCACAGAGGATTCTTAGGGCAGTGAAAATACTCTGTATGAAACGTAATGAGGGATATATGTCAGTATATATTTGTCCAAACCCATAAAATGTGCAACAGCAAGAGTGAACCCTAAGATAAACTATGGAATCTAGGTGATTATGCATCAATGCAGGTTCATCTTTAATTTAAAAAAAGTGGGGGGCGGGGAACACCTGGGTGGCTCAGTCAGTTAAGCATCCAACTCTTGGTTTCGGCTCAGATCATGATCTCAGGGTCATGAGATGGAGCCCCGCGATGGGCTCCGCACTCAGCTCTGAGTCTGCTTGAGATTCTCCCCCTCCTCCTCTGCCCCAACTCCTGTTCATGCACTTGCTTTCTCTCATAAATTAATTAACCAATTAATTCTTAAAAAAAGAAAAAAGCACCATTCTGTTGAGTGATGTTGATAAGGGGGGAGGCTCAGCATGTATATGGGCATAGGGGGCATGTGGGAAATCTCTGTACGTCCTTCTCAATTCCAGTAAACCTAAAGCTGCTCTAAAAAATAGAAAAAAAATCAATAGATTTTAAATGGCCTATCAAAAATAAAAAAGATGGTCATTACCTCATTAGTGATTTGATAAATGTAATTTAACTATGAAAAACCACTCTACAGCTACCAACCCCCTCAAAAATGTGAAATTGTCTAATACTATGCACAGATGACCATGTGAATCAATCCAAGTTTTCAACAGTTATTGATGAGGGGACAGTAAAATGGTAAAACAACTTTGGAAAACACTTCAGCATTACAAAGTTTAACATTTTCATACTCTATAATCCAGTAACTCTTCTCTAAAAAAACATTTGCACATATGCATCAGAAGGCATGCATGAGAATGATCTCTGCTGTCTGTAAGGTAAAAGCCAGAAGCAAACCAAATTTCAGTGAAAAATAGAATGGATAAATGGAATGAGGTATATTCATCTCATTCAATACTCAAAATGAATGAACCATGGGTAACAGCTTCGATATGAATTGACCTCAAAAACATATTTAGCAAGTGAAACAGTCACAAAAGAATATATATAGTATACCTCAAATTTATAAAGTTCAACTATACACAGAACTAAAAATATATTGCTTATAGGCAAAGGTGGTAAAACCATAAGGAAAAACAAGGCAGAATTCAGGGCGGTAGTTACTTTTGGGAGTACTGGTTGTGAAATCACTGAGGTGCAGACAGACGGCCCCTAAATTACCTGCTATGCTTTACTTTTGAGTTGGAGAGTGGGTACATGCATTTTCATTTGGTAATCTTTAATTTACACATTTATATATGACACACTTCATAACTAAGTTTTTTTTTTTAATTACACAGAAAAATGAATATGAAAGACTCAGCTGTATTTCTTGATGACATGCCCTTTCTTCTTCAAACACCCTGGGAAACTCAATTAGTGTACATCAACAGCTTTTGCCTGAGAGTAGAAAGAGTAGAAAGGAGATAATTGCCTCACCTTTATCTGTGATTCGTAAGCTATAGCCCACGGGGAAAACCTGGGGGGCCAGTGATTCCAAGAGCTGTCCTAATTTCCCTAGTTTTAACCCAAGAGAATTGTGCTACACTTCATTTTATTCTACATCAGGTATACATTTTCAGAAAAAAAAAATATTTTGAAAAAGACCACAAAACATGGCTGTTGGTAAATTTGCAGTTGACGAGATCTCTAATACCCTATTTTATTTAACATGACATCTATTTCACACTGTAAAAGGAACTGTTCCCTAAAGGAAAGCCTAGTGTTGTTATAGGAAGAAGAAATGAGAAGTCACTTGTCACTATCTCATAAAAAGCAAAGGAGCTTCTTCTAGAAGCCCCCAGCACATGTTTTCTGGGTTCAACCAGTTCCACGTTCCAGAAAACAGCTCTGAGATATATTAATGGCCTTAATCTAGGAGCTGGATGGATTTATCTTCTCCCAAAGTATAAGGGTTTTGTGGGGAAGGTTTGGAAGCACAAACATAAGCTGTGATAAATACCAAGACGCATGGGCAGAGATACCAAACAGACCACAAATTCAACAACCACTCACTCTGAGCTTTCCATAGGTTTTCCATTCCCCGCCTCCCCAACAGCTCACAGGCATAATTAAATAATTTGATACATCCATAGAAGTTGTTCATTTAAATTCATTTAATTGAGATAGCATACAAAGAAAATTGTATAAATTGGATTTTTGGACCCTGGATTATCCAAAGTTGATTACTTGCCACCACTAGTGAATAGGCTTTTCTTAGAAATTCTATCAATATTTCTAGCAAAAGAATATCTTAAATTCTTTTGGGCAGCCCTGGGCCAATTATCTCCAGGCATATTTTTCTCCCTGTGCCTGTCATTTTGTGGAATTACATTAAATTTTGTTAAAAGCACTCCATAAATAATGAATTAGGACAAAAATAATTCATTACTCACTTATATGCCATAAAATATTAAATACAAAATTTAAGGATGAAAAAGCAATTTCTAATTCACATACTTTATACAAGATAATAAGGCCTGCATCTTCTGCTAAGTGTGGAAAAGGAAATATTCCACTGGATTATTTCCTTTCAGACTCCAGAGGGTAGAAAGAGGAGGAAAAATCCTTTTTATCCTCAAAGCCTGGGAGCAGCAGTAACTAAGAGGAACCCATAAGGGTGGCATGAAGAAAAGTCAGGAGACCAGGGTGCCAGGTCTTCCGCCACCAACCTAATTATCTCTGCAGTCTTGAAAAAAAAAATCACCCAGACTCTTGTACTATAGAGCAGAGGCTATTTTAGCAGATGATCACTAAGGCCCCATCCTGGACTAGCAATGCATGCGGCTACTCGACTTTTCCACTGGGACAATGACCCGAGGCATGGTCTCATGGAGAACCTTCTCATCTCAGTTAACTAAGAGTGAAATTCCTTCCTTAATGAATTTCTTCTCTGTGTTCCGGCTCTCTGCAGGCCTGGCATCATTTTACATCTACCAGTATGTAAAGTATGGTCACACACCCCTTTTATGAATTCATACTAGACCCTATTTTAAGTGTTGATAGCACTTAAAACAGTTTAACCATCAGTATCAAGTTCTGGGCTGAACCTCCCACTTCTTCCCTTTGGCCAGTGTAAAAAGATACACATTTATATTTATGGGGAGGTAAATGCAGTTTGGGGCTCTGGGTCCTTGCAGTTAAAAAAAAATAGGGGCGCCGGGGTGGTTCAGTTGGTTAAGCGACTGCCTTCGGCTCAGGTCATGATCCTGGAGTCCCGGGATCGAGTCCCACACCGGGCTCCCTGCTCAGCAGGGGGTCTGCGTCTCCCTCTGGCCCTCCCCCCTCTCATGCTCTCTATCTCATTCTCTCTCAGATAAATAAATGAAATCTTTAAAAAAAATTAAAAAATAATAACACTTCTGTACTTTCTCAATGAACTACAAAATTTTCTGCCCATAACACATTCAAAGTAATGAAACAAAATTACTCTTAAATATTTTATATTCCTATTATTTATGATAGCTATATGATATTTACTGCTGTAGATGATTTTCTATGAATTCCACTCAAATAGTTCAATTACTTAAAATATAGTAAGCAAGAGAAGAAGTTTTTAAGAACACAATTGGGCTTCTTGAATTACATTAAAATTATCCTTTAGAAGGCAATATGCCTCTAACATTTTTGGTGAAGATAAAATGTTCAGTTTCTTTGAAATTTATATTCTTTCAACATTGGGTTTCATTAAACTTAAAAGTTATATAAATGGATAGATAATGTAGCATTTGTGTTCATATGGAAAACGTAATTGAGTGAATACATCAAAATTAAAGTCTTAATAAATAACATTATAATGCTGGAATTCACAAGGTATTATTTAAATTAGACAATAATTTGTTTGGATTAAAGTTCATGTGATACAACCAGAGTATAATAAAAACCTGAAGTTAGAGATCTCTAAATCTTCTAGAGGATTTTTTTTTTTTTAACGTGCCAAACAGAACTATGTACAAGTGAGGTGATTCACTTCCTCCATCTTTTCTACAAACGAGAGAATACCCACACTCTTGCACAAATACATCCTTTTTTGAAAAATGTGAAGCAATAGTGATCAGAGAATCGAATCTGCCATGGGACAAGAATAGCTGTAGGATAAAGAGGTGTCATGTGGGTTATCGGGCAAAGGACGATGTCATAAATCTCCATCTCAAATTATGGGGGAACACCCTCTCCCTACCCTGCATCCTGCCACTCTCAGGAATTTCAAGACAGCTTAGTTTCCTGGCTAAGAGCTTGCAACCCAAAATCCCTGTGTGGCTTTTTCTGGAGGCCTCTTCTGTTATTACCATACTTCACTCCACATCATCCTTCATCGTTCCAAAGAATCATGAACATAGGTTCATGCACAACAGACTTGTAAGGCAGGTTTAGGGTAATACAGAAGGGTTAGGGTATGGTTAAGTACAGACAATGACTGAAAATATATTATCAGATATGACTGGGCTAAAATTCCATCAACCATCCCCACCATGAGGAATGCCATGTTGGCTATCGCCCTCCAGATAGCCTAGACATTCCACATTAGTCGGGCCTCTGTTTCTTCTTTTCACTGGAGACAGCTCTGCACAAGCCACTCTCTGAATTTCCAAAGGCCTTTCATTTTCTATGCACAACAATTCGCCCATCCATATTGTGCCCTGTTCTTCTAGAACATACATTTTAAGGAGGGTGGGAGCTGTTGAAGGAGGCTGAGAGGAGCTCAGAATCCCTGTCTCAAACCAAAGTGGCTCACTAGGGTGCATGTCTGTGTTTTCTTCTGTCTCACTTACATTCCTCCTCATAATAATGGCACCTCAAGTTGGCTTTGGGAAGCGATCTCCTCCACTCCCTCCCCTGAATATGTTGGTGGGGTTCTTAATGAAGAAGTTTCTGTTTCTTCCCACCCCTGCAGGGCCAAGGAGTGAACATATGACCCAAACTAGGCTTTGAAATTATATTCTCTTAATACCTTTTCACTAGAATTTGTGTCTTAAGCAGAGTGACAGAAAGACCTAAAATGGCCAGCCTTCATCCTTCTGATGGCATCCTAGAAACATTATACATGGATTCCTGATGGCCGGACCTTCACAGAGGCTTTGGTTCATGTTGTTTCCAAAGCCAATGTCTCAGAGTTTTCTTCAATTCTGTGAGCTACCCTGTCCTACCAATAAATCCTTTCATTACTTATGTCATGTGTCAACAGTTTCTACTACTTACAACCAACTCACACTAAATGATATTACTGAGATACTATCCTAATAGCGATCCATCTGCTCTGAAATCTTTACTATCTAGTATGTGAAAGAATTATTTTTTTTTAAGATTTATTTGAGAGAGAAAGAGAGAGAGAGTGTATGAGCATGGTGGGGAGGGGCAGAGGGAGAAACTCTAAGTAGACTCTGCCCTGAGTGTGGAGCTTGATCTCGCAACCCTGAGATCACGACCTAAGCCAAAACCAAGAGTTGGAGGCTCAACTGATTATACCACCCAGCCACCCTGGGAAAGATAATTTTAAACTGCCTTTTATTTTTCTTCCAAATACTTATTTAAAAATTTTTTAAAAATAACTACAAAAATTATTTTTTTCTGCTGAAGCTATCCTTGAAAATTTTTAGGGAGAGCTCTAAATTAGTTCTTTCTATAATTCTTATAATGCTCATGAACTAAAGCAGTGATCCTCAGCATTTTCATAGTTGGGCCATTCTATCACTTTACTTTCTTAGGCAATTGCTTTTAAAAAGGTCCATACAGACCATTTAATCCAAACTCAGCTACTCAAAAATTCTTTTCACACCATTCCTAATAGATGGCAAATTGGTCTCTTTTGAAACACTCATTAATTTCTTTGATCAACCCATTCCATTTTAATGGGACCTTATGTTGAGACATAATTTGATTCTCCATTTTCTTCCCCCTCCCCCATATCTCTTTTCTACTTTATACTCACCCAGAAATTTCTGCCTATAGATTCTATTTCTACATGAGCAATGACTTCCATCTGCCCATTTTCAATGATTTCGAGATGGCTATCCAATTTTATGGAACATATCCTTGTGTTCCTAAAAGTATTCCATGCATATGACTGAACCATATGAAACCTACAGGTAAAATGGTTGTTTTAAAAGTTTCTGAAGAGTCCTTAAAATAAATGGCTATCCACACTGTCAAAAGTCTAGGACTAAGATTTTTTAAAATAAGCTCTGAGATAAAAAAGGATTAATTGTACATAAAATGTTACAGTGACTCCTTTTTTAAAGGGTTTATTTCTAGTGTGTAAGATTATCTATAAACAAAGTATTGTTATAACTTCTGGCTGTCAAAAAAAGCTTTCTTTTACTCAGCAGTAAATTAAAGATGGCTTCTTTCAGCAGCAAAATCTGTGTTGTTAGAGACCACAGGAACTTTCCTCCTCAGGAATTCCTCTCTCAAATGTTGATAGCAGTTACAAGAAACCACAGACCTCGGAAGAAGCTGTGTATACTGAAAAAAAAAATAAAAAGCTCTGAAACTTGCTGGAATAAATTATTCATCAATAATTGAGTTATCTGATCATTCAAACCCTCTAAATAATTCTCCATGCCTTGATAACTTCCAAAAGATAACTGAGAATTTCTAAAATGTCTACCATGTATGTCCTCTGACAAGAGGTTTCTCATACATTATCTCATTACAAATTTGACCTACATTTTAAAAGTACAAATACTTCTATATTTCTGGAGCCCCACAGAGATGCTTTTACTTCTTCTGAACATTCTGTGTGGCAAATTCCATCTGGTATGTACTTTCACCTAATACAAATTTCTGACAAATAATATTTGCCCTTGAATAGGACTCATTACTCCAAGTATAACTCTCCCTAATATTAAGGTAGCATCATACAGTGCTTACAAGTCCAGGGTTAAAAGTCAAAAGCTTAGGTTTCCAACCAGGCTCTGCCATTTCTATTCCTCTCTATACCCCAATTTTCTCATCTATAAGTAAAGATAGTCATTGTCATATGAGACAGAAGCAGGAAAATTTTATCCTTAGCCTAGAAGGCTGACCTAAAGCCTGCATAGTTTCAATAAGGATCGAATATGTTCTGGTTGCTACATTTTTTGAGTCTCATTACTGCACACACACACACACACACACATATATATACACATATATATATACACACGCACATAAAATATATGCTTTGCATATATAAATATATATCACTGATAGTTAATATTGAACTGAATAAAATGCACTAGAGGAATTTTGCAAAAGTAGTTTTACTAGTAGAAATTTGAAGAAACTTTGTAATCTGATACTCGCAGCATGCCCCCTTCCCTTTGACCAGCCTCGCACAGCAAAAAGTACAGCTCTTTCTGGGTGCCTGAGTGGCTCAGATGGTTAAGTGTCTGCCTACGGCTCAGGTCATGATCCCAGGGTCCTGGGATCGAGTCCCACATCGGGCTCTCTGCTCCTTGGGAGCCTGCTTCTCCCTCTGCCTCTCTCTCTCTCTCTGTCTCTCATGAATAAATAAATAAAATCTTTAAAAAAAAAAAAAAAGTACAGCTCTTTCTGCCCACGGGTCTTGCCCCCATGCTATGCTACTTGAATAAACTTACTAAATTGTACTATGAAGAACTCAAGAATTTTTTCTTGACTCTTGTACTGGATGACCCCGCATCAACTGTACCATATTTATAGGGTTGTTGTGAAGATGTAGCATTAGTTGCAAAGTACTCATGATGGTCCCTGGCACATAAAGAGTGCAATATAAAAATCAGTGTTTCATAGCCTCGACCCAGTAGTAAGAGACTTTTTTTTATCCAAAAAGATTTTTTTTCTTTTTATATTATCAAAGTGTATATTACTAAAATTCTCATAAAAGTAAGCTGAAAGCTCCCAAATCCTGCAAAATACGTTATTAGTATTTCTTCTCATAAAATATACAATCAGAACAATTAATTTTATAAAATACCATTCACCTTGTCAATTAGCATCTTTGGAAAATGAAATGAACACTTAATAATAGCTATTGCTATTTATTGTGAGAATGTAAAGAATATAACCCAACTCCTAATAAAAATTACCATTTCTGAATACCTCCCATCTTCCAGGTACCTTATCAAGGGGTTTCTACTGTATTTCACTTAATCTTCCCATGAACATTTATGAGACTGATATTTCTATTTCCACTTTACACATAAGGAAACCAAGGTTTAGACAACACAGCTACTCAGCAATAGAGCCAGGATTTGAACCTGATCTGGTACAAATCTCATCTTCCTCACTAAAAGGTGTAAATCCAAAATCTTATAATAGTCTAACCTTCATGAGAGAGGCACCAACATGTGTTGATGACATTAATCTACTGGGAAACTATCTTCAAGGTTATCTTCCAATTAATACTCTCTCCATATCAAGTAAATAATTATGTTCACAACATGGAAATTCACACTGGTTATTTAGCTTAACTATTTACTATTATTTGCAGTTTGAGTTGACTAGCTACCCAACAGATTTTATTTATATAATGGATATATGTCTGGTAATACCTAGGATCCTAATACCCAGATCCTTGAATATCACTTTCTCTATATTTTTCACAACATACAAATGCTACTGAATTCTAAATTCAAAATTATTTATGTTCCAGTGAGAATTTCAAGGAGTCATTTCACCGAGTAAGTAAAAGTGGTTTATGATTAAAGCATTTGATCAAAAATGTTATTGTACCAGGATAGGGCACTTATAATTGAACCAAGTTTCAAGTTTTCTCTACTCTCTCATTTATCTGGCCTTGGAAAACACAAATACTCCGAGTAACATTAATATAAGAGTAAAGACAGCACAACATGGTATTATTTATGAGGTAGTCAGATTCTAGCCCCTTTTCCTGTTTAGAACAGCTAGAAATTAGAACTTTAAAAAAACAGCCTCTGAAAGGAAGCATGGCAGAAGTAGCTAAGTTAAGCAGAAATGAGCAGATTAAACATTCTTGGTTTGTTTAAAGTCAGCTGCCAATCTTGGGAGAAAGAATGTTCTCACCGGCTGGTCAAGCCAAATTCAGTTGTGTGGAAGTGTCATAGGGAAACAGGGAAAAGGTTTAAAAGGAAGGAGATGGACTAGCGAGTGGGAAAGAGAAAAAACCAGCCTAGAGCTGAAAGCACCGAATGACACGAGCCGTAGGGACACTTCCAAACACATAATGAGAACAGCGAAAAGAAGACCAACTTGACAGGACTGATAGGAACAGCTGGAGGGAGAAGGAATAGGACCATTTTAGTATGTGCAATGGGAGGTTTTCAACAAATGGACAAGGTAGCCTTGAACATTTCCATAAACCTCATAGGATACTGCTATACTAGATTTAGCACATTGGTGAAAATGTCCAAAAAACTCCTAATACAGCACAGTGTCCATACACAGACATGCACAAGTGTGCCTGAATTTAAAAAAAAAATAGTAACAACAGGACTTCTACTCAATTCAATTCCAACATTTGCTAATTGCCCAGTCTATGGCCCTAAGCTTAGGAACTATAAGAAACAGATTATGGAAGATTTCTCTCCAGAGAGAGCTTACAGTACCTGCTCTCATCCATTCCACACTCATTTAAGTACTTATGTTGTTAAAGGGAATGTCCTGGGTATTACTGGGGGAGATAAAAAGAGTGAAGGATGGTGCCTTGAAGAAACTCATAGCATTTCAGGGGAATATACAGGATATACATTCCCAAGCAATTATAACAGGAGATAGAAAAAGTATACCCTAAGAACACAGGAAAAAGTGACAGAGGTAATAGGCGGGGACACAAATTTCATATCATTCTTCAACCTGCACAATTAGATATATATTTTGTATGTGTTGTATGCTTCAAATGCTTTTAAAGAAAAAAAGAAATGAAATGTTAAAAAACAGAACAGATGCATAGAATTTGTGAATGCAGAGCTAAGGAAAATGAGCTGGTTGTTAAATAATGACAGACAAAAAGCCCAGGCATCATTTTGGAGGTCACCTCCAAGTGTGGTGTTACTTTGCTTTTTACTGAATATTCTTTTCTTTACCTATCATATGTCCACATGATTCTAACTGCAATTTCTGTATTGCAGGACAGTGGGGCACAGGAATCCTTATCTTTCGGCTAGTTAGCATGAATTTTTTTTTTTTTTTACCCCACTTGCCTTACCCAATCCACTGATGGATGGGGTGAAAGAAATCCAAGAATTGCTCATTTCAAGAATTAACTTGGCCTAAATGTTTTCCTTCTTTATCTTCTTTTCCTTCTTTAACAGGACACAGTTTTCATAAAGTCTTTTTTATTAAAAATTTATATATTTATGTATTTATTATATTTTATTTAAAATATAGGTGTTTTATGTTATAATGAATTGATAGCCTACTATATCACTTGTTGGAGGATTGTATATAGTGTTATAAAAACATTTCTAAAATAACACTGCATATTTTGATTCAACCATGGTTCATGATTTTAATCTAGGAAGTAATACTTAAGAGGCAGGATGGTTAAATCACTCACACACATCTATTCATCTGTTTGTTCCTAGGTGCTAAGTCTGCTTCCTTAGGGTGAGCAATGCTTCCCAGAATCCCAGCTTTATTATCCTAGCACAGGGTCAGCCAACTGTTTCAACTGTTTCGGCCAAATAGTAAGTATTTTTGGCTTTGCAGGTCACACAGCTCCTGTCACAATTAGCCAACTCTGCTGACATAGCACCAAAGAGCTACAGACAATATGTAAATTAATGACTGTGGCTGTATTCTAATTAACTTTATTTATGAACACTGAAATTTGAATTTCCTATAATTTTCAAGTCACTGAATATTCTTCGTTTTATTTTTCTTTTCAACCATCTAAAATAGTGAAAATATTCTTAGTATACCACCCCCACAAGAACAGGTGTCTCATTTGCCGACCCCTTTCCTAAGACGCAATCATGATTTGAAGGTAAGTCTTCTCTAAAGGCATGAAAACATGCAGCACCTGGGTGGCTCCATCAGTTGAGCATCCGATTCTTGGTTTCAGCTCAGGTCATGATCTCGGGGTCATGATCTCAGGATCGTGAGATGGAGCCCTGCCTTGGGCTCCGTGCTCAGCGCAGAGACTGCTTGAGATTCTTTCTCTCTCCCTCTGCCCTTCCCCCCCCACCACCATATTGCATGTACTCTAAAATAAATGAAATCTTAAAAAAAATAAAGGTATAAGAACGTATTTTTCAAAAGTGTTTATATTTTTGCATTTGTTTGCATGACACAACAGGGAGCTATAGGACCTTGACACTTTTTAAAATAACAAAATTTATTTTTCATGGCCTATAACAGTGGTGCATGGTGAGAAAGTCAACCCTTTCAATTTTACATACAGCTTGGCACAAGATTCACTTACTGCAACTTGGAGTTGGTAGTCCCTGCAAAATAGACTCGGGTTCATCAACACGAGGAAGCCCAAGGCCTAGGTGATTCTTCGAGACGATTTTTCTGAACTACCTAGATAATTCTTCTGCAGCTTCCCCAGTACAGTGTTTTTGTTTTCTAGATTTCTGATAACATTTCTAAGCTTGCCATGCCCCAGCACTGGGCTTGGTTAAATGTTCTAGCTCACAATATATCTTAGTTTTCAGTACGTATCTGTTCAGAGATTCCTCCCCACTGTGATCTTTCCCTCAATAATATTCATATAAAATGTGTTCTAATGCCTGTACTACCTCTTTCTAGGGTTTTTGCTTTGTCTTTTTATGTCTGAAAAAGATTTGAACAGCTAACAAGCTGCTCTTTCAGAGACTTAATGTCATATAGTATGGTGTTTCAATATTACACTCATTCATTATACTTTCCTATATCCTTTTCAAAACACTCATAAATCTACAGTTTCTTATTAAACTTTAGTAGTAATTTCTATTCTTGACCATGACACTAGGATAAAATTTAAGATATTCATTTCCATGCATATAACCAACAGTAATCTAATTTGTTTCTTTTTTTTTTTAAGATTTTATTTATTTATTTGACAGAAAGAGACAGAGCGAGAGAGGGAACATGAGCAGGGGGAGTGGGAGAGGGAGAAGCAGGCTTCCTGCGGAGCAGGGAGCCCAATGCGGGGCTTGATCCCAGGACTCCGGGATCATGACCTGAGCCGAAGGCAGAGGCTTAACGACTGAGCCACCCAGGTGCCCCCACTAATCTAATTTGTAACATTAATTCCATTCTTCTGGAGAACTTTCACATTACAGAGAGGTAATGTATATACATAAAGTGTATGTATATAAATGCATACATATTCATATCTGTGTGTATATATATATGTGTGTGTGTGTGTATATATATATATATATATATATATATATATATATATATATATATATATACCTATAAAGAGAGAAACACATATGTACATCTCTCCCTCTCCCAGTTCAAATCCCAGCTCTGCTTCTTCCTGTCTCTGGTCTGGGGACAAGTCATCTAACCTCTCTATGCCTTAGTTTCTTCATCTGTAAAATGGAAATAATAATGGTATATATTTCATAGTATTGTTGTGAGGATTAAATGAGTAATGAATCAAAGTTCTTAGAATATGCCTCATAGTATAGGATGCATTCAGTAAGTGTTGGCAATTATCATTATCATGATTATCATGATTATCCTAACCTGAGCCCTTATTTGTTACCTCCAGTGGAAAGTTCAAGGATGCAGCTGATTTCTAAATTCTGGAGGCTCAGTGAGTGGGGCCAAGGGCTCCGGGTGTTCTGAGTTTTCTGTCAGGGCTCTCTCCATGAGTGGATAAGGTGGTAGCTAGCAGCCCCAGACCCACATCCCCTGGATCAACAGCTGTGGAAAGCAATAGTCTTTTCCACCTACTCTGGCAAAAAGTAACCAAGGAAGACACTGACTGGTCCAGTGAGGGGCATATGCCAATCTCTGTTGTCTGAGGTAGAGGTGGGGTGATGGTCAGTCCCACCTAATATATTCACAACCAAGAAGATGAAAAGGGAAAGAGATTCTGAGCAAATAGGAACAGAAGACCACTGTAGCTCATACCCCCTTCGTACATGCGCAGGTGAGTGAATCTGGCACTGAACTAGATCAGACCGGAACACACATTTTGTTTTAGCTGCTCCACTTACTCAAGAAAGTAGACCACTCCTTTCACCTCTGACACACTGGATTTCTACATTTCTACAACAGAGGCTGAAGCATCCACTTAACCTACTACACAGAATTGTTGTGACGATAAAATGAAATATTAAATGTGAACGTGATTAGTAAATATAATAAAAAGAATGGGGGCGCCTGGGGGGCTCAGTTGGTTAAGCATCTGACTCTTGATTCTGGCTTAGGTCATGATCTCAGGGTCCTGGGATCCAACCCTGCATCGGGCTCCCTGCTCAGCAGGGAGTCTGCTTCTCCTTCTCCCTCTGCCCCTCCCCCTGCTTGTGCTTTCTCTGTCACCCTCTCTCTCAAATAAATAATTAAATCTTAAAAAAAGAATCTTGGTGCCCTGATCTTTTTTTTTTTTTAAAGATTTTATTTATTTATTTGAGAGAGAGAATGAGAGAGAGCACAGGAGAGAGGGTAGGGTCAGAGGGAGAAGCAGACTCCCCGCCGAGCAGGGAGCCCGATGCAGGACTCGATCCCGGGACTCCAGGATCATGACCTGAGCCGAAGGCAGTCGCTTAACCAACTGAGCCACCCAGGCGCCCGGTGCCCTGATCTTCTTAAACACAGAAATTATTTCTTCCCTTAGTCTCCGGTTTCTTTGCCGCTCTTAGAATAGCTATCACTTGACACCTTGTGTCACTCCTTCTATAAAGTACCTCACCTTCTCTTTTCTGAAACAGCCATCCACTCACACTCTCTGCTATTCATCAGCCTCATCTCCATTTTTCCCTCTAAGATCTTCTTCTTCCCTTTGTCTCTCTTTGCTCAGTTTTGTTTTTTGTTTATTGTTTTTTCAGTCGGTCACGGTCCTTCCCTGGTGATAAAAGCCCACCTCCTCTTCTTAACCTCAGTCGAGCCACTGCACCTTGCTGGTCTGAACACTCAGATCCTGACTTCATCTTGCTATTCTACTTGATTCTTTCTATTCACCATCACTGCCTGCATCCCTCAGGGCCTGATTCCTCCAACAGAGGTTCTTTCTGTGTTTCACTTCTGAGTTTGGCACCATTCTGAATGTTTTTTTTTTTTTAATTTTATTTATTTATTTGACAGAGAGAGACACAGCGAGAGAGGGAACACAAGCAGGGGGAGTGGGAAAGGGAGAAGCAGGCTTCCCACGGAGCAGGGAGCCCAGTGCAGGGCTCGATCCCAGGATCCTGGGATCATGACCTGAGCCAAAGGCAGAGGCTTAACGACTGAGCCACCCAGGCGCCCCGCCACCATTCTGAATGTTTAACACTGTGGGAAGTCTCACTCCACATAATTTGAAAAGTTGAATTGTCCCAGTCAGGGTTTGGGGAACTTCTCAGATTCCACTTACTGGATTCATTCTCTTGTGCTTCTTGAACAAGGAAACACCAGCCCTACACAAAAAGCCCATGGCCCCACCTGCCTTCAGTGCAGGGATTCAACAAGTGTGGGTGTTGGAGAAGACCTGGTTGGACTGACACTGGAATGGGAAATCACAGACAACAGCAGGCACAAAGCCTGGAGAACCCAATGGCAATCAGACGGTGCTGAGTTCACCATCTGGATCCATCTCTTACCAGCTGTGTAACCTCCGGCAAGTTATTTAAGTGCTGTGAGGGTCAGATTACTCTTTGATAAAATGGACATATGAACACCAAATGGACACACCTTTCTCATAGGAATTTGTGAGGACAGAAAATACTTGGAAAGTAGACTCCACATCGTCTTCATTATCATTTTTATTGTTAAAGACTCTTAAATTTGCTCTGAAGTATCCAGAATATCCATATCAGGGCCTGATTCCTCCAACAGAGGTTCCTGATCATTGCTGAAGGTAAATGTCATGTGTTGGATTTTATTCTTTTTTAAAGATTTATTTATTTATTTGAGAGAGAGAATGCACCCATGAGAGGGGGGAGAGGCAGATAGACAGACAGAATCCTCAAGCAGACTCCTCACTGAGCTTGGAGCCCAATGCGGGGCTCGATCCCAAAACCCTGAGATCATGACCTGAGCTGAAACCAAGAGTCAGACACTTAGCTGACTGAGCCACCCAGGCACCCCTGCGTATTGGATTTTTTTTTTTTTTAAAGATTTTATTTATTTATTTGACAGAGTTAGCGAGAGCGGGAACACAAGCGGGGAGAGTGGGAAAGGGAGAAACAGGCTTCCTGCAGAGCAGGGAGCCCGACGCGGGGCTCGATCCCAGGACCCTGGGATCATCACCTGAGCCGAAGGCAGACGCTTAACGACTGAGCCACCCAGGCGCCCCATGCGTATTGGATTTTAGATGGCACCTGCCACATGAGCACCTTACTGCACTCAGTCCTGAGATGCTTTCTGGTTAATATCAGCATTCTCCAGAGCACAGAATCAGGTTGGGGCTGGGAAAACATTTTCACTCTGGCAGCAAATATCTCAGAGCAATAAGAACACATACAGGTCCTAAGAATGAGAGGAACCTAAAAAGATAACGCCCCAAGAGAAAAAGGGTTACTTTGTGAAGCATATATATGTTTCTTTAAAAAATATATATATATGGTGCTCTAAATAACTCATTGGCACATGCCAAACCTTTGTTGAGTTTTTACCATCTGCTGGAATCGTGCCTTCTGGTAGAAACAAAGAACCAGCTCAGCCTATTCTAATCTGCCCTATTCTCTTAGCTATGCAAAAAGAATGGGAGCGTCTTATGGTAGTATCAATTATGCACATCCTAAGAAGGGGTACTGTAAAGAGAGAACATTAAGGTGAACTGCATTGTTAGCACATAGTTCCTTCTGTAAGTGGTTTTTTTCTCTAATCTAACCATGTCACTTTCTGTTATAAGAGTGCATCTTCAAAAATCTGCCCACAAATCAATGTGGACATCAGAGAAGGAACTCACATCAAAACAAAGCAATTATTGAAATTGTGCTTCATACAGTCTGATCAGCAGTAAAAATCAGCTTGATCAGTATAAACTCACACCAGCCCAGCAGAATCAATCAGAATATTGATCACCAAGTTTTACTCTGTTGTCAGAGACAAATTAATCAGTATTACACATGACAGGACCTATATAAAATGTCAGCAATGCTAACCTAAATTTATATTCAATTTAGATCATTAGTATAATTATTTCAACCATATAGGAAAAGAAATATTCGAAAAAGTCCAAGAAGGGCGCCTGGGTGGCTCAGTTGGTTAAGCGACTGCCTTCGGCTCAGGTCATGATCCCAGCGTCCTGGGATCGAGTCCCACATCGGGCTCCCGGCTCGGCGGGGAGCCTGCTTCTCCTCTGACCCTCTCCTCTCTCATGCTGTTTCTCTCTTGCTCGCTTTCTAATAAATAAATAAAAATTAAAAAAAAAAATTCCAAGAAGGTAGATGCTTATACACAGCAAGCATAGTCAATATTCCCAAAGTACTTAATCATATTATCACCTTGGTGATAAAGAGTATGTGTGCTTGTTTGGTTTTGAAGAAGGGAGAAGAGACTATAAGAAATGTTTCTATGTTCACTACACAAACAAAACTTAGGCTCAGATGGGGCACCTGGCTGGCTCAGTCAGAAGAACATGTAACTCTTGATCTCAAGGCTATAAGTTTGAGCCCCACGTTGGGTGTAGAGATTACTTAAAAAAATAATATCTTAAATACAAACTTAGGCTCAGAGGAGTTAAACACTTTAACTAAAAAGACAAAACCCACTGGTAGCAGGAGTGGGTCTAGAACTTACGCATTCTGAACCCTAATCCAGTATACCTACACCACGTTTAAAATGGCAAAAACGGGGAATTCAAGACGGAACAACCAAAACAGTCATTTTCTGAAATAAACAGCAAAATAAACAGCAAAACCTACAAACCGCAAGTATTTTTAAAACCTGAAATCCTTGTCTGTGGCCACTAAACACAGCTCTTTAAGGACTTACCAAATAATTGCTCCTCAACAAATAATAATGAACCCCAAAGTTCCAATGTAAGGTCCTCTTACCCAGCAACTCAGAGAACACTACTGAAAAGTTTTTTTAATCTAATTTTTAATCTAATCTGGATGATATGGTGACCTAGTTAGAGGGCTCATTTAATTTCAATTCTATGGCCTTTCCATTTTTTTATTTTGAAATGATATAAAATAAGATTGTTTCATTTCAGTTTAATCCAGACAAGATGATCCTGAAACAGAGGTAACCATCCCCCCCCCCTTAGAATTCAGTTCATAGATTCCAAAGTCAGGCATGCTCTGGCTCTCATGATTTTTCACCCAAACACTACATATCCCTTCATCAATTGTGCACTCAATACTTGTGCACGATTCAAAACTGATTGATATGCACGCACAAATAAAGCAGATAAAATGTCCCCAATCATCGTGAAGCTTATAGTCTCACAGGGCAGACTAACAACTAGCATAGAATTACACACACACACACACACCCCAAGTGCTGTGTAAGTAAACAACATGGTAACTAGCTTCCAGGAAGCGAGGAGAGTTGTTATCTACTTTACAAAATTAAAGGAAGAAGGTAGAAATAACTGTGAACTATACTGATCTTTTTTTCTTTTTAAGATTTTATTTATTTATTTGAGAGAGAGAATGAGATAGAGAGAGCATGAGAGGGAGGAGGGTCAGAGGGAGAAGCAGACTCTCTGCTGAGCAGGGAGCCTGATGTGGGACTCGATCCCGGGACTCCAGGATTATGACCTGAGCCGAAGGCAGTCACTTAACCAACTGAGCCACCCAGGCGCCCTACACTGATCTTTTTAACTTTGGATTCTGCCAGAAGAGGGAGAAGGAGCCATGACAGTGAATCAGAGATGTGGTCAAGTTGCAATTAAACACACAAGAAGCTCAGAAAGGCTTCCTGAAGGTCACATTTAGAATTCAAACTCAGGATCCTGAGATTCCAGAGCACATTCCTTTACCCTGAAGTGAGTGGGCCCCTTATAACAGCCCCGTACACACTGAAGGGTGCTACTTCTGGGAAACTAGCCACATAGACTATCTCTGACCACTGTCAGAGGTCACCCCACATAGACTGGGAGTAAAAACTGGTCAATTTCAACCTCCAAAGCTGTTTTTTAATTGTCAGATGGACGCATGAGTGAAGGGAGAGGAAAACACTGACTAGGGTATCAAGATACCAGAATCCCATCTCAGTTCTGCCTTAACAAATAACCTTCCTGATTTTGAGTCAATCATTCCATGTCTTATGCAACATACAGTGCTGTCTTAGTATAAAGAAGCTAACATTTGGGCGCCTGGGTGGCTCAGTCGTTAAGCGTCTGCCTTCGGCTCAGGTCATGATCCCAGGGTCCTGGGATCGAGTCCCACATTGGGCTCCCTGCTCAGCGGGAAGCCTGCTTCTCCCTCTCCCACTCCCCCTGCTTGTGTTCCTGCTCTCGCTCTCTCTCTGTCAAATAAATAAATAAAATCTTTAAAAAAAAAAAAAAAAGAAGAAGCTAACATTTAAAAAACTCTATAATTAAATGAATATACTAGATGTAATGGGATGTGTGTCTGTATGTGGGAGCATGTGTGTGTGTGTGTGTGTGTGTGTGTGTGTGTGTATGCTTTAAATAGACTTCTATATAGTAAAAAACCTTTGGAAAATTCAGTGAAAACATGGCCCCGAGTTTCTATTGAATCATTAACAGACCCACATGAACATTTGGGTTATTTTATCTCCCATGATGACATCACTTATTGTTACAGCCTTTGAGATGACCTTACTTTTCCTTTTGAAAGAGTCCTACTTTAAGAAAAATTTTGTTTCAGACTCTCCACTATAGAGAACAAACTGATGGTTACCAGAAGGGAGGGGCGTGGGGGATGGGGGAAGTAGGTGAAGGGGATCAAGAGTGCACTTACCATGCTGAGCACTGAGTCATGCAGAGAATTGCTGAATCACTATACTGTACACCTGAAACTAATATAACACTGTACATTTAGTACACTGGAATTAAAATAAGAAAACTTCATTTAGGGCGCCTGGGTGGCTCAGTCGGTTAAGCGACTGCCTTCGGCTCAGGTCATGATCCCAGGGTCCTGGGATCGAGTCCCGCATCAGGCTCCCTGCTCTGCGGGGAGCCTGCTTCTCCCTCCCCCACTCCCCCTGCTGGTGTTCACTTTCTCGGTGTGTCTCTCTGTCAAATAAATAAATAAAATCTTTAAAAAAAAAAAAAAAAAAGAAAAGAAAACTTCATTTAAAAAGAAATACTCCGTTTCGGAGATGCAAAAATGTTTTAATGTAATCAACTAGTGCTTTTTCCCAAAGTCAGGGTGAAGAGTACAATTAGGAAAATAATTGAATCTAGCTAAATATTTCTTCTTTCAATTTATCAAATACGTACTCAACACCTACAATGTGCTGGGCATTATCTTTGCTCTTGAAGCCCTTAAAAGCTGAGGGAGATGAGGAAGAAGTCCAGCAACAACTAAGGTATAAGTGTTCAAGATACCATGAAACATAGAAGGGGGCCCTCTCTCTGCTAGGGATGCTTCCCAAACATTAACATCAATCAATGTTGATGGCAGCAATATTAATCCCAGCTAACAGCTGCGGAGCTACTGCTATGGGCTAAAGATGGTCTTAAATGCTTTACATGTATTATTTACTTAAACGTCATGGAGAAAAGGTAGAATAGTGGCTAATAGGTTGCTGGGAGTGATCCTGTCTGTATTCAAATCTATCACCATTAAAATCTTTAAAAGGCAAGTAGAGTCATGTATAAAAGGTAAGCAAACACAAATTGCTGACATGTTTCTCTCCCACCTCCTTTAGACACAAAGATTTTGGACCAACCAACCAGCTTTGTGTGTTTATTTTTCAGCCTAACTCGTCCACATGAGGAGGGTCCTACGATTCTTGCGATTGTATTTGGAGATGGCCAGGGTAGTACAGAAGTCTTGAATTGGCAGGAGCTGAGGTGATTTTTGCTGGTGAGATGGAAACTCAGGTAGGCAAGCAGATTTGTGTGGAGGACCACTGATAATACTTCATATAAAATTTGTATCTGAAAATATTTTCCTTTTCCTAAAATCAGTATGCAAAGCAATACATTTATATACTAATAATCACAATGTCTCCCCTTTCCCAAAGTGTAGCCAAAACATGAGAAGTGAGCAGTCTTGGACGTAAAGACCAAGAGCTTCGTACAAGGTTCTAACTCCCAGAGACCGTGCTGGATCTTTTCCCTACCCCAGGTCTCTCTTCCTCTCCTGCCAATCCTGCAACCCATTCCCAATGTGGGAACAACTCTATCATGTCTGAGGTTTCCCCAGTGCAGACTGCAGGGTTATTAGACCCCAATTCTTTGGCTGTTTCCCTCTCAACCCTTTGGTATTTTGTATCTCTAATGTATCATGAAGAATTTCTCAGTCTATGGTTCATTCCCTCACCATGAAAACATTTTAGTGATTTTTTTTGCATGTTCTTCAAAAACTTTTAAGTTTCTAAATTAAGACTTCCTTCTTTAGTTTAAGATAATATGTGGTTTACAAAGTATTTCATCTTTCTTAAAAAAAAAAAAAAATGACTACCTAAACCTCAGATTCCTCCCCGTTACATGAGAACGGTAATAGTCTCTATGCCACAAAGTTGCCAACATGAGGAAAGTGTCCACGGTGATGTTTTGGGAATAGTAAGTGCTCAATAAATGGTAACTATTATTATTATAATAACCCAGGAGGCAAACATTTGAGATTTTTAAAATGAGGAAAATGAGTCTTGGTGAGGTTTAAGTAACTTGCCCAAGGCCATAAAATGGACTGACTTCAGAGTTTTAACACTGAACTAATTGAGCTGAGTTGTGATGGTGTTTCTGTAATTTTAGTTTTTATAATATGTTGAGGAAAAATGAGGCTCAGGGTAACGAAATACCATCTATTTCTACATTCAGCATTATTTGCTAGTCTCTATTATAATCTATTAATATTATTTCTACTATGTTATATGTGATTTTATATTATATTTTACTTACAGCATCAGTTTATTATTTATAACTATTTATATTACATTGTTGTGTTTATGATACACTCAGTATGCAATAATGGCATTTTATGCTCAATTTGCTCTTTTTATAAATGACCAGATTTCACCTTCATGAGTTAGGGGGAAAAAGGGACCAAAAACTCATTCTTCAATTCTTTTATTCAATAAATATGCATTAATCATCACTAGGCAATGATATGGAGGCAATGGAGACTCAAAATTGACAAAAACATTAATACAAAAGATCCCTGGCTTCTGGGAGATGATCTTCTTGTGGGAAAGAAACATAGAAATAGTTCATTATAACCCAGTAAGATGGCTGCCAAGGTAAATATGCAGGGCTCTGCAAAGAAGCCCCCCATCTAGCTAAGGAAGCAGAGGAAACTGGCCCAGGGAAGGCTTCTAGACCGTAACTCAGTGGTTTATTCAGCCCGGGGTTACAGAGTTCTCATTATAAGCCTCATCCTAGTTAAGGTCCTGGAGATAAATACTGTGAACAAGGCATAGTCCCTGCCTTCAGTTAGGCAACTCATAATCCCAGTGAACCCCAGAAAAGAGCTCTTCAGCCACTATTTAGTAAAGATTCTGGAAGAACTGAAAATGTGTGCCTCGTCTCTCTTCTCTCATTCACATTTAATTTAATCAAAAATAGTCTCCACCGAACTCCAGTAGAGGAAAGCAGCAAAACAACCTGGGAAACTTTGTTAATTGGGTTGATTTAGGCCATGTTTTCTAGCACAGTAAACATAAGCCAAAATGCTCCCTAATTAGGAAGAGTGTGAAGCCCGCAGAGAATACCAAGTTCTCCTCCAAGTCCTGGGGGGACCCAGCCTTCTGGATGCTGCTCAGAGTTCGTCACATCAGTAATTCAACATCACACATGATGAAGCATTCAAGCTCACGCTATGTGCAGCCAATGTGTAGATGTTATTTTTCTGCATTTTTATTTATATCTTTAATTAGAATTCCAAAAGTTTTATCACATACCTCGGCTATAGCCCACTCTGTACATGATTCCAAAATTCTTCACCTTTCTAGCTATTAAATTAAAGAAGAACCATGATTTTCTTACTGTAAAAATTCCCCACAAGAGGAAAAGTAAACCAGGATATTGTTTCTTGGGTGATAACTTGCAGAAAGCTTTGTAACATAAAATCCCAAGTCTTCCCTTAAAGAACATCTTTGCTAACACAGCTTTGCTTGCTGAGTTAGAAAAAAAAAAAGAAACAAACAACAACAACGCTTTTGTTTCAAGAGCAATATTAAGATTGAACAGGTTTCTTCACGTTCTCCGTATTTGAGAAAATTGAACCACTTTGGTCCCAAGTGTCTTACAGGCTGAGTTTGGGTTGCCTAATTTGTAAAAAACAATTCAGCTGCCTTGCCTACTTCATAGGTTGTATGGAGGGTCCTGGAACCTAAGACAGCATTTGGAAAACTACAATAAAAAAATATAAATCATAATGATGTTACTTTACATTTTAGGTCACTAACATTCTGCTGCCTGTCACTTTCAAAGCAGTGAAGCATAGTAAGAGGAATATTGGTTGGGTAATTATAAGAGGGAAGAGAACTGAGTTTTAGTTTGGGTTTATCACAAATTAGCGACTGACCTTAGCACAAGTCCTATAATGCTTTCTGAGTTTCGTTCTCCCTATTTATGAGAGGACCTGACTATCTTATTTCCAAGCCCCTTTTCATTGGTAATACTTTTTCAACAATCACTTGTTAATTCAATTGACATCTGCTGAGTATTTAATGGGCCCAACACAGTATTAGTCACTGTGGATCAGGAGAGGAAAAGGTTAAAAAGTATGACATCAAAATCTGACCAAAGAGGCAGGATAACATTGTTAATCATCCTGGATATCTTCCCATGGTGACATTTGAGAAAAGATTTCAGGCTGGGGTGTCAAAATGAAACCAAGATCAGTCAGGAAGCGAACAGACTTGCAAAGTAGAATTAGCTGTGCAGCCTTATGCAAGTCACCTTACCTCTCTGGACTTCAGTTCCCTCACCTATAAAATGAAGAGGTTAGGGTGACATAATAATCTCCATGGTTCTTTTTATGACATCGAAGGCAGTCATTCAATGCTATTCTTTCAATTTGTTGAATGCCTCACAATGAATGTTTTCATTAAGGCAATGAAAGAACCATGTGCCCCAGTTAGGAAAAGAAGTCTGGCGACCACACAGCCTGTGTTGCTCAGGACAGTGCCCATGGAGGCCTGCTGTCCCTCAGTAATCAGTTATTAACAGCACAAATTGCACATTCCCTCTGCCAGTGTCCATCTCCAAAGTGTTTCAGCCTGAATGACCACTTACAATCATCACCTGGTAATCAGGCACATACACACAAGCTGATAAAGCAAGATCATAAAACAGCAAGAGTCAAGGAAGGGAAAGACACAAACATCCTAGGACCCCCGAAGTCGAAGAACTAACAACCAGTCTGCTTGATTAGCTAGGGCTTCATGGATGAGTTGGGACAGGATTGTAACCTAGAAGTCTAGATAGCGGAGGAGAGAGGATTTAGTACAACCCATATGACGACGTTGAACATCAAACTGCTTCCCAGATCATCCCTCACTTTATAGAGCAGTGGTTGGACCTCTTTGGCCCTCAGTGTCATATTTAACTTCACCATCTCCAAATCTACATTGGTCTTCTCTTCTTTCAGGTGTCTATGACCCCAATTACTCAAATGCTCTCAACGTACAGGTCAAGAATGACAAAGAATGACAAAGGTACTGCCTATCTCCTGCAGATCTAGTAAATCCCTGCCTACCACATTTCCAAGAATCTTGCTCTGGGGTCCACCCTTAGCACATGATTCTTTTTGCTTCACATTTTCTCTTCGGGAAATGTCAGTCATTTCCAACCTTTGCCAGAATTCACTCCCAAACTATATTTCACGCAACTGTGTGGAGCCATGAGATCTCTTGGAAATCAGGCCCTTCTTTCCAAAAACTGGACATTGCCACTTGCATACCTATCCCTTGGACACTGAAGCTCAATTTCTCTAAAACGCCTATTACAATATTTGTTCTATCCTACTTATTACTCATTTAAATGTTGATCTGCCTTGAGAGCTTGGCCTGTGTCTTAATGGATATTGGCTCATCAAGGCCTGTTTCAATCTGACAGTGCCCAATAAATACTGTTGAATTGACGTGCCTGTTGCTTTTCTTATTTTTGTCTCTGAATACAGATGATAGATACCTCCAGGATTTCCAAGGTAATTTAAAGTTGTCTTTATGCAATAAAAGATACTCTACAGGGAGCTCGACAGAGAACCATCGGTTGTTCAATTTTCAGAATAAAGCTAACTCAGAACGAGGAGATTCACAGCTATATCCCCCTTTCCTGTTTTTCTAGCACCAGAGTCCACTGAAGAGATTTTAGTTCCCAACTTTGCCTTTCTCTTTCTTCTCTCCTGGCTAGTGACCGCAGACTGACCTCTGTTTGCTTTTCTCCCATCTGTTTTACAGAATCACTCTGCTTCTATTTTCATCTTTGCTTTCCCGCATCTCAACCTCTGAAACCGTGACCTTTCAAGCAAATGTCGCAAAGGTATCAGTGCATCCTCTGATTGAAAAATCAAAACCGAGCCCATACATGGTATAATTATTCTGTGTGCGCAGGACTGGTGTCTGCACTTGCGGAAGACAGATAATTGGATTTCAGATTACTGATAAAAATATGCACATTCCACCTGAGCCCCAGCATTTTTTTTTTTTTTGGCTTTTTGTTTGTTTGTTTGTATTTTTCCCCTGGGATCCCAGAGAAACTTGAAACTTCAATTCTTCTGCAGGGCTCTCATCCCTACACACTTGGCTTCTAGGTCCAGCCTATTTTATCTCCTGAAGGTCTTTAGCACACCTCTTCCTTCTCTCTCCAGAACTCTTTGCACTGGCCCAGTACTGACCACCATTAGTATTCATCTGGCCACTCGGTCCTTAACTCCCTCCCGCCTCCCATCTTGCCCCCTTCCGTCCATCTTCCACGTAGTTACTGAGCTACCATATCACTAGTTGAATTCTCCCTTCAAACACTGTCAATGAGGTTCCCTAGCTGCAATCATTTCTCTTAAAATTTACATTAGTTACCCACATTGGAAAACCAGAAAATTTTCTATAAAAATGTGATTTCTTAGTTCATGGATTGGGCAATACTAGGCCCTAATTCCCACATGGGCACAATCCACTGGAGCCGAGGAGCAGCTCCCCATTAAGAAAGGACAGCCGCTGTCCCATTTGCCAGAGTCTTCCCCACTCACCATTGCTCCAATGTCACCTGAGCAGGGGGGCATTTATCACATGCTGACATACCACCAGAGAAGCTTTGCTCATTCACACAGCCCAGCTGGTTCCTGGGAGAAGTGGTCATGGAGACTCACGCACTAGGATCCTTGCCAGATACAGGGATGGCCAAATACTAATGAGGAAACCCTTTGAGCTACATTTGAGAAGTAATCCCCTTACATTTATTTGGGGGTTCCTACAGAGGACATAAAGTTATGGGTGGCTGTCTTTATACACATTTTAGTTAATATCTTACATTTTATCATAGTATCACATCTATAATTGGATATGTGGAGTGTAAAGAGAAGAAAAAAAGTGGTGGGGAAAAAAGTTTAATTTCTTGATAACTCTAAGAAGTGCTTTTCTTGTCATTTTCTGGATGGATTACTAGCACAAGGGGTAAAAAATGAAAGTATCTCAGATCTCTCTGAAATGGAATTTAACTTAAAACTCTAATGGCCCAGTTCTGCTTTGTTTTATTCCCTAACTCTCCAAATAATTTTTTTTTAAGATTTTTATTTATTTATTTGACAGAGAGAGAGACAGCGAGAGCAGGAACACAAGCAAGGGGAGTGGGAGAGGGAGAAGCAGGCTTCTTGCTGAGCAGGGAGCCCAATGAGGGACTCGATCCCAGGATCCTGGGATCATGACCTGAGCCGAAGGCAGACGCTTAACGACTGAGCCACCCAGGTGCCCACTCTCCAAATAATTTAAGTAGAAATTACAGTTATGCAATGAAGGACTCAATGTATAATATTATAATGAAAATTAATTTGAGAAGCATATTGGCATTTTTAATATACAGTCTAGTTTATAATAAAATGACATTATTAAAGAGAAAGATTAACTTGCTGTAACTACAAATTGCATGTACTTTTTCTATTACCACTCTTTTTAAACAACTTTTTAACACTGCTTCCAATTTTTCCTCATAAATCAGAATCAAATAATTTTTTCTTCCTCTGATACTGTCTGTAATATCCTATTGATGATAGTTTTAAGATAACATTATCTGCCTAAAGTTACTATAGCTGACAACTGAAGCCAGAACACTGTAAGCCATACTCTTATAAGGTATTTGTAGTTACTAGGACTTCGATTAGAAAATACTGGGAATTTAGAAAAACAAGCATTATTTTATAATAAAAGTGTAGAGGAGTTGAGGAATAGAGATAGGATAACACAGGATTATCCAGCTTCTTGGACACAACCTGCAAAGCAACATCAGACACAAGGAAAGTTCTGGAAATCATTGTTCTTGGAAAAGGGAAACTTGTCCGACATAGAAGACCCCAAAGAGTATGTGTGAGTAACAAGCTCTTGGCAAACATAAGTAACCTGACAAATCACTACCGAAATACCATCCCCATACACATCTGGCGAAGGACAGGAAATTTCATGATTTTTTGTGCAGAATAGTCAAGAGAGAGACATTTGGCTCTCCTTTATCCCTGGCCTGTGGTCCCTCTGAGGACAATTTTCCCTCATTTAACGGCCCTTTAATGTGCTCTTTACTTACCTACTTAGAATAGTGTTTCATTTACCTAAAGAATCATACCAAGAGCTTTACTTTCACAACTAGAGAATTCAGCTGTCAATTTGTATCTCCAGGGAATATAAGAAATTGATTCAAAAGTATGTTGCATCAAACATAATAAAAATATTCATGTATTTAAGTTCAAAGATAACTTTATGGAGGGGCGCCTGGGTGGCTCAGTCGTTAAGCATCTGCCTTCAGCTCAGGGCATGATCCCAGGGTCCTGGGATCGAGCCCCGCATCGGGCTCCCTGCTCAGTGGGAAGCCTGCTTCTCCCTCTCCCTCTGCCCCTGCTCATGTTCCCTCTCTAGCTATCTCTGTCAAATAAATAAAAAAACAAAACAAAAACAAACAAACAAAAAAGAATAGGGACTCTCTCTAAAAAAAAAAAAAAGATAACTTTATGGAGAATTTAGAAGGGTTTAAAATGTTTCAAATTGAAGATAACTGTATCTTTAAATAAGTTACGGGATGTTTTACCTACTCTTTTCGAAAAGAGCACAATTACCTTTTTTCACCTAAATATGCTTTAAGAGGAGTATGGAACTTAAACAGTGGAATTTGAATTCTATGAGGACCTCTCAGGCACATTTAAGACAACTGGCTACCATACACACTCTTGGATTTCTACTGATGATCAAAAAATAATCAGATAAAATCGTTTGTTCTTAAAGGAAGTTTGGACTCCAGATCTCAAAGTGGATGGCCGCATACACATTTGAAGTCACAGACATTCCCTATATAGATAAATGAATATAGACACAGACCTGGTTCTGGGACTCTGGTGTCACAGTCCATAATCATTCCTTGATTTCTCTATATTTGGAACTGATTCATTTCTTTTCCATACAGAGAATTCAGATAGTCTATCTTCTTAAACCCTAAGCTGTCTGTTTCTCCCATCCAGTTAACTACCACCTCATTCTACAGTTCTTGCTGTTACAAATGACAACAATATTTTCCAGCCCCAAACAAACCATTCAAGAATATCAAAATTAGCGCAGATGTTAGCTGCACTTAGTTATTCAAGGTTGAGTATTCTGTCATTATTTAATTATTCAAGTTTAAGTCCTAGAATTCATCTTCTCACCTCAACAGTCAGACATGCTCATTTTTGCTATGCTTTTCATATTCCAAACATTACAATGTAGAATTTATTTCCTCAAAGATTTTTTTGTTCAGGTATAACTATACAATGGACTTTGACCTAACAAAATTCACTGGTTTTAAGGATTATCAGACTTTGATAAATTTATACAATCATTCAAATTAATAGGTCAAAATGAACCTTAAAGTCATCTTTAGCCCCTCTTTTTATTTCACATCCAATCCATTAGCAAATTTACTTGATTCAACCTTTAAATATGCCCGGAATCTACTTGTGTCACCCGCACTGTTACTACCTAGTCCAAAACCCCTGTCTTCCACCAGCACTCACCCAATGGCCTCCAGCTGGTCTTCCTTATTCCACTCTTGACTGATGAACGATAGCCTAAGCGATCTTTAATAAACCAAGTAAAGTCATGCCACCTTCCTGCTCAGAAACCCCCATCCCACTATCACTTTTTTTTAAAAGATTTTATTTATTCATTTGAGACACAGAGATAGAGAGAGAGAGAGAGAAAGAGCATGAGCAAGGAGAGAGGCAGAGGGAGAGGGAGAAGCAGGCTCTCCGCTGAGCCAAGAGACCGATGCGGGGCTCGATCCCAGGACCCTGGGATCATGACCTGAGCCAAAGGCAGACGCTTAACCATCTGAGCCACCCAGGCGCCCCCCCCCCCCCACTATCACTTCTATCCTATCACTTCTCATCCTACTCATAATCAAATCCCATCTTAACCATGGTATGCTTGACCTGGCCCCCAGTCTAGCCTTGGGCTTCCCCTCTCTCTTTCTACTCACACTAGCCCTCACTGAGCATCCTGGTGTTCCTTGACCAGACCATACACAATCCCTCAGAGCTCGTTTCATCTCTTTGCTCTGCTGTGAAGTCTCCTTGCCCAGATACTGGCCTGGATTGCACCCTTGTGTCATTTGGGTCCAGAGGTCACCTCATCTGTAAGGCCTTTCTAACCACCTAATCCAAATGAGCATCTCCACTGTCACCCTCTGTTAATTCAGGCTGTTTTATTTTGTTTCTTAGAAAGAGTTTAGCGCGTACAACAATTAGCGTGCCTAGTATCCACCTATAGGGACAGAGACAGAATGGAGACTGTAGCCAAGACCTCATGAATTCATTCAACAAAATGTTCCTTTGTGCCAGACATAGTCCCAGATGCTGATGAAAAAATAAATAAAAATAGCTGGCCTAAGGGACCTTAAATTCCATTCCAGAGAAACAGATAAGAATAAACAAGTAAAATATAATTGGATGATGGCAACTGCTAGGGAGACTAAAAAGCAGGGAAGGGGAACAAGGCATATGGATGGTGTAAGACAGAACAGAGGGCTTCTGGCTGTGTGCAGAGCAGGCAGGAAGGGCTTGGGTGAGAAGGTGACATGTGAGTAAGGGATGGATTTGTCTGCATCACTTGTGATACCCCCTCTGATGGCAGCCGTTCAGTAAACATTTGTTGAATAAATGAATAAAGACAATGCAGGCAGAATTTCCAAACACACATCCTAAGTGGCTTTCTTCCTCTTCGGTACTATCGATGCTAATACTACCACATTACCAGCATCAACAACAGAGCAAAACACAACGAAGTGTCTGGGTTTCTGTGTTTGACAGAATCACCAAAAAATGTCACTTGATGAAGAAAAGTTACCATGCTTTAGCAAAAGCAACCCAGAGCCGATTTCACATAATTCCCAGGCAGCTTTTTAGTTAGCGTGCTATCCGTACAGAAGGCATGTGAACCTCACAGACTAAATCCTTTTAGTTTTGCAAATGGTTTATCCCAGAACCTAATGGAAAAACTATTTTAAGTATTCCTGGATGGAGTAGATAGGAACAGCCTTCCACCTTCTGCCTGTGGGAGTAGGCATGTGACATTCACCCGAACAAGCAAACGTCCCCTCTCCGTGTGGCCACAAGAGGTATGCCTATTACCCAAGGAAGAATAATCAGTGTCCCACCATTATTTCTGATAAATAGATGGAGACGGTCACCCTTCCTTCCTCAACAAGGAAGAAAGCAGTGATAAAGGCTAAGAGCGCTAAAATCCATCTCACCCAGCATGTAGACAGAACAAGGCTAGCCCCTAAGCAAACCAGCAGCATGCAAGGATGAGAGTAAGGAAGAGGAAGGGAGAGAAACGTCAGGCCAGGAGGAAAAGAGCAAGAACCTTCATGGCTGAGCTCTTAGATCCAACCACACCTGAAGCTATACCCATATTTCCACTTGCTCTTTTCAGCTTCATCAGGTGAAATGGGTCCCTGAGATGTGTGCCTAATGGGGGGCCTATGAACATATGGACAAAAGTACTTAATTATCACAGGTGTCTCAGTTTTGCTTGGCAAATGCAAATATTTAAAAAAATAACTACAATTCTCTTGTGATTTAAATGCGGTCAGTCTTTGATTTTGCTGAAGTATATGTGATGTAGTATATAATTTTTTTTAAAGATTTTATTTATTTATTTGAGACAGAGAGAATGAGAGAGAGAGAGCACATGAGAGGGGGGAGGGTCAGAGGGAGAAGCAGGCTCCCTGCCAAGCAGTGACTTCATTACATAATTCGCGAATATTTACATCCTGCCTTGGACTCCCACTATGAGTACATAATAATCCGGAGATGGGTGATAGGCTTCAACATACCTCCTCGCTATGAGGTATGACTAAGCTGTTTGAATTCCATTTATGAGGTTTCCCAACTTCCATGCATAATACTGTAATCTACCCCACACCAAACCAAAACATTTTCATCTATTCGTAAGCAAGACACACACAATATGTAATAAAGAATTATTTCATTTATTATCAAGAATATTCAACACAATCACTCCATTTTATTCCGGGCACCTGGTGACGCAAACATGCTTTTCCGTAATAACCATGTTTTCTAAAGCAATCTTATTTTTGCATGTGTGCTTTAAGAGAGACTCCCACTGACATGATAATGCCCCATATGAACACACAATGAGAAAATATCCATTTACGTGTCTCGTATCAACACTGACAGACTGGAAATCCCAGGATTTCTCCAGTTACTAGACATCTGTCACACATGCTCATGGGTGGGTTGCCAGAAAACCAGAAGTATTAGAAACAGAGATATGTTTCTCAATAGACAAGGCAGGAGGAATGTTTATTTCCCACTCTCATATATCAACTTTTATCCACATATCTGATGTTGGCAAAAGGATGTCATGGCCAGACTTCAGATGTGTCAAAAAAGGAGCTCCTAAAATCCTTCAGGCTGAGCAACAAATCCTTAGAGCAAAGATCCAAAGTCACAAGAAGTTCACAAAAGCAATTTTAATTACTTTCCAGTGAGAGAGAACCCCAAGAAAAGCCTAGTAGACATAAATTCAGAAGGTCATCTCTCCGCTAGATGCACGCTGGGGCCCTGAGCAGCTCAGTTTAGCACATCCTACTGGCCGGTGATTTAGACTTTCACAAGGTGTGAAAGAAAGAGACAAACTGAATGACTGAAATAGTTTTGGTTTTTTTTTTTTTAAATCCGCGCTCAGTGATGGAACCACATGTCTTATCCCAAGAAGCTATAAGTAGAAATTGATTCTGTGTTTTTTTTTCCTGCAGTCTCCTATTTCAACAATTTAAGTCATACAGAAAAGAAGTACTCATTCATGAGAAGGGAGAAAAAAATCCTAAATAACTAATGAATTTCTTTTCAGATGATGATTTATCTGTGTGACTTCTGAAAGGTAGATCCTCACAAGAAACAGTGGGTGATTCGATCATTTCTTAACCTATTGAGACTCCACCACTCACTCTTCTTGATTACTTCCATCATCAACAAAAACCAAGGAAGGGAGGGAGGGAGGAGGAAAGGGAAAAGAAAAGGCCCAAGGGATGGGACACCTGGGTGGCTCAGTCCCTTGGGTGACTGCCTTTGGCTCAGGTCATGATCCCAGGCTCCTGGGATCAAGTCCTGCTTCAGGCTCCTTGCAAGGCGGGGAGCCTGCTTTTCCCTCTGCCTTCTGATCCCCCTGCTTGTGCTCGCTCTCTGACAAATAAAATCTTTAAAAAAAAAAAAAGGCCCAAGGGAAAAGAGATCAACTTCAAACTCATAAGTCATATTAATTTCCAAATTTCATATCAACATAGGCCAAATAACATTATTTTAAAACTACTAGAAAGAATTGGGGCGCCTGGTGGCTCAGATGGTTAAGCGTCTGTTTTCAGCTCAGGTCATGATCCCAGGGTCATGGAATCGAGCCCCGCATCAAGCCCTGCATCGAGCCCCACATCGGGCTCCTTGCTTGGTGGGGAGCCTGCTTCTCCCTCTCCCTCTACTGTTCCCCCTGCTTGGGCGCTCTCGTTCTCTCTGTCAAATTAATTAATAAAATCTTTAAAAAAAAAACCCACAAAAATTATTTTTAAAAAAATAAAACTACTAGAAAGGTTTTAATCACACACTCACCAAAAAAATAAGAGCATCTATCCATAAAGTGACTTTGACAAACTTAATAAAAAATAAATCTCAACACAAAAACACATGCCATGAAGCTGGAAGAATGGTTTCTGAAATGATTGCCGCAGCTGTGTTGTGGTTTTAAATAAAGCTTGCAGAGTTACATTCCTGAGGCTTGGTAATTGAAATAATTTGCTTTTCTACATGTATAAATACATAGTGTTAATCAGCAGCTTAAATTGAAATTGGTACAAATATCATGAACGGAGACTGTTTGCAAATCACTTCTGGATTCAGGCAAATCACAGCAGCAAGTCTTCTCCATTAGCATCACTAATTGAAATTTGTTATGTAAAATTGCTTTCTCTCTCATGCCCTGGGGGGGACTAGGGTCAAAGCAGATGCTGTGTGTTTATTCAGGGGAAGAAGTGGGAAGCCGTTCCACTCCCATAGGTAAGACTGTGGTCCTTTGCCACAATGTCAGTGGGGAACTGCTGCTCCCATCTGAAGCAGGGAGGTCCCCAGATGGGGACCATTGGAAGCCAAAGGTGTTAATGACATCTGATTTAGGAGTTCACAACTGAAGAGTAAGAATGCCTAATACATACAGGATACCTAACTGTATCCTGGAGGGCCCAGAGAAACAGAAAAAGAAGGGACAGAATAAGCTGCTTCTACCCCTGGGCAAGAGTCATAAAAAATGTGCATTGTCCGGAAATACAGGTCAAACTGTATTCCTGTTTCAGAAAGAGCAAAACCTTCCAGTCAAATTCTCCCTCTATCTATAGCTCAGCCTGGAATCCTTTATTATATGGCTTTCAGCTTTATTATAGTACTAACTTGTGAAAGAATTATGTAAATATGTGCCTTTCTCTCTTGATTATACTAGAAACTGTAAATCACAGTCTGCGATGATATATTGCGAACAACAGAGATGTAATAAATGGTTGAATTAAACGTAATGAATTTAGTGCCACAAATTGGGGAAAGGGATTATTTAAATAATCCATCCAATAGGGAAGTAGGAATGGGTCTCATCTTTCATAAAAAATGTTCCACCAATAGTGAGGGGTTGGAGAGAGCAGGCATACTACTTTCGACCTCAAATTCTTGATATAAATCACTAGAATCAGTTAATTTGCAAATTCCCTACCACTACGTTCTTTGTCTCTAGAATCCAAAATGTGCACATTGGTGTGGAGGCAGCTTCTACATCAGACTGACATTCTTCTTCCAGTTGTTCTCATCAGACCATGCCACAGGCATGGTCAAGGCTGGTCACTCCCGGGCAATGATGCTGATGCAGCTGCATTTGCTCAAGACAGAAAAAGCAGAGGTGCTGGAGAGATCCTTAGCACAAGCCACAACCAGGCCCCAAACTCCCACATCGAAAAACAGCTCTCACCAAGTCATCTCGAAGAAGTAAAGATTCCCTCAACAGCAGAAACCATAGTTCTAGGAATCACTCCAGTTTGATGACACTGTCATTCTAAAATGAATCTTCTTCCCCGGATCAATGTTCTTAATTCTGTAGAGCCATGTTTTCTTCCCAGTGACTGAAGAAAAGAAAGGCATTTGTACCCTTTTATAGCGATGGTACCCATTTTTAAGTGTTCCAATGATTTTAAAGAAACCTGTCAGGTCATTCTCTCTAATAAGTACATCTGCTTAAATGTTTGCCTTACCTTAGTGTTTTATTGTGTTGTTGTTGTTTTTAAGATTTTTTTTATTTATTTGAGAGAGAGCGAGAGAGGCAGGGAGGGGCAGAGGGATAGGGGGAGAGAAGTTTTAGTAAACTCTGTGCTCCACACAGAGCCCGACAAGATCATGACCTGAGCGGAAAGCAAGAGTCAGAAGCTTAACTGACTGAGCCACCCAGGCGCCCTGCCTTACCTTAGTTCGTAAGTCATCTTTCATTCTTCATAAAAGCATGAGAATCCTGTATGTAGCCAGAAAATGTTTTCCTACCTTGAAGACTTGGATTGTTCTGGGGATAATCAGAGGGGAAGGGAGAATGAGCCTTTCTGGCCTCTGAATTCCTGTGGATAATACTGCCATGTGCCTCCCCCAACTTAAGTTCCGAAGGCTGACATTTGAGCACATTCGTTCCTAACTGCCATCTAACAAAGCAGGAAAGGTCAGTACACAATGAAGTGAGACTCTCAAAACTGTACCGTTTCCATTAACCCAAAATCATCTTATCAAGAGGCTCGAGAGGCTTGGAGTAAAATCTGATTGCCTGAGTTGAGGCCCTCACTCTACTGCAGGCCACTTCCATTACATCTCAGTCAAAAGAACTCACCTGGACACCGCTTGGTCTCTTGAGCAGGAAAATGGAAATAAGAACTGTAGCATCCTCACAGAGTTATTGTAGAGCTTTCACGGTTAACCCAAAGGCACCTGGAAAGGTATCTGGCTCACGGCCACCCAGTAAGTACTAATCCTTATTACTGAATTTAGTTCTATTTTCTCAAGAAAACACAAATGTGCTGAAATCTTTAAAAGAGCAGGTAAGTGGCTGCTGACTGGGGGATAAGGAGACTCCATCTTGAAATACATTCCACAGAGCTGAGTTTGGAAAAAATCTGCAAAAGCAGAGCGGTATAGAGCATGAGGTGCCCTCGTGTCCCGCCCCCAGAGCACAGCGCCATAAAGAAAAACGATCAAAGCCAATGCGGACCCATCTCTCTTTGCCCATGTATTTATACAACAGGTTGACAGCAAAAGGAGTATTTGTTAAAATGTTCCAACGGGGAGAACAAGTAGGAGTTCCAAAAAGTATCTGAGAAGAAGCAACTCTTTGTTTCCTAAAGCCCTGAAAACCCTGTAAAAAAAAAAAAAAAAAAATGCCCTCATATATTCTAATCTTCTGGGGTCATGGTTTTCTTTAATATCCCAGCATCAGGACTCCAGTCTCTGTTTGCTTGGGGAAGTCCAGCATTGCTGCTCTTATTTCTGAGCATTGCTGCGGGAGGTAGCCTACATTTTCTTGTTACTTCTAACCCCATCTCATCTCCCAGCTAAATCCTCAGTGACCCTGCCCTCCGTCCTCCCTTCCTGGGGATGCACAGCCCAGCCAGGGTGGAGCGCACCCCCTCTGTTCTCGAACTGCGCCAGACACCAGCAGTCCCCGGGAGCTGGAGAGGACCCTCGTGGGGGGGAAGGGGGGGCAAATCTAAACTAGACCAAAAAATCTAAATTGTGTTCTCTGATATGTTCATGTCTCCCTGAGGTTTTTTTCTCTCTCACTGCCCATTTCCCTCAGTAAACCTCAGCCTGCTGCTGCCTTGGACCATTATCCTTCTAATGACCCTCCTACTCTTTTATTTCCTTCCAAATTCCAAAGGCCCAGACTTTTCTCAAACTGCCAGAGGTCAGTCTAAATTAACTGTCACTTTATTATGCAAAATAATTCAGCTCTTGCCCTCTTATCCTCTCCCTTTGGGGGGTTTACCTTTGTATAATCCAAGGTCCTTAAGGTTTTCCACAAATAAAAGAACAGTTCTTTCCATGAACAAATTATGTTTTTCTTGTAGGGCGAGAAATATAAATTCAATGCCTACAGGACTATTTCAATTTCTCTATAGATATATAGACAGACATAGACACATAGAGACATATAACACACACACACACACACGATACCTAGCTTAAGGCAGCAGGACTATTGCAAAGAGAACAAGCCACTCTAAAGGTTGTTAAAAGATAAATTGAAGCATGTTAAACATTCTAAGAGTTTGAGCAGAACTGGATTAGAATCAGGCAGTGCCAAACTGTCAGTGGTTAGGATAGGGGCTGGGGAGAGACTTTCATTGAGAAAAGGCAGAAGAAAAGCAAGGAAATCATTAACTGGCTAGAGTTTAAAACCTAGTTGGCTGTTAATGGTTGGCTGTCCTTAGGTTTTGATTTTGTAACCTTGAGGCATCTGTAAGCTTAGATTTGGGTTTGCTTACATTAGATCCAGCTCAGTCTAACAGCCTTCTTGTTTAATTTAATAAGGTATTTAAATTAAAAAGATAAAATGCTCTGGATACACTGTCATCATAAATATGTGGACTTTTTAGTCTGCCAGATCTGGGTACACATCCTAGGCCTACCATGTACCTGCCCTATATCAAGATCTTAGAAACTTTTCTGGAACTCATTCCTGATCTGTAAGAGAGGTAACCACATTTGAAATTCATTGGCAGGATTAAATGAGATGATGCATGTAATTAGTATGCTGTATGGATCAGAGTAAGCATTAGTTAAAAAAAAAAAAAAGCTAGTCAAATTTAAAAAGAAATAAAATAGTAAGGGGGGGTGACAAACAACAAAACATATGGGGAAGGAGAAAAAGCAATGAGAAAGGGGTATGCCTTGCTTCTTAGCTGCAACCCTCTCTCCTGGGAATCCCTCCAGTCCCCAGAGAAGGGGGCAGCCAGCAGGAATCAGCAGAAACTGAGTAAGGAAGGGTTGATATTTGGTTAATATCCAGAGTTGTACCAGAGACTAAAGTATTTCTGAACTGCTTTGTAGACACTGTCCTAGACACCAAGAATAAAATCCTGTCTAGCCCACCTACTTCATTCTTTCCCCTGGGACCTTCCCATATTTCAGTAACTAAAGGTGAATGGCTGGCATTCCTGCTGAGCCCCTACTCCAGTGTCCTGGGCCAGCACCTGTTCTACCTGATTGCTGCCCGTACATGTTGTTAAATATCTTTATTACCCCCCCTAAAAGCAGAAGTGACCCAGAGGTTAGAGAGAATCAGCAGGAGGGGTGCCTGGGTGGCTTAGTTGGTTAAGGGGCTGACCCTTGATTTCGACTCAGGTCATGATCTCAGAGGTTATAAGATTGGAGCCCTGCACTCAGTGGGGAGTCAGCTTAAAGATTCTCTCCCTCTGCCCCTCCTCCACTCACAGGCTCGCTTTCTCTTTTTAAAATAAATAAAAAAAAGAGAGCGAGAATCAGCAGGTGTTTCCACCTTTGTAGGTATGACTATTTTCTTCCTTCATTCTAGGGTAGGTATAGAAGATCTATTTTTTAAGAATTGTAAAAAATTGTTCTGAAGTTGTAAAGTTTCATTACTTCTTAGGAATATATCATCAACTTTTTCTATGAAGCCCATAGAGAACACATCCATGTAACTGTCACAGACAGTACATGGAACCTATTTCTTTACATTACAATTGATTCTCAGATTCCACTTGGAAGTAGTCTGCAGCTTACAACTCAGTCATTTGTGATTCCAAATATGCTCCATTAGCTTCCACGTGCATACACAGATTCACAGATACCATTAGTGAAAGTCTCCAGAAATATGAGGCATAGACAGGTCTCCGCCATCTTACATGTGAAATTTCACCGTCACTGTTCAAAATATGATAAAAGTAGGAAGAGAGAATCACATCTCATCCTCAAAAAGGCTAATTCCTTTGAGTGTTTAAACCCTTGAATAACTTACTCAGCAAGGATTCGGAGCCTTCTGGGTGGGAGGGAATGCATACTTGAAGTGAACTTGTCTGTGACTACAAAGGTTTCCTCTCAATGAGAAGGAGTGGTATTAAACCTGAAAGACGTAATGGCCAACCAGGTGAGCCACAAGGGACACCACGTCCTGTCTGCGTGTCACAGCGCTCATCAATTACATCACAGTCTGCGTGTCACAGCGCTCATCAATTACATCACTCTTCTCTGCTGAACCTAAGTGAGGCCTGAGAATCTCAAGAGAGTGCTGCGAAGACAGTATGATCAGCCCGTTAGAATTAAAGGCAGCTACATCTTCGAGCTAGCTAAGGCATCTTTAATAACCAACATGGTACCTGACATAAAACGGTCCCTGAGAAAATGTTTGGTGAATGAAGGACTCACGGAATGCCTGATGACAGTCTGATTTATCCTATTGCACAAAACGGTTAGAGCAGGCATTTGGGACCATCTCTCTGAACACACCAACAGCTTTACCAACCACAACAAAATTATAAATAAGACCCAAGGAATCCCTTGTTGAAAGCATCCCTGTCACAAAAAAGAAGTCCTGAAGTGAATTCTGTAAACAGATCAATAGCAAGTTTCAAATGAATAGGTCTTGTAGGAGTAATCAATGGCAGCTGAGTGAGAGAAGGAGCAGGCTCCAGAAGAACAGAGAGCATTTATCTTTGAGCAGATTACCCAGCCATTTAAGGCGAGAGGGAAAAACAAGGCTGAGAACTGTTGTCAAGATAGTTGCAATGTTTACCTCCCCATGCATTGGTTCTGTCTGTTCACTCAAGGTAATCTGCTTGCTAAGCTCTCTCTACATCTGTAAGGCAAAGATCCTGGGCTTTTGTGAAGCTATATCACGTTTACCATGACTAAGGAGTTCAGCCACAAGAAGAAACAGCACCATTACTGGGCGGGGGGGGGGGGCCTTCCAACCACATAATTTGGTAGAATTGTTACGGCTGAATGGTTATGTCGCACTTAATTCAAATGTGCCCACATGTGTGTCTAAAGCAGGAATTATTTCTAGGAGCCAGCTTTCACTGTAAAAGAGCAGCTTGTTGTGACTACTCTAATCCTTACGGTGCTCTCCTTCTCTGAATTCCTAAATGCTTCTTACAGGATTTTGCGGACTCATCTCTGTTGGACTGTTCCGATCCAATCCCAATCCTTCTCCATCCTGTTCACTAGGCTGACCGTAGAGACTGCTTTACCTGGGTTCCTGGGCTTTCTGACTTCTGGTGGTTTTTGGTTGGGTGGAGACAGAGGTTAGGATCTATGTTTCCTGGGCTTCCTCCCACAGAGCAATGAGAGTAGTGCTCCTCTGGACAAGGCTATCACTCCTCTCAGGAGGCACTTTACCACAGTGACAGTCACTCTCTCTCTCTCACTCTTGCTGTCTCTCACTCTCTCTGCAGGTTCCGGAAATGGCTTCCTATCCTCCCTCTCATAAGGCAGTCAGAACTCTCCATGTGTGCCCCCCTTTCAGTGAGGCACCATTCTGTGGCAACCTTACTCACCTATTTGCAAATGGTCCTTTCATTTAACTCTCTTCTGTTTTGTGCCAGGATTCTAATTGATATACATAAATACCATAACATTTAGCATTTGCTTTTACTGCCTTTTGGCATTTTCCATTTGATATATATATAGAGAGAGAGAGAGAGAGAGAGCCTATATCTATATATAGAGAGAGAGAAATTATGTACATAATTTTTTTTCTAATATTTTATTTATTTGACACAGAGAAAGAGACAGCTAGAGAGGGAACACAAGCAGCGGGAGCAGGAGAGGGAGAAGCAGGCTCCCAGCTGAACAGGAAGCCCGATGCGGAGCTCAATCCCAGGACCCTGGGATTACGACGTGAGCCGAAGGCAGAACACCCAACAACTGAGCCACCCAAGCGCCCCTGTACATATAATTTCTAACTTAATTTTATTTCCCCAAGACAAGAACTATGTCATATCCTCCAGACATCGTAAAAGTTAAATTGAGTTCAGGATTTGCCATAATTTTTGAATTCTTATTGCTAGGAAGGGAGCATATCTGAGCAGAGTTTTAACAACAAATAACAATTAAAATTTGTTAAGCACTCATTATGTGACAGGCAATTTCCACATAACTCTTAATTCCCATAACTGCCCTGCAAATCATATTATATTATTCTTATTTTCAGGAAATGCAATCTAGACTAAGATGCATCTTTAAAAAGGTGACACAAGTAGGAAGCCATAGAGCCAGGATGCAGACCCGGGGCCATTGGACACCGGAGTTCAGGCCCTTTACCAGGATTTGACACCAAGCCTCACAAATGAAGTGGGAGACTCATCCTCTGATAAAACACTCACTGTGAATGGAGCTGCCTCCTCATTAGGTACAGAGTCCCCAAGAGCCAACAGTGACACAGGATTTAATTCTGGAATTCAACTCAAGAAAAACAAATAAGCAAAAATAAGTGTTCCTGTGCATTATTTTTTTTCTTCATCTATCTTCTCACATATTGCTTTTCAACCCTAAAATCGTCTATGGTGATTTGGGCATCTTGCATTTAGTACTCTTGATTTGTATGTTGTATTAAACATTCTATGCCCTGGTAACAGTGAATATTATTTGCACAGTGTCTAGTGTATTGTAAGCACTTAATAAATATTTTAATCCATTAAGCTGTAATAGAGCCCTTTTGTCATAGAAAATTAAAGCCTGTATTCAGCATTTGGAGAAAGAACATCTTATCATTCACAGCCAAATAAGAGTTTTGATGATTTGATGCTGAAAAGGGAAACATGGCAAATTTTCAGATGAGTGTAATTGCATGCTGGTAATTACACAGGTCTGATTTCATTATAGTAAATGCTAATTTAATGTCTGATTCACTTTTCTAACTGGCACTAAAAATGCTTTTACTTCACATGCAATATTAGATCATAGGATTCTGAAAGAAAATACAAGTCTGTTGACTTAGGAGCATTTCAGGATAAGCAAAGGACATGCAAACTATGGTTTACATAGAAAAATGGAGATTTTAGAAAAACAAATTTAAGTTCTTCATAGTTTTTGAACCATGGACCCCTTTTGCATTTTTTTTTTTTAATTTTTTTTTTTAAGATTTTTTTTATTTATCTGAGACAGAGAGAATGAGAGAGAGAGAGCACATGAGAGGGGGGAGGGTCAGAGGCAGAAGCAGGCTCCCTGCCGAGCAGAGAGCCCGATGCGGAACTCGATCCCGGGACTCCAGGATCATGACCTGAGCCGAAGGCAGTCGCTTAACCAACTGAGCCACCCAGGCGCCCCCCTTTTGCATTTTTATGAAGCATATGGACCCCCTTCTCAGAACAGTGGTTTTAAATAAATAAAAGACAAGGCATTATAAAGGGAACTAATTATATCGAGGAAAACTATCAAAACATTACAAGAATAATTTTGTGATACAGAAATATACTTCACTGTAAAAATATTAACTGTCATTATGTAGAAACAGGTCCAGTAACTATGGGAATTGTTAATCAAATCTGCAAAAATGACCATGTGATATTAAGATGATGATTGATCAATGATTCTATCAGTCATGGAGTTGCACACAATTTCTGTGGTCCATTGCTTTTACCCATAATGGAAGGACTTGCTAACTTGCAGTTGGCTGGACATTAGTAAAATAAAGGTGTCATTTTTACTCCCGTGTAGGTTTACTGAACCCCTGATTTCTGTTGGTGGATTCAGGTGAAGAAATCCTGCCTTGGCAGAGCTTTAAAAGAGGAAATAGAATAACCAGAAATAGAGGAAGGAGGAAAAGACTTCCTTTCTCCAAAACCAAGCGGAGAGAAAGTAAGAACCGTTCAAGCGGAATTACTTTTAGAGCCAAATATACCCTTGCTCCGCAGAATAAAATAAAATGCTATTTTTAAAAAATAAGTTAAAATAGATTTCAAACAGACTGCCTCATAAAAGTCTTTGAAAAAGAAACATACTGGATTTTTAAGTGATTGACAGCATGGAGCCACTTTTAATTTTTCTAATGTATATTTCATCATAAAAAGTGAGTGAAAGTTCAAAGGAAAAAAATGGTAAGACTACTCATTTATTTGATATTCATGATAAAAGCAAATATGTTCCATCTACTGGGAGCCTGAATCCAGATTATTAGCATTAGTGCACTCCCAAATTTGTAGTGATGTCACAGGCCATGTGCAGACGAGCCCATCTGTTACCAGCCAGTCAACCTGGGACAGACACCATTCCATTGCAGGATGTGCATCACAAGGATTAAAGGTCAGCAGAAACACACTGGCTGGGATCAAACTCAGCACATGGAAAAGTAACTCCATTCAGACGAATACTAAGTTACCTCTACTTAAAGTATAACAAGGTGCCAAGATCTGTCACATGGGGTCCTGCTAGAATGGATCAGAGGGATCCATAACAAAGGGAATGCAGAAGTTACTTCCTAACAGGAGCTGATGATTATTGTTTAAAAAAAAAAACAGTTCCAAAATGGAGTGGCTTATGTTCAACCCCATGTCACCAAAACGAGACTTCTAGTTTTGACTCTTGTAGAAATGGCATCTCATACAGTCAGTCAGGAATCACCTGATCAACACTTGTTACCGCTTGCTCTCTCCTAAAGAGAAGTAGCCTTGCCAAAACCAACCTGCTTTTTGGCCTCTTATAACTTCCTTGTTCCTGCTCCCTTCTGCCTATAAAAGTCTTTCATTTGGTACAGCTCCTTGGAGCTCCTTTGTATCTGCTAGATTGGATGCTCCCTAATTTGAATCCATTTTTGTTCAAATGAACTCTTAAAAATATTAATATGCTGGTTACCTTTTAACATTCCCTAGCACCCTAGTGCTTTGTGTCTCAGGTTGATTATCCTAATTTCCCCTCTTTTCCATGTCAAACTGAATTCAAGTTTAACTGTCAAACTAGAACTTTGGGGGTTCTTGACCTAAAGTAGAGCATTTTTAATACAAATCTCCAATCCTGCTGGGTCCCCAGATGTCCTCTGGCCCTAGTTCTATTTCTTCCCCTTCTCCTTTTAGAAGAATAGCACATTGGCAGGAAATCTTAGTCCAGCAAAGAGATGTAAGGTCTACAAATGTATATCTCCAAGTCACTCAATCTCAGAGTGGACACTGAGGAATGTTCCAGGGTTACAGCCAAAGAACCAGACCTCAGAACAGTTAGGATGAGGTGGGAGAGCATCGAGAGACTTCCTGAGAAAGTGAGGGTAAGAGAGGCTTTAATATGGGGACATGGGGGCCATGGAAGCTTGTGTCTCCATCTGGAACGTCACCATGTTCCCTGCTCAAAGCTCTCTGGGTACAGAATAGTTTATGCATGTTCTGTTTGCATTAATTGAGCTTGTACATTTCGCACCATTGATTGGCATCTTTTCATCTACCACGGTCCCTCTTTTAAGAAGTGTAGACCTCGGGGCGCCTGGGTGGCTCAGTCGTTAAGTGTCTGCCTTCGGCTCAGGTCATGATCCCAGGGTCCTGGGATCGAGCCCCGCATCGGGCTCCCTGCTCTGTGGGAAGCCTGCTTCTCCCTCTCCCACTCTCCCTGCTTGTGTTCCCTCTCTCACTGTGTCTCTCTCTGTCAAATAAATAAATAAATAAATAATCTTTTAAAAAAAAAAAAAAGAAGAAGAAGAAGAAGTGTAGACCTCTCCCCTAGATTCAGGTCCTGGTTTCTCCTAGCTAACCCTAGCTAATACCCAAGATGACAATGAGCAATGTTTTCAACACTTCGATTTAACAAAATCACTATTTTAAACCTTAGGTTTTCCTGAAGCAATTTCTATACTTAAATTATTTGGTTTTCCTTTCATTCTGGACAACATGAACACAAACACGAGGGCTCGCAGATAGTACAGTAAAATCTGGTCAGACAGGCCTAATGTTCCTCCTAAACCACCTGGACCTCAGTGCCCTCATTTCTACAAAAGGGGTAGGGATCACTGTTAAAATGTAGTGAGGAGATTATAGGGAAGATAGCCTAAAACTAGTTATGGTTCCTTAAGTGAGAATTCCTGGGCCGATGTTGGTCCACAGTGATGCTTTCATGTATCAGTGATAAAATTGAAAGAAAAATATAAGGAGGTTTTCATAAGGCAAAATTTATCCAATTAGAATACTGTCTCTTATTCTCAGATTAGCCTCCATTTTAGGGTAGAGCTCTTTCTTTTACAAAATCATTATGACTATAGATGATGGGTTTTTGTTTTTTTTTTTTTTGAGTCCCAATGTACTTTGTATTGCAAAATGAGAATAGGAACGTATGCCATGCTATGACTCACTTTCCACTTTTTAAAAAATTGCACATCTCAGGAGCGCCTGGCTGGCTCAGTTGGAAGAACCGCAAGTGACTCTTGATCTTGGGGTCATGAGTTCGAGCTCCACATTGGGTGTAGAGATGACTAAAAAATAAATAAACTTTTAAAAATTGCATATCTCCCAGGAGTAGAGAAGTCTGAAAACCCCAGATCTTAGCTGTGAGGTAAAACAGTAACTGAGCATAGCTGAACTCTTGAGTTTGCTTGCAGCCCAGAGGAATCATGGTGAAACTAAGCAAACACTATACATTAGAAATGATGGTCGGCCCTACTCCTCCCTGTCCCTCAGCAATCTCTCCCTGTCAGAGGGCATCAGCTTGTGAGCTGCTCTTCCAGCACCAAGAGCTGATGTGACTAGCATGTCCTCTGCCTTCGGATGAGCTTAGCTATAGAATAAAGAGTTCTCCTGAACTCAGGCTTCTTGCCTGGCTTTCTTCAACTCAATGGATCGACTTCATTTGTTCCTTAATTGTTTTTCCTGGACACTTAATTATTCCATGCACATTTTAAAAGATTTGGAAAACACAGAAGAGTATAAATGGAGAAAACAAAAATCGTCTCTAACTCTACCATTCAAAGACAATCAATGCTGCCATTTGAGTCTTTTTTTCCTGCCTTTGGTAATTCATATATTCTTTTTGGGAGGCACAATTTAGATCATACTCCATGCATAGCTGACTATCCTGATTTTTTTTTAAAAGGAATATGGCCTCGAGAGACTTCTCATGTTATTAAGCATTCTCCGAAATCACTGTGCTTAATTACCACAAAATGTTTCAGTGTATAATATTTTTCTATTATTTAAAAACAGCTTAATGGAAATCTTTGTTTATGAATCTTTGGGAGAAAATACAAGTATCTCTGTAAGCAAATTAGTAGAATAACTAAGCCAAAAGGTATGGAATTTTAAGATGTTCCATGTAGCCTCCTTACTTTGGATTTCCAAATTTGCATCTTACTATCAATGTAAGAATGCCAGTATCTCCAATATTGGTTCTTCGTCTTAACCGCAGTTAACTTGAAAACTGGAAAGTCAGCATCTAGTTATTTTTATGTCCTCATCTTAAAAACCTACTGGAGTTGTACCTTTCTGGTGTTTATGAGTCATGCCTGTAGTTTGCCCACTGTTCTAAAGTTGACTTAAGTTTTCTCAACAAAATGTTTTTCTGTGCCTTCCTAAAGGGGGACAAAGAGGAAGAGAAACTGATATTAAGAACCTACTATATGGTATGCATCCAAGATTATGCCAGTATTGTAGTAGCCCTGGGAATGATACGATTAGGCAACCACCAAGGCTCCTCAGTAAATAGGCAGGCTAGAATCCAGTGTGTTGGTCTCCAAAATCTTAAGCTTTGCGATATGGTCCAGTTCAGGGAGGCGGTCACCATGTGCAACTTACAATGACTCTGTAGTTTTACCTTTTACTCCTTAAATGGATTTACCAAAGATCAAAGGAAGCCAGAAGTGGTTTAAAAAAAAGGATAAAACCCATACTCACTAGTAGTTTTCCACTTCTTCCTTTTCCAAGGATACCTGCTTCTTTGTATGGGAAGTTCTGTGATGTCAGATTGTTAAACTGTATTTTTTTAGGAAAGTGGTTAATTTTTCAACCACTATTGTTTATTATAGTATTTTAAAAAGTCTCTAAATTCTTAATTCCCTAGCTTTCTTCTGAAAGAAATCCCTTTACTTCACTTTAGAGAAACCCTGCTGCCCTCTTTTGACTAATATTCATCTTGCAAATATATTATCATTTGTTTTTCACCAGATATTATTCAAAGAGAAATTAACTTATATCGAAATAATGCAAAAGAATAAAAGTACTGTCATAATTGGGCCAAGATAAAGCAGCCAACTATTTTTTTCTTCTAGCATAAACATACTCAATTGTAGGTAAGGTTTAGGAGATGAATAGGAGGGCAAAGAAAGGGAGATGGTACTTCAAGCAAAAACAATGAATATTATTTTTTCAATTAATAAATTAATAATGAAGATTTAAACCTGTTCAGGAAAATATCCAATTATAACTAGGTCACCATCTTTGGTTTGCAAGGGCTTCTGACCTGATCTAGTCATTATGGTGCTAGAAATAATATTAAATCATCTGACTAATGTCTAATATGTAGACTTAAGAAGCAGCATAATATTTGGGTTTGTGCAAGCTGCCTGAACAGAAGTAAAAACTAAAGCTCATGTATAGATCTTACATTTTCTAAACATTGTTTTTAGGTGAGTTTCAGATGGCCCATGATTGTGACAGTTTCCAGAAAGTATCACCATTCAGCTTTAAAACCTTTGACTGGACTAAATTGTCTGGACCCATACTTGGCTCTGGATTTTTCTGCCGCTTCACGTAAAACAAACAGTGCTCATATCGATCTCAGAAACCACTACTTCATTTGCCACAAACCCATGTCCCATGAACATGCAAAGGCATATATGAAACACGGACAAGGCCCTCCCCACAGGTCTACACAGTCACAGAGAAAGACTGATGCTAATTCCCACTGACACAGATTTGAGTCTACTAACCAACTAACATTTATTAAACAGAAATTGCATCTACCACTTTTACAGTTAAGTGCCCTTGTTCGTATATAAACTACTAAGTGCTATTAAGTATAGTACATACATGAGGTGTTAACATCTCTTTTCAGAATTATTGTGTAGTTTATAGACATCAAGGCGGGGAAACATTGTGCTAAGTACGTAAACGACATTGGCTTATTTAATGCTCAACTGCCCCATTAAGTGGGTATTACTGCCTCGCCTTTGTGAGGAAATGAAGGCTCAGAGAGAGTAGTTAATTTGCTTAATATCACACAGCACTCAGATCCAGAAGGTATGGCTTGAGTGGCCGCTCAGAAAGATACAGAAGAGCAGTAGACAGTGAGAGACAGTGATTTCACAAAAACACAAAAAGTTTCACAGATTTTATGTTTTGAGACTTATCTGGGCTTTAATGTTTTAGGGGAAGGTTTAGAAGAAGTGAAGGAATGTGTGCATTTCAAGGAGAAGAGGAGGAGAGGAGCTTGTGGAACCAGGATGTAGAGACAGAAGTAGATGGGCAGAGGAAAAACCTGCAAAGGAAGAAAGGGAAACGTGTAGGAGAGTAGGCAGAATTAAAATAGCAACTGAGAAATTGCGCCAAAAGGCAGCCTGGAGCAGTCCCTTTCAAATCGCTGAGTCCCTGACTTCTGTAGGAAGAGAGCACAGACAGTTTGAACTAGCATGGACTTCGGGAAGCTTGCACATTTGTTTCAGGGCCTGGGGAGCTCATGGGCAAAATTGGCACAGGAAGCCCATGGTGGGAGGTCCTCCTGAATAAGGGTCTCAAGGACTTCACACCAGGGATGAGCAGATGTTGCACGTGGGAGCTTCTGACATGCCACACCTCATTGATACAGGCGAGAATTAAAAAGCTCAACAAAACTTTTTAGTCCTTGATGTTTTCCCTGAAAATTGTTTAATGGAGTTATTTTGAATCTTGAAATAGAACAAAGACAGACCTTCCCTTCTAAGTTATGTAGCTCAAGGAGTAACATTTGAAGACCACAAAGGGAAGCAAATAAGCTCTACAAAAGTAAGGACTTTTAAATAGCCCAAACTAGAAAATATCTGTACAGGTGAGGGGTGGTAGACCAGACGGCCGGAGATTTTTATATATTTTCTAAAATCTTAGATACACAAGCCATGTGTGGGGGACCATTGTTCCTGTATTCCATTTGATCTACAGCATTATAGCAACTATCATTCCACAATGCCACTGACTATCTACATTTTGTATCCTTGTTTGGATTATAAGTGTAATGAAAATAGGGCACAGATCTTTCCGTGATGTCTTTGTCTTTGTAGCTCTGGCCAACAAACTTATGTAGTAAGTGCTCCATACCTCATTAAATGACTTTCCAATGGACCGATCAAGGAATGAAGGGAATGGAGGATAAATAGGTAGCCAAATTAATGGCTAAAAAGAAACTCCTTTGTGTGGAATAAGCTACAAAGGAAGTAAATATTTTGCTTGTCAGAGATCTTCCAGGGTGGGTCACATCACCATTTGCTGGGAGCATAGCAGAGGAGACTCAAATACGGGTGAATGGTAAACTAAGCTTGCTTTGTAGGCTTCTGCCGAGCTGAGAGCCCCTTATTCCACTTGCTATTTGTGGCATGAAAGGATATAGCCTACCTGTGGGAGATGTAGGGAGATATATTTTAGGATGACAATAAGACCCATAACAATAACAGGCCATTTTTTCCACAAGTAAAGCATCCGTGCTTTCATTTGCGGATAGCATGCTGGCCAGTTCTTGAGGACAAGCTACTGTGCAACATAATACTCCATTTCAAAAGAAGGTGTTGGTGAATAGCAGTCTCAGAAAGTTGTACTCAGAGAGCCGCTTAGTTCTAAATGCTACAGTGCCCCTTAGCCTTGGGAGCAGCATAGCCGGAACCTGAAAGTACAGCTGTAGGTGCCCTGGACCACATCTTCCTGCCCCACTGTTGGGGGCAAGGTCAGCTCCCCAAGTCTGGCCCATTACCTACAGAAAACTCAAAAGGGAACAAACGTAAATGATTTTTTAAATAATTCCCCCTCAGGATGACCAGCTGGGGCTCTAAATTTTGATATTTGGAACAGGCAAATACGTGGAAAGAAAGAGAGACAGAGAGAAGGAGAGAGGGAGGATGGGAGGGAGGAAAGACAATTCTTTAATCTTCCTTCACATACAACAGGATCAAGAGCAAGTTCTACCATTTCCACATGCAATCTAAAAGATCTGATGTTTTATGAAACCCATATCTTGACATATTTACCTCCCCTCCCAGATATTAATCACCTTTATAATACTTTCTGCACCTATCCAAATGGAATTTAAGAGCAAACAGCACACATACCACACTAACCAACATCAAAGGTATGAATGGTTTCCATTTTCACTCTAGAGGCAAAGATGGATTTTGAAGCTTTGGACAAAAGTATATGGGGAGATAGTTCTGCATTCTATCCTTCTAGATAACAACACACACACACACACACACACACACACACACACACTAAACACAATGGAAACCGTTCCCAGGAAAGCAGTGTATCATCCAGCTATCCATTGGCTAGAGTTTGCGACCAGATTGCCAGAGCTTGAATCCTATGCCCTGCCCTCAGGAGCTCTATGACCCGCCAGTTACTTTCCCTTTCTAAGACTGCACTGCCTCCTTTGTAAATGGGGATAAAGATTATATCTGCTCTGTAGGATTGTGAGCATTAAGGAAAGTCATTCATGGAAAAGTACCCAGCTAATCCGGCCATATAATATATGCTCAATAAATCATATCATTGTCATTTTTTAGCAAGTCTTGAATTTCTGAGGCTTTCTGTGTTGTCTATTCTCATGATGAACAGAATATAAGAAATTACCTGTAGGAATAACCCTGAGTCAGAGTTGAGTCAAGGGCTATACTGGAACTCATCCAAGGGCCCGTGTACTTCTGGCCCTTGACTTTTGCCAGGCTCTTCTCACTTTGAGATGCCATTCAATATCACTTTGAGAGAGATCCTCCATAGCTCCTTTCCTCATTTCCTTCACATCTTGGCTTAAGGGTCACTTCTTCAGGGAGACCCCACTTGACCCCATATCCTCCCGACTACTATCCTGTTTTAAATCTCTGCATGGAACTTCCCATGGACTCACACTTTTCTTTTTTATCAACTGCCTTTTCCACCTTTCCCCTGACCCAGGCCTTGTCTGTCTTTTGGTCTGCTCTTTCCCTAGTGCCCAAAACAGTATCTGGCCATGGTTAAGTCCTAGAAAAAAATCCCTGTTGACTGAATGAGTAAGTGCTTACACAAGTGCATGATGAATGTGGGCACTGGGTTGGCTTGGTAGCAAGGGTGGGCAGCAATATCAGTATGGCCTACCCAGCAGGGGAACTAAGGCAGATAACCCAGGACAAGGGCTGAAACCAGTGTCTCCAGATTTGTTTCCAGGGACAACCAAAAGACAAGAAAGGCTACTGTCCAATTTCTCATTCCTTTCTAGCCATACCACCTCTCCTCCAGATACTGAAAACTAATGTCCCTATCATAGCCACTGCTCATCCTTCTTCCTGGGAACTCTCTCCTATCAAACCCTCAATGACTGCTGGTTCTGGCCCATCACTCAGCTCTCCAACTCAGGGATGCTCTGCTCACCCCAGAACCATATCCTCCCGACTACTATTGCTACTTTTCAGCTTGGCTCCTTCATTGGGTCTTTCATGGCACTTGTCAAAACCCCGTCATTATTCAACCTGTTCACTTTCTTTTATTCTATTTTTCCCATCAGAATATACCCTCCATGAGAGCAAGCCCCATTTTGTGCTGTTCAGTATGGCAGCCCCAGCACCTTACATAATTCCTGGTACATAACTTGAGTTTCACAAATAAATATAAAAGGAAGAAAGAAGAAAGGGAACCAGGACCAGGAAAAAGAAATATCTGGAGCAATCTAGCTTATTTTATGAAAGTCTTCTCTGATTCCACTCGATATTCAGCAGCTACTATTGCTGGCAGGAAGAGAAGCCACTTTATTCTGTGGAACCGAGCACCATTCTCTCCATGAAGAAAAATACAGATACCATATTTAATACATGCTTAGCATTGTGCTTCATTGTTCTAGCAAAGTCCTAAAAACAACAGCCACAGCCTCATTTCTTGACCACTGATCTACAGATCTTTGTCCTTCAGCCCAGGAATGACAGGAAATGGCAATGAATCACCTTCCCCCCAACTTCTGTTTCTCATTTTCTTGCCACTGGCTCTATTCACCCACTTCAAGAGTCTTAAGTCAATCAAACTTTTATAACCAAATCTCCTTAACAAATGCAAAACTCACTTCCCACCAAACAACCCTAATTTAGCACAAACTCGAAATTTCAAAGGAAATTTGAACGTACTTTGCTTTAAATGTCAGGACTGGATATTCAGATGGAATAATTAAGGGGGAGGAAACATTTCCTTCCAATAAAAAAAGATTGCTAGTTTGTGCAAAGTAGGAAGAATATTACGTTTTAAATATGTCTGCCTCCGTCCACATACTACTAATGGGCATCCTGATGATTCACATAAAGCATGCGTCTCTGTCCTGATTGCCACGAAGACCAGAACCCTGGCAGCTTGAAGTTCAAACAGACATCACCCTTTAAAAAGCAGATCTATCAGCCTGCACCTCCTGACATGCTTGCAATTTTCCATTTTCATTACTCATTTTCACAACCATCTAGAATCTCTTCCCTGTGTACCTGATGCCAACAGATTCACATTCTTCTTACTATGATAAAAGTAAGCAGTTCTTAAGTACACATAATTCTGTGTTATTTAGAAATGACTAAGATTCAGGCAGTTTGATAAACAGCATTTTTATAAGCAGTTTGGAAATTCTACTAAACCTGATTATAATTTTCCAGGCTTGATGTTGAGAACCTGATAATCATATCTGTGAGAAGTTATGTTATATATATTGATGGTACACAGTATAATCTTCCAATTCACTGGACTGAAGTTAAGCTCTAAAGATGCCAGAAAACAAACAAAAAGCAGATCTTTCTTCAGAAATTATTTTGTTCAGAACACAACACTTTTCACACAACATCCCATTTTCTCAACAAGCCTGCTTCACAAAGGTCCTTCAATTTCTCTCATTTCAGGGAAGACTTCTCAGTTACTCAAATGTCCTTAAAGGGCCTATTCACCACTTAATCCTAATGTATTCTTACAAAGAAGATAAGCCATGGGTTTGCTGCCAGAGTCAGAGAGGTATAACCAGATCCTACGGGACACGGGAGATGGGGTCTAACTAAAGCTTAGATTAAAATTGTGAATCCTGAATCCATGAATCCAAAGGTTTTCCAGAATGAACGTTTTTATCATGGTTTTTGTGTCCTATCAGGAGATGTGATATTTATTAACTTCAAAAGCCTCTAAAGGCTTACTGAGACATCAGTGATAGACAAAGTGAAGTAAATGCACCCCACACCTGTGCCAATCAATCAGGGCATGGAAAGAAATATTATATTTGGCTATTTCCTCTTATTCTTTTTATTTTTCATTTCCTCGTATTTATAATATTCATTATGTTTGGAAAGTAAGATAAAGATAATAGTAAGTGTTTTTTCTTTATAGAGTGTGAGTGCTCAAATGACTATGGTGTGGAGAAGCATAATAAAAACAGTTGAAGACATTGGGAAGACTAAAGTCACACAATAAGGAACATAGCCTAAAAGCCCTGATCTTTTTTTTTTTTTAGGGGTGGGGGCGAGGGGGAGAAGGAGAGAATCTCAAGCAGGCTCCTTGCCCAGCACGGAGCTCGAGGCAGGACTTGATCTCACGACCCTGAGATCATGACCCAAGCTGAAATCAAGAGTCAAACACCTAACCAACTGAGCCACCCGGGCACCCCTGAAAGCCTTAATCAGAGATGTCCCAAGTAGCAAGCTACTGACATAATTGTCAGATTCAGGATAAAGCCAAAGTAAAACATTTTTTTTTTTAAAGAGAAAACTCCTTTCTTGTGTAAAAATATAGACTCTAGAGATAAGATATATAGTAAATGCTATGTCAAGGGTAGATGATAATGGCTGGGGACAGAGAATTTTACTTTACAAAGATGCCACAGAGAGATTTTAAATGGGGGGTTGCCCCCTCCCTCCATTTACTTTACTAAATTGTTTCAGACACAGACTTATGAAAAAAATGAATATTCTCTTTTTAGTGATTACCATGTTTAAGGAAATTATGCTAAATTCATTTGCATGTAGATGATTCAGCCCTTTGAATAATGATTTCCTTAACTAACATGGTTATTATTATAGATGAGGTTATATAATAGAAAAGCTTAAGAGTGGCTGTATCCACCTTTGATAGATTTTAACCCACAAAGAAAACGTTGCTGATCAAAACCAGTTGATTTAGCAGAATATTTGCTGAGTCTTTGCAATTACTTTTTGATTTTCAAATGTAAACTTTGGGTAAGTACAAAAACTGTTAAAAATTCCCCCTCTAGTGTTTTATTATTAGTTGTTCACTCATGATCACTCATATTTCGACAGCACTTAATACATGCCTGGTACTGTTCCAACTGGTCCATGTTGATTATTCCATTTTATTGCCATAACAACTCTATGGCCTATGTACTATTAGGTATGGTTACTATCACCACTTTGGAGAATAGTAATAATTGAAATAAGGCAGACAGACAGAAGTTAAGTGACTTACCCAGGGTCTCAAAGATAGCAGACCTGGAGTTGGGATTCAAAACCAAATCATCTGGCTCCAGGATCTTTACTCCTATTTCCACTACACTCAACTGACTGTGAATAAGGATAAATCAAAGACAAGTTTAATGCTCTGACTCATACACAGAATAAGTTAAAGAAAAGAGGGAAGAAACTGGGCCAGAATAATTACTTAGGAATATTCTCTGTGAAACTTCATGCAAAGTGTGTTGGATAATTTTTATCTTTTAGCAAAACAACAACAAAAATAGAACTGTTGACTAAATCCTCACTCCCCTTGCCTAGACTCATAGGAATTAGTTGCAATAAAGATGGGTAAAAACTTCAAGTCCATATTTTTGTAATAACTTTGTACCCAAAGCCTGTGAGCCCAAGGAGGAACAGGAGATAAAAGGAAGTAAGAAAGATACACAAGATCTGAAAGGGCCAGGACACGTAATGGTGATTAAGAGCACTCTCACCAATGACTGTTTTCACCCTCAGTTACAATCATGCCGGGAGTAATTATATACCCTCCCCTTTGCTACTTTCATATTTTGTATGCTCTGTTGTATTGCACTAACCATGCTATTACAACTATCCAGCTCCTTCTAAAGGGCTTCTGTTCCAGCCTCAGAACTGGTCTAGAGCTTCATTCTTTGTGGGTCATATAACCGCTCCAGGCTTCGCCTCCTAATCTCCGACCTGAAACTCCGACTCTCTCTCCTGTGGGTCCTTCTAGTCTCCTGGGCTTTAGTTTTATATCCAGTCTAGTTCTTCATTTCCAGTCAAATGGATCACCAGTGCAATCTTCCTCTTATATGAATAATAGCAGCTACCTACAAGCATCATGCTAGGCCCTCAAGACTCATTTACTTCAAATACTGATCAACCCTGAAAAGTAAGAACTGTTATCCCTATTGTCCTAATGTAGAGAGAAGGCTAGACAAGATCTCTCTTGGGAAGTGACATTTAAACTAAGAACTTAAGCATAAGAAGTGTTTCAACTTTGGGGCACCTGGGCATCTAAGTTGGTTAAGCATCTGACTCTTGGTTTGGGCTCAGGTCATGAACTCGCAATTGAGGGATCAAGCCCCAAGCCCCAGGCTGGACTCCACACTCAGCACAGAGTCTGCTTCAGATTCTTTCTCCCCCTCCCTCTCCCCCTTCCTCTGCCCCTCCCTGCTCACACTCATAGACTCGCTCTTGCTCTCTCTCTCAAATAAATAAATAAATACATAAACTCTTTTAAAAAAAGAAGAAGAAGAAGCGTTTCAACTTCTGAGGCTCAGAGACAAAACTACTCCAGGCAGAGGGGTCGGCATATGCAAACATCTTTAAGTAGAAACAAACCCTGGTACTTAGAACAAGCTAGTGTGGCTGGGGAAGAAAAAAAAAAATGTGTGTGAGGGGCAGAGTACGCATCTCAAGATAAAGGACATGTGGGGCCGTGGAGGCCTGGCAGGATTGAAGAATGCCAACTTCAAGATATATTTTCCTCCACTATAAACTATGTACTCAGCCAACTCATGAACCACGTTTTGTGTGGACCCCGAGAGCCTAGCAGATGTGTTGACCCTTAGTGTCAGCTTGAATACTTGCTTTGGAATTGCTGGTTGTATCAGTGATGAAATTGCTGGTGATACTGGAATGTGTGGTGGTGTTTGTGGTGCAAATGGTGGTGGTATTCATGGCAGAATTATTGGTATTTTTGGTAGCGGAACTGCTGGTAATGCATATATTCATCATAGTAGAAGCACAGTCTACTGATGGTCACTTCTGAAATGAAGACCTACATCCGCTTCCCATACAGTTCCTACCATTCAGAAGAAAATGCATACCTAACCCTGAAGCCTAGACTCGGAGGTGAAAAGCAATTAAAATAGTCCAGCTGGTTTGATGAACGTGCTTGACCGGAGGTAGACCTGAGGATTTGGACACAGCCGCATTTCAATAATTTCTGCTCTTTAATGATTACATCCTCAACATAATTTTTCTGTACTTCTAAAAAGACACCTCAACTCTCAGGCAAATAAGGCTTAACGTGACCTGAGTCCCCTAGCCGTGATGTGGCTACCTGAGAATGTTGTTCCTATGGGGGAACACATTTGGAAAGCTTAAAGACTGATTTGATAGTTTTGTTAGTAATTCAGTATTTATCCAGAAAGCAAAGAGGACAGGGTAAACAAGCAGCTTCCTATTTCATGAGAATGTTATCCACCAGCCAGCCGGACTTAGGTAAATCACAAGTCCCCTTAAAAATTTACCAGTGCCACTAATATAAGACTGTATATTAACTAACTAGAATTAAAATAAAAACTTTAAAAAAAAAGTACCAGTGCCCCCCTAACCAGACACTATTATAGGGATAAATAAGACATAGTCCTCAACCTTTAGCAGCTACTAATGACACCATTTATTCAGTACCAGAAACTTGTATTAGGCTCATATTTGTTTTTGGTTCAGAATATCTATTATATTATTGAATCTAATGGAAATATTATTATTCCAATTTTATACTTGAGAAAACTGAGGCCTAGAGAAGTAACTATCTTCCCTATTGGAAAACTCATTCACGAGCCATTAATTAATCACTCTCCCCACCCCCACCCCCCAGCTCCTTAAAGACACAGGAAATTATTCAATATGACTTAATGATATCAATGAACTTTAAAGCTAAGGATCTAGGGTCCATGCAGGAGAATCTGGAAGGAAAGGTCCACAGCATCCTTTGGATCCACTGGAAAGGATCAGGGGCAATCAAACACCTGAAGGATGGATACTAATGATATAACTGAAGTTACATGAACACACTGTCGGAGCAGGCTGACATACTCTAACTAGTGTTACTTGGTAGAATGGGGCTGGGACATAGAGAGGTTAGTAAACCTATCTAAGTATACAGGGTCAAACAATGGTCACTCAATCAGTAGCCAATTAATTAATCATTTTTGTGTCTCCTCATAATATTGTGTCCCAAGGAACTCAAAACAAAACTCTATGACAGATAGAGAAAACCATTTGCTTAGCTCTGCCTAGAATTCTCTTATGCCCTGAAATTCCACAATCAGAAAGTCATCCCTTTAAATCAAGGTACTATCCCTTGGAATAAATTAGGCATTACTAGACATGGTATATCATAAATTAATTCACCTTTTGCTTTTTCAAGGAGTTTTTGTGGTTTTTTTTAATTAAAGATCTTACTTATTTGAGAGACAGAAAGAAAGAGAGTACAAGCAGGAGGAGTGGCAGGCAGAGGGAGAGGGAGAAGCAGGCTCCCCATTGAGCAGGGAGTCCAACGTGGGGTTCAATCCCAGGACCCTGGGATCAGGACCTGAGCCGAAGGCAGACCCTTAACCTACTGAGCCACCCAAGTGCCTTCAAAGAGGTTTTGATTAATAAAGTTGGGAGTGGTGGTAAGAATTATAATAAATAAAGAAGAGAAAGGTTTGGAAGGGAAAAGCTAGAGGTGATTTCTGCCAACTTACAACTTCAAAATTATAATTTGACAAACTCAAGGTTTTTTGAGAGATATGCTCAACAGACATACATACGTGTTCACCAAAGATGTGCACTAGAATGTTGAGAGAGTGCTGTTGGCAGTAAGTAAAAACTGGAACTATGGAAATTTCCATCAGTACTAGAATGGATAATAATTGTCGTATATTCATGCGAGGAAACACGATAAGCAATGGGGGCAAATTAATCATTGCTGCACAAAACAACATGGATGAATTTCACAGATGCAATGATCATTGAAGGAAGCCATACACATAAGAGTTCATACTGGGTGATTCTATTTATCTAAATATAAAATAAACAGGTGAATCTAAGCAATGCAGGTATAAGTCCAGATAATGAATACTCTCATGAGGGCGGGGCAGTCAGTGATCGGATAGGAACCACAGGAGGACATTTGTGGGGCTGGTGACATGGGTGTGTTCAGTCTGTGAAAATTCACTGGGCTGTACATAATGACAGAGCCATTTTTTTTCCTATATGTATATTATGGCCAAGAAAGGGGGAAAAAAACTGGTCAAAAGAAACAAACAAAAAGAAAAGCCAGGTCTCTGCATCAGAAGTCTAGATTTAAAGTCAGGTCCCTAATGGTAAAAAAAAAAAAAAAAATCCTAGGTAATCACTTAACCTCTCTTAATCTTGAGTCCTTTGTCTATAAAATAGGAATGATGCCCATCACACCAGATTAAAGGAGATTAAAAATTGTGACCTGCTTTATAAGTTATAAAGTTGTGTACAACTGTTAATTATTTAGACCAGTGGTTTGCAACCCTAGCTTTGAGTGAGATTCACCTAAGGAGATTAACAACAACCAAATAGATGCCCACGTCCCCCCCATGCTGGACTCCCCAGGTCTTGGGAGGGACCAGCTCATCTCTAGTTTCAGAAGCTCAACAAGTGACACAACCACAGTCTTGGACCACTGATTTAGAAAATATCTCCTTATTTCAAAAGTTAATATGCCATTTCAGGCTCATTTCTCGGATCTGTGCCATGCATCCACATTTTGCCAATCACAAGTTACACAGACATGAAGAATTTTCAGAAAGTCTAATGCAGTTGAAAGAACAAACACCTGAAGAGTGGACAAGGGGACTTAGGAGCAAAAAGGTATCTCATATCAAACCAGGTACTCTGATGCGAAATCTTTTTTTTTTTAATTTGTGAAAAACTCACAAATGAATCCTAAGAGGAGAACATCTTCATAGTAATACCCAAAGTCTAAATATATGCCGTTGCCTATCTGTGCCAGGAATCACGATCCAATTTATGCTTTGGTTTTGTTTTTCCTCCACTTATGAAACGAACACCAGATGTCAGAACAGTTTTTGATAACATTTCTTTTGACATGCTTTTTTTTATTTTTAATAGTATGTTGTTTCAACATCGAGGCTCTTTAGACTTATAAAATTGCTAGACTTCAAGAAGTACATCAATTCCCACCGATAAAGTAAAACGCATAAAGTCAGAACAGTTTGAAGTTTTTCTTTGAATTCTTATGACATTCAAATCGCTTCTTTTCTCATCCCCTCATTTCTAATTTTCTCCTTAGATAAATTCATTACACACAAGAAAGGGCTCATAGCAAGGCAATCCAACATTTGCGTGTTGCAGGAGTATATGTTGTTCCAACAGTAGGTACTGAATAAATAATTGCTGAATTTAACAGATTAGTCATTTTGAGAGTAGATCATATTCTAGAGCCAAAGATAAGACCAGAGATTTTATGTGGTCTAGCTGTTAAAATGCAGTTAAAACTAACAGCTCTTCCTTGGATCTATAAAGCTATATTTGCATGAGACTTTTATTGGCAAACATATAGTGCTGTAGTGGGTTACATCTGAATTGAATTTTTAATGCTGCTGTGTGCCTGTTAAGGGTTGCCTTTATTTCCTGTTTTAGGATCCTGGTTAGCATTATTCATAGCCTGAAAAGAATCTGTTCTAGTAACATCCTACACTTTTATCGTATACACATCTGCAAGAATTGTCAACTAGATAATTTGAAAAAAAAAATAAAAACAATGAAAAGCCACTTATTAATGAAATGTCTTAGAACTTAAATTTTCTTAAAAATTTGCTTAAGTTAGGTATAGTTCATCAATTCCCAGCTATCTTAAATACAGCACCACAAAAATAACAAGTACATCATTGGTGACTATCTGAAGAAAAACAGAAATTACAAGGAAGTAACTGAATCATAATATCGGGATAATAGGGAATTTTCCATTTTCAGCAGATCATGTCATCAAAGCCATAATGCAGAGAAGTATAGAACATTCAACAGCAAACATTAAAAATTCATATTCTGATTCGTGTTACTTTATCACTTATAAATAATTTAAATAAAAGTTTGGTACTACCCTGTTATTTGACATCGTTAAGGTGTGAGCTCTTCCAACCAAGGTTGTGGTGCTTTGTTTTGTTTTTAATTTTCAAAGAAAACCTTAACTTTTTCCTCTCACACAGTGTGAGAGGGTTGAACTCCTTTGATGGTTTAGTACAGAGAACTTGTGGAGTTAAATGTCTTGATCCTTTATATTCAACCACTTCCCCATTGCCCATTGCCCCTTGCAGCCATTCAAAGCCTGCCCTCCTCCTCCATCACTGCAGCTGTCTTTCACTGTCCCTGTCCCTTAAAGCCATGTCTTCTCAGGTCTTCTCCCTTCTTGCTCTGACATTCTCATATTGTTTTCCATGTGAGTAGAGGATCTTGTCCATCTACTGTAGGACCACTATTTTTTGTCCCCAATTCTAAACTAGAAAACAAGTGGGTTGAAGAATTTAGTGGAAGGTCTTTGATATGGTTGTCTTGCTAAACTGAAGGGCACCCCCCCTTTTTTTTTCCTTTCTTTCGGTGAACAATTAATCTTGACTGAGCAAAGATCCAGGAAGATGAGGTCACTTTCGGTCAAATAGGGACAACCGATTTCACCATTTCTTTTTCTCTTGATAGCTGATAAGGAGAGAGGATAAAACTCTCCAATGGCAGTTGGGATCCAGATTTTGCAGGGTTATAAACAACAGGTTGCCTTTAGAACAATTTCATCAGCATGACGCAGTGGTGAAAGCATGAGCCACCAAGAGTTACACTTTCTAAATTCAAACCCCAGCTCTACCATTTATTAGCTGTGTAACCAGGGCAACCACTCAAATGCCTTGGTATTAGGAACGGTAATAATCCTATTTCATAGTATCACTCTGAGAATTAAAGAAGTTCATATATTTAAGACACTTAGAATAGGGCCTAGCATTACAAAAGTGCTCAAATGTTAATTATTATTAATAGCTTTTGGATTTCATTAGGCTAGTGAGAGTCAGAGAGTGAGAATCACAATAAGAGGAACGTGACCACACTTAACTATACTTTTCATAAACAAAAAGGAGCTACTTAGGAAGTAGCCTGTAACATCTGCCTTCAGATCAGAATGGGAATAGACCTGTGCCCTGTATTCCTCCATTTGGCGGTCATCCAGTAACATTCAATAAAGCTCAGGCTAATTGATCACTATCGCCCATCTTTGCATCAAAGTGCCTTAACTTTGCATACTAATAAATTATATGGTGTTCTCTCTGGCATCCCTAGAGAATTTTGCACATTTCACTCATTAATTGCCAACTCCACCAACAATCCAGGGCTTCAGGTGTCTTAAAACAAGTCCATCTGCTCTTACCTATACTAAGCCCTTTCCACCATTTGTCTCACTTCCTCCTTATGACTTTCCCGTGCAACAGAGCCTACAACTTTCCCCATTTTACATATGAGCATTTACTATTTGCCTGGCATTTAAAACTGAAGATGAAAAAAATGATCCAGATAGACATAATCACTACCCTCCTAGAATTTGCATTCTCAGGGAGACATTTAACAAAACGATTTACTTACAATTGTGATACATACTTGAAGGAACAGTGCCAGGTGCTAGAAGTTCGTATTTCAGGGGATCTGGTTCTAGGGAACCAGACAAGAACAAGTGTATACATACACACAGGGGGTGGGCAGGGGTGGGGTGACAGGTTCCAGGAAAAGGACTTGTTTTTGCAGTGAACCTGGGGTAGGAGGTAACATAGCCTATTCTAGAATATGAAAGAAGATCTCATTGGCTGGAGCTCAGAGGGAGAAGAGAGGAGAGTTGCAGAGGTTAATGTGAGTGAGGCCAATTGAGGCTATAAGTAATATGGGGCCTCACGACCATGTTAAATATTTTGGGCTTGACTCATAAAATAATGGAGAGTCACTGAAATTTTTTAATCATAGAAATGACATGCCAATACTTATTTATATAACCTGACTAGAGTATACAGATTGGATTTTGCCTCCCTCCCTCTCTCTCTCTCTTACATTTAATCCTTCAGCCTATCTTGTGTGATAGATCGTGTAAAGCTCTACATAAAAGATTGTTTAAATACATGCTTTACTTTCTAGGGTGCCTGGGTGGCTCAGTCATTAAGCATCTGCCTTCGGCTCAGGTCATGATCCCAGGGTCCTGGGATCGAGCCCCGCATCAGGCTCCCTGCTAGGTGGGAAGCCTGCTTCTCCCTCTCCCACTCCCACTCCCCCTTGCTTGTGTTCCTTCTCTTGCTGTGTTTCTCCCTGTCAAATAAATAAATAAAATCTTTAAAATAAATACATAAATAAATGCATGCTTTACTTTCCAAATAATGAAACAATCTGCCTTTCAGCCACACTTCATTTTTTTAAAACTATAGTAACAATCTTCAAGAAAAGACAGTAAAGGCATTGGCTATAGAAATAGGGATTTGGGGAATAAGAAGAGATTTTTTTTTTTCCCTTTTGCCAACATTCTAGTATTTCAGGAATTTTGATAAGACAGCAAAAAAATAGTGTACCTTTAAAAGCAAGGTTTTAATTTACATACCAACTTAATTGGCCATGAGATCTTCAACTTCACTTTCTTCTAGCCTAAGTGTCAAAGTCTTTTTCCTTGCTGTAAAAATCCTCAAAGAGTAAAAAGATTTATATAACACAAAGAAGCTCTTCAAACTTTATCCTAGTCATAATTCAGTGTTAACTCATTTATAAATAAGTTCCAGGCAACACGCGGCAGTGTGAAATATGAAAGTGAAAAGACACATTTCCTGTCTTTCAGAGTTTGGACGGCAAGAAAATTAAAAAAAAAAAAAGCACAAGGGAGAAACCGTTGAAACCTCCTTAGAATGGAAAATCTGTAGAACTTCTAGTAATCAAGCTAAAAGACTCAGAAGTCTTTTGAGACCAGGAACATATATTTCATCATTGTTTTGCCCCATAAACTGCAACATAGGTATTAAATCAATATTTAATCATGAAAATTAACACCAAGGAGATCTGCTGATGGATCATGAAGACACATCATGAATGAAAAATAATTGGAAAAATCTGAGCAATCTTTAAAAAATAAATAAATAAAACAAAGCACTAGTGTCAGCAGAAGACCACAGCGTCCCAGCTAATAAGGCTGATGTAAACCTACTAACAGTGGTTGAGCTTCTTGGTTGGCTGATTCACTTACTGAATGAGTAACCATCACCTCTGTCTTCATGGTAGCCAAGTAAGAGGCCCTCTTGCCTGGTAAGGGAGAAAGCAGTACCAATCCACAGAGTTGGAGTAGACTTGGCTCCTTGCACTGAAACTGCCCTAGTTTTTTTGTGCAGAATCACAAAGGCCATCAAGAGACTGAGAACCAGAATTTTGTACATTTCACTTGTTAATTGCATCTTATTATTTATAAGTCATTCTTAAAACTTCTCCATAACCATCCCTTCTATATACTATACTTATAATCGCATGTTCAGTTTTTACTTCTGGTGCTGTGTTTGGTTCCCAGAAATATGGAAAAACCTGTTACTCTAGCAAAAATCTGTACCTTCCTAATATTCCACTATTACTCTTCTCAGTGAAACTATACTTTTTTTTTTTGCCATGTTTCTGTTTTAGGGTGTTCTCCATTGCACATACTTGATACTTCATACTTAGATCCACTTCAGTAAAAATACTGAGTTTTCTGTACATCATTTAAAAAACCTACATAAATGTAATTTTAATGTCTGCATAAGAGTCCATCTTATGAGTACTAAGTCCATACCACCACCATGATTAAGTAGCTTAATCCAGTGTTCAACAATTAAGATATGTCTACATTTTCGCTATCAATAATGGGGGCGTAAACACCACCTCCCATAAATATTCCTCTGCATTTCATGCTACTTTTAAGGTAGAATCCCCAAAGAGAGTTTGAAAGATCAGGAATACTTTCAAGGTTATTTAGTTATGTCATCAAATGCTTTCGCCAGAAGTTATAAAAGGAGTTAGTAGGAAACTGCTTATGACGAAGTATTACTTAAAATGCTTGGGATGAAGTTTAACATACTGTGTGCTCTTTATCTTTGGGGCACCAGATGGGGATGTGGAAGTGAGTCTGGCTAGGAAAGGACTATTTTATCATCACTGCCACCATTTAGAATTGCCCAAGCATCATGATAACAAAATGCAGACCCACTTTTAGTTGGTTTTATTATACTAATAATTATTATTGAACTCTCTGTAGACAATGCACCACCTCTTTATGTCTACGCCTTAGGCAGAAATGTATCAAATTGTTGACATGGGCAATGTACAGGTTCTTTATTCAACATTTATTCCATATTTGTCATGTGCCCACATCACACTAAATGTCAGAGAGAGAATGCTGAGGCTTGTGCTCTCAGTAGGTAAAGTGGGGGCTGATGTGCTGGGTGATATTTTTATTCTCTTCTACATACTTATAGTGCCCACATTTGGAAAATGAACAAATTACCTTTATCATCAAAATGATGATAAATGTGTTTATTACTACAAGTTGCTATTGGTAAAATGAAATCTAGTGGTACTCATGCTTTAATATTGCAAACTTGATCTAATGCTCCTTCAACAAACTTGTATTCTTGCAATCTTGCAAACTTGATCTAATGCTCCTTCAACAAACTTGTATAAAAGGAGCCATTTCAAGGGCTCAAAGAGACAGAGCATACAAAAAACACAAATTAAAGAATGTGGGTTGACAAATCCTGGGAAGTTGCTATGTCCAAAATAAGTCCTCCTTTTCCCTCTTCTCTTCCCAGAGCCCATTGAAATGCATAAGGACACACATCAAAAAGTCTCATGGAATGCCCTAGATACAACTAACTACAGATACTTTACAAATTTGATAGAACCACAATTACAGGAGGCTTTTGGGTGACATTCCAATTTGTAGTGGGTCACTGTTAAGTCCCCAGATATATTATTTGAAGCTCTTAAACTGCTTGAAAAGTATGTGCTTTCACAGGAGTCTGCATGATGGAGTGGGATAAGGATCCTCTGAAAAATGTAAGCAAAGAAGGAAAGAATTAGAAGAAATGATAGCTGCTCAGGTGGTGTCATTTAAGTTCGGGGGCCGAGCCTTCATGAATACAGGGGACTTTTCCCCATCGTAGAGAGGATACCATCAGCCATTTATTTATTTCACAAATACTTTTCAATGTTGGGTATATAGAAGTGAGTTAAGTAGACAAAGTGTTGTCCTCCTGGCCCTTACTTATAGTTTAATAAAGTCCAATTAACAAGGAGACAAAGTAAAAATTACATATTTTCAAATTTGTTGTAATGTAAAAGAACAGGGTGGTCTCAGAGAGGAGGATAAGGAACCCCTGTGTAAGACAGGGTATGCACAGAAAGCCTCTCTAGAAAGGTGACATTCCAGCTGAGTCCCAGACATCACAGAGCCAGATACAGAGTGAAAGGAAGCGATTTCAGGTCAAGGAAATGGCAAGGAAGAGGCCAGTAAGCAAGACTGGTAGCAAGTGAAGCCCTGAGGGACCAGATGGCTGGAATGAAGTAAACAAACAGGAGGATGGTGTAAGGTGAAGTTGGAAAGGTGCGCAAGGACAAAGTTATCAAATAGAGAGCTATCTGGAGACCAGGAGACAGAATAATATGGTTGAGGCTTAGAAGGATTTGAGGAAGGTTAGAATGGAAGAGACTTAAGTAGGACTGCTGTGAATTCTGCCACAAAGGGGAAGCCACTAGATGTTCTCTTGCATGGGAAGGACACACAGAGGGGATTTCACACGGAACCCATAACATCACTGCTGCAGTGCATTGTTGGTACGTCACAGGTACCAGGAGTTGGGGGGGAGGATGACCAATTGGACTCCCACGTATCATGTCTAATGGCTAAGCAAAATGGAGGTACATAGTTACCATGTAAACCAGAGTGACAATTTTTCATTCAGGGTCTACTTGACCACATAGCTACTGGTGCTAACAATCAGTGCTAATACCCTTTAGGGAGGAAAGAAATAAAATTAAATTTAGCATCTCTAATCTATGATTATATCTGTAACACTCACAGTCTGTTTAAATCTGATAAAACTATGGATGAAATGATGGTTCATTTCTTTATTCCTTCCAAAGTCATCTACCTCTCAAGAGAGGATTGTTTTGATACAGGTAATGCAGGTCATGGAAGCAACACACACCTCCTGTAAACATACTAGGTCCGGGAATAAAATAATAAATAACTGAAATTCAAGACCATCTCAAGGAATATAATATCACTAATTACATGGAAAAAATGCTTTCATTGCATGAATTCTGTTACCAATAAGATTAGTACAGAAAGGACTGAATGTTGCCACTTCAATATTAATTGGTCTTTCAAATCTCATGGTTTGAAAGAAATGGTTATTTAGCGTCAGTTTAGGAAGACTGCAGGCACTGATTTTTTTTAAATAGTGCCATGGAAAGGGAAAAATAAGTGCTAAGAGGCTTGAGGACATTATTAAACTCTTTTATTATTCTTTTTTTAATATAGAGTAAATTACAGAAAACTTACCAAATCAACAGAAAGATAGTAGACCATAATGAAATATGCAATTTATTTTTTAAATGGGAAGAGAACTACTGAATCATAAATGGCAGACCCATTAGGAAGTTATGCAAACGCTTCCCTTTTGAGTAATATGAATTCCGTATCACCCTAACTAATGTCTATGCCCCAACAGTTTTACTCATTAGCATAAATTTCAGAAGTCTCATTCTTTCACAATATATTTCAAAGACATTTTATTTTCATTTTAACAATTAAACAATTTTATTGTCTCATATCTTCAAAATACATTCTACAGTTTGTTCCAATAAACGCGACTTGCTTAAAGTCACTCGCTTAAAACAGAGAATGAGTTTTCTCCAAACCTTGCTTTGCTGTCATTGCTATCTTATGCATTAAGGAATTGGAATGTGTGGGGCTGGAAACAGAGGAGTCCAAAAATGGCCCATAATTTCAGACATCTTGTACACTTCTTAAAACAATCCTGTCATGAGGATTTTGCATTAAGAATGAACAGGAAAAAAAAAAATTATTCAATCCCCTCTCTAGCTTTGACTCTCGACGAGAGAACAGATTCATGCCCTAAATAGTGACTGGGTTCTAGAATCAGACACACCCAGGTTCAGATCCTTGTTCCCTTTACAACTATGCGCTTGAATAAGTTACTAAACAATTTCTGGACCTCATTTTTCTAGTCTGGAAAATGGACCCAGTGATACTGCATTGGAGCCACTTATGATGTGTATAACAGGATCCAGATCCATGCTTAACACAAATCAGAGGTCCCATTAACATTTATTTGGCTTTCCTTAGAAGTCAGTTGGCGTACATTTCCAAAATCTGGCTCACTGAACCTCTGTCTCACCAAGTATCTTCTAAGTCGAGCAAGGTCTTTGTCTGTTCAGGAGGCTATAATAAAATATCACAGACCGAGGGGCTTATAAACAACAGAAATTCACACTTCCGAAGGCTAAAAGTCCAAGATCAGGGTGCCATGTGATCAGGTGAAGGCCCTCTTCCTGGTTCTTAAAGGAGCCTTTGCACTGTGTCCTCACATGGTAGGAGGTGCTAGGTAGCCCTGTGGAATCTCTTTGCAAGAGCACTAATCCCATTCACGAGGCTCCATTCTCATGACTTAATCACTTCCCAAAGGCCTTTCCTTCTAACACCATCACATCAGGGATTAGGTTTCCAACATGTGCATTTTCGTGGGCGGGGGGCGGGGGGGGGGACACACAAATATCCAAACCTAGGCAAGCAATTTCCTATAAAAACTAAGAGTCAAAATAGGAATCAGACTGAATTTTCTTAAAAAGGCAAAGTAAACTTTCTAAGCCTGTGTCCTCATCAACGATACAGGGACACGGCTTATTTCACTGGGTTAGAGTAGAGTTGCTCAGGCTTAGCACTACACACATTTGGTTCGGATCAGTCTTTGTTGTAGGGGGATGTCCTGGGTGTTCTAGGTTGTTTAGCAGGATGATTGGCGACCACCCAGCAGTTACCATGAGTAGCCTCCCAGCCCTTAAACTGGAATAACCAAAAAAATGTCTCTAGACATTGCCCAAGGTCTTTTGGGAAATAAATTTGCACCCCCCCCCCAATTGAAAACCACTACAATAAGCACAATTAAGTAACTTGCAAGCTATTTAACATGGGACATGGAACACAGTTATGCTCAATAAATGTAAGGTATTAATTTTTACCTAGAAATGCTACTGATCACTATTTTATGTCTTCAATATTATGCATAAGCCTTTGTTACAATGAAGGGACTACTTAAGGAGAAACCACCTATTTCCATAGTGGCCCCAAAGCTGCCAGAAATAAAATGATTCGATAGAATTCTTTCCATGCCAATATTCATTTGGACCTTGGATTTAGAGCTATGCTGGCATCTAATTCTGCCTGAACTCCTCCTAGGGGGTCAGCCTATCTTCCCTGGTTGGTCCCATGCTGCATCCCTTAAAGCAAGGTGACATCATGCTCCCCAGGAAGCAGGAGCCCAGAAACAGGGATAACTCTCAATCCTGTGTTGAGTTGTTGCCAGTCTTTGGCTCCATGTGGGTCTGATGAAGGCTTATACCTGATTGCAATTTCCTTCAGGCTCTTTCTTTCAAAATGCCTCCTTCCAAATTTACCATGCAAAGGTGCAACTGTCACAAAATAATGATTTCAAAATTTGGGATGCTTAGTAGATTCTTGAAAGACTTTCCCAGAAAACTAGAAAGGTATTATAACAACAGATTTATGTGTGTATGTGGCTTCATCAGCAGCCTCATCCTGTGGGCATTAGAGAATGGGCTCGGTAGTGAGCCATCAGTAATACCCCAGTAAGTGCCACTAACCCATCATATCCAGTACTCATTTGCATAGACCACTGGGACTGCCAACCTTAGCACCCCCCACAGTCAAAGGCAACCCCTCACCTCTTTTATAAATAAAGTTTTATTGAAACACAGCCAGTTCCTTGGGTCTTTTAAAAATCATCTATGGCTTTCAGGCTAAAACAGCAGAGCTGAGTAGTTGTGACAGATAACCATCTAGGCCACAAATCCTAAAATATCAGCTCTCTGGCTGTAGTAGTCTGCTAATGACTCTCAGAGACATAGCCATATCCTGACCTGTGCGTATGACCTTGCTGGGAAAAAAACAGTCTTTGCAGACATAATTAAGAATCTTAGAATGAGGAGAATTTCTTGGTTTTTTTCTGAGTGAGGCCTAGAGGACATCATTAGTGTCCTTATGTGAGGGAGGCCGAGGGGGATTACACACAGGGGAAGAGAAGGCAGTGTGAAGACAGACAGAGGATGGAATTATACAGCCACAAACCAAAGGATGCCAAGGAAAGATGGCAGCCATCAGGAGCTGCAGGAGGCAATGATGGAGTCTCCCGCAGAACCTCTGAAAGGAGCATCATCCTGTCAATACCTTGATTTTGAATTTCTGTCCTCAAGAACCATGAGAAGATATATATAATTTTTAAAGCCACCAAGTTGTGATAATTTATGGCCTTATACAAAGCTCACTGACTCCTGGTGACTTGGGTGTGCTGGCACCCCCTGGAATTGTGCAGCATGGTACTGCAGGCCCGAAGGCCAGGGTGGATGTCTTCCAGTTGAAACTTGTATCGATGTTCCTAGTTATTTGTTACGGACTGAATGTTTGTGTGTCCCCAAAATGTGTATGTTGAAATCCTAAACCCCCCCCATTGTGACGATATTGGGATGGGGCCTTTGGGAGGTGATCAGGTCATGTGCGTGAGAAGACTGCTGTCTACCAACCGGGACACAGGCTCTCACCAGATACCGAGTACCCCAACAACTTGATCTTGGACTTCTAGCCTCCAGAACTATGAGAAATAAATGTTTGTTATTTAAAATCACCCAGTCTATGGTATTTTGCTTTGCTTTGCAAGTGGACTACACAGTATTATTCTACCACTTTGGGAAAGTTTAGAAAACTACTGCATATAGATTGTGACAATGTTTTTATATTTTCTATTTTATTCTTTCACTTTATCTATATAAAACTTTATATATGTGTATGTATCCAAGCACACAAATACGAATATATATGTTCTACCTCCCAACTTAAGAAAAATAAAACATTACATATATCATAAAAGCCACAGCCATACTCTTCCCAGACAGTGACTAAATGTGATAATTACCAAACCTGTGCCCCTCTTTTTACCTTTACTGGTAATGCAATTATCCAAAAACAGTAACACAGTATTGTTTACAACACAATTTTACATGTTACATAATAGGTGTCCTTTCCTGTATCCTTCTAAAACTTGCTTTTCTAGTTCAATCAACATAATATTGTTAAGATTTATCCACTTTGCTACATGCCTTCCAATGTTTTCATGGACCACTGGGCCCGTATCCACTCTCCTGCTGGTGGACATTGAAGCTGTCAATTTTCTTTTTTTTTTTTTTTAAGATTTTTATTTATTTGTTTGTTTAACACAGAGAGAGAGAGCACAAGTAGGCAGAGCAGTGGAGAGAGGGAGAGGGAGAAGCAGGCTCTCCGCCGAGCAGGGAGCCCGATGCGGGGCTCGATCCCAGGACCCTGGGACCACGACCTGAGCTGAAGGCAGCCGCTCAACGACTGAGCCACCCGGGTGCCCCGAAGCTGTCGATTTTCATCACAATAAAGAGCGCCGCCATAAATGTCCTTAAACAGGTCTCTTGCCTACAATCGCAAGAGTCAACGCCAGCATTCTTACTCAGGAATGGACCTTCTTGGTTACAAAGCATGTGTCTTCAGCTGTATCTTATGGAGCCATATTGTTTCGAAAGGGATAGAATAATTTACAGTGCAAGCAGCAATGTTTAAGTGTTCCTATTTCACCAATCCTCACCCAAACCTGACATAGGCAGGCTTTTGAAGTAGTTGCTAATTTCACGTGGATGAAGTGAGCATCTTCTCTTTACTGGAAAACTCTCCCTAGGCAATAACAATGTTTTCCCATGTAACTCCCTAACCTCAAACTCAAAATAGAAATAAGGGAGAGCGTCTGCCATGATAGAAACAGTGAAATTGAAAATAAGGAAAAAGAAAAGGAAACTTTCTGAAATATAAACCTGCTTGAAATGGTATCCAGTGTATGTTTGCAGAACTGGGAAAACACTGGGTTAACTGAGTGTAACATTAGGTATCATTTCAACTCTAGTGCAAAAGTTTTCTTGCCCATTAAACAGGCGGCTAAATTACACTCTGCAGTTCTTCCTTGCTCCAAAAGTCTCTCATTGTATTAAGGGATAAAAAGAATCCCAAGCAAGGCTGGCAATTCTATTACTTTAATGCTTCTTTTCTGCAGAACGTGTGAAAGCCTGCAGAAAACAGTCATGTGTCCCTGGGGTGATTTTCCACCACATCCGCCTATAGCATCTCTATCAAGTATGAGCTAGTCCAGCCGTCCCGCCTTCCCCCAGCCCCACCTGCGACCTTTCATTCACTCTTGCCACAGGGATCCCCACATCCTGAACCCTCTGCCTGGAACACTCTTCCCTCCTCTTTAAGGAGCCATGCCGAGCTCCCCAGCAAGATCATGGCTTCCTGGTCAACATGCTTATCCTTTCAGCGGTCAAGTCTCCATCATTATATAACAAATAAGGTTCAACACTCAATCCTATAAAATGTGGGGTTCATGTTAGTATGAAGTCAGTGAAAAAAATGATATTTTTCAGGTTCTCTCTACAGTCACAGAATGCAAAAAAATAAACAGTGAAAGGCACCTACTCCACAATGGACTGAACCGAGTTTCCCCAATGGTCATATTGTGGTCACATCCTAATGAGCTTCCCTCTAAGAAATGAAGAGCCAAGCATGGAGACTGAGCAAAGCACAGCAGTCAGTTGTGTTACACCAGATTCTGAGACACTGCTGAATTCATTTGTTGTGGAATGAGTTTTCTTGGCTTTTAGTCCACCTAAACTCTAATTTACCTGCTATTAGATTGCTGTCCATCTCCCACCTGGAGTGTTAACTTCATGGGGACAGAATTCTGTGTAATACAGGGTAAATGCTCAGGAGTTATTTGTTGAAAGGAAATGAAAAGAAAAAATTACCACTGAAGTACTTTATGACTGGGAAAGAAAGAATAAGCTCCAAAGTCCTTGCTCAGCCCTCTGAGGCACTGATTGATACTGAACCCCTCTCCAACCTTGTATTACCCTGCCCCTCACTCACCATCCTCCAGATAAATTTCTCTGAGTTCCTAAGTCACACCAATCTTTTTCTGCCTAGAAGTTTTTTCCCCAGGTCTTTACCTGACTGGCTCCTTCCCATCTTTCTGGCCCTGGATAAACATCATCTCCTGAGAGAAATTCCATCTGAATGACCAATCAAAAGCCAATCCCATCCCCCTCCAATCCAGCTTTCTGTCCAGTCCTCATTCTAGGCTGAAAACCTGTTGTTTCTTAACTCACTCTGTGTTTACTCTTGTCCTGATCTTTTTCTCTATAACAGCTGCATAAAGGTTTACCTCTCTGTATCCCCTCAGCACCTACTACAGTGTCTGGCCCTGAGCACATGCTCATCCAATATTTGGGGAGTGAAGAAGTAAAGATGACTCTACTCTGAAAGCACAGTACTGAGAGCAAGTGGAAGGCACAAAACCTAGAGGAGAACTCAAAGACACCACAATGTTTCGCTCCAATACAGCACTTAAACAATAACCCACCCTACCCAGGAGACAAAGGTGAGACATGGGGTCTAGTCTCCCCTTTTGACAAGCAGAGCAGGCAGCTCTAGTCCTCAACATCAGTGCAAATACGCTGTGTGTAAGGTCTAAATGACATCAACTTATTATCAAATTAAGACTCAAAAAATAACTTTTTTTTTAAGTGGGCTCACTAGAGCCCAAAGTGGGGTGTGAACGCACAATGCTGCAATCAAGACCTGAGCTGAGATCAAGAGTTGGATGCCTAACCAATTGAACCACCCAGGTGCCCCTCAGAAAATAACTTTGAAAGACAAAAACACACAAGCAGCATACACGAAAGTGTTTCATCTCAAGCGGCGTAAATGATTTCTCGTGAAAATCCGGATCTCTTTAAGATCATCCAAAAATAAAGGCAAGGCAGACTAGATGCTTCTACAAATCAAGTCTCCTGGTTTCATCATAGAATTAAATGTGTCTTATTTAGGAGCAGTTTGTGAAGCCCCAGAGATTCCCCAAAATGCATTCTGAAATTACAGATTTTATTTCCAAAAACAACCATGATTAAGCATGACATTTACAGATGCCTGCTCTTCAGTAAAGCTGCAATTTGGGGAAAATCAAAGCCATAAGGAACTAAATTACGTAAGGGAGGCTTTTCATTACGCTCAATCTAGCTCGCTCTGGGTTAAGAGCAAATGAAACTTGATTATTCGGCCAGTTATTCACAGCTTCTGTGTTTAATTTACTTTTCCTCAGAAGATTAAAAAAGTCACATGAACTATTATTACATGTAGATTTGAACTTTTTGTTTTTAAAGCTCATTTTGTAAGTGATTCGTGTTTTTAAAGAGCAAAAACCCTTCATCTGCTATGATTTACCCTAGCTCACCCAATAAAATGCCTTAAATAAAGCCTAGCTGAAATCTGCTATCCATTTTTTTAAAAAGCTATTCAAAATAAAAGTGAAAAGAAACCTTATTATTTATTGACTATTTAGAGTCTTCTTAGCGAATACAATGAGCTGACAGTCTAAACAAAGCAATGATTCTTCTTAAAAAACCAATTTTGGTAACTTCACATTGAAAAAGCTTCTATTAAAAAGTAGTTCCAAATGTAGTCTCTGCTAAGATGTTGCTGCCTTTTGAATTAAGATTTAAAATAAGGCAGGCTTATAAAAAGACAGCCAACCCCTAACATCTTCTGCAAACGCTCCTGTATTTGTCAATGAGACAAGATGCTGGTCTTCTGTATGAAGGGTGGCATCTATTTATACGATCTGCAAGAAGTTTTAACAGCTTAAAGGAGAAAAAGTAAGTTGGTTATCAGATTCTCTCATCTTAACTGACCTGTACTTTCTAACATCTTGACCCATGCAATGGAACCACCTGAGCTTTAACGTAAAGAAAGAATGGATATTTTTTATAGCTTCAATCCTGAGATGCATGTGGTTGACTTTTTGCGATGAACTTTCTAAAAGTTTTCCTAAGCTCTGATAGCCACTGAGCGTGTGTATTCAAACACACATACATACGCAGACACATACCTTGAGTCTGGGATTTGTAGTACACTTGGACCTGCCAGGCCCCTGCCTAATACCATAAGCAACTCCACTGGGGTCCCTTGGAACGCAATGCTGGGTTCCAGCTTTTAGTTCAACCATTAGCATTTTCATGGCTCCCAATTCCATCAAAGCCTGCCGGTCCCCCTCAGTCACTGCCTGTTTGACACAAATGCTCTCTCTCTCTTTTTACTTCTTGCTCTCCTACATAAAATTTCTCTTTCCCTCTGCAGGTGCATACTTTCACAAATTCCACAACCTCTGCCAAGCACCCATTCACCCACAAGGATCTCCTTATGGACTGCATAAAAACAAGGTGGTGACATGTCTGTATCCTGCCCCCATCAAGCCCCCGATCTGCACTCTGAGTACAGTTGCAACATTCTGTCATGCTCATTACACACATGCCTGCCTTTTCAACATGGTCATGTTGTATGATCATACTGAATATTTATCAAGTCCCTACTAGGTGCTACATATTGTTATGGACACTGGGGACACAAAAATGGTTACGGTATTGTCCCTGCAGTCTATGTGTTTACTATGTCATTGGGGGTAAAGAAGAATTGTATTATTATTTATAATTGTGTGCAAGCAATTCCATTCATTCATGTCTAATAATATTTGAGCACTGCCTATGCACCCATCATTGCGCCAAGTATTAGCTAAGCAATGGTGAAGAAATCAGTTCTGGTTTTTGTCCGCATGCTCCTGGAGTATACAATCTGGTTGTAGGAAGCAGACAATAAGCATGCAAGTAAACACAAGTTTAAAGTCAAATAAGAGAGCTGTGAATGAAATAAAGAAAATGAAGGAATAGAATATACCAGAAGGAACAGGGCTGCACAGAAAGGGGGATCTGAGAAAGTGGGGTAGAAGCTGTCCCTGGGAGCCCAGAAGGAGCTGGACATGTTGTGAGCAGCCATGTGCAGGCCAAAGAAGCTACATGTGCAAAGGTCCTGAGGCTGAAAGGAGCCTGGCATAGCCAAGTCACACTGGCAGTGTGATGAGAGCTTAGCAGGGAAAGCGGAGAGTGCAAGATGATGAAGTGGAGAGATATTCAGACAGACCATGCAAAGATGATTTTAGAGGGAAATGTGTACATTATACTATGTTGTATTATATCTTATTACATTATGACATAACATGTATACCCTCCACTTCAGTTAGAAACACTGACTTCTTTTAGGCTGTGGACTATCTTATATATCTTATATCCATACTTTTAATTCTCCTCTGAATATCATGTAGGAAGTAGACTGGAGAAGACAGAAGTGGGGGGTATACAGTAATCCAGTAATAATAGAAGTAATCAGAGAAACATAATATGTCATGTGGCAATAAGGGTTACAGAGGAAATCAAGGCAGGTGAGGGATTAGAGTGGTCAGCAATGAGGGTGGCGTCACGCTCAGGGTGTCATGGGGGCCTCAGAGAATGAACTACATCAGTGAGACAAGCCTTCTCGGAAGAGAAAACACTTGAGCTAAAACTGAAGCGTGAGTAGGAATTGGCCAAATAATATTAGGAGGGGAAGAGAGAATGGGGGGCGGGGGGGATGAAGGAAAGAGGATGCAGGGAAAGGTTTAAGGAACTAGAACCTGAGGGCTTGAGTGAAGGAAAAGACCAGAGCCAGCAGAGGTCAGAGCATCAAGCAGGGGTCTGTGCAAAGCTAACCGTCTGGAACTTTATCCGAAGGTGGTGGGAAGGATTTTCAGCAGGGGAATGAATTACAGCTATTAAGCACTCAGCCCTGCAGAGGATGGTTGGGAGGGAGGCTATCTAGGGTGGTCCATTAGCAAACACTGAGCGTGATCCAGGAGTAAGGTGGTGAAGGCTGTGAGGATGGTGGGGAAGAGGGTGGGTCTGGCAAGTATCAGGGATGCAGAACGGACAGAACTTGATCACTGCGTGGATGAGTGCACAGGGTTAGGGGGGAGAAGAATTCAGTATGCCCTATACGATATGCAAAATTCTTTGAAACATGCCCCTTTGATCTCTGACCTCATCTTTCCCAGTAGTCAAACACTGTGGTATGGCTGGCTTTCTTTCAGCCTTTGAAGGTGCCAAGCTCTTCCCAGCTCTGGGTCTCTGTGTGCCGCCCCCCTCCCCCACCCCTCCCTGCTCCCTGTGCCTGGAATGCTCTTGCCCTTGGTCTTGGCTGGGCTGTCCCTTCTACTCATTCGGGTCTCTGTCCCCATGTCACCTAGAAAGGGCTCCCCAGATCTTCCCCCAGACCAGCTTAATTCCATATACTCATCACACCCTGGTCTCTAAAATCTTTCTTTTAAATATTTATGTGTTAATTTTCTCAGAGGTTTGTTGATCCACACTCCTGTGGACATGTTGTTTACATATACGGGCAGGGTCCCTGCTGAGCTCCAGGAGGGCAGTAGCTTCAACTTTCCTTCTTCCACTCTGGACCCAGCCCCTTAAGGGCCCTCAATACCTATGGATGGATGGATGGATGGATGGATGGATGGATGGAAGGAAGGAAGGAAGGAAGGAAGGAAGGAAGGAAGGAAGGAGTAACAAATTGCACAGAGCTTAAAGCTTAGTAGTAAAGCGGCCATAAAATTTGTTTTGGGAGATAACAAATAGAAAACAGATTGCAAGGTACACATTTGAAAATAATACACAGAAGAAAAGAAAGAAAATAAGCCCCATTTAATCTTAACCTCTCCTAAAAGGTTGGCTTTAAACCAGGGATCAGCACACTTTTCCTGTAAAGGGCCAGACAGTAAATACTTTAGGCTTCTCAGGTTGTAAGGACACTGTTACAACTGCTCGCCTCTGTCCTTATAACAGGAGAACAACCACAGACAATACATAAGCATGCATTTATGTATTCTGTAAATACAGAACATAAAATTGTATTTACAAAAACAGTCTGGAATTGGCCATGGAGGTTGCTGACTCCTGTTTTAGACTAATCCAGGAAAAGCATGATAAGGCACACACAGTTGAAACATATAAGGAAAAGGAACTACCTTTTACTGAGAATCAGACTTTGTACAAGACGCTTTGCATACATATCTCATCCAGTCTTTTTAACAATTCTGGTAGGTATATGACACCTATTTGGTGATACTGAAGAGTTCAGAGAGGACACACAACCTGCTCAGATTATACAGTTAAGGAGTCAGAATTTACATCCACGCAGTCTTTCTGACTCTCAGCTTTCTTGTTTATCATCTATCCTTTCATCAATTTTCCTCTGGTAGCCACAAACCACCTCCCCACCCCAGTTTTGGAAAGAGGTATAAACATCTGTGCACATCATGTAAACACACTGATTCCAATTCCACAAACATTTACTGAGTGCATACTATGCGCCAGGCATCGTGATCGGGGCTGGGGATGCAACACTTACAGACCCATCTTTCTCTCTGAGCTGTCTAAACTGCTGCTTGTCAGTATCAGATACTGAATTTCAAAGGCTACCATCTGGCACTCCTGCATTACGTCCTTTATTTCCCTTGACTTGCTAATGGTGTTTTTCACCATATTAATGATATCTTTCCCGTCGGCCTGTCGCCCTCTGTAAACACCACAGGTGTGGATTTTGTGTTGCCGGTGCACAAGGCCTGCTACTGTCTGTCCCCTTGCAGAGAAGTTTCCCCATTAGTTTCCCACTAATGGTGCTGCCCACAGCACCAGCTGCTCTATACAGCTGACTCCCAGCTACACAGCTTCCCATTACCAGCCGATTCAGACAGGGTGATTCACTGTGTCCTTGAAGCATTGCTTCCATACGTTTGGCTTAAATACCCTTCTACCCTCCCAGGGCCCACATAATAACCAGAGTGTTATTTTTGTTAATTTTGGGATGATTTAAGAGTAAAGATATGGGGTGCCTGGGTGGCTCAGTCGGTTAAGCGACTGCCTTCAGCTCAGGTCATGATCCTGGAGTCCCGGGATCGAGTCCCGCATCGGGCTCCCTGCTCGGCGGGGAGTCTGCTTCTCCCTCTGACCTTCCCCCCTCTCATGTACTCGCTCTCTCTCATTCTCTCTGTCTCAAATAAATAAATAAAAAAAAAAATCTTTAAAAAAAAAAAGAGTAAAGATATGAATATATATATATACACCACTTGTGTCTGATTCTGAAAATACCTGCTTCTCCCCATGCATTCTCCTGTGGGACTTCCAATGTAACCAATAAAAAAATCTCCTGTATCTCTTATCTGGTGATGAAAATTGTATCTTAGAAAAATGCTACAGTCCAGCAGTTGTTTTTCAATTACCTTCTATGTAATAGCATCAGTATTGGAGAAAAATGTTTGAAGAAAAGGAAAAAGTCTTACTGTTTTCAGCAATCTCAGACTACTTCTCCCTGGAACCATTCCCTTTATTTACATCGCAGCCTACACCTACCCAATTTAAGGTATGGGCTCATTTAGTAGAGATTCTTGATGAATACATGTTTCCCTAACTCATTACATTTTTTTTAAATGGAATCAATATTTCACATCATCTGTGTACTGGCCATCAATGCCCTATTCTACCTTTAAGAGGAAAAATTCATTTATGAACTTGTTAGTCTGTCATTTTCAAAGAACCACTACCTTTAAGCATTTAGCATTGATCACGGTGTCAGAAATCAAAGGAAATGCTATTCCAGGGAAAAGCTGGGCTTTAAGACTCTGCAAATAACAACCCAGATGACCTACTTGTGCCCCAGCTTGTCTTGGCCAGAGTTCAGTCTTGAGCAAAATTGGGACCAATCAGGAAACAGGATTTTCTTTCTTGTATATCAATATCAAAGCTCATCCCTCTGTTTCATCTTCTGAGTCAAAACAGTCAACTGAATACTGTAGATTCTCTTTCCTGCTGCCTAAATTGCTCTTGTGTCATCTCCTCTGTCTCTTTCCGCCATCAACCAGGCCTTTGATAATTCTCAACTGAGTGGATGCAACAGACTCTTTGTATGGCTTCTTCCATTCAGGCTTACTCCCCTGATGTCCTTCTCTATGTGCAGACTAAAGGGATCAGGCCTGGCCATTCATAATAGTGATTACTACTATTTATTGGTACTTTATATGCATTACTCATTTAAGCACAACAGGCCAAGACACATACACACATGCCCCAGACCAGTATCACTCCCATTTTTCACAAGAGAAAGCCAAGCTTTAATGAAGCTAAAAAAAATGACCAACCTCAAAGAGCTACATATAGAGCTCTGCTCTATATCTAGGCTTCTCTAACACATATGTAACCTTGATGTGTCATTCTATTGCAAATTCCTTTTTCCATAGATGCAACATCTATTGGAATAATTTAGGTCAGATGCCACCTTTTTCCAGGGAAGGTGAAGCATCTTGAGGGACAGTTTTATTAACACTATATCCAAGAAGAGAGAGGTAGATCCCCAAATTGCAATTAGAAGGAGAATGACAAAATTGGCAAATGGAGAATTGGCAAAAACAAGATAGCTTCTCTCTATATAGAGAAAACTCACTGAGAAATGACCTTAAATTCTGTGATCAGACAGATATAGCAGATGTTATTCCTTACAGGTGAAAATATCACTAACCGATAAAGAATGCAGTTCTTAGAAACACTAAAATGTGGAGTAGCTGAATGTAATTAGTTGGTTTAAGAACAGGGGAGAGCCAAGTGGTCCAGGCTAGGACATTCAACACCATTAACAGGGTGCCAAACTGTCACCTAATTGACCTTGGCTTACAGACTTTAAGCCCCCCTGCGGTGGTAGTGTTAGGAAAAAATAAGTATGTTGGCCACATCTTGCAGCCTTCAGAGATGTCCTATAAGAAAAATGAGGCTACACTGCAGTAGGGAAACAAAAATCAAGGAAATGTATCTATGATAAAAGAAGACCTTTGGGTGCTATGAGTCCCATAATTTAGAGTGTTGCTGCATGGGAAAAGTATCCTCTTGTACCTCATGTTCAAGTGAGAGATTAAGGGAAACTGGAGCTTAGCAGGAGGTAGGACTGGTAAGATTTGGGAAACAGTCCTTTCTCATGAACTTCATGTTGATGCTCCACCAGCAAAGATAGAAATAATCGTGGCATGTCTCACTTAAAACAAGTTTCATTTTCTGGGGGTAGAAGACATTAGGCTAAACAATAAGGAACCTTTGACTTTAAGACTATGTCCAAGGGGGCGCCTGGGTGGCTCAGTTGGTTAAGCGACTGCCTTCGGCTCAGGTCATGATCCTGGAGTCCCTGGATCGAGTCCCACATCGGGCTCCCTGCTCAGTGGGGAGTCTGCTTCTCCCTCTGACCCTCCCCCCTCTCATGCTCTCTCTATCTCATTCTCTCTCTCAAATAAATAAATAAAAATCTTTAAAAAAAAAAAAAAAGACTATGTCCAAGGAAGATAACTGTGTAATTAGAGCATGAAATTTTCAGGAAAAGCAAAATAGACTGGAAGCCTACTAAATATCTGAGGGAAAGGTATTGCCAAGGAAACCCAAACACTAGCCACCCACCTCTAAGTCTTGCAACTCCACTACCTGGGACCTGCACCATTACATTTATGCAGTTGCATGAAGGGCATCCTTACCTATTATTTACTCAGCTGTTGACTGTGAAGAAATACAAACAACAGCTTATAAACCAGGACCAGGAGCTAAGGGGAGTTATGGACATAAAAGATCCTCCCAAAGAGCAGATCACTGAGACTGTCCAATGGCTGGCTAAAGAACTTAGTCTACTATCACAGTAGAGAGTTTCGTCTTAACAGTTCCATCCTTGTCCAGCAAGATGTATGTTCTGTAGACTTCAGACTACTGTGTTCTTCCCACTCTCTCCTTTTCTAAGTGGGAGTCCAATTGCAGTTCACAACTGTATTCAGGATATTGGGGGCCTGTTAACTTTTAATTAGGTTGCTCAAATATGGAAATCCATATCCAGGTATGATAGAGGTGGCCATCAGTCACCCAGGGATCTTAGATTAGCAGATGGATGAATAACTCATGACACCTGGGATGGTAACTGCCAAGGAGAGGGTAAGAACATTCCATGTAGGTTGAGCAATGTTAAATATATGCTTGGGAAGAACTGTTGATATGAATGTGGAATAGCCAAATGGGTGAAGCATGGAAGTCAGTATTAGTAGACTACCCAACAGCCATTCCCCTCTCTTTTCTTCCTTGCTAACAGAAATATAATTATGTTTAAAATGGCAATGTTCCTGGCTCCTAGAATGAATCCTGATTGGTTTTTCTAGATAAATCATGACATTCCTGACTATAGCCCTTAGGCAAATACTCACTTTCCCAATCATCCTTGCAATTTAATTAGCCAAATAAGACCTAAAGAATGAGTTCACTAGGGACAGAGGGAGTTTTATACTTTGACAAGAGGAAATATTTTCCTTTTCTTTTTGGAAAAATGCGGAAGTCGTTTTGTGACCATGAACCAATGAATGCGAGGATAAAATACTCACAGGCTGGGGATTGAAGAAGAGGATGGGAAACTCTGGGACCATATTTCTTGTTATGAAAACAAGTCAACTTTATAATTGATGCTATCATTGAGATTTCTGTTACAGTTAAAAACATGTCCAATTCACAAATTGATCACATACTGTGTGTAGGATATGGGAGAAGGACCCTTGTGAAGAATAGAAGGAAGCAATGAAGATAAATTATCACTGAATCATAACTTCTTTTAAGATTATCTATCCTTCTTGAAATGGTTATTTTAACAAAGTACTATTTTTTGAATTGACTCTCAATTTATATAGTGTGTAGAATTGTTAATGAATATACAAATGGCCAAAACCCTACCAAAATAGACAAAACACAATAAATAGTACTACATACAACTGAGTACTTGCTGAACAATTATCAGTGGATGGTAAATATACTGAGATGCCAATAGAAACTTACAGTTGAAAATATGCCAAGCAGTTTACCATACCTTTACTTTTGTTCACTTAAATGCAGCTTCCTAGAGGCTAATTCTATCCCATGTTAATATTTTCATATCCCACAGTTTTATAAACTTCGAGTTTATATCCTGATAAGTGTTGTCTCCTCAATCAGTGGACTTCTAATTTTTTTCTCGTTTTTTTATTTTTTTAATTTTTTTATTATTATGTTCATTTAGCCAGCATATAGTAGTACATCATTAGTTTTTGATGTAGTGTTCAATGATTCATTAGTTGCATCTAACACCCAGTGCTCATCACCACACGTGCCCTCCTCAATGCCCATCACCCGGTTACCCCATCCCCCGGTTACCCCATCCCACTATCCCCCTCCCTTCTGTAACCCTCAGTTGGACTTCTAATTTTAAGGCCAGCTTTAGAAGACATTTTAGAACTACTTGTTCAGCCTCTTTATTACTTCATTTCCTCTCAATATTATACTTGTTTTTATTTATTCATTCTTTTATTCAACAGAGTATTTGTTATTTCTCTAACTAATTCAAATTCTCAGCAGCACTGACAAACCTGATCACTTCCCCCTTCTTGGTATCTGTGATGGCACATTCTGCCGATTCATCTCCTTGATCTCTGACCTATTACCTTTGGCATTATTTTCTGTGCTCTTCCTTGCCCTACCTCTAAACATTAAGGAGTCCCAGGATATAGTCCTCATCTTTCCTACCCATGATCTTGCCATGAATGATTTCATTCAGTCCCAATTTTAAATAAAATGTATAAGACTCAAACATTTAATATCTTCAGCCCTAACATTTACCGTAAAATCTATTATATCCAACTGCCCACTTGAAATGTCCACTAAGATGTTTAGGAGATTATGGAAACCTAAGGGTTATATCCGAAGCTGAATTCCTGGTTTTTCAATCCCTTCGCAATTTCTTCTCCCTCAGTTTTCCCCATGTCAGTAAATGATACCACCACACATGCTGGAGCTAAAGTCAAATGCCTAGAGATCATCCCTATTTCCTCTTTACTTCCCACATCCAACTCATTAGCACATCTGGCCAACCCCACCTACATGGTAGATCGATTTGAATCCATCTACTTCTCTCTTGACTTCCCAAACCCTATACATCTCCTCCCTGGGATACCACAATAACCTCCCAACTCATATCCCTGCTTCCATTCTTTCCACATCATCATGCATTTCCCATAAATTGGCTAGAGTGCTCTTTTTAAATGTAAATTATATTCTGTCACTTCTCTGCATTAAGCCTTCATAGTAGTTTCCAATCACATTTAGAGCCAAATCCAAGTATCATCTTCTAGCCTCCTAGGTCCTCAGCATGATCTAGCTCCCACCTACTGCTCTGACTCATCTCAAATCTTTCACCTTACTCCCTACACTCCAATCTCCTTGTCCTTGTTTCTGATCTTTGTATGGTCCCAGCTTATTCTGTTTTGGGGTCTTTGCCAAAGCCGTATCACCTGTCTGGAAATTCTTCCCCCAGATAGTCACAGAAATGACCATTTCTTATCATCCAGGACTCTTCTCCTAGCTCACCTCCTCAGACAAGTCTTCTCTGGCCAATGAGTCTCAAGCAGCCACCCTATTATTCTCAGTCCACCATACTGATTTCCTTCTTTCACAGCAAGTATTGCTAGCTGATATTTTCTTATCTATTTATCACCTGTCCTCCTCCAAAAGAATCTATACTCTTTGAGATCAGAGACCTTGCCTGACTCATTGCTGTGTCCCTATTTCCTAGACACTCCACAGATGATCAATAAATATGTGAAGTTTTTTGAGTTCCTAGGCACTAGAGAAACTCTTTCTAAAGTTCCATGCAGCTTCTTAGCCTTTAAAAAGGGGTTTTCTGTTATATTCTTGTGGTTTTAAGATTAATCAGGAAATACATTTTGGAGTCAATTCTCCTTTCATTCAATCAAGAAATATTTACTGTGCCAAGAGTTTTGCTATACAAAGAAAAATGAGACATCAGATTCATTATCTAGTGGTAGAGAATGACATGGAAATGAATAAGTATAATATAAATTGAGGTCAATCAACTACTAAGAGATCTACCAGTGTTGCCTGGTGCAAAAGGGGTCAGGAGTGGAGAGAAACAAAATCAGTGACAAGTACAGAGGGATTGATGACATTTGCTACATACCAATGAGTCAGGAATTGAGTTCTATAAATGAAAAGAGGAAAACACTGCACTGGTTTCATTTCTCAATCCCATATAATGATGCTCCCAAACATGACAATGATGAAAGGACGGATTGATGTTTTTCTATGTCATGATGTTATTACAACCTGAAAGTCAAATTTTACTAAATTCAAGGACACTACTTCTGAATGCCTTATGTGATTCAATCACATGCAATTCTATTTTAGCATCATGCAAGGTGAAGATCAAGTAGAACTATAATGAAATAGATCCTCTCTCGAGTCCCCCCTCCCCCACAGCTGCCACACACACTCTCTGCCTGTTGCCACCTCACTGTCTCCAGCACTATCCACTGCCTGTGGCCCATGACTTCACATTACTCTCTGATCTCTCATACGAAGGAAATTCTGCTAATCCTTGACCAATGGAATGGCCTGCTCGCCGGCCCTCAAATATGCCTTGCTCCATCCCACTTTCTCAACCCACCTACCCATTTGAAATACCGTTCCCTCTTGCTTCTGTTATCTAAATGCTGCCAATTCGCCAACTCAAGACAGACCCATCTCTTCCATGAAATCTTCTTCTTCAGCCACCAGCCACTATGAGATCCAGCTGTGGATTCTAATAATGTAGGTGGTCTCACTATTCAAATAACTGATAGGAATTCAACACTTTAGAACATCTTCATTGTCACTATGATCATTTGTTAAACAGCCAATGTGTGCCAGGCACCAGGATAAGAACTTTACAGTTACCGATCCTAAACTTCTTAATAACCCTCCCCTTAACAACAAAAGTGAGACTCAGGAAGGCTAAATCAAACAGCCTGTGTTCCTAGAACTTCAGTTTCAAGGCCAGGGTTGAGCACACCTCTATCTAACCACGGCTGTGCACATTAGCCTACTAAAGTCTATTAACTGCCTCTAAGAACCTATGCTGAGAAGCATTATAAAAATATATATCCTCAGCAAGGCTCTTTCTCTAACGATGTTGCTTATATTATAGAATATTAGTGAAACAATAAGATAACCACATGAACTTTTTTTTTTTTTCATTCTCTACTACTGCTATAACACACTTGTGGCTTAAAACAACACAGAGCTATTATCTGCTAGGTCCGAAGTAGGATATTGGACAAAGGTGTTGGCAGAGCTCAGTTCCTTTCTGGAGGCTCTATGGAGGAATCTATTTGCCTTTTGTGGCTTCTGGAGGCCACCCATATACGTTGGCCCATGGCCCCCTTCTTCCATCTTCAAAGCAACAACTCTGCATGTCTCAGACCATCCTTCCTTAGTGACATCTTACTGTGATGAGAGCCAGGAAAGGATCTCCACCTTTAAGGACTCCCAGTGATTGTGTTGGGCCCACTTGATAATGCAGGAAAATCTTCCCAGATCAAGGTCCTTAACTTGATCATATCAGCAAAATCCCCTTTACCATGTAAGGTATCCAGCCACAGACTCCAGGGATTGAAACATATATGTCTTCGGGAGCCTGTTACTCTCCCTACCACACAAAAGCATCTCCTAGGGGCACACTCCACCTCTCCACCTAAAACTCTCTGGGAAGAGAGGCAATACTCAGGAACTCTGAAAAAAGCAGGGACCGAACAGAAGCACTAGAATAGAGAAGAGGCCAAGGTATTAGGAAGAAAGCAAAAGTAGAAAGCAAGTTCCAATGTCTGGAATGCCATACCCACTCTAGAGCTAGGGCATCCCACCAATCGTTTTTAAGAGAGCGTATTTGCAGTTCTATAGCTAGACAATGAGTTACAAATCATCAATTTCCTTTTTTATTTTCAGGTTTAATATTCAACTCACATGATCTTGTTTGTAATTAATATAGCAGACCCATCAGTCATTTAGGAGACATCTGGGAGACAGATGTGAAGAGTAGAAAGAACAAAGGCTGTGGAGATGGATGGACATGGACTGTGAAATCAGTCATATACATGCTCTGACACTTGCTGTGTGACCTGGAGCACGCTTGCTGAACATTTCACAGCCTCAATCCCTTTATCTGTAGAATAGGGATGATTCTACCTACTCACAGGATTGTGGAGTAGATGTGGGGCTCTAATCCAGTTGCACAGGTACACCCTAAAACAGAGCCCTGACACCTACTGGGGCAAAATCATCCAACCAGTCTGCCCATGTAGGTTGCAAGTATAATGAACAGAGCAAGAACATGATCTTCATTTTTGGATTCTTTTTCACTCGCCCACTCAGCACCTGGAAGAATGCCTAGTCCAGAGTAGACATCCAATATATATTAGTTGAACCATATTAAAGTTTGCTTTTCCTTTTGAATCTTAAGAATAAACCTCTGGTTTGGATCAGTGATGAATTATATAGTCAGGTTGGCCTAGAAAGACCTAATTCTCTGAAACATGTTCTGGGGCTCTTGGACACTCACGGATGGCTTCACAATATTCAGACACAGACTGTGAAATGTAAAAATGGTCTTGCATATAAGCCATGGCGGATTATTAACATACAGAATAAACTACACAAAACAGCCCAATTCATCACATCCAGCTATAAAAACTATTTTTAATAAAGAGTCCAAGTGACAGCTGGATGAATGCTTTCCAGAAACCTTAAGACTGATTTAAATCACAAAATACTCTGTAGTCAAAGAACAAGCCATTTCCACCCAATGGTAAAGGAACATATAAATTAGGAAAAGAAGGATTTGGGCAAAAAAAAAAAAAATCAGTATTTCAGAAGCTAAATAGTGTTTTCTAGTTCCGGTCATTCATAAACCCAGAATTGATGAGAGTTTGAAGTGTATAACTCTTATAGAAATAGTAACTGTTTGGGATAATCTCCCCAATTAAGTTAAAAGTTATAAATCTATACTATTCTGCTCAAATCCTTATCCCCATCCTCTTCTGAGAAAATGACATTGGTTCACAGAACACGATCATGGTGAGCATGACATCTCCCCTAAAACCTAACCTGTTCTCTGCTGCCTCATAAAAGAGGTCACAACTTCTTCCCAATTCCACCCATATATCTGCCTGCTTATTCATTTAGTCAATAAATATTTGGGCACTGAGAATACAGATATAAACAACAAACCACCCCTGGACCAGGACAACTCTCTTAGGGAAAACCCACATAGCAATAAAATATTGCACACAAAATATTCAGGACTTCAGAAGAGTGAACTGTATCACTGCAGCTAGACCTTCCAGACATAATATTAAGTGAAAAAAAAATCTTAAGAGACACCATTTGTATAAATTTTAAAACATACACATTGCTATGGTCTGAAGTCTGTATCCCCCAAAATTCACATATTGAAATCCTAACCCCCAAAGGTGACGACGGTACTAGAAAGTGGGGCCTTGGAGAGGTGGTGAGGTCATGGTATGAACGCTCTTATAGGAGAGACCCCAGAGAGCTCTCTAGCCCCTTCCACCAAGGGAGCATACAACAAGAATCCATGACCCAGGTTAGGGGCCCTCACCTAACCATGCCCTCATTCTGATCTTGGACTTCCAACCTCCGGGAGTGTGAGCAATAAATTCCTGTTGTTTATGGGTGACCTAGCCTGAATGGACTATGAGCATGCATAAAGCCTATCACATACCGGTCACACGTACCTACATGTACAGACCAAAGGATGTTAAAATGAATTGAAAGGATACACGCCAAATTCGTGGTGGTGGTTGTTCACGGCAAGGGAGAGGAGGTAAGAAAGGGAACATGGAAGGTGGCAAAAGTGAGGACAACTGTATTGTTAACATTTTATTGCTTTTATGGAAAGAAGGCTGGAAGCAAATAGTCTGTAAAATGCTTAACTATCAACTTTGGGTAGGAAATCCTCAGGGGATTATTATTTATAGTCTTCCGTAGTTTCAGAAGTGGGTGAAATTTAAATAGACAATTGCATTGCAGTACGTGTCTTATATGGAATAAACCAGGTACAACGGTGATATAACAGAGAAAGGCTTCTCTCTATTGTGTTTTCAGACCATAGGTCTGCACTGCCCTGTCAAGGTCTGTGCCTAAAACGTGCACAAATGTCTCCTGCTGGACAAAATGAATCTGCCGATACTTATCCCCTCCAGCAGCTGCCCTATCCCCGCCCCCTTTTCCTTCACAACTCAACTTCTTACTAGAGCTGCTTACACCTGCTTCTCTTCATTCCCTCACTCACACCTCAACCCTTTGCCATCTGGCTTCAGCCCCGCTAAATTGCTCCCACCTCCTGATTGCCAAATCATTTCAGTTCCCATCTTACTTAACCATGCAAAGCACTTAAAATAATTGACCCACTACTGGAAGAGTCTCCTTCCCTTGGCATCCGCAGTACTACTCTTGGCGGTCATTCCTTCTGCCTTTCCATATGGGCCATCTCTGACCCCTTCGCTGGCGTCTTCCCCCTGCAGCAGCCAACTTAGCATTACCGTGCCCACTAGGATTCCATTCTGAGCTCTGTTCTCTCCCCTGTTCTCATGGCTTTACCTGCAATGCCCTGGCTTCTAAATCTGTGTTCTAGGCTCTCCTGAGATCTAGATGCATGCCCCCAGTAGCCAGCTAGTTTTTCCCACCTTCTTCACGAGCACTTTACCTTCAGTAAGTCCCAAAGCAGCCATATCCTGAAGAATTCTCACTGGAGGGTATAGCTAGAACCATGGACATTTTCTTAACCTCTACTTTTCCTGCCTTCATTGCAATGCTTAGTGACTTGCTGATTATAACTGCTCTATATCCTTTCAGCCTCACACCTCCTCTATACCTACCACACTGCTTTAATTCAGATCTCCCATTCCACATAGGCTGCACAGCTTTTCCAACTAGTCCCCTCGCCTTCTAAGGAACTACCTCCATCATTTCTTTCTAAAACAAAAATAATAGCCATTCCCTTGCTCCACATCCTTCAATAGCTCCCCATTGCCTGCAGGTTTGAATTTAAACTCCTCAATCATAAATGCCAGCATCTCAAACAATCTACCACCATCTACCCTCCCAGCCTTGCTTGTGGCTACATCTCCCCACACTGTCGATATTCAGGCCACATGGATTTTCTCACTATTCCCTGAAAGTGGCTTGAATTTTCACATAAATCTGAGCCCTGGCACACGCTCTTCCTATGACCTCAGAATCCTCTTCTCTGTCACTGGATTAAACTCCAGCACACTTCAAGACCTCACTGAGATGCCATTTTCCTTAAGGGTCCCTTAATTTCTCTAGGCAGGTACTTATTCCTGCGCCTTCGCTCCCACTGAACTTTGTGCATGGCTCTCCTTTAGCATTGAAGTCACACTGGTCTGAGAATGATATACCCCTCTCTCCCAATGGACAGCAAAGGAGGAGGTAGATCTTTGTGATGGTTTCTTCATTCAAAACATATTTGAGAGCCTTATGATTGGAAGGCTCTGCTCAAGGCATGGGGAATACACAGTGAACAAAACAGACAACATCTATATTCCTGGGATCTAAATTCCAGAGCACTCAACTGCGAGCCATCAGTTTAAGGGGAGATTCAGAGATGTTTGTTTAAATCATCAGTAAGGCCATGATGAATTCAGAACGTTAACACCTATTACCATGGTGGCTTTTGTGTGTCATCTTCGCTCATCCCCTCAAATAGATCTCATTGTTCACTTCGTTGCAAGCATCGCAAGCACCAGGCAGACAAAAATGCACATACTATAGGTTCTTTAAATACTTAAGGCTCGGTCTTTTTCGATAAAACTATTCCTTCTCATGAAGGCCTGTAAGGACCTCTCCACAAGAGGGCAGGCAATCACACGTGACCGTCAGGTAGACAATGTCAACCCTAGTTCCCTGCGAACCAGCAGGCGTCAGACCCACACCGCATGGATTCATGAAATAGAACAACAGATGAGCTCTCTGTGGTTGAGGAAGAAAATGCCCATATGTTAGGGCTGGTAACCTGTATTGCATATCTTTCTAAATTTATCAGGTGCTAGCGCATGTGGGTCTCATGTAAGCATTTGAGTATCTGTACACAGAGATGGAGGCTTCTCTGGAACTGGTACCTTTATGATGAATGAAACAGAAACTCAGAACACAGAACGAGGGTGCCGGACACCCATCAAGACAGAGACTGAACAATGTAAAAATGTTCTCAATGGGGATGGGGACAGAGGCCACTCGCCTAGAGCACTGAGGAAAGATGCATAGCTAATAACAGCATGGCAAGGTAGCAGCACCTAACACTTAATATTTCTGTAACTGAACACACAAATATATAGAAGTTAACTTTTTTTAAAGATTTTATTTATTTGTCAGAGAGAACGAGAGAGAGAGAGAGAGAATGAGAGAAAGAGACAAGCAGGGGGAGCAGCAGAGGCAGTGGGAGAAGTAGGCTCCTCACTGAGCAGGGAGCCCGATGCGGGGCTCGATCCCAGGACCCTGGGATCATGACCTGAGCCGAAGGCAGATGCTAAACCGCCCAAGTCACCCAGGCGCCCTGGAAGTTAGCTATTGATAAAACTATCGCTGGTAGTTCCTCACCACTCTTTGCTTAACTGCTTTGTCCTAGGCTCTAAAATCTAGTATATTAGACTTTTCTCTTTATACTAGTCAAGGATAAACAGAAGTGTCCTGCACAAGAGGTCACTGGGATCAAACCTTTTGAGTTTCATATTACTTTCTAGCATGTTTATTATCTAAGAAAGGAGTTAAGCTTTACTAATAATTAGTACACATACTTCTAAACTACAGGTGTATAGCTTATGATTAAATCTATAAAAATGAAGGTACATGCTCAACATTTTTTTTTTGCAGATGGGGGCACAAGGCAAAAACATTTTGGAGACTGCCAAGTTCTAGATGCCAAAAGGTTAGTAAGGAGGTCTAAGTAACAGACCAAAGTCAGGTTTTGGAGGTTAGGCAATGCAGAGAAGAAAGGTAAATAGGGAAAAAAAAAAAAAAAAAGTAGATTAGAGGAGAAAATAATTCCAGATTCCACAGAAGTTGGCAGTACAAAGCCATGATCAATGGTTTGCTGGTCATTGGGATAACAGCCCTATGCTTTTTGCTGAGTGGAAGAACCAAGATGTGATGTGGCTATTTGGTTAACTTGTTCCCCTGCTTAAAACTTCCAATTATTTTGCATTGCCATAGGACCAAGTTCAAATCCTTAATAAAAGCCTTAAACTCTCAACCATCTGGCCCTGTCTCCCTCTTCAGCATTATCTTCTGTCCTTTTTTTTATTTTCAGATTTTCTTCAGGTCTTCAAGTCTGTTCTCGACTCCTGCTTCTGTCTCTGAGTGTCATGCAGATGTCAGCTTAATTTCTACTCTTTTAAGGAACTATTTTCTGACTCCTAAGACATATTCCATTTCCTTCCCATATGCTCCCGTAGCATCCTTTACTCATTGTTCTAATATTCTCAGCATGCTGCTAATGCATTGTTGAAGGTCTTTCTTCCTTGCTAGCCATCTGTGAGGACAGAGAAGGTATTTGTATCCCCCAAGCACCCAGAACAATGTTTGATTTCTAAGACATCCTAAATAACTGTGTTGATTGGAGTGAAGTTGAGTGAAATATGCCCTGAGATCCAGAGAGAAAGAATTTCTTTGAATTCCGCAAGTGCTTGCTTATTGCATTCCATGATGGCAGAGGTAGGAAGCTTACCTAATAGTTATAAAAATATTTGACCGTTTTATTTATAAATTTAAAGGTATTCCATTATCCATTGGTCAACAAATATTCAAGTGTCCCTATGGGTCCTGAAACTGTGCACAGTCTCCTTACTCTGGGTTGGCAGACACCAAGCAATTAATTAAAACTGCATTATGAAGGAACAGTATGAAAAGGATTCATGACTTATTCTGGCAGGAAGGAGGATGGCTGGAGCTCACCACTTGCAGTACTGCGATATATTCTCAGTTGGTTAGTCTCAGCAAGATCACCTGTGCCCTGCAGGGTGGGTTGGAGATGTGGATGCAGGATCAAGCAATGGAGGAAGGGTCGGGGGAGGGGGGAAGGCAGCTACACAAGTAGAATGTTCTGAATCAAAATCACATCTTTGGAGGCAATCATAAACATGCTCCAACAAAGGCTCCCCTATGCACTGCACTTTCAAAGCCCGATCTTCCCCAGACCTTCACGGGGAGCTGGCTGGCCCACCTGAGTCACTTCCACCCAGCCCTTCCCTCAGGCTCAGGGAGGCCCTGCAGGTTATTTTCATTGACATTCAAACTCCTCAAGCACCAATGGTTCTTTTTCCCCAGCCCACAAGGTGGGTTATCGAGGCTCCCTCTTCCATCTACCATCACTTGGACTGGGCACTGGCTTTGGATCTTTACCTTGGATGTGATCTAGAAATCCACAGGGAGATTTTTCAGGTCATCTGCCCTTTACCCTATTTACCACCCAACTGGATACGAGGCACACTCTCTGCTGAGCTGAGCCCAGCCCTCCCAGAACCACATCAGGTCAGCCCAGAGCGCCCTGCCCAGGCAAGAGAAAGAAAACAGTACAGGCTGTGTATTAATTAATACCGGATGGTTAATATCTCCACTATCCTAATCACTAGCTGTAGGACTTTGGACAAGTTGCTTAACCCCTCTGAGCCTGAATTTACTTATCAACAAAAAGGGTATTTAAAACTATCCAGTATCTCTCTTACCAAGATATCCCTCCAGTATCCCCAAGTAAGTGGAACTTTTGACCCTACACACATACACAGACACACAATTTCCTTCTTCTGTCTTCTGGATAATAACTTCCCAGCGGCATAAGCAAAGGCCTTTCCTCAGTTGCCAAAGTTTGAGCGTTGAGCCTGATTAAGAGCTGCTTTTCCTTGGTCTCCCACCTAACTTCATGCCCACAGTCAGTCAGTTACAAAAACCATCCATAATGCCGCAGGAATCTGCCAAATTCATTTTCTCCACCACCACCATGCCCCCCTACAAAATTGGCCAACCCTGCTACAGTCTGGACAAATGCAATGTCTCCTCAACTGACCTTTCCACCTGAACACTCCCCCTTCCTTAATCTTTCCCGTAGAGCAGGATAAGACAAATCCTCCAAAGGTGTCACTTTTATTACACCACCATCTTTCTGTGAAATCTTGAATTCTTGCTCACTGAATCAAATCCACATTTCTGAGACTCTCCCCAATCTCGTCTCTCAGCCTCGACACTTCTCGGGGCAACCATCTCTTCCAGGCAAACTGTGGACCCCACAGATCCCTTCCTGCCACCTACTAAATGGTCCCTTACAACCTAAGCCCCACTGGTCACTCAATGCCCAGGGCACAGCCCAGCCTCTCCATAGCATCCTCTCCAGCACATCACCCCAGCGTGGCCTCCCTCCCTCCCGCGTCAGAGAACAAGATTACGCCTTCCAGAGAGTAAGTGCCCCTTCTTCAGAACTCCCTCCCTCCAAAACCACCCATGTGCTCCCAATCTCACCACTCTCCTGACTTCCCATCCTTAGGATTAAAAGAACTTTTTTTTAAGTCAAAATAATTATGTAAATGACCCCAACCCACAGGCTCTAACTATTTGTCAGGCACTGCACTGAGCCCTTTACAGACATTAGTTCAGTTACTTCTCAGTACAATCTGTCAAAATGAGTCCTCTTCATTGATTTGCCATTCAACACACATTTCACTGAATTCTAACAGGGAAAAATACTAAAAAATAAATATACACAAAATATAGGTACATATATAAGTATCATAGTATATATAAATGATATTCTAGTACAGTAGTACATAATTTTTTCTTTGAAGGATTATATAAAACTTACGAAAGTAAAATAAGGCAAGGGAATAGGGAGACACACGTGAGTTGTTACAGCAGATGAAGTCATCAGAGAAGTATTATTTTAATGGTGATCTGAACAAGTGAGGAAGCAAGCCAGTGGAATATATGGGGCAAGAATATTCCAGGTACACGTAAAGAAACTAGGTTACAGAGAGGCCATGTGACTTCCTAAGGTTACACAGGAAAAGACATAGTGCCTGATCCAGACTCTTGTTCTGAGACCCCATTCTTCATGCCCCATTAATGCTCTGCAGCAGTTCACTCCATTCACTCGCTGTGGCTTTTTGAAATTCTTGTATTCCACATGAGTCGGCAAGCATGTGCTATGTATGCACCAGGAAATGACCTCCATGACATCTTCCTCTCCAATTTCTTCTCCAACTATGACATGTTTCCTTGGTTTTATATCCATCGCTCACCTTTCCTCTTCATGGTACTAATCCTAGACTCTGCCCCTTATTCAGTGTCATGTGTTTAATTACCTTTGCTCTCTGCAGCTAGCTCCTGCATTTGAGTCCCCAGCTTAGTTTGCTGGCCAGCTTCTCAGGGGTAGGGCCATGCCTCATTCATCTCTCTATTCCTGATACCAGTCACCACACTAGATGCTCAATAAATGTGTGCTTCCCTGAAATCAATTAAACTTGAACTCCACGATCCAACTGCCTTTGGGACAGTTGACCTGGATTCTTTCCCAGTCGAAATCAATATTTCTAAAAATGAGCGTGTTATCATCCCTCCAAAGCCTGAAAACCTGTTTTCCTCCTATGTTCCTTGCTTCTCATCATGGCACCACGAGGTCCCCATCACCAATTTCCCCATCTTTCTCCTTCCCATTCCTCCCACCCTTCCCATTCCTACTGCCTTTACCCTTGTGCAAACGTTGTCTCTTGCCTAGACTAATGCAACCACCTCCTAATGACATCCTTATCGACGACGCATCCTACACAGCTATGTAAAATTAATGTTCCTCATTCTGTCACTCCTCACTAAATTCAACTGGCTCCCCATTGCCTGCAGAACCCAATCTCATTCTCACATTCCAGGCCCAGATAGCCCAGTAACTACGCCGTCTCCATTCTGAAGGAGGAGGGTCTCCTTAAAGAAGGCCTTAAATTTCAGAGTCCCAAAATGGATCTCACTTCCTTTCAACTAAACTTCCCTTATATTTCCCATCCTAGTAAATATATGCTGCCTATCAGTGACCCAACCCAGAAATCTAGATTTCCCAGGCTCCTCCTTCTCCCCCAACCCCAATTACCACCTGGCATCAATCCCTGCTGGTCTTGTCCTCTATCTCACATGCACCCTCTACTCTCCGCCATATCACTGATTTTTACTATGTTCCTCAATACGCCTTACCTGCAGCCCCACCTCAGCCATGGTACCCCCGCCTGCTATTTCACGCCCCTCTGGCCATCTGCCAATCACTGCAGTTATCTTTCCAACAGGCAAATGTGATCACACTGTGCTATTGACTGGAATTTATCAGTGGTCCCCACTGCCTTCTTGTCCTGACGCTGGGTCCTTCTCCAGGCCCCATTTCACTGCTCCCTTCTACTCCCCGGCTTCACTGCAACACACAGAACTTCTCACTGTTCCTTGACTGTACCATATGTTCTCTTAGGACCAGCCATAGACTCACAGCTCTCCCCACCTCAAACATCCATCATCCCACCTGCAGCTTGGCCCGGGAGAACTCCTTCACATCTCCAGTCCCATCCGGTCTAGGGAGCATCTTTTGACCCTATTCAGCCTGCATGAGTGATTCATGTCTGTGTTGCCAAAGCACTCCATGCTGGACACTGTCATAGGACTTTCTATGTGCTAATCACCATCTTCCATGTCAAGCTCTTTAACTAGACTCAGGGCTCCCCATGGGATAGTTTCATCTCTGTATTCTAGTACTTTGAACAACACTTGACAAATAACAGATGTTAACATGTTTAGAACTTAGAACAATGCTTGACAAATAATAGATGTCTAGTATATGTTTTACAGAAGAATAAGTTGGCTCACATTTGAAGAATCCCCTACTGACATGGGGAGTAGTAATATTATCTAGTCTATAGGTTAATGCTGTTTTTCTGTGTAATGTTTGTTTTGTATTTTATGTGACTCTGTGAAACCAGTTTCACTTAATAACAAATCATGTGGTTATGTAAGGTCCACTCTGTGCTCCTTCAGCTTATTATTTCATAGTAGACCAGGACCTGCCAATATCCTCCCTCAAGGACATACACTCGGGTCCTGTGAAGGTATTTAGCAAGTGCGTTTGAAAATAAGGTAAGCTAACATGCTCTACCTAATCAATACACAATTCAGATCAAGTAGAATTCTGGGATGGAGAAGGAAGACCGGATTTAAAAGCTTAATTCCTAGACTTTAAACAGCTAATATTACCTTCTTCTATTCGGAAATACTTACCAGCAGTGTCCCTCCTACAATAGGTAACTGATAAACATGTTTTAAGTGGATGACTGTTGAACAACATCCTCAAAACTATTTATAAAACCATCAAAACAAATTTCATTAAATCCAAAGTTATAACTGTCACTGCTTGAGATCTGAAATTCTATTCTAATGATATTTATGAAAATCTCATGCTCAGGGATCCAAAGATAAATGTAACTGTTTTAAATTGCCATGTTTCTAACAAATTATGTCTATGGTTCAATCTTCCCAGTTCAGTGTTTGTAGATTTTGCACTGTCAGTATGTATCCTGCGAGCTGAACAATTTTGAAAGTTATTTTAATGACTAATTTTCATTTGAAATCTACATCCCCCACTTTGACTAGGAAGGCTTATAGGGTTCAGCTGCAAATCCGGTACTTAAATCACATCAGAAGTGCTGGTGTTTATTAGTTCCTAGCCTTGCAGTTTAGATGTTCTGCCTTTTTAAAAACTACCTTACAATGCCTCCAACAAAATCGAGTTTATTCTATAAACACACAGCAGGATAAGTCCCTCACTCCCTTCCCTGCGTACGGCTGTATCCCATGGTCTTCAGCTTTCTTTTTCCATGTTTCTCAATGCCTGCTTCTGAACGCTCATTGTTTTATACTTGTCCCCCCAAGGTTTCCCTCCCCACCACCTTCAAATTAATATAATGCACCTGTCTTTCAGAGCCTGCACCAACCCTCTGATCACAGCTTCAGCAGGAAACATGGATGAAACCGGACCTTGAAAGGAGAGGGAATAGAGAACAGATTGTGATAATACTGTGCATCTCAGTAGGAAGAGACTTGGCTTCCAATGAAAGGGAGTTTGGGGAAATAGCACGGAAAGCGTGATTTAAGAATTCTTGGGGAAAATGCGAGAGAAAGGTTTGGCAGAATCAGATTTTCACAAATGCTCACAATACTAACTCAGGTATAATATTCTTATGGTCAATGGTTGACTGGACAAAATTAAATTTAAAAATTAGAGTGATAGTCTACTTAATTTTTAAAATTCTACACTAATTTAAAATGCCTCTGCCTTGACCAGACCATTATTTAAACTGGCAGTAAGCGAGCAGGGAATGTTCAATTACTTTATGATTATCTTTAAACAGAAGTTATTACTCATTCTGTACTCTCCAAGTTTCAAAATCATATTTGTTTTATGATTTTAAAAAGTGCACTTTTTCAGACTCCCAGCATAATAGCTCTTAAAAATCTTTAAAAGGGCTTAGATAACATCAGGTCTTTAAGTGGCCAACAGATAAACCCATATTACAGATGGAAAGATAGAAGACAGGAAGAAACTGGGCAAGAGAACAAATACAGGATCGTGAGCACAGTTCTTTTAATAGCTCTATTCTGTAAGACCCCAGAGAAAGAAAGGTCAAGTTCAATAGCACCGTTTGCTTTCACTGCATTCACGTGGAAGGGCATGTCACTTATGCCAAATAGACATAATCTCATTTTTCAGCATCCATCTCATTTCATCCTTGCCTCTGTTACAGCGATGAATATTTTAAAATACACATGTTTAGTAACCTTTCTCCCCTACTCAGCTACACACACCTGGTACATACTCAGTAAATCTCTCTCGAATAAACAGTAACCTTTCTGAAGGCCAACTCCACGTATCACTGATCCCAGCACCAAGGAGTTTCTTTGCAAATATTTGCTGAATTAAACTCATGTCATCATTACAGAATCCATTCCTATAATCTAGGAGTGGCTATGATTACCACCATTTTACGAATAGAGAAAGAGGAACAGTGACCTTCTACTCACTGGCTATTTCACATGTTCTTACCTTTCTAAGCTAAATTAAAATTTCTCTCAATTAAACCCCTCTCCAAATTAAACTTGCCCTCAGGACTGGATTTGCAGGGTCATTTCTGAAATGCCTGTTCATTCTGTATTATTGTTTCATTTTTGTTTCAAATCCCCTGCAGAAACAAGAAGAAGATTGGAGAATCCCCTCCCGCAGGGTCGAGATGGGCTAGAGTACAAGAGTTTATTTCCACCTTTACGTTTGACCATCATAGAAGATACTTCAATTCCTGCAACATTTCTCTGCAGCACGTACCATATACAAAGCATGGATACACGGTTTGGGCAAGACCATTTCTTTTTTTTTTAAGATTTTATTCATTTATTTGACAAAGACACAGTGAGAGAGGGAACACAAGCAGGGGGAGCAGGAGAGGGAGAAGCAGGCTCCCCACAGAGCAGGGAGCCCGATGCGGGGCTCAATCCCAGGACCCCGGGACCATGACCCGAGCCGAAGGCAGATGCTTAAAGACTGAGCCACCCAGGCGCCCCAAGACCATTTTTTTTGTAAGTAGTTTCTCATGCTAGTCTAATGGAAATTCATTAAATTACAAAAAGATACAACCCAAAATAAAGCTGCTAGCAGAACAGCCATCCTGAGATGTAGATCTGTTTAATAGTTACATGTGCTCTTTCCACCCAATTTTATTATGAAACTCACAAAGGCATTTGGAAGTCATGTGTCCTCTTATTAAAAATTAATAATCATCATACTGGGGGACAGCCCTGGGGACACCTCAGCATCTGTAACACAATGCGCAGGCCATATTACAACGAAGAAATGAGAGAGAGTGCATCATCATATAGACTGTGGTAGTTACTGTATCAAAGCTGATTCTGATTCCCATTTGGGTTGCAGATACTGTCATTTCGTAAATAAGCTGCTTCACTCAAAAGAGTCTTCAAAATATTAAGGAGTGTTGACGTCTAGAGATGAAAGTCTGTTTTTCCTCCAAAACCTTTTTAAAGACCGATAAAAAAAAAAAATGCCAGTTCTAATTCCCTAAAGACTTTTTATTCACTGCTCATGAGCAGATTCTGCCTAAGTTACATGAAGGGACCGTTCCCTAAGCCAATCCTAACTCCAGCTAACCAAAAAGTTAGACTGTTGTCATAAAATGGGTTGATGGCTTGTTTTTACCTAAATAAGTAATCAGGGTGGAATACGTAGGGGAGAGAAGTTTCTAAAAGGTCAATTATATATCCAAAGGGTATTTAAATATATCCGAAAGGGCATTTCCAATGGGAGAGCCATTCAACCACACCAGCTGTGTTTGTTCAGAAGGAAAAAAATCAGCCCATAATATGGGCATCGAGGCCAAGTGCTCAAAAGGGCAAATTCTATATTTGTATCTCGGTTCGAATTATTCCTTAGATTGTCCGAGTGTGTGGAGAACTTTTGTGTTTCAACACTGCAAGCCTCTCCTTTTTCGGAGTTCCTAATCCATGTGCACATGTACACATCTAGAGCGGCCTATGACACACTCACTGAGCAGTGAGAGGGATACAGCCACAGAGGTGAGAGGAAAAGAGCTGAACCCCATCTTCTTAGCACAAGCTGTCACAAGATCCAGCCCCCTCCCACCTCCCTCCCAATGCAGCCTGATGTTCTCTGTGAATTCTGATATGAAAGAAATGGATATGTACACAATGAGTGATGTTTCCGGCTTCTTTTTTCCATTCCTTTCCACAGTCACTGCTATAATTATAGAAAAGATTTACCATCTGATAAGGATAATGACGAAGAGGCTAATAATGATGGTAGATGGTGGTATAGCCATTCGGGCTCTGGGCCACTCTCTGTAACATGAAATTCAGACTATAGACAATCACAATCCTGATTCAGAGGGAATATTTAACTAATCTTTCCACTCTTATCTGTAGGGGAATCAAAAGAGGTCATAGTCACTCACTGGGGGCCCCTCAGACTACGGATCCCAGAGGTGTTGGGTCTGGAAGGTATTAAGGATGAAGGAGAGTCATAGCAACAGCATCCAAAGACAACCCTGACTATTGCTCTAAATACATAGAAAACACCGGGTACTTACTAAACCCTTCTTCGGAAACAATATAAACTCTCGTGGCAATGCATTATGGATGCAAGAGCACGTACAGCGGAGACGCACTATTTTGATGTTGTATTACTATCCATATAGACCTGGCCCACTGAATGGAAAACACAGGGAACCAAAAAGGAATGTCACTTCCAGTAGATGGCTTAACAAGCAGTTGAATGTGAATTATAATTTGGGGTCTTTAATGGATCTACCACTGGGCAACACAGTTTAAATTCAATGAACTATGCCTTCAGCAGGTTTTCTTTTGTGAATCATTGTGCCAATACTTACTAGGGGTATGAAAATGGGTAATTCGTGTATGAGCCTCACCATCAAGGAGTTACCATTTAACAGCTGCAAACGAGACAAACATGCATAGCTTATTCTGTCTTGTCATTCAGAGATAGGCAAAATAAAAGAAAAATGACCTAAGAAAATTCAAAGCAGAATTCTTTGGGGAAGAGGCAGGGAGAAATCAGTAAGACTGCACAAGAAAGACACTGCATTTGCAAAGAGTCTTGAAGGAGGCATTCAATGTGAAACCATTAACAATGTTCAGTGGACAATGTGGGGGCAGAAAGTTCATTCTAAGCAGTAGGTACACCTTGAGATGTGTCCGATTTAGCAGGTCAAAGTGCAGACCTATAAGTCATGGAAGATAATGTTGGGATGGAAGACTGTCAACACACTGTGGGAGGCCTGACTATCAAGCTAAGGGAACAGCATTTTTAGTTCTATAAGTAATGGGAAGGCATTAAAAGATTTTGCACAGGTGAACGATCGGACTCAAATCAGTTTTTAGTGAATTTGATTGGTTTTGAGTGGGGAGGCACTTGGTACAGACAGGAGGCAACCATCGTGGTATGGGAAATGACAAGAACATGACCTTGGGTGTACGATGAGAACATAAAGCCAGGATAGAATCAATAAGGCTTGGGGACTGATTCCACAGGGAAGGAGAGGCAATGATTAAGGTGGGAAGTATCACAATGAGTAAACACTTCTGTGGGGTTTTTTTAACTGTAGTTCTCAAAAAACAATGCTACCATTAGCAAAATTTGGAAAATAAATAGTTCTTTGAAGAGAGGACAGGTCTTTTCTAACATACTGACTTCAAAGTGCTAGTAAAAATTGCTGAGATGTCTGCTCAGCAGCACGTGGAAATGGACTGGAAAGGGTTCAGGCCAGAGCTATAGAGTAAGGAGACTTCTGGATCAAAGATGCACCAAGACCACAGTCTGATTCAAGAGAGAATGTAGATGGAGAAGACAATTAAGACAGAAGTGTGTGAAAAGTTGTACAAAAAGGACAAAGAAAGAAATGAGGATCAGAAAAAAAGAGATCTGAGAGAATTAGAAGTAAAATAACGCAGTCACAGAATCCGAGGGAGACTTCATTCAACAAATTATCTGTTGTTGAGCAAATGTACCATGTGAGGGTTTGTGTGAGATGCTGGGGATACAGGGTGGGCAGAACACAATGGCTCTGCTCCCATGAGTTCATAATTTTCTAGGGAGTGTTAATCACAGTGAGCATCACAGTGAGCTTGGGATGATGTAAATTAAGAAAAGACCATTAGGACCTTTAACCAAATGAACAGTCTTAAAAAATAAAGAGGTGATTCAATGCCCAAGGATGATAAATTTATAATGACAGGTGTACTTATAGAAACTTAAACCACTTTTAAGAATGGCAAGGGCCCATGGAAGAAAATATACACTCATCCTCCCATCCTTCTTCCCTCCCCACCCCGTTCTGTCTCTCTCACATACACACACTTTAATCTGCTTGAAATAAGAAGGGAGGCTATTAAGTAAACAAGCACACTCTGCTATGAAATCTTGAAAAGCAATATTATCCACATGTTCTAGAAAACCCATGAGGACAAGGAAAACAAAAGGAAAAAAAAAAAAATAAGGACCATATACTTTATCTTCAAAAGATTCAACCACTATTTGGTCTATGATTCTGCAGAAATCTTGCACATACATTTTATATTACATGGCTTATTAATTTCCAAACCATCCACAGCTTTATTTTATGAAACTCTGCATAAGCATTGGCCAGAAAAAAAAAGTGCAGCAAAAGGAGGGCAGGGGTTGTTGAATTTTAACACTTGGTCATATCATTTTCTTAGTACCTTCTTACATTTAACAATATGAAGAAAACAGAAGAATGCCCATGTGATAAAAAGCTTTTCCTGGGTTACTCAGAATACACAATCTTTTCACTATTACCCATATGGAATCACTAATTTGGGTTTGGCTTATCCTTAATAACACAAAACTTCAGCCGGAGCCATCATATGTCTATCAACAATACAAAATCGCAGAGATTTTTCACTCCAGTATTGCTGGCTTGCAAACTCCAGACCTTCCCCGGGCGAAATATGAAACTGACCCCCATACAGAGAGGACAAGGAGACCAAAGAAAGGGGCAGACCACTCCAGACTGGTAAGTGGCAGATGCAATAAGCAAGGGAACTTATATGGGAGGCTTGTCCTGGGAGCTGAAGTCAAGTAGATTTCCACTCCCCTCCCACCAGAAACTTACAAGTTCATATAGAGTCCTTATGCGAGGGCTCAGTCACGTATACCACCCAGATAGCCTCAACAACACTTTTCTCTCTCAAGGCTATGTCCTTGAAAACAGTTCCTGCTATGGTGGGCAGAACATACATTCCAAGGGCAAGGGAGCAGGTGAGGAGCCTCCAACTGCCCTGGTCCCGACAGTAGTCACGTCCTCTGGATGACCTCTTCTAACAGTGATTAAAACATCCATGCATTTCCCTCCCCACTTTTAGCTGTAACTACATCACATAACATATGCCATCCCTAAGTTAGATGGCACAAATTGAGGACACTGATGAATAATCTTACAGGGTTTTTTTTTTTTTTTTTCTTTTTTAACTCCGACCTTATTTCTGATTCTCTTTCAAATATACTGCTGAATTATCATCTCCCTCTGTCTCTCCACTGGTAGCAGGATTATGTTTGATTTCATAGCCAGGGAGCAAAATAATAGGAATAGACGATTTCGTGAAAAATATATTCTGGGCAGGCTTTTGATTTAATGTGGAAGCTCTGACAGGGAGGCTAAAAGTGAGCACCACAATTTGTAAGAAACCTTTTCTATTTGTACTTATTTACAAGGTGTCCGTTTTCTGTACTCTAGCATTAACACTGTTTCAACTACAGTGACTTAGAAGTGATGTTCATCAGTTAGCATACTAAATACATTACCCGCTGAAAGAGATCAGGGAAAACTTTTTTAGCTATATTATAAAGTTTCAGTAACCCAATTCAACCCTGCTCCCATCTTTCCTACATTTCCCTCCTATTTTTCCTTTCGTGTGGTTTTCTCCTTCGTCTCTCAGCAAACCACTTTTCATAGCATTCTGGCTCTAAAATCAGGTCATAAAATGTACACGCAAGTGCACACACACACATACTTTTCTCTAATTCCTGATTTCCCTCTCATCTTCATTCATTCTTCTCAGTCCAATCCTCCAGTTAAATTTTGTTTCAAAAAAAAAAAATCTGATTAAATCATTTTATAAACCTCCATCCAAGAGGCATATATATTCAAGGGAAAACCATCATGGTCATATTGGAAGTTATGTAAATGTCTCACTTGTTTGAAAGAAAACATGAAATCAGGAGCTATTGTTTTAAAAACAAGAACTGAAGGTAGAGTTCAAACCTTTAAAAATGACAATCCTTCCTTATCCCAAGATTAATGAAGACCACCCTATATCTGAGCACAAATAACCAAAGTACTTAAGCATATATTTGGTGGAAATAATATAGACTATGTATTCAGGGGATCATTCTCAAATATTATTAACCTTGAAACAGTAACAAGAACAAAAAGATGCTCTAAGCTCCTTTTTCTTTATTCTTCTCATATGACAACTCTAAAAACATGCAAACACAATTCAAGAAACAGGTGTCAAATCAATTGAAGCCAGAAAACTCTTCACTTTTGGTCTCACCTTAACCAAGATATAAATCGACATCTTTCTATTCTCCAGAGGAACAATGAACACATGCTGATTTTAAAAGTGGTACTAAAAGTGTTCTTTTAAATGTATCATATTCCCCAGATGTGATTTCATCTTTGTTTCCATTTTATCTAACAAATAGAGATTATGGCCACCTGTGGCACTGTGAATAGGCTGGACAGCCTGATTCAATCCCCATCTGGCCAATTAAAGACTAGGCCCAGCCAAAAAGCTGTTATCAGTGAGTAGTGGAACAATGAAAGCCACCCCTTCCCCCAGACTTTCTTACTGATCTATCTTCAAGTTCCCACCACTGTCTCGTGCATGAGTGCAGTTCCTAAAAGGACAGCTAGCTCTCTACCCTATTCTGAGCCAAAGATACAGCAAAGACAGAGACCCTATAAACTTAACGATTTACTTAGCCCTCTACACTTAAAATGCCATTCTGGAAAAAATCCAATTTCTTAACGATTTTCAGTATTCCTCATAAAATATATCCTAGACATACTTGGTTCATAATGAGTGAACTATTGCCATAAGTGAAACCAGAACTAAACATCAGTACAGGTCAAAATTGGGACTTTAGAGGTAATGGTCATATTCTTTTTTTTTTCCAGCCTGTAAAAGGCCAAGACTTTTCTCTTTAAAATGTCACGGTCAAATAAGACTAGTGTCCTCCCAGTTACAATGACCTTAACTACTAGAGGGAAGACAAGAAAGGAAAAATGTCCATATCTCAATGTCCAAATTAGTGTTAGACTCAAGTTGTCCAAAGTGACTCCATTTCCCTGGATATAAACAGGTAGAATATGGAAGTACCTCTTTCCCAGCAACTCAAGTCCAAGTGTATCATCCTATAAATCCAAACTATGCTAGAGCCATATTTACGACCCCTCATCTTATATAACCAGGGAAATGTCCAGCTCTTGATTAGCCTCATGTGTCCTGCAACCCCCTTCATTATGTTTATGGCTCCTCTAAAGATCTTACACATGGGAGCCACCTAAAAACAAACCTATTCAACCGAAGGTGCTGGGGGGGGAAGGGGGGAGGAGGAGGTGGGGCGTGATGTCTCATTCCCTGTTTCACTATGGATCCCACTAAACTCATCAGAACATGTCCTTCCCTTGCTTTCGCAGAATGCAGGATACTCTGAAAGCCAAACACCTTGTACAAGAGGGCCAGGTACCTTTCCAAGGTTGTACTGTATATAAATTATTTCCAAGTGTCACTGAAGACCATTTTCTCTGAACACACTAAACTGAAGCTGGCAATAAAACAAGACGCACGCTCCTGCTGAACAATCTGACCCGAGAGACATTCCCGCCTGTATGTTACCAGGGAACCAAAATAGAGTTTTAATGAAGAAATGTTTGGGAGCATAATGAAAAAGTGGAGGGAGAGGTTCAATACTATTTCAGTTCTTTTATCCCCAGGTGTTAGGCGAAGGAAGTGTGTGGTCTGCAGTCATCTGGCAGATGCATAAACAACATGGGAAATTTTCAGAGAAGGCAAAAGTAGGCACAGGATCGGATCGCAGGGGACCCCGCCACCAGCGAGTTTCACACACACTTCAAACAGCTCTTCTTCCCGACCTGGACCTTGCGTGCACCCCCCCTTCTTGGCGCCCCCATTCCTGCCGCTCCCACCCCCTTCCAGTCCCGCCTGGGTGGCCGTCTCTCATGCAGCAAAGGCAACAAGCGTCCCCAGCCGAGGAAAGGGTCCCCGTCTCAGCTCGCGAAGGAAGGAGGGGAAGAGGGGCGCCCGCTCGCGTGCTTAATGCATCCTACCGCCTGTGGAGCTCGCCTCCTCCAGCTGAGCCGAGATGCTTTCCACCCTCCTCACATTCATCTTCGCGGACGCAGGGAGCAGGAGCGAGACTCGAGAGCCGGCGGCCCAGAGGCGTGTGTTGACGGGTCTGGCACCGGAGCTCACTCGCCGCTCGGCCCCGGGCGTCCGCGGCGCTGGGAGCGCGAGGCGGCGGCGGCGGCGGCGGCGGCGGCGGGCAGGGCGCGCAGAGCGGGCTGCAGGTGCGGCGGAGGCCGGCGGGGGGCGCCGGGGGCGCTGCGCGGCACTGGGCGGCGGGGGCGCGCGGGCGGCCTGGAAGCGGGCGCCGCGCCCCCTCCGCTCGCGCGTTCCGGCGCCGCCCCCGCCACCTGCTGCCAAGTCACCACCGCCCGGGGGCTGGCTCGGTGGCTCCTGCGACCGAGCGGCCAGACCTGAAAGCGGCCAGAGGGGACGACGGGTTATGAGCGGCTCCTCGGGGACCCCTTCTTGCTGTGCGGCGCCCGGCCGGGAAAGCGCAGGTGGATTCCGCAGGGTCTCAACTCGGACCGCTAGACTGGAGATGGTGCACAAAGTTGGGCCGAGTCCGAAGGACACACCAGCGGGGAAGCGCAAGGAGATGCCCTTCTCCGGAACCGGGCACAGAGCCAGGAACTTCTAGAACTCCGAGACAGGAAACTTTCCCAGCTGAAGCTAGAACCAGTCATGCGACTTGGCTACGTGTTGAGCAACGCTGGCTCTGCACCAAGGTGTGCGGGGACGAGGCCTAGATGAAGAACGCAACCTTGGATGGGGGGGTTGGGGATGCAGGAGATTGGGAGGCGTTTCGGACAAGCGTCCACAGGAAGGTTTCATTGGAGGACTCCCTGGCAGAAGTAGCGGAGGTATCCCTCACCACCCCCATGGTCATCTGCCCTCTTAAGCAAACCAAGGCTGGGAATGTTTGGGAAGATAAAGACAAACCAATAAACCACTTGTGGCCATGGTTACTACTTGAAAATAAATAAATAAAATGCTCATTACTGTGTTGCCAAGAGTCAAGTGCATGAAGTCTCTTTTGAGAAGAAAGGTCAAGTCGACCAGTTCTCTGAGCAAAACGAATTCAAATTTCCTTTGGGTTGAAGCCATTTCTAAATGTTTGCAAAAGCATCCACTTTCCCTGTAGACACACCCCGCCCCCCACATACACACACTGTCTCCAGCTGAAATCCTGCCCTTTACTCCAAGGTCTCGGCTGACATTTTCTTGCCCTACCCCTTCCCCCAATCCCAGGAGTGACTCACTCGGGATCTTGTGAGGCCTCTCACTTCTCTTTTGGTTCATAGTTAAGGGGATTGATGCTAACACCACCAATGCTTGGGGTCAAATCCTAGTTCTACTCATTTTGTGACTTGGTGCAAATTATTTACATCAGCTGTAACAATAGGACAATGATGGTACCTATTTTACTGGTTTGTTGTGAAGAGTTAAGGTAACTGATAGATGTAAAGGGCTTAGGGCTGTGCCTGGCACGCAAGAATCTCTAATTCTATGGCAACTCTTTCCAGAAAACACTCTCACAACTTGTACTGTTAGATGATCACTAACACCTACTCAGCTCTACATTCCATCATTTTCCATCATATGACATCTAACGCGACCTTTGTGTATTGATTAGAGTCCAGAAGCCTGGGTGAGAATCCCAGTCCCAACTGTTACTAGCTGTGTGTCCAAGAGCTAATAACCTCCCTTTCTCATCTCTACAATGTCAAAAATAATGTCTACTTCAGTTAACTGTTGGAATTGATTAAATGAAGCAACATATGTAAAGTGCTTAGAATGGCTCCTGGCACATAAGAAAAACTCAGTAAGAGCTACCATCATTATTATCAACATCATGAGAGTTAGTACCATTGTTATATTTAGTTAGGATGACTCAAAGAAGAAAAGGCATCACTGCACTTTCTTCAACAGGTCTACCAAACCTTCCTTCACAGTGTGGGAAGCAATATACAACCCTTCCATCTACAAAATACACAGAACACTTTGTGGGGCCAACTCTCTTCTCAAGTCTTGTCAATTGAGCATCTGTCTGTTTTGATCCTACAAAGTGTCTGTCCCTGGATTATTTGTAAAGAAGGCAACAAAATCAGGTAAAGTGGGCACTGCGCTCAATAAGTTTACAATATATTGTTTCCAAAATATTCCTGTGGGAACTTGGCTACCATGAAATTCATTTCCAGAACCACTTTACACAAATCCTCCATCATGGCCAGATATCACAGGGAAAGCCATCTTTTTGTTGCCACTCTTACTGTCTTCTCTGATATTTGGGACTAAAGGGCCAGGGTGACTGCCTGGCTCGTATTATTTCCTTACCGGCACTGCGGATGTCTCGCACAGTGATAGAGAAGGGATTCCTAAGCCATACCATGTCCTGCCACCCCATTGCTCCTCCTTAGAAGCTATGACAATCCTAGCCCCTACCCCAGCCCAGCCCCCAAGACGTATGCACAAACACTCCCACATTTTCTATAACTAACTTTAGGCTACTCTTCATGTAACATGGATACATACTGTTCCCTCAAGGAACAATGTTTTAAAAAATGCTGAGAATTGGGGTGCCTGGGTGGCTCAGTTGGTTAAGCAACTGCCTTCGGCTCAGGTCATGATCCTGGAGTCCCGGGATCGAGTCCCGCATCGGGCTCCCTGCTCGGCAGGGAGTCTGCTTCTCCCTCTGACCCTCCTCCCTCTCATGTTCTCTGTCTCTCATTCTCTCTGTCTCAAATAAATAAATAAAATCTTTAAAAAAAAATTAAAAAAAACAAAAACAAAAAAAACACATTTAAAAAAATGCAGAGAATAGTAAACTCATTATTTGTTAGCCTTTAAGCTCAGATTTTATAAACATCATTTCATTTAATCTTTGCAAAAGCCTACAAAGTAAGCACTGTGATTATTCCTATTTAACTAGTGAAGAAATTATGACTCAGAGAGGTGAGCTGGTTTGCCAATTTAACACCAACAGCAGTCATGATCTCTGGGATTTGAACCCACCAGTCCAACTCAAGAGCCCTCAAACTTAATTACTACACTGTACCACCACCAAAAAACTAGGATTTGAATGCTCTGGGCTCTGACATTTCCCAGCTCTGTGTCCTTCAGAAAATCACTGATCATTTCTAAGCTTCAGTTCCTCATCTGTTAAAAGTGGAATTTCTGCTTCACAAGGTCATTGTCAGGATCAAGTCAGGTAATGAAAGTGAAAGCTATATATAAAACTTGAAATGTTGTGGAAGCATCTAGGATTATTTTTATTATTGTCCTAATCTTTTATTGCCTAGGTCATTGCCTGATCTTTTTTGAAAGCCCCTTCTTTCAGCACCGTTCCTTCTTGTGTACCAGGACTCAAACAATAACAATAATAGCAAAACTTCTTGTATCTAATATTTATTGAAGTGCTTACGATGCATGTTCTGTGTTAAAAATTCGACATCATTATACCACTTAATACTCGGAAGAATTACTGCATGGAGCTATTTTTGCCCTGATTTTAAAATAAGACTCAGAGAGGTAAGTAGCCCAAGATCAGCCAGCTATGAAGAGGTGCTGCTGAGAAGTGAAGCCACATCCATCGGATGGTAAGACTGGAGCTTTCAGTTTCTACCTGATGGTTCTCAAACTTTATATACATAAGAATCACCTAAAGGGTTGGTTTGGAAGCATCTGTGCTCCAGCCTCCACAATGGATTCACTGAGTTTGGGAAAGAAGTCTTGAAATCTAATTTTTGTTTAATTAATAGACTGTAGTTTACAGCAGTTTTAGGTTTACAGAGGTCCCCTATACCCCTTTTCTACTCCCTCTCCCTGCCCAGCTTCTCCTATTTTAATATCTTACTTTATCTTTAATATCTTTATATTACTTTATAAAATATTTATATATTACTATATAATATCTTACTTTATCTTTAATATCTTTATATTACTTTATAAAGTATTTATATGTATTACTGTATAATATCTTGACCTTACTTTATAAAGATATTATCTTTAATATCTAGTCAAAGGTGGTACATTTGTTACAATTGATGGACCAGTGTCGTATTATTATCAACTAAAGTCCATAATTTAGATAGGACTGGTGGCCTTATAAGAAGACAGATTACTCAGAGGAAAGGCCATGTGAGGACAAAGCAACCATTCACAAGTCAGTAAGAGAGAGCCCTCATCAGAAATCAAATCCTGCTGGAAACTTGATCTTGAACTTGCCAGTCTCCAGAACTGTGAGAATATAAATTTCCATTTTTTTAAGCCACACAATCTGTGTTATTTAGTTATGGCAGCCTGAGCCGACTAACACACATCTGAAGACCATACTCTGAGAAATCATCACCCTACACCAGAAGTGTGTGGTCTGCCATCCAGCAACATCTGTGTCATCTGGGACATCATCAGAAATTTAGAAATTCAGCCCTGCCCCAGACCTCCTGAATCAGTATCCTATTTTAAAACATCCTCAAGTGGTTCCAGGTATGCAGATTAAAATGTGAGATGTTCTCCTCAGTAAGACACTGTTGTAGTTTACTTGGGCTCCTTGGAGGCAATCAGCGCTCAGTGGGCATGAGAGGAGGCTAGTGTTTCTTTGGAGCTAGTGTATCTATTGGAGCAAGTTGAATGAAACCGTACAAAAATGACTTTATTGTAACTAAAGAAATGTGTTTCTAGAGAGTTCTTTTTAATCAAAAGTTGGACAGAGCCAAAAACTAAATTTCATTCTAAATCATGTTTCTTCAAACTTGAGGCTAGTGCTATAGTCACAACCAATTCAATTCACTGCATCCCCCACCCCCACCAGGGTTTTTATTATATATTTTATTATAAAAATAGCTCCATGCAGTAATTCTTCTGAGTATTAAGTGGTATGATGATGTCAAATTTTTAACACAGAACATACATTGTAAGCACTTCAATAAATATTAGATACGAGAAATTTTGCTGTTATTGTTACTGTTTGTATATCTTTATTTGTTATTTGTATTGTATATCTTTATAAAGATAATATCTTTATAAAGTAAGGTCAAGATATTATATAGTAATATATATAAATACTTTATAAAGTAATATAAAGATATTAAAGATACAGTAAGATATTATATGGTAATATATAAATATTTTATAAAGTAATATAAAGATATTAAAGATAAAGTAAGATATTAAAATGGTGAAACAACCCTGTTTCACTTTTTGCCAGTCCCTACTCAAATGGAGAGAATTGTTTATTGCCTAGTAAGCTTTCAGCAGCAAATATCCTCAACCTTGATCATCTCACTACACCTGCAAATTTCTTTGCAATTCTCGATCTCTCCGTATTATAATAATCAAGGAAAATAACCTCCTTTGAGATCTTCACATTTGAAGGAATATTAAAATGCCATGATAAGACAAAAACGATGTAAACATTTTAGGGCAGGAAGGTTCATTCTGACATTCCTGTAGAATTTCTATATTCACTAGCTGATTTGGTCTTTTACCACTCTGAAAAGTAGGCAAGTCAGATTTCATTATCCCCATTTTGCAGATGAAGAAACTAAAGCCAATGGCAAGTAAGAGACTTACTTAAATTTTTACCAGGAGCATGGGATGCAGCCAGGACACAAACTTACATCATTTGACATTTTTAGCCTTGGTGCTCTAAGTCCTGCCAAGTTTATATAAGCTGGATTACTGCCAAACGAACTGCAGATTTGCCTTGCAACTTCATCATGCAAGGTAAGTTCATATTATAAATGTAAAGTTGTTATATCGTTTAGCTGCATTTCCCCAGACTTGTGGACTTCAGGAAATCCACTGGCTCCGTTCTCTATGTGGCAGGAGACATGATTAGGGGATTTGCTTCAGAACAGATTTAGCTTAACCAGAGGGCTCTGCAGCAACTTACGGTATCACTCATGAAATCAATGCTGAAAAGGTCTTACCTACATTCCATATCTCTAGGTTCCATATTTGAACGGTATGTTCTAATGGGTGAGAGGTTTGTTAAATTCCAAGCCACTTTATACCTTGTATCCTTGTATTTTCTTTAATTGCTCACCCCTACTGCATTTAGACTAAAAATACCTCCTTGGGGAGTAAGAATCTGCCAGTGTATCTATTGGAGCAAGTTGAATGAAACTGTCCAAAAATGACTTTATTGTAACTAAAGAAATGTGTTTCTAGAGAGTTCTTTTTAATCAAAAGTTGGGCAGAGCCGAAAACTAAATTTCATTCTAAATCATGTTTCTTCAAATATTTGATTCAAATAGATGAAGTTCATTTTAAGAAACAGGATAAATTTGCATTTCTTTGTTTATATGTGCATATACAAAATACTATGTTACATCGCTGATTAAGGAAGTTATTTAACTTAGTATATTTAAGATTTTCCAATAAATTAACATTGGGGAAATATGTTCAATTCTTTTTGTTTTAAAATGTGTTTACAAAATTAAAGTTCTTTATATAAATTAGAAAGGTTGTAGGGAAAACAAGAAGCATTGTTTCTTCAGATTAAAGTTAAAAAAAATATTGCCACAGTTCTGAGCCTGGATAATTCAAAACTAGGTTGACAATCTGTCAGAACTGAATGTTGAAACTGCCACATGCACACTTGTCAAAAGAGATGAAGCATTTGATGTTCAAGTTCAGGTGTTAGCTAACCTGTCAACAAATGGACAAAAGAGAGGAAAAAAGACAAACCTTCAAAGTCTCAGCTTTTGGGTCTTCCTAAGTCCAGACTCTTTCAGATGGGCAACGATAACAAGTGATATCAAAGAAAGAAATTCCAACTATGTTGGAATGGTGAGTGCCTATAGAACATGCATTTGCAGATTTGGAGAGAGGTTGGGGAAATGCAACGAGGGGTACATCCTTAGACAGGGAATTAGGCTCAGTTATCGATGAAAATTCAGAGTATGGGTGGCGGATATGGGGGTAAAGACAGAAGATCATGTGGTGGCTAGACTATCGGATAACAAAGTTATCTGACGTGACAAGTCATTTTTATTTCCCTTATGGATTTTTGGCAAGTATGTAAATTTTATCCAAAGTGATTAGAACACCTATCAAATATTCTCTTCCATTCATTCATGTGTAACTAAAGTCTGATGAAACAGAACTCATTAATTATTTGAAAGATTTTTTTTTTTTTCCCCTCTTAGGAAAGGAATACATGGATAAGTCAGACAGCATGACACATCAGTAGCAACAGGATTATACTGGGAAAATGTTGGTAGTACATTAACTTTGATATTATCAAATCCAAAGCTCTTGGTAGATAAAAGTCTGGCATAATAAAATAATATAGAGTGGTCAGACTGATGGAGATGCACAAGTGAATGGGTGCATTTCATTATCTCTGAACCTTGATTTCTTCATGTATAAGCAGGACCTGTGCTTATCAATCAAATCTCAAGAATGTATATTCATCATTCAGCATGTATGAAGCCAGGCACTGTGTGAGATACAGAGGATACAATGAAGGAAAGCCAGAATTCCTGCCTTCAAGGAGCTAGCAGTCTAGGGGTGGATCCATACGGGCTAGTGAGTGACTGTGGCCAGAAGGATAGATGCTTATATATCACTGACTCTGCACTTTGTACATTAGTAGTAACTTATCCAGTCCTCATAGCCCCATAAGAGCATCTATGTTAGTTTTGCCATAAAAAAATCCTACCCCCAAACTTAGCAGCTCACCGTAACAATCATTTGGTGAGCCACAGTTCTGTGGTCTGCTAACTTAGGGAGTGTGCAGGTGGGCATACCCATGCGTCTGTGGTCAGCGGGCAGTGATACAATTAATGCACGTGTCATGCAGTTGGAGTAGAGGAGACAACTCCTGTCCCCTCCTGTACTTGGGCTCCCTCATCATCCAGCAGACAGGCCCGAACTTCTTCATTTGGTGATAGTTGCAGAGTTGTTAAGAGCAGCCACAGAAAGCAGGTGACAGCATTCAACACTCCTCAAGCCTCTGCTTGGTACCCATTTGCTACTATTATCTTGTTGACTAGAGCAAGTCAGAAGGCCCACCCAGATTCAAGGGCGGGGGGGTGGGGGGGAGAAAGTTTGTCCTTGATGGAGGAAATTATAAAGTCATATTACAAAAGGCTCGACACAGGGAAAGGAAGAATTTGTGACCAATGTCTCAACCTACTCTAGGGAGGTACTATGAATATCTCTGTGAGGCATAAAGAGATTAAGGGATCCAGGCTCATCAAGCCAGAGAAAGGGCGGGGATTCCAACCAGGCAGTCTGGCTCCATAGCCAGTAAGTATGTCCCTGGACTATAGTGCAAGTGCCACACAGGGCTGATTTGTGTGCTGGTGGGAGAGTTAGGAAGTTAGGAAGAGCCCCTAACTTAATTCTGGGTATTAGAGAAGCTTTCACAGAAGAACCAACATCAAATGCAAAATCCTAATAGACAAGAATGAATTAATCATCTGAAAAGAAAGAAAGGACAGGAACACTCCCTATAAAAGACACCACATGTACAAAGTACTAGAAATGAGACAGTTAGTGGTACATCCAGAAAACTGCCAGTCATTCCCTGGGCTAGGGCATTGGGAGTCAAGTTCCGTGGCAGGAGAGGTGAACTTGGGCCATGCTGTAAATGTCTTAAAACCAAGGGTTGAGGCTTTAATCAAAGACATTAGCAGCCTCTTGGAAGGTTCAGTCCAGGGATTAATAGGTTCAGGTTCTCCTTTAGAGTCTTCATTATGGCACCTATGAAGAGTAAGGATCAGAATCAGGTAACACTGCAAGCAGGGAAATCATTTGCAAGGGTCTTGTAGTGCTCAAACAGTAAATAATGGCCTAAACTAAGAGACAGGCAGTGAGGATGAAAAATAAAAGACATATTGGAAAGATATTTAAAAGACTGGACATGATGACTAGCAAATGTGGTGATGAAGGGGTCTTGATGACACCCAGGTTTTGGCTTAATAGCTACTTGGGAATGACAGTACCATGACCTGAACTGGGGAAGTCACAAAGTGAAGGCATTTCAGGGAAAGAAATGATGTCTTTTGATTTGCCTGTGTTGAATTTGAGATGTCTACAGGACTATGTCCAAATGAATGCATTCAACTATGAGGTGGGAATGAGCCTGGAATTCCAGAGGGGCTGGGTTGGAGGAATAGATATAAAGGTCATCTGAATATGGAAAAGATGGTCCAAGGAGAATATGTGGAATAATATTAATAACACATAGCATTTGTTAGGCATTTGTTCTGTACTGGGAATGGCTTTAAAACGCTTTACGTTATTTAACAAATTTAATTCCCACAACAATCCTAGGAGGTAATACTATAATTGCACCCATTTTACAGATGAGGAAATTAAGGCACACTTAAGTGGTTAGAGCCAACATTCAAACTTGAGCAATCTGAGCCCATGCCAGAGCCCATGCCTCTAATCTTGAAGTCACACTGCTCCTGTATGCAAGATGAACGAAGATTCCAGTTAATACCGTTAAATACCTGGCTTATAATGGTAAATGAGATGCAAAAACCCAACCTTGAAATCTAGAGGTTCATCATAAATGTAGGGTCATGTCATTAGGAGTTAGATGGAAAAAAACATATGTCTCAATTGTTATGCACAATCACACACACACACAAAAGTACATTACTAGAGAGAGTGAAAATGATATCAGCTGATCATACACAAAACTGGAAAAGTCCCCCCCCATATCCCAAGGTGCAGGCTAGGAGTGGGAGCATTTTCTAATTCCATCTCACCCTACCCCATCACTCCTCCTGTAGAAGATAATCACATTAGTCTGCCCCGTTGAAGAACCGGAACTCAGCACAGGATCAGAGCCAATTTTAAAATGCATTTTATCAGAATTCTGGCCAGCCTTGTACCATGGAAACCAAGAAAAGAGAATTTTCCACAGAGACAGTGGCTACAGTAACAAGAGGTAACAAGATGTCAAGTACACGGAGGCCTAAAATAACGTAGGCATTGTATTTAGGAGCAAAGAGATCATGAGTAACCTTATAGTGATTAACAAGCAACTCTTTGTTCATATATTTAAGATTGCTCTTTGAATAGTAACATCATTTATTTGGCAGACTACTGTTATAATACTTGGTATTTCCAGATAATAATAAGAGATATCATTTCTGAGTGCCTCTCATATGCCAAATTCTGTAATTGACATTTTTTATTATGTCTAACAACTACGTACAAGGTAGCAGATATTCTTTTGACAAGTGAGGATACCCACATTTAGAGGAGCTACCTGAGATCACAAGTCTGATCATTGGCAAAGCCAACATGCAGAGTCAGAAATCACCAAATTCACAGACCTTGTTGTTTTGTTTTGTTTTTTCTCTACACCATACATAGAGTCTCCACTGAATTCCAATGACAAAAGAGGTCATAAATGGTATCTGCTAATTCAAGGATCTCCTCTTAGTCAATTGTTCCAACTTAGCCTTTACCATTTTGGCTGGCATTTCTAAACCATAGCAATCCAAGCATCCTCTGGCTTCACTTGTAGAGATATTTTAATAAATAATAAAAGGGTAGGAAGTTGAAGACAAGTTGAGGAGAAAGAAAAGATATTGATGTCTTATCCCTTTTTTCCTGGGAAAGGGGGGTTGGGTGGTAGTAGGCAGTGCCCCTTGCCTATAATTTCTAAGCTAGGGCAGCGACTGAAACCAGAATTTGATGATGGGGCTAGTTCAAAGTCCAAATCCAGTCTCTATGTGAACAACTCAGAGTGGGGGGAAGTCAGTATAAAGGTAAATCAATGGCTTAGGCAAACCTCCAAAGAGGAGTTTTGACATGGACTTTGGCAGGTGGAATCTGGAGTTTTTTTGGATGTCAAGATCCCATGACTTGGCTTCTTTTTATCTAGTTCAAATGCTTTTAGGATTGGGCATTTTAATGGCATTTAAAGGATGAGAGGTCTGTAGTGACTAAGGGATAACCCATAACAGGGAGCATTCCTTCTTGAATATCAGCATTTTTTATACTTTTTAAGACATTGCAAGGCCATGTTTGGAAAAAAATTAGTGAGCTTCTTCCTAATATTGAGAAATAAAGATTAAAAACCAGCTTTTGCTGAACACTTATATAGCAGGCACTTCTGAAAACATCATACATATATATATGTGTGTGTACATATACATATGTATCATGTGTAATATGCAAAATGCATATGTAATATGCATTATTAATTACATCATTTAATACTTGCATGAGGAAGGTGCTACAAATGCCCAAATGCCCATTTTACAGAAGAAAACAATGAGGTAAAGAGAAATGAAGTATCTTACCAATGCAACTGGATCCATTGAGCAACTGATGATCTGGAATGACCAGCTAAGCTGATAAACAGAAATGAGTCTAAAAAGAAAAGTCTAAAAATTATTAATAAGATGTATCAAGTCAAGAGTAATCAAAGTGTGAAAGGTCACTTGTCTTGAAAACAAACCTGCATGGGAAGCAGAGAAAGTGGGCCAAAAGTGAAACTCTCACCGACCCTGGGATTGGGCAAGCTGGATTTTGACATTGGTTAGTGGTATTTGTCTAAATTTCAGTTCTTCTTCGACCATTAGTTTTCTCATCTGTAAGATGGGAGTAGCAAGTCTTCTCAGCAATGAAAGGAGGTTTAAATGTGATGGTGTATGAAACAGACCTTTGTAATTTGCATATCTTTATCTGTTAGATCCTAGAACAATTTAGAATGATCCCTCTGTCTAATGAATTAAAGGCCCACGGGGCCTTACAGTAAGTATCATCAAAAGAATATTGCTAATGAGACAATTTGTGATGATAGGTGAGCAGGAGAACATTATTTTTTTAATTAATAGAGATTTAGCTGATGGCACATCATCAAGGATCAATAACTAAGCAGGTGGTAAAAGTAAAACATAATCATTGTTTTTGGTAACCACCCCAAATGTAATGGTTTTAGATTGTTCAAAATGAGTACAAACCATGCTTGGGATTAAAGGTCATTTTCAAATAACGAACAGCAGTGCGTAAAATTAAAATAGAGCCAAAAAGCGCAATGTGAGCATTCTAACAGGAAAAGGTGCTCTGTGAGTGCAAAGTTCCTGCCTGCCCAGTGGAAAGTTGGACAGCTACACCCTCCCTTTTGCCCCAATTCCCTTTTCTCTCAAAGCATTTTGTTCATTTCCTACTCACAATTTATCACAAATTGTAAATAAGTATTTTTGTGCATTTAATTTTTAATGACCATCTCCCAACACGCACACGCACACACACACACCTGGAGTCTCCAAGAGGCCTAGAATCACATTTGGTTTTTGGACAAGTGGATATCCAATGCCAGCCTCAGTGCCTAGGGAAAAATAAGCACTCAATAAAAAAAAAATCTGTTGACTAAAAGGACGAATGATTCTCTGTTGTTTCTGGGTTATCCTTTCTTCTACTTCTCAAGGCACAAAACACAGAAGAGGACACTTCACTATTTTCACACAGTTAAAGTATTACACTTTGTAAGCTGTACCTGGAGCATTACTGAGTCTGATCCGCATACTACCTGTGTGTGTCGCAAGGAGAAGATTTGTGGAGAACTGATTTGGAGCTATTCAGGGAAGAGACAGAAGTCTTATTAGAGGTGTCCAAATCTCACTGCTCGTGTTGACACATGCCCAGCTAAACCTCTAAGTGCAAATGACTCTTCCCAACACCCCACTAAGTTTCAGGGTTCCCCTTGCTCTTACTGCAGGCTGTCTTCTCTGAGTAGCCACTGATGATGGTTCCTCTCTTCCTCTCTTCCCTGAGAGGCTGCCCAGTTGGTTTAGATGCAGACAGTAAGTAGAAGGTCCCATGCACAAGCCCAGATGGGTGAAGTTCTGAAGCTGATTCTGGCCTTGAACTCATGAGCCATGCCCACGACAAATCCTCCCGATCCACCTGATACACACTGGTATGCAGCGCTACCTTCAGATCACATTCTAGGATCTGATTACTCAAATTCTCCTTCTACTACTGTCCCTTCCTCCTGGGCGCCCAACCCAGGATGTACCTTACATCCCTGTCCTTATTACTCTGTTGTCTCTAACATTGAAATCTGAAGGATGATCAGGAAGGTTCTCATCACACCTGGCCCAAATTATGGACAGCAGGGATATCAGATTCCTGTTCCTCAGTGAAAGAAGAGATTTTTTTTCTTCTGAAGCACAACTGTGTTCTCAGTGTTCTCTGTAATTGGATGATAATGAAAAAAAAAAAATGTTTGCATTATCTCCTGGGGAAGGTCAATGCCCCATCCTCATCCCAAGAGGCCACATGACTCCATGAGGCACCAGAGTAAAAGCTAGCTCCAAATTCTCACATGCTTCCCACTTTCCATCCACCTCTCAGATGATGGAATAACCAAGAGAACCCTCCCCAGAATGTATAAAAAGATCAGATTCTCCTCAGGGTTAAATGCAACTCTATTTCTTGGGAAGCAGTCTCATCTCAGGAATATTTGGAAAAAGAGAAACAATGAACAATTCACACCCAGACTATGATTTACCAAATCCTACTATTTGCCTGGCATTGTATATCAAGCTATTCTAAAGATTCTTACTGGCGTGCCAAGTGCTCACTCAAGGCCCAGCTTCCTGGCGGCCCATGAGATGAGATCATGCAGATTTTCTGACAACTTTCTTGGGGACCTGAGCTGAAGCTCTGTGTGCTGAGGAACAAGCTTGCTTCATCCTGGCTTTTCTCCCTTCTTCCCTGGTCCTGCACTTATTGTGGGTAAGTTCATCTGAATGGTGACAACTAGTTTTAAAACCTAGGCAAATATCAAAAAACAAATAATATTAACAGTTATCAATCAAGGTGATAAAATTTCGAGAGGTCAAAATCTAGTTGGAACTTTAAAATTGCAAGGTAAAGCCTTTGTCATTTTTTTAGTCCTGGCTCTTATTAAAAATAAATCAACCTCGGGGCACCTGGGGGCTCTGTCAGTTAAGCATCTGACTCTTGATTTCAACTCAGGTCGTGATCTCAGAGTTGTGAGATTGAGCCCCTCATTGGGCTCCGTACTGGGCGTGAAGCCTGCTTAAGATTCTCTCTCTCTCCTTCTGCCTCTCTTTCTCTAATAAAAAAAAAAAAACTCATTGTTTTATATATATATATGTATACACACACACACACACACACTTACATAGTCTATACATATAGTATTAAAAGAATTACCTTCATTAACATTCATTTGCTCTGACACGTCTAGTATATTTACTTTAATTTCACTCACAATACTGTTTTCCTCCCCGGAAGCATATGTATTTGTAATTAAGAAATTATAATAAGAAAGTTTACAGTTCAGCAAATGAAATTGTAAAGAAAAGCAAATGGGAACAAGAGTTTAGACATTAGCCCTGGAGGGCTGTACCTCGCTTTCTGTCATCCCATATCCACTTAACAAGAGCTTTCTTTGGCTTGATGATAAGAACACAGGTGAGGACTGCTACAGCAGGGCTATTCTTAATTTCCCCTTCTGTGGCAATCATTTAACAACGAACAGCAAGAACAAAGGTTCTTTTTAAAATGTGGCTTCAGCGCTGTGAATTGTGCAAGACTGTTGAATCTCAGATCTGTACCTCTGAAACAAATAATGCAATATGTGTTAAGAAAAAAAAAAAAAGAAGAAGAAGAAGGTAGCAGGAGGGGAAGAGTGAAGCGGGGGAAATCGGAGGGGTAGACGAACCATGAGAGACGATGGACTCTGAAGAACAAACTGAGGGTTCTAGAGGGGCGGGGGGTGGGAGGATGGGTTAGCCTGGTGATGGGTATTGAGGAGGGCACGTTCTGCATGGAGCACTGGGTGTTATGCACAAACAATGAATCATGGAACACTACATCTAAAACTAATGATGTAATGTATGGGGATTAACATAAGAATAAAAAAATAAAAAATAAAATAAAAAAAATAAATAAAATTGGCTTCAAGAAAAAGTTAGCCAACAGAGGCAGCTGAACACGTTCCCTCCTGCCACATGATGACTGCGATGAAAATGGGGCAAGACAAATCGGAATGTCAAAGATTAACTTTAGATCCTGACATTCCTGTCTGAATAATCCCGAGCTAAATTCTCCCTCTTTATGTCAAGGAACACACACTCTCTAGGCATTTCGGTTAGCAGTCTCTCCACCCACCATCCAGATTCTCTTTTTCTGGGATGCGTTTAGGTGTTGGAGAGAATCACATGGTTTTTTCCAGAAATCATCCTCAGCTATATCTAGTTATTTTAAATCATCTACCCATAGCAGACACTGCAGGAAACTTATAGAGTGGGTTCAGTCCACACTGACCAGTTCCTCCCAGCTCTTCACCTTTCCCGCTCTGAAGAAAAGATTCGGGGAGGGAAGCCGAGCACCCGAGGGGCCACGAAGGTGTGGGAAAACCCACCCCATCCTTTCCCAAGTGTGACATAACCAAGATGATCGTTAACTAGCCTGTGGACAGGAGGCTTAAGAAGTCAAAAGCAGCATCTTGAGGTCTTGGGGTAGGTTTGAGATATTCAGAAGCTGCACTGAGTTTCTCAGTGATCCCTTAAAAGTGGCCTGTGGGTGGTGGTATTTGGGGATTCTTCCTACCAACCAGCCTACGGAGCCGCAAGAGACAACAGAAGTAACAGCCTCGCCCAGAGAGCAGATGCTGATGCATTTCACTGCTCATGCTCCTGCTGGCATGCTGCATAAATTAAGTCCTCAATAAATATTTGCTAAAAACCAAGGCTTTTTCAATAATCGAAACAGACATTGCCTTTATCATTTTACTCTTTAAGTGACAACGGAATGGATATGTCATTCTTTTGCTTTTGATTTGGGATATTAGAGAACATCAAGTTTCATCTATTCCTTTTACAAAATACTGAAAGTCCAGGAACGTTGAGCAACTTGACCACAGTTGCTCATTTAGTTCCAGTTTTAGTCAAGACTATAGGAGCCTGTGGGCACTTGACGGTCTTGGCCTTCTCAAGGTCTGCCCCTGGCCCCCGACTTATTCAAGCTCAAGAGCTCAAGGGCCTTCTTTCCCAACTCAGGACCTTCCACAAAATATTCCCTCTGTTGGGAAAGTTCGGCTCCCTATTTCTAAGTTGTACCTTCCCATCCTCAGGTTTCATTGCAAATATCACTTCCTCAGAAAGTTCCTAAGTGCCCAGGCTAAAGGACACATCCCCATCTTCCTGTTCCGCTCTCTCTCACTCTCTCTCAAGTTCCCCTGTTCCTTTCTTTCCCAGCATTTACCACAAACCCTAAATATATATTCTTTGCAAGTATTCACTTATTTAATATCCATCTCCCAAGACACACACACACACACACACACACACACACACACTATAGTCTCCCAGAGGACTACAATCACAGTTGGTGTTTTTCACCAGTAGATATCCAGTGCCAGGCTCAGTGCCTAGCACAAAATAGCACCTCAATAAAAATCTACTGAATGAAAGGATGAATAACTCTTTTGTTTCTGGGGTCTTCCTTTTTTCTACACCACAGTACATACTTCTCTTCCTTCAGTGAAAAGATAACTGATGGGGTATAAGCATCATAAGATGATTTTTCTGGATTGTGTTGGTATTATACAGCGGTTGGTTAGCTTGAAGATTCTACTTCTAGGTAGGACAGCTGATCATCAAAGGAGGCAATTAAAAACAAAATCAAAATGCCACTGCATTATACCTGGATCTGTATTAGGAGGATGCTTTCTCCAAGGTGGGTCAACAAGGGAGCCTAAGTATCAAAATAGTGCAAATGATCATTTGAATACCTACCCCAGAAAACAGCAGAAGACAAAACTGGGAATTAGAAAATAGGATGAGTTTATTATTCAGATCACATCCTCAAAAAGAAATAACGATCTATTTTTGGTACATTAAATGAAGCCATTTAATTTTTTTTCACTCTCAATAGCATCTCCTCATTGGTGGATTGCCATCTCCTTCATCATGAAAGCCCTTCAAGGATTCCTTGATGCCTTCAGGATAAAGCCTACCTTCCTCTGAAGGATGCGTTTGTCCCTCTATAACCTCTTCCCTGCCCTTGCTTTTGGATCACATCCTAACACTCACCTACTTGCCCCTGTGATCTGAGCATACAGAAACGCCACGGTCCCCACCAGCCACAGGGACTCACAACCCCATGCCCTTGTGTGTGTCATGCCTACTCAGGAGAACCAGTTCTTTAGTTTCATTCCGTATTAACTCTCCTCTGCTGCTGAGGCAAATCGCCATAAACCAGTGGCTTAACCAAACACAAATATATTACCCTGAAGTTCCGGGGTCCCGAGTCTGAAATGAGTTTCATGGGGCTAAAATCAAGGTTTTGGCAGGGTGAATTCCTTTCTGAAGGCTCTAGGGAAGAATTCATTTTCTTGCATTTTCAGGCTTCTAGAGGCCACCTGTTTTTCTTGGCTTGTGGCTGGCCTCCTTCCATTCGATGCCAGCAACGTCTGGTTGAATCATTCTTAGGTTGCATCACTTTGACCCTGACTCTTCCACCTCCTTGTATGTTTAAGGATTCTTGTGATTCCATTGGGCTCTCCCAGATAATCATGCATAATCACCCTATTTTAATGTCAGCTGATTAACAACCTTAATTCTGTCTGCAATCTTAATTCCCTTTTCCTATATAAAGTAACATAGTTACAGAATATTGGGATCAAGACATGGGTGGCCATTATTCTGCCTACCACAAATTCCAGGTGTGCCCGATGTTGCAAATCCCATTTGGTGCCATTTCCCCTTTGAGTGACAGAGTTAGGTGTTCCTCATCTCATCTTTTATCTCTAATTTATTCTGATACGATATACAATCAGGCTTTTTCATGTTAAAATCACTTATACATATGTACATCTTCTTCATGTGACTAAATCAAGATTGCATCCTGTATACAAATGAACCTGCCCGTGAGGCAGGGACTGTGCCGGATATTTTATATCATTTGATTTGTACAACAGTACTATGAGATAGAACTTACACCCATTAAATAGACAGAAAAACTAAGTGTCATGGTGGTTAAATTCATCACCCAGTCATGCCCCTTGCAAGCCAAGGCTAAGATTTGAACTCATGTCTGTCTGGTTCCTGTGTAGTCATTTTACTGCTAACCTACACTCTCTTATCTTGAGGTCCCCTATGACTCACACTGAGCTTCCAACAGCCAATAGCTTTTCATTAAAGATTTGTTGAATTTTGAGTTTATTTATTGAATTCTGAGTTTATTTTGAGCTGAGTTTGTTAAATAATCTCTTTCCCTATTACTATTTCACTCTCCATCTTGATGATGAAATTAATCTCTTCATTACATCACAAATCTTTATCCTGCTCCTCATCTCAAAGACAGATTTTTTCCAACCTTCAACAAACCTGAACATCTTTTTACCAATTCTTTTTAACCAATTTGAACATCTTTTCTCAATTGACAGAATGACTGTACATTGTTTTAATTCTTTAACTGATAGATTATTGTTATCCAAAGATATGAAAACTGCTTAAGAATCAAACTATACCTTTTCTTGAAATGTCAGTGCCCCCAAAGCTTATCACCTACTCCTCTGGAGAAAAAGCTTTGGATAAGTGGCTCCCAGCTCCAAGACTCCAGAAGATTTAGAGTGGAGCTGGAACATCTCTACGTGTGAACATCTTCCCAATTAAGTCTGGTCATCAACTGGGTTTTGGGATCAGCATTTTAAAAGACTTTGAATAATATTCTTTAGTCTACATCACCTTATCATGTGGGTCCTCATAAAAAAATTTCTCTGCATATTGTGGAAATTCAGGAAAGCTTGATAATACATGAATCAAGCACTGTAACTTAGTTGATAGCTTTACATGTTGTAGGTAAACATGTATAGGAAGGACTTAATCCTAGTGAAGAAAATTCTTGCAGTTTGGCATGAGAATCTGTCCAGTTTATTCTAAGGTATGCCTTTTCATTAATGGAATGCCCCATTATACACAAATATATTTTCCTTTATAACAATAACACAGGAAAGCAAATAAATCAATATTCCTTTGGTTACTAATGTGTGCATTTTCTTTTTTTGGTTCACATAGAACTGTCACCTTCATTAAAGGCTGTTTGGGCTCAAAAAAATAAATCTATTTACCAATACATAGGCTGACCCACGTGTCTACTCAGCTGAAAAAAAATGAAGTCTATTATATTTTTAAAATATTGAGAGGTAGAAAACTTTTTTTCTCTCTTTTTTTTTTCTGGTTGTTTGGGGTGACATCTATGAGTATAACTGAGATTTTGTACCAAGCATCTCTGATATGCATTACACTCAGATAGGAGCTGCCTCTGTACAGGCATTAACACAAAATAAGCATGGTTACCTTTCACATGTGCTGTGGACCCAGCAAAAAATATACTCTTACACCCACAGAGAAGGAGAAAAGCAGGTATGGCAAAGCATGCACTGTCCTTAATACTTCTTTCCAGAATTTACATATGTCCCTTCTGCTCGTATTTCATTGGCCAAAGCAAGTCACACAACAACAGAGGTCGGTAGAGTGGACAAACACAAAGGGAGGGACTCCAGGCAGAAAGCAGAGCACCAGCAGAGTCTCAGAAGCCAGCAGAGTCTCAGAAGCCAGAGAGAAAATGGTCTGTTGAAGTTAGTGGAATTGGTTGGTTAGGATTTAAGCATTGAGTGGTAGGTACTGACAAAGATGACAGTAATGGCAGTAACCTGAGGACATGTACAGCTCCTGTAAAGCAGATCAAAGAGTTTGGATCTTACCTTGAAAGCAATAAAAAGTCAGTTAATGGTTTAAACAGGACAGTGACATGATCCAAATTGTGTTATAGAGTGATAACTCTGACTATTGCATAAAGACTTTATTTTTGTACATCTTGAGATACCGTTAATATCCAAGTCGAGATGTCAGGAAACAGTTGTCTACACAGGACTGGAAGGAATCATTAGCATGTAGACTTTAGAAGTTTCAAACATGTAGTGTTGGAAGAGATGTGGCCCTTAGACCTGATTTGTTTGCCTCCAGGTGCATGAATGGAATTTAACTTGAAGGTCTTCTGATAGGGCATGTGCTTTTCAGTTGGACTAATCCCCACCATTATTTTTTTTATACTTCTTATTGACTGTCTCCTAAAGGCATTTGAGTTTGTGACTTCTGATATAGTTAGGACTGCCAGATAAAATATATGACATCCAATTAAATTTGGATTTTGGATAAACAATGAATAATTTTTTATTATGTCTTATATTTTTATTTGCTAGATCTGGTAACACTAGGCACAGTTGATAATTTAAGTGATGGAAATTGATGGCATCAGTAGGGACAGTGTCCAGAGTAAGAAGTGAAGCAGATGCTAGACAGTGCCTGACATACAGAAAAGAGTTTAGTATTTACCTTTAATAAAAGCCAAGGGCACAGACAGACAAACATCAACATTTAGAGAGCATTTAAGAGAAAGGAGACAGAGAACAGAAGAGAAGTAGAATTCCTTCTACTTCTACCAAGAGTGCACAGTAGGGAAACCCAAGGCCAAAAATGCTTTAGGAGAGGTCAACAATGTCACATGCTGCAGGGAAACCAAGCAAGATAATAACTGAAATTTTTCCACTGGATCTGTGACAAGGTCATCATTGGTGTCCTTACAAAAAACGTTTTAATAGAGTGGCTGGGGCAAAATCAGTTACCCTCGATTGAGGAGAAGAAGAGAAAGAAGAGACAGGATATATAACTCTTCAAAGACTCTTGGCTATGTTGGCAGTGAATAAAAGAATTATAGCTAAAATAGATACGGAGTCCAAAAAACATTGCCTTTTTTTGTGGCATAAGAAGAAATTGAGTGGTAAGAATTTTGAAAGTTGTGAAGAAGACACCAGTATAGAAGAATAAATTAAAGATAGTTAAAGATAAGGAAGACAAAGGAATAATCACTGTAGAAATTTTCTTAAGGAAGCAGACCAAAGTATGATCCATAGCACTGTTACAGATATTTCTTTTAAGAAAAAGGGCACAATTGTAGCAGAAAGGATGAGAAGCATGGGTGTTCATGCAGTGAATTTTTTTTTATTCTTATGTTAATCCCCATTCATTACATCATTAATTTTAGATGAAGTGTTCCATGATTCATTGTTTGTGCATAACACCCAGTGCTCCATGCAGAACTGCCCTCCTCAATACCCACCACCAGGCTAACCCATCCTCCCACCCCCCTCCCCTCTAGAACCCTGTTTGTTTTTCAGAGTCCGTCGTCTCTCATGGTTCGTCTATGCAGTGAATTTTGGTAGCAAGAATTTCAGAGGATTTCTGTATGAGGGCTTCTACTTTTTTTCCTGGCTTAAGCTCTTTGATTGACTTTGGGTATGTCAGGAGCTGGGGAACGTACAGTGGTAGGAAGAAGTTTCCAATAATCTGAAGAAGGTTTAAATAGCCAGGTAAATCTTAGGAAAGAGCACTCAATTAGGAAATGTATGAGAGTAGTGAGTAGAGTTGAATATTCTGTTGGACTGAAAACTATATTCAACTCCAGAGCATCTGCCAGGGTTCTGACAGTCTGCTGGGCTCTTGGCCTCCCTCTCCATGGGAACTCAAGCCTTCTCTAAGGGTCTTATTTTAATATGAAGGGAATCTGGATCCACATGCTATGGCCCCGTATTAACTCTAGAATATTAAGTAACCAAGTGGTGCTGTGAAATAATAGAAATTAGCAGCCCAAGAAGGAAAGAAGGGAATGAAATCAGGGATGGCTGTGACTCTTGAACCTTTCCTGTCTATGCTCATCTCCTTACATAATTTAGAGATGATACATTTGTGTTCAATTAGTTTTTAAAATATTTTCTAGCTTTGAATTTTTTCTAGAATATTTATTTATTTTAGTCATTGGTAATTTGAAGAGAAAGTTACTGCTTAATAGCATAACCTAAAATTTAACATATTTCATATTTTTATGAAAATTTTCATATTTTTGGATGATACCATAGTATCATCAAATTTCAACAAATAGTTGTGATTGCCTTCATATGCCAAGTGCTCATATTGGTAGGATAAACAGAATACCTAATCTCAGAAAGTAAAAACTAGTTCATAAAATGTGACTTAAAAATCTAATGCAAATGCCAAAAACTAAATAAATTAGCTAATGGTTAGTTCTCTTATAAATGGATTTACCATAGGTTCCTTTAAACAACAAGCTCTCCTGGAACATTTGAAATATAATTTAATTTAAAGACTCTCAGTGTTTGAGAAGTTCTTTATAGATCTTGGATATCAGCCCTTTTTCTGTAGTGTCATTTGCAAATATCTTCTCCCATTCTGAGGGTTGCCTCTTTGTTTTGTTGACTGTTTCCTTCACTGTGCAGAAGCTTTTTATCGTGAAGTCCCAAAAGTTCATTTTTGCTTTTGTTTCACTAGCTGCTGGAGATGTATCTTGAAAGAAGTTTCTGTGGCCGATGTCCAAGAGGTTACTGCCTATGTTCTCCTCTAGGATTTTGATGGATTCCTGTCTCACATTGAGGTCTTTCATCCACTTTGAGTTTATCTTTGTGAATGGTGTTAGAGAATGGTCGAGTTTCATTCTTCTGCATGTGGCTGTCCAATTTTCCCAGCACCATTTATTGAAGAGACTGTCTTTTTTCCATTGCATATTTTTTCCTGCTTTGTCAAAGATTATTTGACCATAGAGTTGAGGGTCCATATCTGGGCTCTCTATTCTGTTCCATTGGTCTATATGTCTGTTTTTGTGCCAGTACCTTGCTGTCTTGGTGATCACTGCTTTGTAATATAGCTTGAAATTGGGCAACGTGATGCCCCCAGCTTTGTTTTTCTTTTTCAACATTTCCTCAGCGATTCAGGGCCTTTTCTGATTCCATACAGATTTTAGGATTGTTTGTTCCAGCACTTTGAAAAATGTCATTGGAATTTTGATCAGGATGGCATTAAAGGTATAGATTGCTCTGGATAGCATAGACATTCTCCAAAGAAGACATACAAATGGCTAACAGACACATGAAAAAATGTTCATCATCATTAGCCATCAGGGAAATCCAAATCAAAACCACATTGAGATACCACCTTATACCAGTTAGAATGGGAAAAATTGACAAGGCAAGAAACAGCAAATGTTGGAGAGATTGTGGGGGAAGGGGAACCCTCTTACACTGTTGGTGGGAATGCAGGTTGGTGCGGCCACTTTGGAAAACAGTGTGGAGGTTCCTCAAAAATTTAAAATAGAGCTACCCTATGACCCAGCAATTGCACTACTGGGTATTTACCCCAAAGACACAGATGTAGTGAAAAGAAGAGCCATATGCACCCCAATGTTCATAGCAGCAATGTCTGCAATAGCCAAACTGTGGAAAGAGCCAAGATGCCCTTCAACAGATGAATGGATAGAGAATATGTGGTCCATATATACAATGGAATATTACTCAGCCATCAGAAACAATGAATACCCAACTTTTACATCAACATGGATGGGACTGGAGGAGATTATGCTGAGTGAAATAAGTCAAGCAGAGAAAGTCAATTATATGGTTTCACTTATTTGTGGAACATAGGAATAGCATGGAGGACATTAGGAGAAGGAAGGGAAAAATGAAGGGGGAGAAATCGGAGGGAGAGATGAACCATGAGAGACGATGGACTCTGAAAAACAAACTGAGGGTTCTAGAGGGGAGGGGGGTGGGAGGATGGGTTAGCCTGGTGATGGGTATTGAGGAGGGTACGCTCTGCATGGAGCACTGGGTGTTATGCACAAACAATGAATCATGGAACACTACATCTAAAACTAATGATGTAATGAATGGGGATTAACATAACAATAAAAAATAAAAAATAAAAATAAAAAAAATAAACTTGTATCATTCAAAGGAAAAAAAATCACAACCAATATTGGAAGGCCAATCTAGGTTTCTAGGAAACAAGTTTGCTGATAAATAAAGAGTTATGCTACCTATGGTTAAAAAAAAAAAAAAAAACTAATGATGTATTGTATGTGACTAATATAACATAATAAAATTAAATTAAAAAAAAATAAAGACCCTCAGTGTACCTACAAAGACACCTATTACATTGAATGAGATGTGTCTGTACCTGGCAGGTCACCTCTGTGATTCATGCATATATTTTTGTGCACTCATTATAATCTACTTCCATTGCCCTCCCTTCAAGAGCCTTGGTGAATAAAAGGGAAAACCGCATGGGTGCTTAAGTGGAGAACATTTCAACGTTGGTGAACTCGCTCTCCTGTTCAATTTTCCCTTGTTCTTCTCCTATTTATTCTACCAAAAGCTGCCTTGGGAAAAAAATAAGCTGCCTTAGGGACATATTTTATCTAGTACTTATACTGTACCCTGGGAATGATATTAGCTAATGAAGAATTATTGGCAAGTTCATAAATGCCATGAGTAAGAAACTATATCTCTCTTGCTCAATATTTTGTCTTATTTATATTTTACAAACAGTGCTTATTATGTTGTAGACACTGTTCAGAAATATTTACAAATATGACTTCATTCTACCCCCACAGCAACCCTATGAAGTAGGTTTCACCACAATTTTACAAGAGAGGAAATTGAAGATGAGGCCACAGAGCTAATGAACGAAAATGTTTAGATTTGAACTTAAACTGGCTCCCAATCTTGTGCCTGTAACAATGCTGAGCTGTTGCCTCACACCATGATGTCATCACTGAATTTTCAGCACCAACGGTGTCTGTATTTTGTAGATGTTCAGTAAATATATAACCAAATGATAGAGGAAAGGTAACAGGCTACATTTCCATAGTCCTTTCACTAAACCACCAGTTCTCGAAGATCAACATCTCACCTATCTCAACCCTGTTCCCTATCCCTCAAAATAAAGAATCAGAACCTACCTAGTGTTTCCTATCATTGAACAAATAATTATTAAGTTCTGTAAAGAAACAGAAATCAACTTTAGTAAATGTTAAAGGTCTTATTGGCTTTATTCAACAATTCATCAGGCAACATCCATCTAGCAGATAGGAAGGAGCTCCAAGGAGCTGTACAAAATTAAAGAATCATATAGGCGCAAGGGAAAGGGAACAAGGAAGTGAACCAGGCAAAAATTAGATTGATGATGGCAAGGTCACTTTCCTTTGCTGGGAGAGGCCAAAACTAATTGTTTCAGTTTGGTTATATGGGGCTTAGCATAAGGGACTGCACTTTGGGCCCATTGTCTTGTTTAACAGCACCTATCCTGAGAAATGCACCGGTGACATACAGCTGACACTTGAACATGGGGGTTAGGGGCACTGACCCCTGTGCAGTCAAAAATCTGCATGTAATTTTTGATTCCTCAAAAACGTAACTACTAATATCCTACTGTTGATAGGAAGCCTTAACAATAATATAAACAGTCCATTAATACAGATTCTGTATGTTATATGTATTATATACTGTATTCTTACAACAAAATAAACTAGACAAAAGAAAATGTTATTAAGGAAATCATAAGGAAGAGAAAATACATTGTACTGTAGAAAATCCACATACAAGCAGACCTATGCAGTTCAAACTGGTGTTGTCCAAGGGTCAACTTGTGTTTATTAATTGACCTGCCAAATAGCAAGGGTGAAATCTCATTGAGGTGAGTGGGATAGGGTTCTGGCCGAGGTGTGTTAGCTGCTGAGATCAGCCATCATTTTTACCTCAGGGAGCACAATAGCCTATCACCAAGCAACTACTAGAATATTCTGAGATTGGATTAAACTAAAAGCAGCCAACCTAACAATGCCTCAGCTACGTATTTGCACCTTTTCAATGATTACTGTCAACTACTAAAAGCTTGGAACACCATCTGAATATTATTACTGCTTCTCATGAATTAAGAGGCATTTTCATCTAGAGATCAAGTACCATGAAACTGCTATAAAACAATTTGAATTGGAAGGTACTGGGGAAATATAGAGAAGCACAAAGAAAGGAGGACAAAGGTAGCAGTAGTAATTGCCTTCTCTGCAAAGAGCGACAAATCAAGAAAGCTTCTGTTTTAAGAATTTTTACGGAGGGGAGTATTTCCATGACAACTGAGTACTTAGTTATTCTAATTGCAAGAGAAACAAAGCATCTAAAAAGTCGGGAAATATGTTCCAGGCACACAGAATAAACCCCAGCTAAACAAGAAACATTGATGTTTCGTTAAAAGCAGTGAAAATTCACCACCAGATTTTTTATTTTAATGCGAAATAAAAAATAGACAATATTTCTTGAAATTCTCCAGATCGATTCAGACAAAATATAAGCTCTTAAAATTGGCTTTCGGTACATGTAACCCTGCACATTGATAAACCTTTGAATTTTGACCTTAATTAATGAAGATCAAATTGATTAAGGAAAGTAGAATATATTACCAAGCTGGACCTTATATGACAAAGCCATGGAGTTTAATTTAAATTGATGTTAATTGAATGGTCTGATTTATCAGAATAGTTGTCTTCCTCTTAGATGCACAAATGATATTGCAAACAAAATTTGATTTCAGTTTATTCTAAGATTTGTTTGAGAAATATACTGGTTAATGTAATAGAAAGTGCAGCAAGCTGACCTAAATCAATAAGGCTGATCTAAATTTACAAGATACACAAAAGAGAGGAAAAAAATGACTCTTTTTAGTGCAAGATCACTCTAATCCAAATGGACCATTATCCCTTTGAGGAATTCTATTGTGTTTCAGATCATTGCCTCAAAAGGCAATGGACTTCCTTTCTCATTCTCTTGAAAAATATTTCTCCTGACCCTTTCAGGAATTCTCCACTGGGAGTTAAGAGGTGTGTGCTGTTGGCAATCAATGCATACAATTGAAGTGGTGATGAATGCATGGTCTTTAGAGTTGGAAGAAGGGTTCAAGCCCTGCTTTAGTCACTGCCTAGCTATTGATAAAGGGGAAATCATTTGATCTCTCTGAGCTTCAGTTTTCTCATTTGTTTAAAAGGAATAAAAATATATATTAATCTAAAATGTTCACTTGACAAATTTTATTGTGTACCAGGCAGGAGATTAGGCAGTGGAGATAAAAATAAGTCATTATCACTGTTTTTGAAAAATACCTAGTAAAGAAGATATTTTTAAATAATATATATTCGGAATACTACATGATCAACTATATTATCAAGATATAAACAGAACATTCATTGAGCTTAAAGGATGAGGAGATACCTTTTCTTGAGGAAGATGAAAACAGTTACTCAGAGGCAATGATATCTGAGCTATCTTACAAAAAGAGTATGCTGGATGGAGGGAAATGGAGGGAGACAGGGAAAGAAGAAGCCTGGATAAAAGAATAATGTATGTCAGGTCTCCAGACTTGAAGGAGAAAGACTTAAAGTTCAGCAGGGTTAGAGTATGGTAGGGAGTGGGGTGGAAACAAGGACAGAGAAGTTTGGGCCAGATTATGAGACACTTGACAGCCATATTGAGAAACTGGGAATTTTTCCAGAGAAAAATGAGAAGATGATATAAGTTATGGCAACTAGGAGTAACACAACTGTACTTTTGTCTCTTAAAGGAAACAAAGGTTCTTGTCACCCAACTTAAATGAGGACTGATTCAACTAGTCCTAGAGTATGAGTTTACTCAAATCCTTCATGATTAATTCGGAAGTTGGTTGAAAGTAAGATGACCAAGGTACCTTGGTTAAGCAACTGCTTCTGGCTCAGGTCATGATCCTGGGATCCTGGGATCAAGCCCCAACTTGGGCTCCCTGCTCACCACGGAGTTTGCTTCTCCCTCTCCCTCTGCTCACCACCCCATCCCCCCCAATTCGTGCTCTCTCTTCATTCTCTCAAATAAATAACTAAATCTTAAAAAAAAAAAAAAAAAAAGGAAGAAAGTAAGATGACCAACTTATACTCCAGGACCTTCTCGGCTTTACAATGAAAACTTCTACCTCCTCCTGGGAAATTTCTCAGTCTTCATCAAACTGTGATTTAATAATTTAACAATGATAAATCCATCTTGGGACCCATTCAAAAGTAATTTTATACCAAAACACTAAAAGAACTTCAATTCAAGATTGTTTCCCCATAAAGATGGTCCAGCTGCATAAACAACCAAAACAGCATTTCAAATGGACCCCAATGTGTTCACAATGTTCAAGGAACATGGAAAGTATAGAATATGAAGTCCATTTGTTTGGGGGCACTTATATAATATCTTTCCTCCAAGGAAAGAGCAAGAACACTTTCATACCATCAGCAAAGTGTTGCTGCCAAGTTTGGTTTTTAATTTACCTCTTTGATTAAATAAATAAATAAACACAGTAATGACCTAAAAACTAATATTTAAATTTCTAAAGCACTTATTTTTTACTGTTTCCCAGGGAATTTGTTTTATTTTAGAGGCATTCAGCTGTCTGTATGTTAAACTGAGAGGCAGAAGAATATGACAGAAGTTTTGTTTTTTTTTTCCTAAAACTTTGTTGGTATATTTTGTTTTATTAAGGGTAGTATTTCCCCTTAAAATTTTAGTGACTTAAGTGTTATATTAAATCATAATAAGAGTATGTATGTGTGTGTAAAAGTTTTAAATTATTCACATAAAAAGTCTATATTAAGGAATTAGATAATTATATTTTAAAAGCACAGACAGAACTATTAAATATTATTATATCTCACAGGTAATAAGCAGTAAAAAGTATAATATACTGCCATAATATTATTATAGTTGGTGTTAAAATTTTGCCAAGAATTAACAGTACTAAGCAAATTGGAAAACAATAAAAAAGAAAAACTTTTTATAATATGTAGTGAACTATTATGTCTAGAAAATATTAAATATGTGAATTTAGTACTTACAAAATACATCCTAACTGGCCACTAAAAATAATCCTAACCCCTGGTCAAATAGACAGGGAATTTTTGTAAAATAGATTTTTGGGGGGCACGAGCAAATTAGGATAGTGATATTGTATAGCAGTTCTAACTCTAGTTTTTTTCAAAGAAATTTATACACCAAATGAGGGGCTCAAACTCACAACCCCAAGATCAAGAGTTGAGTGCTCTACCAACTGAGTCAGCTAGGTGCTCCTGACTTTAGTTTTAAAGTATCCTTTGTCTCATGGTATGATGGTAAGATCAGAAATTCTGAGGAACATGGAATATCATAATATCCTTTTTTTCCCCAAAGAATATCTACTAATATCTTGAAAGTCACTTGTATCGCGTTGTTAAAGGAGGTCATCAAGAGCACATAACTACTGGCTGATCTGTCAGCTGGACCTGGGCAATCAGAGGCTCCTCACGCTCTCCTCTGTCTTTGGAATATATGTTCTGCTCACTGTTCCCACACTAGGAGCTGTTTTAAAAAAGTAGCCTTGAGAGAATTAGGTGTTATTGAGACCATCTGGACAGTCCATGTGACTGAACCTAGTTAAGGCCTTTGTACAGACTTTTAAGATTCTGGCAGGTGAGTGTGGAGATCTATTTATCTTGTGGCTGCCCAAGACAAGCCTCATATGTAAGCCCCTTTACTAAACTTGCTGCCTACCAACCTGGAGTGGTCTGCCTCTTTCTTCAGTCCCTCCTTGTCCCTCGTGTACCTGGGCCAATTTGCAAACCAAGCATAGAATGCAATTTGCCAAATGCTGGTTAAATTGTGACCAAAATCCCCATAAAATGTATCTTAAAAATGAAATTTAGAACACAAGGCCAATTTGGCAGATGCCTTTGCCCCACTAAATCAGTGTATCACCTAATCAATTTTAATGCCTGCTTATATGTTTGAATGATGCATACATTAGTATTTCATTTATGTGGAAAAGGACTTATATGTGAATATTCACACGATGTTTCAATTTGGATTCATCATGAGTACCTGCCCTAGCACCCATGGAAGGTGTTAGAAAATCCAAGGATGTGTTCAGGTAATGAAGCTGACCTGTGCATGACTTTTGGTAAAGGCCACTCTGCCCAGATCTGCACCTTCATAAACCATGAGCCCTACACCTCCTTCTCGTAGGTTCTGAATGAATTCAAGCCCTTGATGGGACTGAGGGCTAATTCAGCCTCTATTTTCCAGTGAAATAAACACTGTAAAATAATTTGAAATGTTTAGCTTGAAGAAGGCAGGGACATATTACAATGTTCGAGTTGTTAAAGCAGTGTGAAATGGAAGAAAGGCTAGACAGATTCTATTTTTCCAGAATCAGATAAAGGGCAGGAGATCAATTGAGGGGTGGCAATGTTCACTCAGCATAGGTAAGAATCCCAGCAATGAGAAAAATGAGAAGGTATTCTTGATGCTGAAGTCAAGATAAGGATTATCACCAAAGTTCTCATGAAGAGGGCAAATAGCAAGGTCTGAAATCTCTATGGCCCCATCCATCACCCAATTTTAAAAAACTGACATATTTTGATCCCTTCAAGGAGTATTGAAGTGACACACCACATAGGTTTATGTGCTTAGTTGTCGTGTGTCCCTGATATCAATTACAGGAGGAAAAAGAATCACTACCAACAAAGCCTGATACTGCATAATCTGAAGCCTTATGCCCCACTACCATTTTGCCAGTAATAATTTTCAAGCCACCTTTTCTAACAAGTAGATTACCAACCCAAATAAATTGCCTTTGGATCACTATGATTTGCTGACCTGGATCTATTCATTTTTGTTGGATTTTATGTTAACACTCTGTCCAAAAGCCATTATTTCGATATGCTGTTTCTCAGCAACTACTCTATCATTCCCTAGATGGGGTGTTGTTACATTTCTGGATGAAGAGCAGTGGTCCCTGTTTTATATTTAAGCATAATTTTGTCTTTGACAATTACCTGGGCCAAATAGGGTCACATTATGTGGAAGGACACCTGCAGGCTGCCAGTGAGCTATTTGCCTGCCTAAGAAGTCCCTAATAGTTTTGGATAGATTCTGTGGAATGTGATCCCTGAGTACCTTACACTGTCAATTAAAGCTGAATTAAAACAGGGCTCAGATCAAATTTCTACTCGGTGACAGGGAAAAGCATGTTTCCCATGTCTGGGGTGAACAAGAATGGTGAGAATGAAGAAAACTTCCTCTCTTGCCCCACATGTGGATTATGGCACACCTATAATAATAAGAAGAAGAAAAATATAGCTGATATTTGCTGTATAGTTATTATGTGGCAAATACTATGCCGAGCACTTTCTTCCATTCAGATGTTCATTCAACAATATTTCCTGATTGCTTTCCTTTGCCTGACAGTGTTCTCAGCACTGTAGAGTCAGTGGTGAATAGGACACAAATAATTCTTGCCATCATGGAGCAGATGGACTGTCGGGGAAACAGAAAATAAATTAGAAACCAAAGAAATAATGTAATCCTGGGAAAAGTGCTATGAGTAAGGTCAAGTGGATGCTATGTGATAGAAAAAACTAAGAGGAAAATGGATGGTCAGGAGAAGCCATCAAGGTGGTGACACGTAGGATGAAGAGTCAGCTGTTATCAAGAACCTTTCAGACATGGGAGAGGGCAGACACCAAGGTCCTGAGCAGCAAAGAAGACCTTGAAGCTCTACATGCATCATTTTGCCGTTTACTCCCCAAGCAATCTTACTACGTGGGCATCATTCGCCCCGTTGAATGGATGACAAAACCGATGTAACTTGCCCAAGTTCATACAGATAAGAAGTAGTACAGTCAGTATTTCAACCCCTGTCTATAATTATTCCGTTTTAAGAGAAGCATATTACCCACATTTCCCTAGTACTTTTTCTTTTTGCACTTGACAATATATCCTAAAGATCTTTACAAATGGAAGTGGTTAAACTTCACCTTTTTCTCCCCTAATGTCTTTACGAACAGATACACCCATTTATTAGTTTCCAAAGGTTGCTGTAAAAATATGTCTCACACTGAGTGGCCCAAATAACAGAAATGTTTTGTCTCATGGCTCTGGAGGGCAGAAGTCTGAAAGCAGAGGATTGGCAGTGCCAGTTGCTTCTGGGGGCTCTGAGGGAAGGACCTGTTGCAGGTCTCTCTCATAACTTCTGTTAACCTCAGGCAGCCCATGGCTTATAGATGGCTGTCTTTTCCCTGTGTCTTCTCAGATTGTCTTTTCTGCTTTAAAAAAAAAAAAATATATATATATATATTTATATATTTATTTATTTATTTATTTGAGAGAGAGAGAGCATGGACACATGAGCGAGGGGAGGGGCAGAGAGGGAGGGATTGGGAGAGAGAGAATCTCTCAAGCAGACTCCCCACTGAGCATGGAGCCCAATGTGGGGCTCAATCTCATGACCCTGAGATCAGGACCTGAGCAGAAACCAGAGTCAGACTCTCAACTGACCGAGACACCCAGGCTCCCTCAAATTTTCTGCTTTTTATAATACCAGTCATATTGGATTAGAGCCCACCCTAATGATGTCACTTTAACTTGATTTCCTCTTACTCTAACTTGATAGGTAAAGACCCTATCTCTAAATAAGTTCACATTCTGAGGTACAGGGGGTTAGGACTCCAACATATCATTTTTGGAGGACACAATCCAGTCCAGTCCAGAACAGCCCATATATATTATTTTACATTAGTGGGGCTATTTCACCTGCTGGGGTGCTTTTGTTTATTAGTATCTAATGTTCTCTTATTTATTGTTTTATTTCCTCTTCCAACTACATTCTGTATCACAACCAACATACCATCGTGCTAGGCTAACTCATGTTAGCACCTGGTTTATAATTTTCTTACTTATCTACACATGTACATGGATACGTACACACAAATATATGTGTATAAGGAGATGTTTCTGTGCTTTATAAAATATGAATTACATTATAAACACTAATTTTCATCTTACCTTTCTAACAATACTAGTCATAGAGGCTTATTCAAGTCAACTTGTATAACTTAATTAATTCTTTTAACAGCACTAAAATGTTCTAAAATGTATATGGACCATAATTCATTCGTTCTACCATTTTCATTGGTTAGGCTTTTTCAAGGACTCTGCAGTACTCTTTCTCTCAGTCTGAGCTTTGTATGGTTTATAGCTCCCAAAGGGATAAGCAGGTTGGATATGTAACCGGGTGACTGCCTGTATAACCTATCATCAGGAATCGGCCATCCCTGTCCTCAATCAAGCTCAACACAACATTACTTACACCTTTAAATGTAGCCATTCACTCTATAGTCAACTAATCTTCCACAAAGCAGAAAAGAATATCCAATGGAAAAAAGACAGTCTCTCAAACCGGACAGCAACAGGCAGAAGAATGAAACTGGCCCACTTTCTTACACCATACACAAAAATAAATTCAAAATGGATGAATGATCTAAATGTGAGACAGGAAACCATCAAAATCCTAGAGGAGAACCCAGGCAGCAACCTCTTTGACATAGGCTATAACAACTTCTTAATAGACACATCTCTGGAGGTAAGGGAAACAAAAGCAAAGATGAACTATTGGAACTTTATCAAGATAAATGTAGCCATTCAATGAGGGCGTTGGGAATCAGTCTTTCTCCTCATCTAACTGGTTCATGAAATCATTAAGAATAGAGATTTAAAGACTATCTTCATGATCCTCAGTTTCCTCGTCTTTAAATACAGGTAATACTGCCTCCTAGGTTTGTTAGAAGAACTGATTTCAGGAAACTTTTTCCACAGTCAGCATGATGAGTCAATAGTAAGCATTCAGTAACTATGATCCCTTTTATTATCATTATGCATACTTTCCCTTTCTTATTTTGACCAGCTTTATAATCCCATCAACTGACTTTTTATAATTATTTAATGGTATTGTGTAAGAGCACAACTCAATAGTTCCCTCATCCCAGTGGTGCCAATAGAATGTCTTTGCTGCTGAATTTCATCACTGAGAAGTTTGCTGTGAAAAAAGGCAGAAAAGTTGAGAAAGATGGCTGAGTAGGCAACAACTGAAGGTTCTCCAGTACCAACTGCCATTAACATGGGAACAAAAACTGTGGTTGAAAAACACTGGAAAAGGAATCAAAGTATTTAATGATGCCCCAAATCAAAAGTTTTATACCATTAAATTGCTTTTTCTGTGTTATATTATTATGAAAATACCTTGACTTGGAAGCATCAAAGAATAAAGCAAGGACCTCTAGAGTTAAAAAATAAATAAATAAAGGTATTTGCCAAGTAAGAGAAGATTACTGAAGAAATTCACTGTGCAGTCTGTCAAGAGGGAAAAAACTAGGGTTTTAAGAATTAGAAAGGGGGTTTCACTGTGGTTATGCTTATCAGGCATCGAAAACACTTGAATGGCACAGAATAAGTCTAGAAGTCTATCATGTTTGACTAAATAATTTTCACTGTTTATTGGTTACAAAAGGATCTGTTTGATCTAGTAAGAGTCTGGTATAGGGGGCCATTTAAAATGCATGGTAGTCTATTAGTTCAGGTGATTAGGGTCATGGTGATAAAATACAATATCTTATTTTGATATCATCTTAGCAAGTGTGCCTGTACTTTGAAGATACTCATTTTTCAGGAGAAACAAAGAGTCCAATTTCTAAATATTCATTGTGTCTATTAATATGCCATCCCTACTTTTAGATCAATGATAAAAGTGCTAACCCATTTAGAGTATGGTTTAAAAATTATCTATGGATTCAAGCCTATATCTGGGATTTTTAAAATCTTTAAATTATTTTGAGTAGACTGGATAGCTATTGATTTATATTTTAATATTCTAATCCATGACAGGTATTCGGAAATGCAATGCAAAATATTACTTTCAGTGTTTTTGACACTCTTGAAAAGATATGCCATATAGTAACTCAAAAAGAAGTCAAAGTTATAAAGCTATGTAATTCAGTATCTCTGACAGGCAGTAGATTAGGGTAACTTCCTGTGACATGCTTAGTCAAAAGGAAACGGGTATAAAATGTGGATGTCTGAGAGTAGGAAAATGAATGCAAGAGAATAAAAACTCAAGTTTTGCAAGCTAAAAGGCTTGCAAAACCCTGCACAGCAATACATGTGTGAGAAATAATTTCTATGAGATGAAACAGTGAAATATTTATAGCAGAAGCAACTTCTGTATATTTAAAAATATTATCGGCAACAATAACTCCCTTAAACCCACATTACTGTATTTTTCATTCAATTATGTATCTTTCTGGTCTTTGTGTCTCACTAATCAAATATAGCCTTTCATGGGGCATAATCTTTCCTTAGCCAACTTAGGGTGCTCAATGCCAAATGAGAACCTAACTGAAGGAGTCATTTCATGCAGGCCTTAGGATAGTAATGCTATTTTGGTCTTCAGAAAAATCAGCTAAAGATAGTCTCAAATTTTAGAGACAACATCATGAGCTTATGTTTTTCCAGTCTTCATTTAGAAATAGAACATTCTAATATTTCATTCTCTTTTGCGTTATTATATATGCCAAGATCTATGAATATAAAATGAACAGCATATCCGAAATAACAATGACCAAATACAAATACACTTTGTCTTTCAATTTTTGCTATTTCCTAGAGAACACAGTCAGCAGAAGCATCCCTGTTCTTTGTAAAGGTTCTTCTCAGTAAATGAGAGTGGTGGGTGCCAATTCAGCTCAAGGGGCCTCCTGTGATAGGGAAAGCTACAGCAAGAGAAGAATTCCATTAACAACTCCTCAATATTTCATTCACAAAGAGAAATTACTTTTTTGGCTGTTATTCCCATATTTAAGCATATTTTACCACTGAGCAGGAGAGGGGATAGATTTTTTTTTTTTATGAGGCATCTATAGAGACTGAAGAATTGGCTATGAGTTTGTTTCTGTCAGGCTATTTCTGAGAACATCTCCAGGTCTCTGTTGAGGCATCGAGAGAGCCTTTCCCCTCTCCAACATGTATTAGGTGGAAGGGATTCTTCAACAACATTTCAAAAGCACAGTCTCTGAGGCAAGGGGATGTTACTCCGATTTTTTTAGAAATTAAGGAATTTTGCAAAGGAGTTAATGGTGGTAAGGAAGAAGATGATACATACAATGTCTTAAAGTGTCAATATCTAGACAATATCAGCAGGGAATTCCCTCAATCAACAGGAGGAGGATCACAGAAAATGGGCAAAGGAAACAGACACACAGTGTACAGAAGAAGAAACCCAACATGCTCATAAGGATTTCTAAAGACATTCAAAATCATTGGCAATCAGAAAAAGGTAAAAAAGATATCAATGAGGTATCACATTAAACCTTTAAGTTGGCAATCGTTAGAAAGTTAGATATTGCCCAGCACTCGTAGGGATATGGAGACCTTCACCTTATGAACTGCTAACGAGAGTGATGACAACTGGTGCAGGAATTCTGGAAAGAAATCCAGCACTATCTGACTATATTCACATATAGAATATATAAATATAATAGTATATTTACATATGTATATAAATATATTTATGTATTTAGGTATTTGCATATTAAATTTTTATATATCACAGTATACCAGTTCAGGATGCATATCCCAGAAAAATTCTGACACTCCATAAGGATTGGTTCAAAGCATTGCTTGGGTTGGTAAAGGTTTGGAAGTAACCTGAGTGTCCATCATGGGGAGAGAGGATAGGCAAAAATGGTGTTGCACATCACAGAAAATTATTCAGTAATTAGAAGGTACACATTTTTAATAACCTTGGCAATATAGTTTATCTTAAAAACTTAGTGTCTATTGGAAAAAAGTAAGATACAGTATGAAACCTACAAGATAGCATTTATATGAATTTAATAGACATGAACATAACACTTGACAAAAATATATGTATATTAAAGGATATCCTTTAAACACATTGAAACAGCTGTTTAAGGGAGTATGGGGTTTTTTAAAATACAAACTTTATAGTGAAATGAGATGTATGAATAACCGAAAGATAGATGTCAGGCCCAGAAGACTATATATAACACTCTGAAATCTTTTACACTCCTCTCTAAAATCTACCTCTTTTCCCTATTTCTCCAACCACAGTAGTTTTATAAAAAAAAAAAAAAAAAAGTCCTTGTGGATTGGGGGTGGGGTGGGGGTAAGCAGAGAATGTGTGTCTGCAGAACAGGTGTACATGGAGATAGATTAGGGAGAAAACCAAGGAACCTGGTGCCTGCCTCCAGGGACTCACAGCTAAGCAGCCGTGCCACGTCCAGAGATTTCACCTCATGGTTGAAGAGACCCCGGTGCTCCCGGCTCAGCCGGCCCTGGGTTATGACCACAAGCTTGGGAGCAGTAGGGGCCACAGAGGGATCCTGACTGGTCACAGGAGGATCCTGACGGGTCAATGATGATTTTAAATCATCATAAAAATCCAGATCCCTTCCTAGAACAATCCCAACAGTTACAAAGAATTTGGATTGGTTGGTTATTTTCCTTTAAATAATATTTATCATAATTATCACTAGTCATATTAGATAGTGCATATTCTCTACTTGTGATTTGAGTAATCAACAAAACAGGATTTTTTTTAAGAAAAATTAGGACTTCCAGTAAACTTCTGTTTCTCACTTATTTACATGCCTCATATTCCTTAATTTAGACCTTTTTCCCCTTTCAAGTCTAGTTCTAGTCTCGCAAAATGGTCACCATCTCTGCTGAAATGGATCCCCTCAGATCAATCATTTTTGGGATGTGTATGTGAGTGTGTGATTGTGTGAGAGCATAATTTCACACATACACACACACTCACTACATATCCCTGTACCCGTCAAAGAATACTATCTATGCTGAATCTTTATCATCCTTTAATAGTCTAAATAGGGCTAATAGATCGGCACCCCGGAAATACAATCCAGCAGCGAACTATTTTTCTCCTCCAACCCCAGCCGTTTGGGAGGAAACATGTTTATGCATGAGTGAGAAACGGTGTATGCGGTATTCATGTGTGCATGCGTGTGTGTGCGTATACGTGTATGCACAGAGTGGATGTGGACGGAGACATGTGTGTATGTGGAAACCAAGCAACATCAGAGTTTTTAAAATGTATTTGCAGGGGAACCGGGGTGGCTCAGTCCGTTAAGCATCTGCCATCGGCTCAGGTCATGATCCTGGGGTCGTGGGATCGAGTTCCGCATCAGGCTCCCTGTTCAGCAAGGAGTCTGCTTCTCCCTCTCCCTCTGCCCCTCTCCCCCTCCCTCTGCCCCTCTCCCCACCCCCTCGTGCTCGCTCACTCTCTCTCTCTCTCACTCTTTCTCTCAAGTAAATAAATACAATCTTTTTAAAAAAAATGTATTTGCATAGCTTCAGGGAAGCATACACTCTGCTCTTAAAACAGCCGCTGTCCCTCCCTTTAGCTCATTTGTAAAGCGCCACCCTGTGACACCCAGCCTGGCCCTAAAAGGTGTTAATTAGACCTCATACCCCAGCCCCACTGTACTGCTCTGCAGGGGTCTCCCGGACACTTTGAGCACATGTAAAGATCTGAGGGGAGACCGCTGAGCAGGCAGAAGCCCGAGTGCATTGGACAAACTGAGAGCCATCCGTCCACGTTCCCATCAGACTAAAGAGAAAGACACAAGCTTCTTGAGGGAGCTCCAGTTCTGCCCATTACAAGTTGCAGAAACAAGCATATGGGACATGGCTTTCATCACATTTTGCTTGCTTGGAGAGCACGGCAAAAGAAACAGAAGAGCAAAAGGACAGAACCTAAGATCCTTTTTTTTTTTTTTTCTTCACTTTGAGCCATTTACAAAATGACACATCACAAGAAGATAGGAGCCAATTTTCAAATTTGGATCCCTCGCCAGCTCTCCATACACAGTCCGTAGAAAGCCTTCTTGCCAACTTTAAGGGATTTATTCTGCGGATGAAACCTTTCCAAATGGACAGATGTATGCACACTGTTTCATGGGCCGATACTAAAATCAAAACTCTGTCTGCAGAGTCAAAAGCAACGAAACTGTGTTGCAAATGCTGATTAGGGTAGGAGGCAGTGCAGGTGGCCATGGAGGGTTAGTGCAAAAGGCACCATTGGATGGGTTTCTCTTCAAATGGAGAGCCCAGCTTTGTCAGCAGAGACCCTGTGGATCTGCACAATGGCAGGTTGTAGGCTATCTTATTTCTGTTTAGGGATAAGTTTACACCTATGCAGTGTAGATAAGGTTAGGCAAATTTACGTGAGAAGAATCACATCCAGTATTATCATATTCCTACTATTGTCCAGTTTGCAGTTTGCCATCCAGAGGAATAGGAGAAAGGAGGAAAGGATTCATGATAAAATAACCAAATTTTAAGAATTATACTTAGAAGAGAGCTTTCAAAGTTATATATTTAAGTAGATAAATGCTGATATGTGAACACATCATTGCCTTTAAAACCACCCATTTGTTAAACTCTATATGTCTACTCATTCAATTAACCTCTATTAAGTGTCTATTGTGTGGCAGTCACTGTATTAAGTCTCACATGTGAGTGTGTGTGTATGTGTGAGAGAGAGAGAGAGAGGTCACATTTAATGTTACAACAATCTATAAGGGGTTTTTGAAACGCCTTATGGGAAAGCATTAAATTTGGGAATATGTTGCACCATCTCATTATTCTTTAAACCATCAGTCAGAGTTTATCGAGAAGTAACTACACCTAGGTGTATAGGTATATACCCACAGAAAAGAATCATATGTCCCCACATAACATGCAGGTGTTCATAGCAACATTGCAAATAATAGGCCCAATTGATAACATTAGAATGGATACGTAAATTATAGTTTATTTAAAAATGAAATACGCTACAACAATGAAAATGAGCAGACTCCAGGTACATGCAATACTATGGATGAACTTTATAGAAACAACAATCGAGTGAAAGGATATGCGCTATATGACTCCATTTACACAAAGTTCAAATACAAGCTAAATTCATCAGAGGAGGTAGAAGCCAGAATAGTGGTTACTGGGGATGTGCCTGGTGCCTGGATGGGACCCCAGGTGGAATGTGAGGTGCTGCTAATATTATGCTTTTTGATCTGGGTACAGGTTATATGGCACCTCCTTTGTGAAAATCTGAGCTGTACCTTTCCTCTGTGCATTTTATACTTCAACTAATTGTGTACATAAAGGAACCACCTCTATAATATTAATGGTGAGAAATACTTGCTGTGTAATATTCAGTTGAAAAAATGTTACAAGCTTACTGTGTGAATACAAGTTGGTAACTATATCACCGTGTCCTGGCAGAGAACACAGAAAGTGATGAGAAGATGTTAAGGTGTTGAAATTAAGATCAGTAGTCCTTAGAAGACAAAATTGTTCCATAAAGCAGTTTTCTTTTATATCTGTACAGTACACATTTATCACCAATGTTGTTTCTGATCACATAAAATATCAGCAATCCTCCCTGATCGGTTATTCACATGACAGCGGGTGTCTCAGGCCCAAGAATGGGGGTCGATGACTCCTTTTCTGGCACTAAGTATGAAACAAGAATGAAAACATGCACACATGCACTAGAACAGTTTACATTACTCATAAAATAAGGTGGGACTTTCACAGGAGAAGCAAAATCTATAATCTGTACAGAAGTTTTTGTCCTCTAACATTTCTAAAAAGAGATAAATCATGCTATTTCAAACTCTAAACTGAAAATGAAAAGTTGTGTCCTTTTAAGTTCCAGATACGAGCACAAAGCAGTAATTTGAACACCAGGTGGCAATTTGGTATCATCACAGTAGTGTATAGGAAGATAAATTCTCCAGTTACGGCTAAAAGTGACTCCTCATGTTCATACAAGGGCATGCCAGAGAGAAGATCTTGTTTTTCATCCCCTTTTGTTTTCTATGCCTTCTTCTAATTTATGTTCAGAGAAAGAGTTCAAGCAGACTGTGAAATTGAGCAGGACATCATCATAAATATGGGGGCCTACCAATGCTATATGACATTCTTTTCCTTTTTCTTTCCTTAATTCTAAGTGTACTGAGTCCTAAATTTTACGCATAAAGATGTCCCCAGTAAATTTATCCCTGTCTGTTTTACTCTAATCATGCTTTTCCCTTGGCTTCTTTCCCATTAATGTAGAATGTAAAAGAATCCTACTAAACTGGTTTAAGCAAAACTGCAGAATTTACTGGTGAGCTCTAGAGATGTCCCATGGAAGGAAGAGCAGGAAGTCCATCTGGCCTTGAAGGAAAAGTGGAGACAGTCACATGAGAGTCTGGACCCTTGGCCCAAACTCTCCTCTGTTATCCTTCATATCTGCTTTGCTCTACCCATTTCATTCTTCCTCTTTCCCCTTTCCTTTCTCTTCCTCCTCCGTTTCTCCTTCATCTCCTCCCCCTCCTACCCCACCTCCTTCCTCCTCCTCCCTCCTCCTCCTCCGCTTCCTTCTTCTTTCTCTCTCTCTCTTTCTCTTTCCTGTTCTCTGAAATGGCATACATATGAACCACATAAGGCTGCCACTAAGACTTCAGCTTCATATTTGCAACTAGTTGGCTATAAGCCCTGAATCCCGATTCCAAATTAATGTTAAAGGTAATCTGATTGGTCCTATTTGGTTCTAGTGACTTGGAGTCGTGGAAGGTGCCTTTTTGGGAAAGAATACATTGAACTCTAAGACCATGAACTTTCAATGTTTTTAAACAGTAGACTGGGGACACCACCCTAAAACACCTTTCCAATTCTCAAGGAAAAAGAAAAAGAAAACCCAGATTGAACCCTATGAAATTCTCTTAGGCATGTCCAGGGCAGTGTGACCACCACGGGCATGACTGGAATCCTGAATATAATGGCAGAAGAATCAGTACTGAGAACACACATCATATTGCAATTTCATCTGGTTGTATCCTGTCTGAACCTTCTCATTGCCCTCAGAATGAATTCCACATGGCCGCCAAGTCCTGAAGTCTTGATGCTGTATGGAGTTTTGCCTGCCTGTCTAACTCTTCTTGTGTATCTCTTTGCTTGTTCGCTGTGACTCACTGACCTTTATGTACCTCAAACATGCCAAGATCCTTTCTATCTTAAAGACTCTGCCTCTGATGTTCCTTATGCCTCATAATGGCCCCCACCACCTTTTCTTCACATAGCTGACTTTCTCTCATCAGATTTCTTTGCTCATGCTGCCCATAGCACCACTTTTTTTTTTTTAGACTTTATTTATTTATTTGACAGAGAGAGACACAGCGAGAGAGGGAACACAAGCAGGAGGAGTGGGAGACAGAGAAGCAGGCTTCCCGCTGAGCAGGGAGCCCGATGCGGGGCTCGATCCCAGGACCCTGGGATCATGACCTGAGCCGAAGGCAGACGCTTAACGACTGAGCCACCCAGGCGCCCCCATAGTACCACTTCTTAGCGTTGTTCTTTCTTACTCTCTTCCCTGAACATAAGTGTTTTGCATATACTATGTTCAAATTCACCTTTGTAATTTTTGAAGAACATATGCACCCACGTGAGTATTGTCCACTCAGATTAGAGAAGGCCACAATGCAGGACACTGAGAAGGGAGATTAAAAACAAAGCTGAAGTTTGGTTCCTCAGTTTACCATTAAAATGCCATTTAAAACTTTTGAAGTGCCAGGTTCAGAATTCAAGGTGGGCCTTCATGTCTAAATTCAATCATTCATATCATCTCCACTCCAGAGGGCTACAAACTAAGTGGAGACCCAAACATCAGCTTTATCAACGTCAAAGGTATATTTTACATGGGTCCAAATGGGTTTCCTTGCTTTTTCCTGATTAAATTAAAGACTTATCCAGCTAGGTTCAAGCTAAGATGCTAGAACTGGGAGTGAGTCAAGAATCTGAGCTGGCCTAACAGAAGAGTGAGAGAGGGAATGAGTAGAAATATCAGAAATCTGTATTTCAGTAACACTCCCTCCTTCTTAGAAATATGAGAAGTGGGAGGAAAAGTTGGGACAATGTGACTTTTTTTTTTTTAAGATCTTATTTATTTGAGAGAGAGAGAGAGCACAAGCAGGGGGAGCGGCAGGGAGAGGGAGAAGCAGGCTCCCCACTGAGCAGGGAGCCTGACGCTGGACTCAATCCCAGGAGCCCGAGATCATGACCTGAGTTGAAGTCAAACGCTTAACCAGCTGAGCCACCCAGGCTGCCCTTAAAATGTGATATCTTTATTTGAAAAATAGTTTCTTTAGAGCAGTATTTCTTTAGCAAAGTGTGGTCTCTGGACCAACGACATCGGAACCGCTTGGGAGATTGCTAAAAGCATAAATTATCTATCAGGCCTAGCCCTATACCTACTAAATTAGAAACTGAATCTTTAAACAAACCGAGGTGACTCTGATGCATATGCTAAGGTTGGAAACTACTGCTTTAGAGCCACATATTTTTTCTGCAGGATATTCCTGGACTGTATAATTATCTTGTCTATAGCTAACATGTTTCAGTAAAGCTGGTTTAAAATTGGGAAATAACATGCATCCTTGTACTAATCTTTTTTTTTAATAAGAATGCAAAGCATTCCTTTTTAATGGGGAAAAAAGCATGAATTACCATCCTATAGAAACAGCTGTCGATCGCCTAGGGAGACTTCTGTTTAGAAAAGTAAAATTCCATAACAGAACAAGTACATTGTTTAGGCAAGGATGAGCACAGGGAATCATTTGCTGGTGCATTTCTACATAAATTACATTTGTTTATAATATTAATCAATCCACGGCATTAAATATTTCACTTTCTTGGGAACGCTAGAAAAAACCACTCCATCAAAGATGTGATGTAAGGACAGAAACGTTGGAAAATTGTGCAGAGTACTCAAACTGATGAAATTTCTAAATATTTTAACACGGAAAGATGTATAAGTCAATATATACTATCTATATTGACTATAAGTCAGTATACCCTCTGAGGCCCATTATGCACTGGCACATTTTATTCTGCTACTTAATAGCCAGAACTTCCATCTAAACCTGCGATATTATTAGGTCTCATAAATTAAGTGGACTAGGGCTGGTAAAATACTCAAACACATCTCTCTTCACATGGTGATCTAGTTCATCTTTATCCTTTTCCCTTTCATTTTAAAGACATAACCTATTGCAGCTGCTCTGGATGCCTAGGAAGCTATGTATTAATAGTTAAAAAAATAATGTCCTTTAGATTTCTAATAAGGTTAAAAGTCTACTTCAGTGTTGCTTGCAAAAATAAACTATATTCTTATTGCATTCATATATTTATATCCTTTTCACTCAAAACTAATTTTATAAATTTATACATGCATATCTACTCAATCTCATTAAAGTGAAACATGATGATGCGAAAGAGGCAAATATTAGTAATAGCGTAAGGTACTCAGAAGGATTGGGGTTTAATACTGATTCTGACACTTTTTTAGTCTCATGACCTTAGTCTGTTTACTTAACCTCTGTGAGTCCAAGGTTTTCATTTCTAAAATGAAAATTTTAAGTGTATAAAATTTATAGGACCATTAAGAGTACATCAGAAGGCTAATTGCTCCTTATGTAACCCATCTCAATGACACTCTTCTCCCCATACACAAAACAGTCACGAAATGCTTGTGCAACTTTCTTCTGGAACCAGTGAAGGAAAATGACTTTCTGTATGTGTGCTCTCTGGGCAAAGAACAGAACCAACAGTATAGGAACAGAGAGAAGCATGAGGATGTTAACTGTAAGAAATCCTAGAAAATGTAGTGAGATTGTGTCTGCTGTCAGGCCACATACATTATAGTTGGAAACAAATCTAACCAAATTTCTGAGGGGGCTGGGAAGCACCAACTGCCCTCTGAGTCACATATAATAATAAACTGCGGGGTGCCTGTGTGACTCAGTCAGTAGAGCATGGGACTCTTGATCTTGAAATTGTGAGTTCAAGCCCCATCTTGGGCATAAAGCTTACTTAAAAAAGTTAAATTAAAAAGACCAGAAATAACCTGAATGTTTAACAATAGTAGACCGATTAAATCAACTGTGGCTGAGAGTACAATTGAATACTACATACACATAAAGATGAATGGTATGCTGAAATAAAATGCTAAGTTAAAAAAATATCCAAGAAATGTGTGCAATAAACTCAGATATGTATTAAGTTGTTATAACATCAATGTGAAACAGTGGTATGAAGATGTATCCACATCATGTACCTCTCATATGAAACAGACAGACATGCTATTCTTGATGAAAATACGTAAATACAACCGACTCATGAGAAACACCAGATGAACTCAAATTGAGAGACATTCTCTAAAATAACTGACCATTTCTCATAAAAAATATGAAGTAATAAAAGACAGGACTGAGAAACTGTCCCAGATTAGAGAATACTAAGGATATACAACAACTAAAAGCATTATGGGTCCCTGGATCATATCCTAAAACAGAAAAAAGACACTGGGAGCAGAGGATCGCTAAAATTCAAATATGTCATTTAGCTAATATATTATTGACCTGTTAATTTTTTTGGTTGTGATAATTGTACCATTTTCCAATAATCAGCATGAGAGAACATTAGTAAAAGATATGCATGAACATTCTGTACTATTTTTGCAACATTTCAGTAAATCTAAAATTATTTCAAAGTAAAAACTTTAAAAAGGCATTGCATGTATTATAGATGCTTTTATATGCATAGAATTCTTCTGGAGGCACAATTAACTATTGACAGTGATGGCCTCTGGGAAGTAGACTGACCTGAGGGTTCTGGGGAACAACAGGTATTTCCTTTCATTGTTTATATTTTCTTCCCTTCCTCATTTTTTCCCACGTGCATATATCCTCTTTTCAATAAAATCTAGTTAATCAAAAGTAAAAAAAGCAATGGTTTAGTGTATCAACATTATTTCTTAAATTTTCTTAAATTCTTTAAAAATCAGCTTTGATGGTATTTTAAGTTTGGGTGTCAAAGATTATTGCAATGCCTTTGTAAAAAATACCAAACAAAAACATATAAACTCTTGTTCCGTGTGTGTGTGTGTATATGTGTGTGACTTTGTGTGTGTGTGTGTGTGCAAAAATACAAAAAGATCAAAAGGATGAAAGAACCGGGTGCCTGGGTGGCTCAGTCGTTAGGCGTCTGCCTTAGGCTCAGGTCATGATCCCAGGGTCCTGAGATTGAGCCCCACATCAGGCTCCCCGTTCAGCCAAAAAAAAGGATGAAAGAACCTTAAAAACAATATTGTTTAAACAAATTTTAAAATGTAAACAAACATATGAGTCTCTGATAGTCTTTAAAATATTTTAAATATTGTAAATAAAACCCAAAAGCAATTCTACAAGATGTGACATGGCAATGTAACCAACTATCTATTTGAACTGAAACTACTGGTTTTTTTTGAGCAATTGTGAATCCTAGTTCTCTGGCTATGGGCATGAAATCAGGGTAGGCAGGCCATAAGAATTCATGCCCCAGTGAGGAGCTGATCCTCTTGATGTGGTTGGAAGTGGTGGGGTTCAGAGCAGTTGGCCAAGAAAGAATCTTAAGACATCTTTGGTGCAAAAATGTAGTTTTATCAGGACCCATGGGCAGGACGAGCTGCACTGGGGTTGTGAGGAGTGACTGATTATAGAAGATTTTCTATCCTATGGAGGGAGGGTGATATTAGGACTCAAGGAAATTGAGTCTATAGGTTCCTGGAGATTGCTTTTTTCTTGAAAATCATTAAGACAGCTACAAACTGAGGGAGACTCCTGTCCTGCATGACTGTGATATCAATCAGTTAACTATTTATTTTTCCTTTTCCTTCTTTCCTTTGTCCTAGGGCAGCCAGGAGTGCCTGAAGGTGGTCACCACCTGGGGGCAAGGGGTGGCGAGGGGGTATTAGCTTGTGCTTTGCCCTCAGCTTGCCTTCTGCTCCCTCATCTCACTTTTGAATTGTTACCTAATTGTAGAGGTTTTTTGTTGGTTTTTTTTTAAGATCTACTTATTAATCTGAGAGAGAGAGAGCGAGCACACGCACGCATATGTGAGCAGGTGAGGGGCAAAAGGAGAGAGAGAATCCCAAGCAGACTCCCCATTGAGTACAGAGACAGATTCCACAGGGGGCTCGATCCCAGGACCCTGAGATCTTTACCTGAGCCCAAACCAAGAATCCACCGCTTAACAGGCACCCCATGATGTAGATTTTAACACAACACCCTGTTATAAATGTTTGCTGAACTAATACAGTCATAGAATAATATTTTGTGCATTTTCAATATTTGTCTACTTTTAATCATCCAATCTCAATACAAACAATCTGTGCTTGAGATGTATAAGTTTACACAGCAGAGAAAACCCCACAAAGGCAATTTCTGCAGTGGGGAAGTTAGTAGAAGGTATGAAACAAAACAGAGATCTCTGTTCCGCCGTGTACTCTTCCTGTGTTCAATAAGATGTTCAGGGCTAACTGACACATTGAACACAATGGGAAATGCTGAGTGTTTTGTCTTTATTAGCATATGTAATGCTTCAGTTTGCTGAAAATGTGGGTAATCTGCACTGCACAAAGAGTCTTCTTTTCAAAAATATATGTTATCATTACTTTTTCCAATACTAGAAAGTACTGTTTTCTCTAGTGAATCATAAGTTGTCCCCAATATTGTTCTTCTCCAACAATTGATTTTCCTAAAAAAAAAAAAAAAGTTTTTAAGAGATGTTCTGTCTTGAGCTTAAGATAAAATCCAAGAGTGTTTTCATACTCTGGGCTACTTGTTAAATGGGGCTGAATCAGTACTTAATACGGAGGAACAAACGAAGACAAAGAGGAAAGGACAATATCTATCACACTTCAGTTGCTTAGTCAATTACCTTTTTTCACATGTTTTACCATCTTGAGAAATGAATTTTGCTACCTCTGTCCATAGCATAAAAGCCTCTAAAAGCTTATTTGTAAGCTTTTGTAACATGGATGCTCGGAAACCACAGAGGGAACAACAGTAATGAAGTCACCTGCAAAAATCAATTTCACCCAAAATTTTGGCCATGACTTCCTTCCTCCGGGCTTACTTTTTATTGCACTGTGTTGGAGTATGAAATATATGATAATTTCTTTTATTTTTGTGCATGACATTTACAAAGCGATCAGAAGTAGATGCTAAAGCACTTTCAAAGCAGAAAAGCTCATTTGAGGTTCAGAAAATTTGCTCTTGCAACACGCCCATTTCAAATGTTAAAAGTGAGTTCGTTTACTCGAGAAGATCACTGGGGCCAAAGGTATATTTGCAACGGCAACATGTTATAATCCAGTGATGTGTGGTCTTTCAGAAAAATAAAATGAACCTCCCTATCAGCTCTTTGTGGAGAGTTCTCTCTCTGTATATGCGTTTCTCTTATGTTTGCTGCAAATATTATAAGGAGGTGTCAATTCTGGGTTTCCTTTATCTAGCCACTTGGGAATAAGTTATCATTTTGATGACTTCAGATCATGTGTTTCAGTTGTACATGCTCAATTGCAGGTGAGAAGCAGGTATAGAATAATCTGCCTCTTCTGTTTTAGGATCTTTGGTTTTTCTTTGAGCTTAAAGAGACCTTTTGTGGTAAATGCCCAGTAGTACAACCCCAAAGACACAGATGTAGTGAAAAGAAGGGCCATATGCACCCCAATGTTCATAGCAGCAATGTCTGCAATAGCCAAACTGTGGAAAGAGACGAGATGCCCTTCAACAGACGAATGGATAAAGAAGATGTGGTCCATATATAAAATGAATTTTACTCAGCCATCAGAAACAATGAATACCCAACTTTTGCATCAACATGGTTGGAACTGGAGGAGATTATGCTAAGTGAAAGAAGTCAAGCAGAGAAAATCAATTATCATATGGCTTCACTTATTTGTGGAACATAAGGAATAGCATGGAGGACATTAGGAGAAGGAAGGGAAAAATGAAGCGGGGGAATTGGAGGGAGGGATGAACCATGAGAGACTATGGACTCCGAGAAACAAACAAGGTTTTAGAGGGGAGGGGGGAGGGGGAATTGGTTAGCCCGGTGATGGGTATTAAGGAGGGCACGTACTGCATGGAGCACTGGGTGTTATACAAAAACAATGAATCCTGGATCACTACATCAAAAACTAATGATGTACTGTATGGTGATTAACATAACATAATAAAATAAAAATAAAAAATAAAAAAGAGGGCGCCTGGGTGGCTCAGTTAGTTAAGCGACTGCCTTCGGCTCAGGTCATGATCCTGGAGTCCCAGGATCGAGTCCCGCAGCGGGCTCCCTGCTCGGCAGGGAGTCTGCTTCTCCCTCTCCCACTCCCCGTTTGTGTTCCCTCTCTCGCTGTGTCTTTCTCTCTCAAATAAATAAATAAAATCTTTAAAAAAAAATTAAAAAATAAATAAATAAATAAATAAGAGACCTTTTGCTTCTTGAGTCAAGGACACTGTCTAAAAACCCTTTCTATATGACCTCATCCAGATCCATGAATTCAAATACCCTCTTGATGTTGATGACACCCATGTTTATATTTATACACTGAACGGCTGCTACAACAAAGTGCCATAGACTGGGTAGCTTATAAACAACAGAAATTTTTTTCCCCCTCATAGTTCTGGAAGCTGGAAGCCTAAGATCTAGCAGCATGGTTGGGTTTGGGGGAGGACTCTCTTCTGGGTCGCAGAGAATCCTAATCCCATTCATGATAGCTCCATCATTATTACCTAATTACCTCCCCAGAGCCCCACTTCCTACTACCATCACATTGCGAATTAGGATTTCAACATATGAATTTGTGGGGGGGTGGGGGACACCAACATTTAGTTCATTGCACACACCTGACCTCAATCATTCCTGGGTTCTGTGCTTCACGAGGTCAGAGTCTACATATATTTTTACTGCTATAGCCCCACTGCCACACACCATGTCTACTATATAGTTTGTGCAAACATTTGTAAAATACATTAGTAAATCCACATAAGTCTGGGAGCACCTGGAATGAAGCCAACTGTGAGGTTGAAGGCACAGTTCTCCAGACTGCCAAGTGTGCCTGAGACTTTTAACTCAAATATAAGGAGTCAGGATCCAACCACAAAGTTAGAGGGAGAAATTCATATAAGACCCTGTTCACTTCTGACACTAACTGCAAATTCAGAAGCTTCCCCAAATCAGTCTGTTTTCATGATTCACTAGAAAGCCTCACCAGAATTCTATTCTATTCTATTCTATTCTATTCTATTCTATTCTATTCTATTCAGAGATAATGATCTATTACAGAGAAAGGACACAAATTAGAACTGTCAAAGGTAGGATGCATAGGGTGGAGTATAGAAGGCTTACAAATGTGAAGCTTCTCAACAGAAACTGTCTTCAGCCTTCTTTACCCTCAGCCATTCATAGGTGACAATATGAGCAGAGTATTAACAGTCTGGGAAGATTGCCTGAGGTTCTGTGTTCATTTTTTATTAGGACTTTATTCCGTAGACCTGACTGACTGATTGATTGATTGGTATACCCTGTGTCCAAGGGGTCCACTAAGAGTCACTTCCTTAGTATAAACTATCAGGTGTGCCCTGAGGGGCCCACCATGAATAACAAAGACTCCTATAAGTTCCAAGTTTAAAGGTTAAGGTCAGACCCCTCCTGGGGCAAGGGCAAATTCTTTACTGCCAGTGAGTATATCCATTTTACAGACTAAATAAAAAAATCATATACAGATTTTCCTTGATTGACAATGGGGTTATGTCCCAATAAACCCATTGTAAGTCAAAAGTGCATTTAATGCACCTAACCTACCAAACATCATAGCTTAGCCAGCCTTGCCTACTTTAAACATGCTCAGAACACTTCCATTAACCCACACTTGGGCAAAATCATCTAACACAAAGCCTATCATATAATAAAGTATTGAATATCTCATGTAATTTATTGAGTACTATACTGAAAGTAAAAATTAGAATGGTTGTATGGGCACAGAATGGTTATCAGTGTATCAGTTGTTGACCCTTGTGATTGCTGGGTGACTGGGAGCCGTGGCTGCCCAGCATCACCAGAGAGTTATGGTACAGCATGGCCCTAGCCTGGGAAAAGATCCAAATTCAAAATTCATAGTACAGTTTCTACTGAATGCCTATTACTTTCACACTATCATAAAATCAAAAAATTGTAAGTCATACCATCATAAGTTGGGAACCATCTGTACAATAGTTGGAAAAACTAGAGTAGGAACAGAGGACTATTTGTTCCTAAAGTCTAACTTGTATCTAAATTGGATATTCTCTCCCCATCTTGCTTAACAATTCTACCTCATGAATTTTTTTTATCTTGGTGAATAACACCTCCTTTTTTTCTAATTCTCAATATATGAATGTTGATGTCTCCTCCCCCCCTACTTCTACCTCATTCCCAAGATCCAAATAATTGCTAAGTCACATCAGTTCTATTTGTTTTAGAAATGCCTCTCAAATCTGGCTCTTTTTCTTCACTCTTTACTGCTAATGTGTTAGTTTGGGGTTTTCAGCACTTCTGACTTAAAATCAGGCATGTTGCTTTAAGCAATCTTCTCTCTGCATTATCTACCTACTCATTATTTTCTCATTGGTCATCAGATGGATCTACCAGAAAAGCAGAGGTGTTCACATCACTATCCTTCTTAAAAATTTGCATTGGGTCCCTCAGGCTTGTACATAAAATTCAAACTCTGTGGTATGGATTACCTAGCTTGGAATAATCTAAGCCTAAACTAGAATCCAACCTCCTCTCTTAACTCTCTTCTCCATATACCCTCTGATCCTGCCCCCATGGGCTTTAATCATCACAAGAACACAATAGGATCTATCATAATTTCAAGTTTCTCTCACTAGGTTTTGCAGGAATTGTCCTTGTCTCCTTCTCCACCAGCCACAGTTCTTTTAATTAAGATCTAGTTCAAATGTCAACTCAGTGGTAATGCTCTCATTCACATCTCCAGGCAGAATGATTTGCTCCCTCTTCAGAGCTGTGACTATTTATTGTTCCTATTTCTGTAACAGTTGTCCAAAATACTGTATTTTAATTTTTTGCTGTATATGTCTCTTCAGTTACATTATTTACACTTTATGTACTTTAAGATGGTAGGAACTCTGTCTAGCAAATGACTAGAGAGGGCCTTACACTTGTTGGTGATCATGGTTATAGTTTCTGAATAAATATAAGCCCTTTGGATGAGACACTGTGTCTTGTTTTCCATCACATCTGTCATGGCTAACCACACAGTAGGAGCTAAATAAATTCTTGTTTATTTTATTTTTTTTAATTAATTAATTTATTTATTTGAGAGAGAGAGAGCACAAGGAAGGGGGAGTAGCAGGCAGAGGGAGAGAGAGAAGTAGGCTCCCCACTGAACAGGGATCCAGATGAGGGGCTTGATCCCACTGGAATCATGACCTGAGCTGAAGGCAGACACTTAACTGATTGAGCCAATCAGGTGCCCCAGTAAATTCTTGTTTAGAAACTAAACTTTACAAATGAGTGAGTGAAGGAGTGAATACTCAATCTCCAACAAAATCATCAAATTTGGCATTAAATCACCCAGGTCACTGGGTTTAATAATCTTAATTCTATTTTTTAGGGTTAATGATAAGAATAGCTATCTTAAAATATAGCAAAAGCAGGTTTTTAAAATTAACTTCCTGGGGATAATTCCATGAGTCTTAATAAAATCATATTTAATTCATTTCAGTGTAATAAGTATTTATGTGGGGCATATAATACGTGCAGAACCTTTTCTCAGGCACTAAGTAGTTTTCAAAGATCAATAGCACACAGAGACCCCCTTTAGAAAGCCCAGACTATAACAGTGATGACACAATTAGAGGACCTAATTAGAGGAACATTAGAGGAGCAATGTGGAATTATACTATAAGATGTTCAAAATAGTGTCAGGACTCAGAGTAGGAATAATCAAATCCATTTTGAGGGTCATCCAATACATCATGTCTTGGGGAGGATAAGACCACATTGAAGAAGGCAGAGGTGAGAGAAAAGAGCATTCCTAGGGGCGCCTGGGTGGCTCAGTTGGTTAAGCGACTGCCTTCGGCTCAGGTCATGATCCTGGAGTCCCGGAATCGAGTCCCGCATCGGGCTCCCTGCTCGGCGGGGAGTCTGCTTCTCCCTCTGACCCTCCCCCCTCTCATGTGCTCTCTCTCTCTCTCTCTCTCTCAAATAAATAAAATCTTTAAAAAAAAAAAAAAAAGAAAGAAAGAAAAGAGCATTCCTAAATGAAGATATTCCCGTATGTGGAGGTGAGGAGTGCATGGTGACAAGTAGGCAGTTTGATGGTTACACCGCATGTGTACGTACAAAGTGGCACTTCTCAAAGTGTGGTCTGTGAGGCCATCGGCAGTCCCCGAGACTCTCTCAGGTAATTTGTGAGGTGAAAACCATTTATGTATGCACTATCTTGACATTTTTTCTAATGATACAAAAGCAGTGGTGAGTAAAACTATTGGCTCCTTTGCAGAAATTAATGCCAAATCACCAGACTGTATTAGCTTGTAATTGTGTTCTTTACTGACATACACTCACAGGAAGAAAAACAAAAGAGCTAATTTCAGTTATGTCCCTGGGAGCACCTGGCTGGCTCTGTGGGTTAAGCGGCCCACTCTTGATTTCGGCTCAGGTCATGATCTCAGAGTCATGAGATCCAGTCCCACATTGGGCTCCGTGCATGGTGGGGAGTCTGCTTGAGATTCTCTCTCTCCTCCCTCTGCCCCTCCCCCTGCTCTATCTCTCAAAAAAAAAAAAAAAAAAGAATGCCCCTAAAAAAATAGTTAATTTTTTTAATTTTATTAAATCTTGATTCCTGAGTATGTGTCCTTTCAATCTTCTATTTGACAAAATGGAAAATATGCATGCAGTACTTCCATCTATAGAATAAAACAGTTATCTTCAGGAAAAGTACTTGTGTGGTTCTCTGAGTGAGAGCTGAAGGAGCTGCTTTTCATTTTTTAATATAGAACATATGTTTACTTTAAAAAATGACCAACAAACTACCATTATTCAGCCTTTTCAGTACCTGGCAGATATTGTATCAAAATGAATGAAGTGAGCCTCTTACTTCAAAGAAAACAACAGATAGTGATTATTGCCAGTGATAAAACTTGAGCTTTCAAATGAAAATTAGAATTTTTGAAGCTCATACCTAATATAGATATGCCATACCTAAGCTTCATCACGTCCCAATATTTTCTGATGAAATTGGTTGTTACATTAACTAATGCATGTCTTATACTGTCCAATGAAATGTATCAACCTTTGGGAGACCTTCATAATTTGATGAATTAATATTTCCCAAATATCCAATGCATGGATAAAAGACCCATTCAAAGTACAAAATAGATGCACAGATTTTAAACTAACAGTATGAAGATGTAATTGATATATTTTCCAACCGCATATTGCAATTAACCTTTAAGAAAATACTACTTGTTGGGGCACCTGGGTGGCTCAATTGGTTAAGAGTCTGACTTCAGCTCAGGTCCAGATCTTGGGGTCCTGGGATGGAGCCCCAGGTCAAGCTCCCTGCTCAGAGGGGAGTCTGCTTCTCCCCCTCCCCTTCCCCTGCTGGTGCAGGCAAGCTCCCTCTCTCTCAAATAAATAAATAAAATCTTAAAAGAAAAGAAAAGAAAAAATACTACTTGTCAAGTTTTGGAGTAATATCAAACAATAATAACCACAATTTTCTGAAAAGGCTATCAAAATGTTCTTCCCTTTTCCAACTAAATGTCTGCATAATATCAACTTTATATATTTCAACCAAAATAACATATTGCAACATATTGAATGCATTAGCAATAAAAAAGCCCAGCTGGGTTTTTTTTTTAAAGATTTTATTTCTTTATTTATGTGAGAGAGAGCGTGTGCACACAAGTAGCAGGGGGAGAGAGCACAAGCATAAGTGGGGTGGGGGGGGAGAGAGCTCTCGCACAAGTGGGGCAGAGGGAGAGAGAGAAGCAGACTCCCCGCTGAGCAGGGAGCCTGACACAGGGCTGGATCCCAGGACCCAGGGATCATGACCTCAGCCCAGGGCCAACGTTTAACAGACTAAGCCACACAGGCACCCCCAGCTGTCTTTATTAAACTAGACACGAATAAGATTTGCAAAGAGTTAAACAATGCTGTTATTCTCATGAAATTTTTGACAATATAGTTATTTTCATAAAAATATGTAATTTAAGTTAACATGTAATAGGTTTATTATTTTTAAATGAATTAATAAAGAAATTTAAAATCTTTTAAGTTCTAACATCTAATATGGAAATTATTGATTGATATGACTGAACAAGCTCTTTGGAATCCTCAGTGATTTTTAATAGTTTAATAAAAGGATCTGAGACCCAAAAGTTAGAGAACTATTGGGATAAAAGAATGCCACAAACATTTTTAAGTCATTCTATATATAGAATACCAGCTATATGCCAGGCACCATGGCAGATGCTGTGTTTATACCAGGAAAGCAAACCTAATCTTTGCCCTCCTGAAGTTCAGGTCTAGTGAAATATAAAGACAGTAATCTATCACAAAAATGAATCTGCAATTACTACTAACTGTCACAGAGCAAACAAGCTTTGAATAAAATGTCTGGATAAGGAGAGAGGGGGAAAAATATACTATGTACAAATACTCCTAGAAGCAATAGGAAACTGCTGAAATATTTTTTCATTCGTTCATTTTGCAAGAAATATATTCAACATCCTTTAAACCTTTGTGCATTTTATTTTAAGGTGCATTTATTGTAAATGGCACATGGTTACTTATTTTATCCAGTAATATAATCATTTTTAAAGTGTAGAATCTGTCCACCTATATTCAACGCAATTACTGATAGAATTGATTGTAAATTTACCATCATCTGATTTAATTTCTATTTGTCCCACCTGATCTATCATCTTTTTTTCTATTTTTTTCTTGTCCCCATATGAATTTATTATTTTTATCATTTTTGCTCTCTGTGTTAGCCTGAGTCCCATGCTTTGACTCTATCCTTTGGTAGTAACTCTAGATGAGGGTTTCTCAACCTCAGCACTATTGACAGTTTGAACCAGATAATCCTCTGTTATGAGAGAGGCTTTTCTGGGCATTGTAAGATTTTAGCAGCATCTCTGGTTTCTACCAATTGACAGCCAGCCACATCCTCTAAGATGTGACAATCCATTCTGTCCCAGATATTGTCAAATGTAGCCTGGAAGACAAAATCACCCTTGGTTGAGAACAATTGCCCTTGACTTTTCAAATTTTTAATGTAAGTACTTTTTTTCTTTTTCTGGATGTGCAAAGGCCTTTCAGCATTTATATCTGTGTATCCCTCGTCTTCAATTTTTTGTTACAACATGCCTGTTGCTATTTTCACTATATATTTCAAACTCCATAAGAAATTCTATCTTTTACACCATTGACATTCATTTAGACTTATCCACATTTACTGTTAAATTTCTCTTCGTATCTTCCTGCAACTCTGAGCTTCTAACCATGATCATTTTCCTTTTACCTGTAGAATATTCTGGTTCTTTAAAGATTTTATTTATTTATTTATTTATTTATTTATTTATTTATTTGAGAGAGAGAGTGAGAGAGAACAGGAGTTGTGGGGGGGGGGACAGAGGGAGAGGGAGAGGAAGAAGCAGACGCCCCACTGAGCAGGGAGCCCCATGTGTGGGGCTTGATTCCAGGACCCGGGGACCATGGCCAGAGCCTAAGGCAGATGCTTAACAACTGAGCCACCCAGGTGCACCTATCTTAGAATATTCTTATATTCTTTTGAGTCATATACTGGTAATAAATTCTCCCGGTTTTTGTTTGTCTGACAATTCCCTTATTTCACTGTTATTTTTGGAGAATATTTCCACTGAGTACAGAACTATCAGTTGATAGTTGCTTTTTTAACAATTTAAAATTTCATTTCTTTCACTTTCTTCTTACATTATTTCTGTGGAGAAATCTGCTTAGTCGAATTTTTGCTCTTTAAAGGTAACATTATTTTTCCTCGATGCTTTGGAGATTTTTTCTTTTTTTTTTCTTTTTGGCTTTCAGCAGTTTGACTGTGATAAACCTCAGTGTGGTTTCTTTATATTTATCCAGCTTAAGATTCATAGTGCTTCTTGAATCTGTGGCTTGAAATCTTTTGTCAATTTGGAAAAATTCTTCTCCATTTTCTCTTCGGACATTACTCAGCCTCATTATCTCTCCGTTCTCCTTCTGAGACTCCAATTACATAGATATTTTCACTGTATCTCAGGTGTTTTTACATTTGTGTGGTGTGTTTTCTATCATTTTGTCTCTCCTTGCTGCATTCTGTATATTTTCCTCTGACCTATTTTCTATTTCACTAATTCTCTTTATTTCACTAATTTTCTTTTTGAGTAGAGTCTAATCTGCTGATAAATCCATTCATTGAATTCTTGACACAGTTCTTGCATCTTTCCGTTGTATAATTTCCACTTGGTACTCATATAAAATATGTTCTAGTTTTCTTACAAAATTCCCACTTTTATCTTATTTCTAGAACATCTTAAGCATAGTTATTTTAAATTCCATAACTGATGAACCCATTATCTGGATTATCAGTAAGTCTATTTATATTGTCTAGTGCTTATTTTGATCATAAATCACATTGTCTTGTTCCTCAAATGTCTGTATAATCTTTTTTGGGGTTCCAGACACCACATACAAAACATTGCTTGGGATCATTTGAGGTCTTACATGATGCTATCTTCTTCCATATTTGGGCTGAGCAGTTCTTTACGGTCTTTGTAGCTTTCAGATGCTTTCAGACAATTTTTTTGGTACAGTTATTCTTTTCAAACTATCTGGGGTAAGAGACCAGTTCTCTTTCTTCCTTTTTTTAATCCTTTACAAATGATAGGTGGCCCAGCATTGTGATAACACAGTGTGGAACACTGTGCTGTGTTAGAATGCAGGTGTGGCAAATGGGATCCATTACACAAGTTCAAGAATACCTGAACTAGTCTCTACCATGTACAAAAAGATTAATGCCTTGCATGTGTATTGGGATGTTACAAAAATATTTAACTGCTATAAAAGTTTCCAAATACTCTCAATTTCTGTATTTGGTTTCTTGCTTATCTGTAATAGTTGAGGGACCACATGTTAAGGACACTATTATAGGCCACATGTAGAGATACACGGTTCCAAGAGACAGACAGGAGATCCTGCAGTTAAAGGAAGATGTCTAAAATGAGCAAGACCTACTTTATTTTGAGTCAAAAAGTGTATGCTTCAAACTAGATTAATGTGATTTCAATTTAAAAAAAAAATGGGTAGGGCGCCTGGTGGCTCAGTTGGTTAAACGACTGCCTTTGGCTTAGGTCACGGTCCAGGAGTCCCAGGATCAAGTCCTGCATCTGGCTCCCTGCTCAGCGGGGAGTCTGCTTCTCCCTCTGACCCTCCCCCTTCTCATGCTCTCTCTCTCTCTCTCTCTCATTCTCTCTCTCAAATAAATAAATAAAAATCTTTTTAAAAAATGGGCTAATCTTTAAAGCTTTTGCTCTAAAAAGATTCAGTAAACATTTGCACAACTCTCCCAGTGGTAGAGGAAACACTATGCCTTGAGGATTATTTAAAGCAAACTAAATAATGTCATCTGCATATGTACTAACACCTCATTAAGTCAGAATCTGTGGTAATTTGGCCATGTAAATTAATAGCATAAGAAGAATTGCAGTAAAGTCTTAAAACCACTTAAAGAACTACATTTTCAATCATTCTCAAATACTTGAGAAGCACCTTTTCTCTTATAGAGATAAAGCATATGCTAATTACAAACTCTTTCCATGTATTCTTTACAGCAATTAGCCTTAAGGAAATGGAAGCAAAGCTTAGTAAATTTGTTCTGTTACAAACCCACATGAAATTCATTTAAAAGAAACAGAAAGAAACTTCTTTTCAATGTTTCTACAAATGTAGCCAAAATTTCCACCTCCAAGTTAGTTCAAATTAGAAGCTTTAACTAGAATATTACTATATAAAGTATAAAGTTTTTAGTTAAGTATCTGGGACATCTGTTGCTTTTGTTTGACTAGCATCCTCTATTCTTCCTTTTGGTAATACAAACCCAACTTGCCTTGGGATCTTCTGTAAATTCAAGTGATGTGGGTGACTTGGACCTGACTACTGAATCCACAGGTGATGTGTGAGCCAGGTATGGCCAACCAGAGAACCTCATCTCTCTGACTATAATCGCTGATTCTAAGATGGGCGTGTGACCCACAGTGGGCCAGCGAAAGACATACTCAGAATTTTGCTGGAACTCTTAGGAAAGAAACTTTTCTCTGCAGATATTAACAAAATAGCAGGTTGCAAGCCTGAGACATACATGAACAAATTTCTATCACCTATGGGCAAAGAAGAGCTGAAAATGAAGCTCACATTGAGTAAAAGAGGAAAAGAGTGCCAAGAGGAGGAAAGAGATCAATATTTAATGTTTATTGAAAGCCAGACCCTGAACTAAACTTGTACTGACTAATTTCTATGAGTCAATAAAGTAAATCTATGCTGTCGCTAAAACCAGTTGGGTCATTCTCTTATAAGAGTCTTGACTAATTTCGCTGCGTATTTTGTTATGTGTAGTGGGCCATAGCAGGTACTAAGAATAAAAAGAAGCTCAGAAAATAAAGTCAGGGGAGCCTGGGTGGTTCAGTAAGTTAAGCATGATCCCACTCTTGATTTTGACCCAGGTCATAATCTCAGGGTTGTGAGATTTAGACCCACATTAGACTCCATGCTCAGTGGGGAGTCTGCTTGAGATTCTCTCTCTCTCCCTCTCTCTGCCCCTCCCCCCACCTGTACTCTGTCTAAAATAAAATAAATCTAAAAAAAAAAAAATGAAATGGATGTCCAGGAACCTATAGTATTAAAGCAGAAAAGACAGAAAAGATATTAGTAGTCAAGTCCTTAAAGGCAAGAACTTTTGTTATTTTATATTATCCTGAGTGCCTAGCAGAGTAGGCACTCAATCAATATCTGTTGAATGAATGGATGAATGCATTTGTATTGTGCTACTGTTTTAATAACATTCTTCAAGAGGGTTGAAGATATTTAGAGCCTTTCAACCTATAGTAGAAAGTAATGTCTAAACCCATGTGCATCTAAACCCTTAGAAAGAAAGTTTAAAAGAGATAAACTCTGCCCATAAAATAGAAACTAAGGCAGAGCTTTCCATGTTTGGAAGAAAATTTTGCAGACAAATCAAAACTAGGACACCATACCACCAGGGTGAAGGAAAGGTAGTTATTTATTTCATTTCATTAATCTTCCTCTTGAGCCCCCCTTTAATAGTAGAAGGAAATAAAACTTTAATTTTAATTCAATCAGGATATAATGGAATAATTTAAGACATCTCTTCAAGTAACCCAATCTCTTTAAAATGACTCAATTCTTTTTCTTTTTTTTCAAATTTGGGCCCTCACCCGGCTACCTCTCTTCAAGGAGGCATTTGCACGTTACTATGAGGCTTAAAAAAAAAAAAACAAAAAAAAAACCTCATTCTAATTTTCCCAATTAAAAAATAATTAGCAAAAATGGGGGGTTCCCTGGTGCCTTGCTGGTCCCCAGTTGCGCCCCTGAGGTGTGCATGATCTGATCTTTGTTCATGTACTGCTGGCATTTGCTGCTGACGTCCGCAGTTCCTGTAACTCTCGGTCCTTGTTGCTTAGCTTGATCAAGTCCTGGGGGGTCTCTGCTGCTGCTCTAGCCTCCTCTTCATTCTCCTTTGTCCTGCAAAGCAACTATCGCTGCCATTTTGACCCAGACTCAAGCGGTCCACCCGCAGTGTTGGCTTTGATAAAGGGTCACCCATCTGGTAATCAGTGTTGTCAAGCCTTCAGCAGCCTCGATGTGAATGTTATGGGAGCCTTTGGGAACTTCAGGGTTCCTTCCATGGTTAGGAACACAAAGTCAGTCTCTCCCATTCTATCCAACTATGTTTCTCCCAACTTTGTCTCCTTCATTTCTCCATAATCCCGCAGAGAGACGGGAGCCTCATTTCCGTCTTCTTCCTTCTAAATGGCCAGGAGAGCTCCCCATATCATAACTTCTTAGACCTACTCCCTCCCCTTTTCCCTAAGGACATCATGTGAGATAAATTGCAGGGACAGAGAAATGGGCATAATGATTAGGGAACAAAATTGAGAGGACACTTCAAAACATGCTCCTTACATTTATATTTCAATCGGCTGGTATGCACAGAGCCTGCCTACTGAAAGTTTGCAGTTTCTGAGCCAAACTACCTATGATCAGATTTCTCAAATCCCATTCTTAGCCATGTGACTGTGGGCAAATTCCTGATCTCTGCACATCTCAGTTTCCTCATCTGTAAAATGGAAACAGTTATAGGATGACAATTACAGTATCTATCTCACAGGGTTGCTTTAAGAATTACATGAGTTAGTTTAGGTAACTAGATGCTACCCAAACAAAATGTTTGGAAATGGGTCTAATACTTTGTGAACTCTCTTTAATCACAATAGAATGATTGTTGGGGTTATAGAAGAGATCTGCCTCCAAATTAAGATAAAAGAGTAATTTGATATTTGAAGTGATAATAATATTTCAGACACTGTTTCTGCCATTGGCCTGTACCGAGTTGTTATTGGAGCCTGTGAGAGACTGAGTTATTTGTGTTTTAGGTTTTTCTTTCCCCCAAGGCTTTGACCTTCCTGATCTCCTTGGGGTTTGAAATGAATCTGCAGTGAGCTTTATTATTTGCTCTGACTCAGTGTGGGATAATTGTTATTTAAATAAGACTGTAGGTGTGTGCTGGAAGATGCTAGGTGAAACACTGAGGAAGCCAAAGAGAACAAATAAACCTACCCTTGAATTGTTTACTGTTCTATTATGGGAGACACTGAAAAAAAAACAGGCCAAAAATGAGTCAGTTCCAAGAGGTAAGTGGCCATTTACAATTTCACTGAGCAGATGCAGTTCCATCCAAAAAAGAATTCACCAATTAAACCTGAGACAAGCTGATAGTATGTTGGGCTTTCTGCTTCCCATTGCCTCTATAAACACAAAAAACAATGCAGGACTTGACTAAGTGCTATCCCAGTGGTACAAAAAAAAAGTAAAACAGCTCTCTAGGTACCTAACTTAATTATAGAAGCACAGAGTGATGTAGAAAGGCCCTGGAGAGAAATAAGCTCAGAGCTCGTACAAGATGTGTGCTGCGTGTGATACCTCTGTTGAATAGGCATGAACACTATACACCAGCCTGGCCATGAAGTGCCCAAGCAGATCTGCCTTGGCCCTTTGTGGAGATTGCCCAGCAGGGTGAATTAAAGCAGCATCTCTGCAGAATCCATTCCCAGCCTCCTGCTCTACAGAGCAACTCTCAAGGATGACCCACTCTTTTATAAAGACCAGTGTCATTCTTTTCCTTCCAATTTAGGTAAACTTAGTGAGTGCCCTTTAAGATGATAAAAAATTAAAGCCAATCATTAGACTAGCTCTGTTTTTCAACGCCATGTCTATGCATTTCCCTTTAATAAATATCCCCATGTTAATAGAGTGTCAAGAAATGAGATGAAACAGAACAAAACCCACAGAATCATATATCAGTGAATAGACCCAAGAGACAGTCACCAAGACTACCTCCATTTTACAGATGATGAAACTGAAAGACAAAAAGCAGAGATTCGAAAATAAAGAGCCCATATTTAAATTCATTGTAAAGAATTTTTTCTCATTAAAATTCAACAGTATTTTATCATAGATATGAGATAAAATGAAATAGAGGGAAATATTTGGGAGGCAGAAGTATTTATGTTTCATTATCTATTCTAATGTTTCTTTTTTATGATTTCATTTTTGCCACAGTGTTTCTGGAAGATGCTTGCCTTTTCTGGAGACTGATTTTCAGTAGTGTGTGTTGATTTAAGATGTTTACAATTCTGATTACTCGTTATGGCATCTTTTTAAAGTACTTTTATTCATATAGGTCATTGCACACCTGAGACAAAAAAGGAAAATGGTCTGCTGGTCTGTCATAACAATAAAAGAAGATTTAAATTAGAAGTGTGGTAAAATACTGAGAAATTGAGTTGGAAAATCAGTTCAATTCACTCACCTATTAATAAAAGGAAATAGGTTCTAAAAATGAATAGCTCGAAGCCACCAAAAAAAATACAGAGTTTGTATGTGGCTTGTTTTTCCTTATGAAGCAATAACCATATGTGCAGCCAAGGGAAAGAACTATAAAAAATAAAGAAAAGTGAAAAAAAAAACAAAACCCAGCTTGATTTACTTAAGGGTAGATTTGTTCAGATGCATGAGATGGAGGGTAGACGTGACAAGCAGGCCTCTTGAACTGTTAGTTTCAGAGGCAGAGACTGGGAAGGCTAGTAGAGCTATCTACCTTCACAATGACAAAATTGGACCAGGCTTCAGTTTAGGTCAATATTAGGGGCTTCTCTTCTTGGTGGGCATGTTTTCATAAGGGAAGCTCCTTCTCAATAAAATGGAATCGGTATTAAGTAAGTTGTAGGAGACTAAGTATGAAAAGATTTTCAATCCCACTTTCAGTCAAACAAATGGGTTCAGAATGTTTCTGTTTTACTTATGTGTTCATTGTTCATTCCTCCTAGAATCCTTCTAGAGAGTACTCATACTATTCATTTTCTGGAATGTTCACTTTCCTAAATTCAATTTAAAAATTATCTTTAATGATATTTTATGTGCCCAACACTCATATGGTGGAGTAGGGATATAAAAGTGAGTAAGATCTGCCTCTGACCTTCAATATACTTTCCCCACATTGAATTTTCATTCTCCTTAAGTCCCACCTCAATTTCCACCTCTTTCATGAAGACTTTGAACTCTTCCATCGTACTGTGCACTTCCCATTTGAAATCCTATTTGGCCATGTAGTTTAGCCTTTGTTTTTTCTGTGATTTTTTCCCAGGCCCACTTGATTATCCATTTATTCAGTAAATACTGATCATCTAATACCTGTTCTCATGTTCTAAGAGACTGGGGGACACAACAATGAAAAAAACAAGGGCCCTTCTATCTAAGGTGCCTATATTTTAGTATACAAAGGCAGATAATAAGGAAACAAATAAGAAAAATGAACAATTGATAGGAACTATGAAACAAATCATAGGACTGAGTGATGGAAAGGGGAGATAATTTAAGTAAAAATAATAACACTCATACAGTGAAGCACAACTGATCTCTTAATAAAGACACTTATTGGATGTAGAGCCCATCTAACTCAGGATGTTCTCATCACAGGATCCTTAACTGCATTACATTTGCAAAGACCCAATTCCAAATATGGTCAAATTCACAGGCTCCCAATGGGCGATATTTTTTGTTGGGGCCACTGTTCAATGCATTAAAGTCTTAAACCAAGCTTCTGAAGTAGATATGCTTGTCCTCATCTTAAAGGAGTAGACACTCCATCACCGCTAGAGTAAGTAACTGCTGTGGCCACTTGGCCAGTATGTGGTGGAGCTGAGATTTGCACTTAGATGCTGACTTCATGGTCGGTGTGCTTAACTACTATTCTCCATTGTGTCTCGGTGGGGACAGTATTTGTGCTGAGATTCAGATGATGAGAGAACACTCCAAGTAGGAGGAAGTATGACTGCAAATAGAGGAGTTGTGACTTCCCAGTCAGATGGTATTACGGTTTTGAAATATGGCCCCCAAATTCTTAGACACTCTTCCTATCAATCTGGGGGTCTATATGCCTCCCCTTGGAGCTTGATGGCCTTCTGACAGTAATTGGCTAATAGAGTTCAGTGGACTTGACCCTGCATGACCTCTGAGGCTGGGTCATAAAAGGAGATGCATCTTGTTTGCTGGCTCAGGCCTGGAGCCCTGAGCCACCATGTGAGAAGTCTGACTGCTCTGAGACTGCCATACTGTAAGGAAGCCAAGCCACTTGGTGAGAACACTTGTGCGAACTCTAGTCCACGACAGTATAGACATTATATACCATATAGTAATAGACATCAAGTCTTCCCAGCTCAAGTGCCAGATACATGAATGAATAAGCCTTCAGATGATTTAAAAACCAGCTGTAGCATTAGCTCCAGATGATGCATCTTCCCAGATAGGTCATGATGTGATGTAGCAGAAACAAGCTAGGGTGTTATGTCATGTCAAAATTCTTGCCCATGGAATTTGTGAGCATAATAAAATGGTTGTTGTTGAATGCCACTAAATTTGGGGTGCTTTGCTATACAGTAAGCAGTTACCACAGCAATGCCTTTTCTTCTACTGGGTCTCCTAAATGACATCCCGCAGGGCTAAACACAGAACAGGTGTAGAGTGGTACAGCAGAGAAAAAAGAGAAAACAAGTACTTATCAAGTGCTGCTAAGGAGACCAGAAATCACTCTAGTTATTTTAAGTAGGAAGAGAATGAAGGGAGTAAACTAACTGCTTACAAACTTTCGGAAGAATTGGAGGTTAAAAGGTCAAGAGTCTCACAGCTGATTTTTAGGAACTCAGAAAGAGCAGGAAAGCAGGAGAGTTGACACCCATGGATTCCACTGCCTGCCACACAGAAGCAGGTGTTTTGCAGGAGTTCACTAGGAAGCCACTGCAAATTTCATGTCTGCTGTTTGCCCATGTGTCTGCCAGGAGCTGCTGCCAGAGAATAATGGTTTATCTTTCCCTCTCACCTTCCAAATCTTGGATGAGGGCCAGTCATTGGCAAATCTGTTCTATGAACTAGATCTTGCATGAGGGGGAGGACCACGATGGGCATGAATGGTGCTGAGATTCAACAACATAGGCACTGTCTGCCTCTCTGAATCCTCGGTGTCCATATATAATCTTATACATGTATTTAAACTTTAGAACAATGAGACAAGATCATTCTTCTCCTGAATATGTCCAATGATTCCTTCTACAAATGATATATTAATCCTCTCCCCAAACAAGGAAACCCAAAGTCTTATTAGTAACCGTATCCATCTCTGGATGATGTTCATTCATCAGTCGGTGACATTCCCCGTCTTTAATTTAAAGCCTACATTATAAGGTAATTACCACCAACACCCTTAACACAATGAGGAGGAGAAAAAAAAGAAACTGATAAATACACATATAAAACATGCAAGAAAGAAAATGCATAGCTACTCTGTTCCTCCATTCTATAACTGGTGGCTCCGTGTTCCCTATGTGCTCAGTGACAATCTCAGCTAGTAATTGTTGTTTATTTGGCAGAATAACTCAAACTTTCATTCCTCAGGAAATGAAACATTAGTGGTCTTGACTGTACTGAGTTGCTTCAGTCTTCCATTAACTAGGACATCTAGACATTGAAATACTAAAAGGGTCCCGTAAAATTCCCTGGGTTCCAAGAATCTCCTTTGGACCCTGTTGTGTAATGGCTAACTATTTGTCCTTAATAATCAGTCTCAATCACTCCAGGCAACAAAGTAACTCCCTTTCTTAACTGTCAGTTGACTGGTATGAAAAACCCAAATGACTAGCTGACATTCTACAACTTCTAGTCAATTTAACCATTAGTGTGTACCTGGTAGACACTTTCTCCTTTAAGAACTAAGACCTAAAAATCAGCAGATCCAAGCATTGCAGGAATGGGAAGCACAATTTTACAAGTAGATCATTGGGGATAATAATGACAAGAAGTCATTTTCTTTCCACCCTTTTATTCCAAGAGCTTTATATTTTGGATATGGGAGAAACATAAATTGGTCAGAAGCTCCAAAAATGTATCTCATTGGATTGGACACATCCCAAGTCTGCAAGGGGTTGTCAATAATTTCAACATTCCATTCCACTAATCAATAGGCTTAGTTGCTTCTGGGTGATTAGGTACATGGCAAGGAAGTGAATTCCAAAGATAGGAGCCAATGTCTCATTTCTTAAGCTGTAAAACAAAAGTAATGTTGTGTAGGATATCATGATGGCAATTGAGGCATTCAGTATATCTATATAACCACATTCTCATTAACATTTGTTTTCTTTCTTCTTTTTGATAATAGCCATTCAAACAGGTGTGAGGTGGTATCTCGTTGTGATTTTGATTTACCTTTCCCTGATGATTAGTGATGTGGAGCATCTTTTCATATATTGTTTAGCCATCTGTATGTCTTTTAAGTAATATCTATTCAGGTCCTTTACCCATTTAATAATCAGATTATTTGTCTTCTTGTTATTATGTTCCTTATATGTTTTGGGTATTAACCTTATCAGATACATGGTTTACAAATATTTTCCCCATTCTGTAGGTTGTATCTTCACTTTGTTGATTTTTTTCCCTTTGCTGAGCAGAAGCTTTTTAATTTGATGCGATCCATTTTGTGCATTTTTCTTTTGCTTTTGTTGTCTGTGCTTTGGGAGTCATATCTAAAAGATCATTGCCCAGATCAGTGTCAAGAAGATGTTTCCTTATGTTGTCTTCTAATAGCTTTATAACTTCAGGTCTTACATTTTAGTCTTTAATCTAGTTTGAGTTGATTTTTGTACATGGAGTGAGATAAGTGTCCAATTTCATTCCCATGCTGGTGGAAAACCAGTACTCCTGACACCATTTGTTGAAAAGGCTGTCCTTTCCCTGTTGTATGTTCCTAGCACTCTTGTTGGTAATCAATTGACCATAAACGTGTGGACTTATTTCTGTACTCTCTATTCTGTTCCATTGGTCTATATGTCTGTTTAAATGCAGTATCATGCTGGCATTGATTACTATGAAACTATAGTACCATTGATTATTATAGCTTTGTAGTATATTTTGAAATCAGGTAGTATGATGACTCTGACTTTGTTCTTCTTGCTCAACATTGCTTTGGTCATTCATGGTATCTTGTGGTACCATATGAATTTTAAGATTTTCTTTCCCATTTCTGTGAAAAATGCCATTGGGATTTTGATAGGGATTATACTGAATCTGGTAGATCACTTTGGGTAGTATGGACATTTTAGTAATAGAATTCTTCCAATCTGCATACACTATCTTTCCATTTATTCATGTCCTCTTTAGTGTCTTTCATAAGTGTTTTAGTTTTCAGTGTACAGATCTGTCACTTCCTCAGTTAAATTTATCCCTAAGTATTTTTTTTATGTTATTGTAAATGGGATTGTTTTCTTAATATTTTTTGATAGTTCATTGTTAATGTATAGAAATGCAACTGATTTCCGTATATTGATTTTGTATCCTGCAGCTTTACTAAATTTGCTTATTAGTTCTGGTTTTTGTTGTTGTTGTTGTTGTTTTGATGAAGTCTTCAGGGTTTTCTCTATATAAGATCATGTTATCTGAAAATAGAAACAATTTTACTTTCCTCCTTTCCAATTTAGATGCCTTTTATTTCATTTTCTTACTGAATTGCTCTGGCTAGGTCTTCCACTACTATATTGAATGGAAATTGTGAGAGTGGGCATCCTCGTCTTATTCCTGATCTTAGAGAAAAAACTCTCAGTTTTTCAGAGTTGAGTATGATGTTAGCTAAGGGCTTATCACATTTGGCCTTTATTGAATTACTTCCTTCTATATCTAATTTGTTGAGTTTAATCCAAAAGCTCTTTGGAAACATAGCTCTCAAATCCATTTTATTTGACTTATCTCTCCCCACCTCTTTCTCAATAGAATGGCTCCTACTTTGAGGCTATCATACTAAAATGGACCACATCCTTAACTTGTTCTTTGTCCCAAGGTGGGATCTTCATGGAATTTAATTGCTCAAAGTATTTCTCAGTTGTGTCTTCTATTCTGAGTGGTATAGAAGAAAAACGGTTTTTCCTGTCCTTCAAGATTTCATATTTCTGGAGTCTTTTTATCTTTTCATTTCTGCTGGCAAACTGGCAAATTCTCATCTCTAGTAACTTATTCATTAACACTTAAGTTCTTTTCAATCACTTTTCCTAGAGTTTCTGGCATAGGAGGTATATTATCTATCCTCCACATCATTATATGAGTTTTATCAAATGGTTTTCCACTGCATAACATGGTTTCCATCTTTCTGCCTCTGCCCTGAGCTTCTTCTCACTTGCTTCTAGACTACTAAGTCAAAGATAACACTTTCACGTTTTTCTTATGGTAGCATTCTACTTCTAGTATTCATTTCTCTATTAGTTAGGAGATATAATATCAGCTAGTAAAATAACTAACTTCAATACCTCAGTAGCTAAAGTTTATTATTTAATGCAGAAGTTTATTACTTATTCATTGTCCAGGGAAGTTGGAGCAGGACTCTTCTTAATCACATCATTCAGACACTCAAGCTTTCCATTTGATGATGACACCATTCAACTCATGGCTTTTGGGTTCACCATGAGGAAAGAAAGAGGTAATAGAGAATTGCACATGGAATATTTTTGTGGACCAGGCACATATCACTTCTGCCCCATTCTAATGACCCCAATTTAGTCACAGAGACAAATCTAGTGAAAGGAGGCTGGCAAATGCAGCCTATCTCTATGCCCAGGAGAAAAATGAGATGGGTAAAATGAACACATAGCATTGCCCCTGATTTGCAGTTGGTTCATTCCCTGTTATACTATTTACTAGTTCTGCACCTCTCTGAAGGTGTCCTTTCATCTGTGAAATGATATTTATACCACAAAATTGCTTTCTTGTGGATTATTCTAAACCCAGCCAAACTATTAATTAGATAAGGGTAAAATAAAGATATTTTCAGAATTTTAATGTGATAGAGATGATTTTTTCTTTTTCTTCTTTGAAATTAAGAATGGATATGTGACTAATTCTGGCCAATAGAACATGGGAAGAAATCAAGTCTGCCAGTTCCGAATGGAGATGGTGAAAATTGTCCTGCTTCCTAATCTCTTAGCTCCTTTGACTTTAGGATACAATTACTGCGCCAATAAAAGATGAGAGCGTGTCTGTCACCTTGGGTTCCTGAATAATTATATAAATTAATATGAAGAACATAGTGCTATGCCAACCCACATTGAACATGTACCATGAACAAGCAACAAACATTTGTTCATTAAACAACTGAGATTTGGAGGTGAATATGTTTACAGAGCCCTGTGGTTTTCAATGGAGTTGACATTGATCCCCAGGGGACGTTTGGCAATGTTTGAAATACTTTTGTTTACCACAACTGAGGGAGTGCTGCTGGTATCTATGTCATAGACCCCAGGGATGAACTAAGCATTCTGCAATGAACAGGACAGCTTCCATCAACAAAAAATTATATGATTCCAGTGTCAACAGTGCTGAGGTTGAGAAACCATGATAGTTTTTCCTGACTAATAAACAACATCTCAAAAATGTTTCCTACAGTCCTTCTTGAGAATCTACCAAAGAATGTGCTGCTACAAAACAGAGATGTAAATCAGAAAGTGGGATTCAGGAGCCAATGGAACCAACCCAGAAGAGAAGGAGTTCTCAGGTACAAGTGATGGAGTGATCCCAGATGCAGGAAGCCTACACATTAGCTGTCTGGAAGTGGAAAAGCAGACACAGTGTTGAGGAGTGAATTCCTTTGGGAAAAGATGATATGCTACTTGATGAATTTGAATGTATTAATAACAACGTTCAAGTTTTATTCAAAAGTTTGGGAAGTAATGAGTGATAGATACAGACAAAATTAAGTAATTAAGTAAGTAATTAAGTGAGTAATTACAATTAAGTAAATTAAAATTAAGTAATTAATTAAATGATTAAAATAAGATAGTTCTGTACTCAGAGCAGAGTTGTACAAGAAAGGGAACAATACATGATAAGATCCATGGTACAATACATAGAAAAACTGTGAGTTACTTTTAAATTTATCATAATAAAACAAAGATATTGACATAACCAAAAGTTATGATGTGACTGTATTATCCCACTAGGGGGAAGGGAAATGTATATTTGAGAGTGTATATGCATATGTGGAGAAGGAAGGAAGAGGGAGGGAGTTAAAAAGTTAAAGCCTTATCTTCTCTCATAAGAAGCCAAAGGATAATATTTAAAGTGGAAAAATAAAAAAATAGCAATGTAATCCTATTACTTAGCTATGAGGGTAAATGTCAAAAGAAGCAGCTAAAAATAGTTAAAACTAATGACTTCTGTAGAGGTGGAAATTGGAAGGATGGAGTAATTGGGTGAGGACACTTGTTTTTCATTATTTAATAGTACCACTTAACTTTCTAAACTGTGAACATATATTACCTTTGGCAGATGCAAAATAGTTTTTATAAAAGTAAGGGCCAAGTACATGAATTTTCGGCATTAAAATGATATAATACATAAGAAAATCTTTTGTAATATGCAAGTTGCTGTGTGAATGCTAATCATGGTTATCCTGATAGCTGATACTGAAGATATTGTTAATAATTGGAGGGGAGGGTGGTGGGGGAATGGGGTAACTGGGTGATGGACATTGGGGACATATGTGTTTTAATGAGCATGGGGTATTATATAAGACTTATGAATCACAGATCTGTACCCTGAAACAAATAATATATTATATGTTAATTTAAAAAAAATATGACATATTTTCAAGCAAAAAAATAATAATAATAATAATTGATGCCAGGCTTCAGCACAGGTGAAATCATGTATTTGCTTATCAGCTGGTCATCTGTATCAGGAACCAAGTGCCACTGTTGTTACCTAATTACTTTGAAGAAAGAAGATGTGGTTCCTGTCAATCACCCAGCAAACCTTCACTGTGTCTACCTTGTAGTAGGCATGAACACTGGACTCTGTCCATGTAGCATAGTACGGCTATTTGACCATGACCACAGGGTCTGACCTTGATTTAGGACACTTCCTGACTGGGAGGTGTTCTCCATTGGGCCCACTTCTTAAATTCCCTTTTATTAGGAGCTCGTTAAAATTGGTATAGACAAAAGTATTATCAGATTCCTCTCCTACCACCCAAAGCCTCCTGCCAACCCTCGACTTTTCCAAAATCAGAATTAATGGCATCTTTTGTTTACACTCCTATTTGGCACTTTGTTCTTCCTCATATTATACTCAGCTCCGTTGGTGTCTTTCACTGTCCCCTCAGAGTTGAAAATATAATTCATATTGCAACACAACATAGTGGCTAAGAACATGGGCACTGGGAAGAGAAGATGTGAGTTTGAATTCAAGCTCTGTTACTTTAAAAAGCTGTGTAACCATTGGGAATTATTTAATCCCTCTGTGCTTCATGGAGAACCAACTATCATGTTAATGGACATCACAAGAAAGCTGGAGTAGCCATCCTTATATCAGACAAACTAGATTTTAAACTATTAAAAATCTTCTTCTATCCAACAAGAAGATCTAACAATTATAAATATTTATGTGCCCAACTTGGGAGCCACCAAATATGTTATTCAATCAGTAACAAACTTAAAGAAACTCATTGATAATAACACAGTAATAGTAGGGACTTTAACACCCTACTCACAGCAACGGTCAACAAGGAAACAATGGCTTTGAATGACACACTGGACCAGATGGACTTAACAGACATATTCAGAGCATTTCATCCTAAAGCAGCAGAATACGCATTCTTTTCAAGTGTACATGGAATATTTTCCAGAATAGATCACATACTGGGTCACAAATCAGGCCTCAACTGGGTACAAAAAGATTTAGATCATACCATGAATATTTTCAGATTGCTAGGCTATGTAACATGAAGTCAACTACAGAAAAAATTTGGAAAGACCACAAACACATGGAGGCTAAAGAACATCCTACTGAAGAATAAATGGGTTAACCAGGAAATTAAAGAAGAAATAAAAAAATACATGGAAACAAATGAAAATGAAAACACAACTGTTCAAAACCTTTGGGATGAAGCAAAGGTGGTCCTAAGAGGGAAGTATATAGCAATACAAGCCTTTCTCAAGAAACAAGAAAGGTCTCAAATATACAACCTAACCTTATACCTAAAGGAGCTGGAAAAAGAACAGCAAACAAAGGCTGAAACCAGAAGAAGAGGAGAAATAATTAAGATTAGAGCAGAAATAAATGATATAAAAATTAAAAAAAAAACAGTAGAACAGATCAATGAAACTAGGAGCTGGTTCTTTGAAAGAATTAACAAGATTGATAAATCCTTAGCCAGACTTATCAAAAAGAAAAGAAAAAGACCCAAATAAGTAAAATCACAAATGAAAGAGATCACAACCAACACTGCCAAAATACAAACAATTATAAGAGAATATTACGAGCAATTATATGCCAACAAATTGGGCAATCTGGAAGCAATGGATAAATTCCTAGAAACATATAAACTATCAAAACTGAAATAGGAAGGAACAGAAAATTTGAACAGATCCAGAACCAGCAAAGAAATTGAGTCAGTAATCAAAAATCTCCCAACAAATAAGAGTCCAGGGCCGGGTGGCATTCTACCCGGGGAATTCTACCAAACATTTAAAGAAGAATTTAATACCTAGTCTTCTGAAGCTGTTTCCACAAAATAGAAATGGAAGGAAAACTTTCAAACTCATTCTATGAGGCCAGCATTATCTTGATTCCAAAACCAGGCAAAGACTCCACTAAAAAGGAGAATTACAGATCAGTATCCCTGATGAACATGGATGCAAAAATTCTCAACAAGATATGAACTAATTGAATCCAACAGTATATTACAAGGATTATTCACCATGATCAAGTGGGATTTATTCCTGGGCTGTAGGGGTGGTTCAATATCCATGAATCAATCGATGTGATATACAACATTAATAAAAGAAAGGACAAGAACCATATGATCCTCTCAATAGATGCAGAAAAATCCATTTGACAAAATACAGCATCCTTTCTGGGGCGCCTGGGTGGCTTCAGTCAGTTAATCGGCTGCCTTTGGCTCAGGTCATGATCCTGGGGTCTCGGGATCCAGCTCCACATCCAGCTCCCTGCTCGGCGGAGAGCCTGCTTCTCCCTCTCCATCTGCCTGCCACTCTGCCTACTTGTGCTCTCTCTCTCTCTCTGTCAAATAAATAAATAAAATCTTTAAAAAAATACAGCATCCTTTCTTGATTAAAAACTCAAGAAAGTAGGGATAAAAGGAATATACCTCAACATCATAAAGGCCATATATGAAAGACCCACAGCTAATATCATCCTCAATGGGGAAAAACTGAGAGCTTTACCCCTAAGTTCAGGAACAAAACAGGGATGTCTACTGTCACCATCGTTATTCATCATAGTACTGGAAGTCCTAGTCTAGCAATTATATAACAAAAAGAAATAAAAAGCATCTAAATTGGCAAGGAAGGAGTCAAACTTTCACTATTTGTAAGCAACATGATACTCTATGTAGAAAACCCGAAAGACTCCACCAAAAAATTGCTAGAACTGATAGATGAATTCAGCAGTCATAGGATATAAAATCAATGTACAGAAATCTGTTGCATTTCTATACACCAATAATGAAGCAGCAGAAAGAGAAATCAAATCCCATTTATAATAGCACCAAAAACTATAAGATACCTAGGAATAAACCTAGCCAAAGAGGTGAAAGATCTGTATGCTGAAAATTATAGAACACTTACGAAAGAAATTGAAGAAGACACAAAGAAATGGAAAAACATTCCATACACATGGATTAGAAGAACAAATATTATTAAACTGTCTATACTACCCAAAACAGTCTACACACTCAATGCAATCCCTACCAAAATAACACTAGCATTTTTCATAGAGCCAGAACAAACAATTCTAAAATTTGTATGGAACCAGAAAAGACCCCAGATAGCCATAGTAATGTTGAAAGAGAAAAGTAAAGTGGGAGGCATCACAATTCTGGACTTCAAGCTCTATTACAAAGCTGTAATCATCAAGACAATATGGTACTGGCACGAAAACAGACACATAGATCAACGGAACAGAATAGAGAGCCCAGAAATGGACCCACACTATACGGTCAACTAATCTTCAACAAAGCAGGAAAGAACATCCAATGGAAAAAAGACAGTCTCTTCAACAAATGGTGCTATGAAAACTGGACAGCAACATGCAGAAGAATGAAACTGGACCATTTTCTTACACCATACACAAAAATAAATTCAAAATGGATGAAAGACCTAAATGTAAGATAGGAAATCATCAAAATCCTAGAGGAGAACATAGGCAGCAACCTCTTTGACTCGGCCACAGTAACTTCTTACTAGACACGTCTCCAAAGGCAAGGGAAGCAAAGGCAAAAATGGGACTTAGATAAGATAAAAAGCTTCTGCACAGTGAAGGAAACAGTCAACAAAACTAAAAGGCAGCCTTCAGGGTGGGAGAAAATTTTTGCAAATGACATATCAGATAAAGGACTAGTATCCAAAATCTATAAAAAATCTTCTCAAATTCAACACCCAAAAAACAAATAATCCACTTAAGAAATGAGCAGAAGACATGAATAGACACTTTTCCAAAGAAGACATCCACATGGCTAATAGACACATGAAAAGATGCTCAACATCACTCGGCATCAGGGAAATACAAATCAAAACCACAATGAGATACCACCTCACACCAGTCAGAACGGCTAAAATTAACTCAGGAAACAACAGATGTTGGGAAGGATGTGGAGAAAGGGAACCCTCTTACACTGTTGATGGGAATGCAAGTTGGTATAGTCACTCTGGAAAAGAGCATGGAGATTCCTCAGGATGTTAAAAATAGAACTACCCTACGACTCAGAAATTGCACTACAAGGCTTTTATCCAAAGGATACACAAATGTTGATTCAAAGGGGCACATGCACCCAATGTTTATAGCAGCACTATCAACAATAGCCAAATTATGGAAAAGCCCAAATGTCCATTGACTGATGAATGGATAAAGAAGATGTGGTTATATATATACAATGGAATATTACTTGGCGATCATTGCAACAATGCGGATAAAAATAGAGCGTAATATGCTAAGCAAAATCAGAGAAAAATAAATATCATATGATTTCACTCATATGTGGAATTAAAGAAAGAAAACAGATGAACATTTGGGAAGGGAATGAAAAATAAGATAAGATAAAATTGGAGAAGGAGGGGCACCTGGGTGGCTCAGTCGTTAAGCGTCTGCCTTCGGCTGAGGTCATGGTCCCAGGGTCCTGGGATGAGTCCCACATCGGGCACCCTGCTCAGCGGGAAGCCTGCTTCTCTCTCTCTCCCACTCCCCTGCTTGTGTTCCCTCTCTCGCTGTGTCTCTCTCTGTCAAATAAATAAATAAAACCTTAAAAAAAAAAATTGGAGGAGGAGGCAAACCGTAAAAGACTCTTAAATATAGAGAAAAAACATAGTGTTGCTGGAGGGGATGTGGGTTGCAGGATGGGTTAAATGGCTGATGGACATTAAGGAAGGCACCTGTGGGTGTGAGCACCGGGTATTGTATGTGGGTAATGAATCACTGGATTCTGCTCCTGAAGCCAGTGCTGCGCTGTATCGTAATTAACTTGAAATTGAAGAAGAAGAAAAGAAAAAACGCAATTGACACATTCCAGAAATAGCACCATTCTCTAACCCAGTGTTTCTCAGCACAGCATTTGATGGCTTTACTTCTGGAACTTTCTAAAAAGATCCACCCCAAAGAACCTACCACACACTGTTTGGGGCAGCCACACCGACCTCCCCTCAAAATTTCTAACAAACCAAGCTGTGTGGACCTCAGGGCCTTCAGCCTTGCATGCAACTCCTGCCTCTTCTGGCTGCTTCATGCTGAGCCTGGCTAACTCTTGTCAAGTGAAAGAGTTAAATGTCTCCTCCTTAGAAGTCTCAGCATTTTATTTTATTTTATTTTTAAGATTTTATTTATTTATTTGAGAGAGAGAATGAGAGAGAGAGAGCATGAGAGGGGGGAGGGTCAGAGGGAGAAGCAGACTCCCCGCCAAGCAGGGAGCCCGATGCGGGACTCGATCCAGGGACTCCAGGATCATGACCTGAGCCAAAGGCAGTCACTTAACCGACTGAGCCACCCAGGCGCCCGAAGTCTCAGCATTTTAATTGCACCACCTATTACCTACATAACACTCATTCACCTCTGTAATAAAATATATATATATTTGCGTGTGTGATGACTGTTACCTGTAAGCTCTGGGCTGGGAACTGGTCTGCTTTCTTCCCATGCTCCCTGCAATACCCAATTTGCTTCTGGGCACATATCACAGAGTTTTATAAAAAAGACTCTTCTTTCAAAGGAGGAAATTACAGTCAGTTTCATAAAGGAGGTGATTTGTGGGCCAGGCTTTTTAATGTCATAATTTTTCTAGAGTAACATGAGATGGAATAATATTTTCACATGATTAAAATGTGCTTGTGTTTTGATTTTCAATCTAGTTTGAGTTACAGGATTCCATTAAAACTGGAATTGAGATTACTGAAACATAAAAAAAAAAAAAAAATTCCCCACATACTATGGAATATCCAAGAAAGTATACCGAAAAATATTTTCCTTATTTCTTGAGTAATCAATGGTTTAAAAAATTCAAAAGAACTCAAGGAACAGTGACATGTCTGCGTTAGCTATGTTTCTAACATAAAGACAACTGAAATCCAGTTTCATGTCTATAGAACAACTAAGGTAAAATAGTTGGGGCACCTGTGTGGCTCAATCAGTTAAACATCTGACTCTTGATTTCCGCTCAGGTTATGATCTCAGGGTCCTGGGATCGAGCCCCGTGTCAGGCTCCAAGCTTAGCAGGAACTCTGCTTGAGATTCTCTCTCTCCCTCTCCCTGTGCCCCTCCCCCTGCCCTCTTTCTTGCTCTCTCTCAAATAGATGAAATCTTTTAAAAAAATAAAATAAAGTAGAATAGTTGTGTGGATCATAAATACTTATATTCTCTGATAGCTTATGATGGTCAAACAACCAGATGAAAATTGAGAAGTCTGGTCAACTATCACCTGGAAAGGTGCTTGTTGGCTTCCGAGAGTGCCAAAAATTGGGGTGTTTCAAGACAGCCTGATGTCTGACATTCTTTTTTTATCTTTTCTAAAGATTTTATGTATTTATTAGAGAGAGAGCACAAGCAGGGGAGGGGCAGAGGGAGAGGGAGAACCAGACTCCCCAGTGAGCAGGGAGCCCGATGCAGGGCTCGATCCCAGGACCCTGAGATCATGACCTGAGCTGAAGGCAGACGCTCAACCGACTGAGCCACCCAGGCGCCCCTGATACCTGACTTTCAAAAGAAAACAAGGCCATGACTTTGCCCACCCCCAATGCACACAGAGTCACAGCCTTTTAACTGTAACACATTCATTCAGGTACTTTGGTGTTGATGAAAACCCAGAACTGTTTTTTGTTTTTTTTTTAAACAAGTACACTATATGCAGTTGTTTACTCTGTCACTACTCTATTTTAAAATAAATTATTAGAAATGATTTACTTATATGCTCTCAAAAGAAGAAGACCATCTTTTTATAGTGTGGATTGAGCACAAATTAAGTATTTGACAAGAAATTGTGGCTTAATTATTACATTTGCCTATGTTTGAACACAAGGCTGGTGTGCCCAGTATTATATCTTTTTTGGCTTGTAGGCAAAGGAAAACCACCCAGAGTAGTTTCCACTCAGGTGCAAACACAAAACTGAAAGGGAGGTAGTGGGCATCACACAAAAACCTATCTCATGTGGGCAACAGTCATGTCATCATGTCAGGTGCAAATGCCCTGGAGAGAGCGTGAGAAACACCAGGTATTTCACAAGCTGAAATGTTAAGAGTTTTGCTTCATCATCTACTAAATGTGTACAATAATATTTATTATCTAAGAAATATAAAAGCATTTAAAGATAAGGAAGATCCATTATAATTTAATATACTCATATTATTTTATTATAGATGTATTTACTATAGAAAATGTGTAAGATATATAAAAATATAGTTAATGAATACAAATCATCAATAAATTCTATCAGCTAAAGCACACCTAATGTACATTTTACTGTATTCATGTTCATATAGATGTATATATATTCATTTATTCTGCAAATATTTATTGTGTGCCCACTATGTTCCAAGCACTGTTCTAATTCTTGGGACATCCTCACAGAAGTCACATTCCAGTGCAGGCAGGGATGGAACGGCGTAGTGGGCAGAGGATGGAAAGACAAGCAGTAAAAAATAAAAATAAAGCATATCATACACCATATTAGGTGCTATTATTCAAAGATGGGGTGGTAGAGAAAAAAGCTACAAAGGGGGAATCTGCTATGGTCTATTTACATGAAGCTAAGGAGCAAAGGAAAATAATTTTGTGAGACTGGTATCCAGTTTCTGTAGGAATCTTTCATGGAAGATCCTTTAAGTCCTCACTAAAGAAGAAAATAGAATTTACATTTACTGCCAGGCCCATCCCAAACTTGTGTGCGCTTAGGGTAAGAGTCACATGGAGAGCCCATATGCCATATGTCTCCATTTAAAAAGTATAAATCAAGCCAAAAACAGTTAAATAAAATATGTCCTATTTTCCTACTTTGACAAATGGAAAACCTGGAAGGCCTGGTTTGAGTTTAGAATTCATGGACTCCGGGCGCCTGGGTGGCTCAGTTGGTTAAGCGACTGCCTTCGGCTCAGGTCATGATCCTGGAGTCCCAGGATCGAGTCCCGCATCGGGCTCCCTGCTCAGCAGGGAGTCTGCTTCTCCCTCTGACCCTCCCCCCTCTCATGCTCTCTGTCTCTCATTATCTCTTGCAAATAAATAAAATCTTAAAAAAAAAAAAATTAAAAAAAAAAAAAAGAATTCATGGACTCCTAGATGTCCTGTCCCAGACTGAATGGAGAAGGGACAGTAGGCCAGGTCCTGAACCATGCCTGTCCCATTCTTGTTCTACCTCTTCTCTGTTCTGTACCGTGAGGAACTTCATTAGCAAGTATATGGACACCCAAGTCCTCATGTCCATGCTCCATCTACACAGACATCCTGACACTGCACAGAGCCCCAAGCATGGCCAAGGCTCAGGCCTCTGGTGCTCGCATAGCTCTCCTGGCCTGTCCTGAGAGAAGGGACCCGTGCAGGCCCTGGGAACACTAAAACAGCTGGAGAGACAGGTTTAACAGATCCCACGGGTTTAAGGGTTCAGTCCCACAAGACTGTCTCTACTTCAGATGCCAGCCATAAAAGGGGTACCCAGGCTGCCCATGTGTCTGCCATAGCCCTCCTCTGGTTTGATAATTTGCTAGAATGACCCACAGAACTCAGGAAACACTTTATTTACTGTTACTTTTTTTTTTTTTTTAATTATAAGGATATAACTCTGAAACAGTCAAATGGAAGAAGGGATGGAAGACTGGGCACAGAACTTCCATGCCCTTTCAGCACCTCAGTGTGTTCACCAACCTAGAAGTTCTCCGAATCCTTGTCATTTAGGTGTTTTTGTGGAGGTTTCATTACTAGGCATGATTGATTGGATCGCTGACCATTGGTGATTGAACTCAGTCTCCACCCCACTCTCCCTAAGGAGGCACTGGAAGCTAAAAATTCTAACCTTGTAATTGGGCTTGGTCTATCTGGTGACCAGTCCCCACTCTGAAGCTATCAAGGGGTCCCCAGACATAGTCATCTGGCTAGCATATGTAAGACACTCATCACTTCAGGGATTCCAAGGGTTTTAGGAGCTATGTGTCCAAAACTGGGAAAAAGACCAGACATTTACTTTTTATTATACCACAAGGAGACTTTCTGAGAAGCACAGTACAGGTCCTGCAAGAATGAGCCAATTCTAATCTCTCTCAAATGCAGAAAAGCCAGTGACAAATGATAATCACCCAGCCACATAAGGCTATGCTTCTCTCCTAATCCAGTCTCTCCCTAAATGTACCTTGCAGGGTCAGGAGCCCAGCCAATGAGAAGGCAAGGATCTAATCAAAGACGGCAGAAGGGGCCAACTGCATTCCTCTTCCCAGTGAGGCTTCCAGATCTGAAGCAATGCAAGCTGGTAGGAGGTGAATGTCTCTTCATGTGTTACCCATTCAATTTTGATTATTACACTGACAACTGTGCATTTTAATTACTGAAATAAGACGGTTGTTAGAATTAAAGATAATGAAAATATATGGTACAAATCTAAGTTTCCATCGAGACACAGAGAAAGAAATGGCCTGTGGAGCAAATATGAAGGAACAATGGGAGAAAGAATTAAATTACTTTGCTGGCATCTTATCACATTCAGCTAAGTCACTGACAAGTTTATATCACCATTAGATTGTTGAATCTTGTTTCTTTTTTTTAAGATTTCTTTTTATTTATTCATTTGAGAGAGACAGAGACAGAGAGAGAGCATGAGCAGGGAAGAGAGACAGAGGGAGAGGGAGAAGCAGACTCCCGCTGTGCCAAGAGCCTGACACGAGGCCCCATCCCAGGACCTGGAGTTCATGACATGAGCTGAAGGCAGACACCTAACCATCTGAGCCACCCAGGCACCACTGAACCTTGTTTCTGTCTTGTGATTCTATACATTGAGCCATGCAGGGATCTGAGATTTATTTGTGCTATATTCTTTCTAAGACCAGATCTGTTTTCCTTCTCAAAAAAAGGGAAAACTTGAGGAATAAAGTTAGAAAAATATATTGTTTTAACATATCTTCTTTAACAGTACCCATAAAATTTTCTCTGGAATGAATATTATTCTGAGAGCTTTCCTTTAAAGTGATTATCCTTGGTTATACACTTTATTTGCATAAAGAATATTCTTGGCACCACGTTCCATATAATGCTTCCCTTCGGTGACATAGTCATTAGGAGGTTTGACTAATGGTTCACAGCCCTGGGCCATGGCCTACTTCTTGGAGTGATCAGTGACTTGAGCAGCTTCCAAGAGTGAACTATAGGAAAAATTCAACCTTCGGTGTCATTCAAGTTTGTCTCCTGCGGTTTAGTTGATTGATTTTTCCATCTTCCCATTTGGGCAAGAGGGTTTCAAACGAGGAAAATGTTAGCAGTTATAACAGGAGTTTTGAAAAGAAGCTCCTTTTGGACCTCCTGCCCTTGGTTCTTGGGGAACTTCATCTGCTCATGGGTGATCGTCCCTCCTATTTACCATTTGAGCTACTTAGTCACTTTTCTCTTGATGAGGCACTCTTGAAAAATGGCATCTCTCCATGAGGGACTGGGACTACTGGTAACTAGGTCCCCTTGTTTGCAAGTCTATTTCTGTGTTTTTTTAATAAAATATTTCAGGAATTTGGGGCTTTGTTTGCTGCAAATTAAAATTCATTCTATTAAGTGTATGTTCTTCCAAGACAGCTCATCGAGCTCTGTCGGATTTTGAACAGACTGAAGCAGCCCTTCCATGGAGGGGCTGCCTTCGCGTTGGAGTTGGACCTCGGAGACCCGGCTCCTTCTGTTATTCTTTTTCTCCACATACAACTCCTTCCCTGTCTCCTGGGTTCCTAACTGAGACTACTATTTCCTCATATTGGTTGGGAATTTTCAGGAGATCATTATCCCTCATCATATGATCAAATAGTCTTTCTTATCTCCCCATACCCTTCTTGTCTCCTTTGCCTTAAAGAAGGTCCTTACAGTTAGCTTTGCTCCTTCTTACTCTTGGCCTCTTCCTAGTGTGTTTACAAATCCTCAGATCACATAATATATGCCTTGCCCTAATTAATCACAACATAGGGAGGAAGTTTCTGGACACTAAGGTGTTAGCAAGAGAGACAGAAACATGTGTCATGTTTTAGGACTTAGCATGAATCCAAATTAAGTCTTAAGTGGGATTAAAGCATATCTGGGCATCTTCAAGTGAAGAGAATTATAAACTCCAGAGGGATAGGAATTTCATCTGTTTTGTTCTTCAGTTTATCTCCAGAATCTATTAGAGTGCTTGGAACATAATCTTTGTCCAATAACTATGTGTTAAATGACTACATGAATGAAAGAAGGTAGAAAGGAGAAAAGTAGCTAAACAGGAAATAAAATTATCTTTTTATCTGAATAAGAAGGAAAATATTTAAGCTGATCCCTGGGGAGAGGTCAGGCTAGGAAGGCAGCGTGAAAATTGGGATTGGAACCAGGTGAGTACCCAGCCCAGCACCATAGACACATATCCAAGATGGATGGAGAGAGGAGTTTCAGGTAAGGATAAAAAGCTGTTCTTTGGGGATACTTTGTGGGACATGAGGGTATTTTTGAAAGGTAGGATATGGTTTGGTTTACCTTTAATTCCAAGCTGGCAAAGGGAAGCAAAGAGATACTCTCTCCACTCCCACAAGAGATAAAGCATGCCTTCAGCACTGTGAAGATTCTCAGAAAAAAATAGCCCTATATTACTACTTGGAAGGTTTGTGACTTTGGGGAGAAGTGAATACCATGCCCTTGACTTGGACATCAGTTGAGTCATGGTGGGGCCAGTAGAGAAGAAACATAAGACCAGAGCTTATAAGCAACACCTCAAGGGACTCCAAGGAAATACTGGGTTTGAATTTGAAAGGAGCCGGAATTCTTATATCTTGTGAAAAAGAATGAGTCAATAAAGTTTGCGTTGTCACCAATATTATTATCATTAATAAAATACTTAATGGAGTAGCCAGTTTCTAATGCCTACTATGACCCAGACACCATGCCAAGTGCTGTAAGTAGTGTTAGCAGGACAGGATCCCTGTCCTAAAGGATCATCCAGCAGGCTCTGTGTATAAGAAAAGAGGCCATTCCTAGAAGGTATCATGGGCACAAAGGTGTGTGCTGACCACAGAGCATTGCGGTGACCCTCAGAGAGGAACATGCCTCAGAGGCATTGGGAAATGCAGATAGAAAAAGTTTTCAAACAAGATTCACAAGTCAAGAATTCAAATGAAGACCAAGCCCCTGGTCACTGAGGTTATATCTGAAGTTCACTTTTTTGAACATAAAATAATCCCACAGACAGGAGTCATTCGGTAAATGTGCTATGTTAACCTAGACATTTTTAAGGCACCTCCCTCTTTATTAAAATCCTCTCCAAATTAAGTTCCCAGTTGGAAGCTCTCCTGCTGCAGTAAATTGAATATAGGATTGACCTTCCTTCTCCTCAAAATAGTTCATTTATTATATCACAAGCCAGAATGGTAGGAGACAAATTATTAAGCAAATACCAGCTACAATTAACCTTGACCTGATGCAAATCTTTCTTTTTCTTTTTCTACCTTGAAAGTGTATTCTGTGGAGCTAGTTATCAAGGTCAAACAATTCAACACTTTTGAGCCAAAACATGGCTGTGATTAGAACAGAAACCTCTCACCCATAGCAGTGCTGAAATCAGAGCAAAATCCTTACAAACACAGTCTTCTCAGTACCAGAGAATACGTTCATTATACTTGTTGAGCTCATGACATCTGTCAAACAGGATGAGTTAAATATTTCTACAAGTCACTCATCAAATAATGAGATTGTTAAGACATCCAGGAAATGCACAAAAGGAGCATGTTTCCCTTTAATAATTGATTTGTTCAGCCATGAATACTCAGAGCAGTAGTATAGAAAAGAGTGAGCACTCTGGTGCAGAGAAAAATAATTAAAAGAAGTCTAATACCTTAAGCATTCAGAGAAACATCAATGGATGGGGTCTCATATAATTTGCACATAATGTCATTATCTCAGTTTAAGCAATTATTGTAATTAAGCAAATATTGTAAAATAATGACATCCAATGAAATATGGGGAATGTAGATACACTGTGAGGAGCAGAGGGAGAGGCATAAACAGACTCCATGCTGAGCACAAAGCCCTTTGCAGGGCTCAAGCACACCACCCTGAGATCATGACCTCAGCTGAAATCAAGAGACAGACGCTTAACTGACTGAGCTACCCAGGTGCCCCTCAATTGAGCTTTAAAATAAATAGGGACCTATATGCCTAGAGTCGTCAGAGTGTTTAACAAGTATCCAATAAAAATACTTCCTATTTGGCCAGAGAATGACACTAAATAAAACAGATACAGTTAAAGGAAACATAAAACCTACTCTTATTTATCAATGAGCATCTCCAAGCATTTCATTCAATCATGTCCAATACAATATGTACTCTTTACTAGGTACCACACATTCTCTGAGACACTGTGGATATACAAATATAAAAAATGACATGGTAAGCCCTCTTCCTCAATAAGCTGACTATACTTTGTAGGGAGAGCTGAGTATAGAGTAAAAAATCACCAAAGGATAAGTGTTATGACAGAGGAGGCAAAAGAACAGAGAGGCTAGGAAGAATTAGATAAGGCTTCACAGAGGAGATAACAATTGAACTTGACCTCAACAGGCAGAGAATCTGAGGAAGGACATTCCAGAAGAGAGGAGCCTGAGCAAAAGCACTAAGTAGAAAATTTTCTTTTCTTTTTTTAAGATTCTATCCATTTATTTGAGAGAGAGAGAGAGAGAGCATGAGAGTGGGGTGAGGGGCAGAGGGAGGAGCAGACCCCCGCTCCCTACTGAGCAGGGAGCCCGACTAGGGACTTGATCTGGGGACCCTGGGACCATGACCTGAGCCAAAGGCAGACTCCTAACTGACTAAGTCACCCAGGCACCCAAGTAGAAAAACTTCTGGGTGACTTCTCCAGTTCACCTAGGGAAAAAGAATAGCATAAATGTCAAGAGCAGAAGCTCAGCGGACAGACAGTCCAGGTTTAAATCCCAGACTTGTCACTTACTATCTGTGCTAAGTTGGATACCTCACTTCAACTCTCTGTGCCTCAGTTTCCTGCAAAACGGGGAAAGTAGTAGTAAGTTGGGGATAGATTTGTTCTGAGGATTGAAGGAGTTGATGCATGTAAATGACTTCCAACAGTGCTGGACATATGGTAAGTGCTGTGTAAGAGTTGTCTCTGTCTGTCATTGGGAGGAGAATAATTTCTTTCCCTCATCCTTTACTGCTAATTTCCTAATCTCTTAGATCAGCATGGGAATCTAAGGTTAGGGAAAGTCAGAGTGCATTTATTACAAGCTGAGCCAAATAATTTGAAGAACCATAAGGTGAATAAGTGATTAGGAAGGACAGAATATATCCATGACTTAGAAAAGTATGGTATCCAATGTGCAGTCCATCAAGAAAAATGTGGTCAATCCTAGTGAATCTATTTATTATTTTTGGTAAAGTATGTACAAAGACTGTTCTACAGTATGTTGAAGCAGAGTCTGCAAAACATAGGTGGTTAAGCCTCCCTCAGTCAAGTGGGATACATTTTTTCCCCCAGTGTTTTCTAGAATAGGGTGACGGGATATCTCAAGTGTCCAAAGCTGAGAGGCACAAGTGATTAAAGTCAACTCGCCACTATGTGTCTTGAGTGTTCGTTACTGGCTCTGGTGACGAGCATGGTCCCCGATCTCTGTGACATAATTAGGATGACAGTTTCTCCTCTCAGAGCCAGTTTTCAGGGAACATATTGTGTTTCAGCAGCTCTAATCCCTCTAGGGAGATGGGAGCGGATGCCAAATGCCACGCTGACCTCACTCTGGCTCAGAGGCTGTTCTGCGCAGACTCGCTGAGGACGCTTCAGCCTCCGTGAGCACCTTCAGGGTGTCCTTATTCAGAGGCCATTTCCCACCCATAGAGCTACTCACAGATCGCCTGACCAACCAGAGTCACAAGAACCAGCCAACCTCTCGTGCCCTAAAAGGATTCATCATTCTCAGCCTACTCTTGAAAATGCCCTATTGAATTTCTTACTTTAAATTCAGATTCAGGGTCGCAATACCAAGTATCTGCAGAAGCCAACCAAGCAACGTCAATATAGAAAAGCATAAGTATTAAATCATAGGTGCTAATCTGCTTGTGTTGCCGTCAAACATCTGCCAAATCATGCTTCAAAATATTGTGCAGATCAAACGAAGTCAAAGAAATACAGCTGGCTCTCGGGCCACCTGTTTTCAGTACCTATAAACTTCCTACCTTGATCTTGTGTTTCTTTTCTCGATATATTTATTCAATGATCTCTTGCTTGATTCTCCTGAACCTCTGCTTTCCTCCTGTAAATTGCCCAGGGAAGCCAGTCGTGTGCCGTCACAAGGAGCAGGATGATTGTGACCCTGAACCCATATAGGAACAGAGAGTAAAGTTTAGGAAGGAAAGCCTTGACCTGGGATTAGGAAAAGCCCCCACTACCTATGTACCTTGAGCAAGTCCATTCCCTCATCTGTAAAATGGGAATAATATTATGTGTCCTGACTCCCACAAAGGATTTTTTCAGGGGTAATGGAAATTAATGGGCATATTTTAATTATCATTATGATGCCCAAGGGCACACACAGAGAGAGGAGGCAGCTCTATTTACTGAATGAACTGCCACAAAGGCAGCTGTAAGACTGAGGCAGGTATAAAGTAATCCTTTTGGATCCCAGAGGATCTGACGAATTTCCTATATCTCTTCTCATTCCACCAACAGTGCTCCAGATTCACCAAGTCTGGATTAATAACGACCATATCATCTGGTCAAACCCACCCACCATTTAACTAAATCCCAGCAAGGGAGAAAAGTCAGATCTTCTTTATTCCACACACACATGCATATCTCTCCAAGAATACTTCCCGTTTGTTTTTGCATCCATGTTGGGAAATTTTTAAAAATGTGTTTAGTTACCAACTATCTCTTTGGCTTTTCCAAACACATTGCTTTTCAGACACTTTATTTATAGATCTTCTTTTGGTGTTCTTTCACTCACTGTGGAATCCTACATTTATTTATACTGGATATATTCTTAGCAGATGTTGCCCACTGTTGAGATCCACATGTAACAATTTAGGCAAAGTTGAAGAGAGTAACTTTCATGGTATTTTTAGGCAGCTCTATCCTTTTTTTTTAACCTTCTAATGCAGCCAAATAAACAGAAATAAATATACATCATATAGGAGGCTAGTATTTATGATCAAAGGAGACCATTAAGAATATCTGTTATCAATATAGGCCCATTATAAGATGCTGAAATTGGGCCATAATATATTACTACTATAAACATATACATCCATCTTGTCAATCTTGTGTAGTAAGAAAAACTAATCCCCAGGTCATAGAGTCATAAACTCAGATGACACCTCAGTCATTCTGCTTTCAGGTGTGACTATGCCTGAGTCATCAAGGTACATTGTTCTCATCAACTCAGAGATCATTAATAACCACTGGGGGCCTCCTGAGACCCAGAGATTTTACTAGACACTCCCACATGAATGACTGAAGCATCAATAGCCCCAGGTGGTTTTTGTTTTTTACATTCTCCTGTATCCTACCCTATGGTCATCGACATCCTCACTGACTAGCTTGGCATGTGACTTGCAGTCAACATGGGACACTAACAAATGAAGCACACAGAATGTCACAAAAGTGCTTGTGTATTTCCGCTCCTCTCTTGAACCCTTCTTCCTCCTTGAGAAGTCTGTGTGAGCCTGTTGGGGACCCTATGAAGCAAAACTGAATCATCCCAGCATAGAAACCCCTGAACTAGAGAGTCCCCAATAAACCCATGGGCTACTTACAGACAAATAAGCAAGTCAATAAGTGGGCCTGAACCAGACCTGTAGACTGTGAGAAATGACGAATTACTATTTTAAGCCACTATGGGGTTTTTGTGGGGTTTTTTTGCTGGGGGGGGGGAGGGTATGGGGACATGAGGTGGCTATGCAGCCGCAGCTATTATAATGAATTTATTTAATTTCTTAAAGATAAGGATTATATAATCTCCATTAGAAGAATATTCTAATACTTGAACTTCTGCGTTGTTAAACGAGTTCTCTCTTACCAAAACCTTGATCTTTGAGTGTCTTCTTTTATCCTCAGTGAAGATAGGGATCAGCATTTGCCTTACAGAAGTGCTTCAACAGTCAAGGGCATGATTTAGAAATGTCAGTAAGGGTGCTTCGGACTTGTCCGCATTGGAACAGATCGTTGTTACCTATTGAGCCTTCCTTTATATTTTACTTTGTTTTAAATTCCTTTAAAAGCTTTCTTTTTTTTTTGTACCTGTCTACTGAAAGTCACTTCCTTTCTCTCCATCAGTCTTCATTAAAACAAAATTTTTTTAAAGATTTTTATTTATTCATGAGAGACAGAAAGAGAGGCAGAGGGAGAAGCAGGATCCTCGCAGAGCAGGGAGCCCGATGCGGGGCTCGATCCCAGGACCCTGGGATCACGACCTGAGCCAAAGGCAGATGCTTAACTGACTGAACCACCCAGGCACGCTAAAACAATTTTTTTTAAACCCCTAACAAAGTGCTTAGTGGTTTACAAGGTAACTTTGTATTTGGCATATCTTGTTCAAAACATTGTAATCTATCTGTTGCAAATAAAGACTCAGAAGATTTACTCATCAAATGCATACAGCCAAGAGTAGTGACCCCTATTTCAGGTACAGACTCAGGACTCAAAAAAAAAATAAAAAAGTTCAACAGGACAGAAGGAACAAAACTTTAAAAAAAAAATGTATTTGTTTCCTTTAGGCCAAGAGGGAAAGGTTACAAATTTTACATACCAAAGAGGGAAATTAAAACTTATTGTTGTTTTCCTTGTTTGTTGAGTATAATTTAAATCATCATCCAGAAAATACCATGTCAGTTTACACTATTACTAGTGGTACATTAATGTCTTCTTCCCTACCTCTAAAAACCAAAAATGCTCAAGTGTTCAAAATTTACATGTGTCTATTTATAATACTTATTAGCAGCTTGTATATTTTATACTCCTTGATGCACAAGTCATTATACCAAGGAAATAGTTACGAATGCCCCATAAATTTAGCTACAATATAGCCTGATGTAATACTGCTAAGTTCACAATAAATTTGAAATAATCTATATTTCTAATAAATGATGATCAGTTAAGTAAGTTATATTAAATTATGATATACTTGCATAGTAAAATATTATATGGTCTTATTTAGTAAGAATATTTTCTGTTAAGGGAATGCACAGTAAAAATAGCTCAGGTTGAAATACGTCAACTCTCATCTCATTTTAGTAATATATATATTAATGACAGTCTAAAAAATTATATATTAAATTATATATTATATATATATATAATTATATATAATTCTGTGTAGGGCTCCTGGGTTAAGCATCTGCCTTCGGCTCAGATCATGATCCCAGGGTCCTTGGATCAAGCACCACATCGGGCTCTCTGCTCATCAGGGAACCTGCTTCTCCCTCTCCCCCTGCTTGTGCTCTCTCTCACTCATTCTCTCTCTCTCTCTCTCAAATAAATAAATAAAATCTTTAAAAAAAATCTGTGTAGAAACAGGAAAATTTGAGTAGGGTTTTTTTTGCTTACCTATATTGCCTAATTATTTGCAATAAATATAAGCTATTTTTTAATTAGAAAAACAAGTTACTCACCAGGTGAAAAATGGGCAAAGACTTAATCTAACAGCCTTTCATGAGAAAGGTTCTAGAAACTATAGTTGATCACACACCCGATTTTCATTAATCCATAAACACTATTGACTATATTCCACATACCAGAGGGATGCAGCAGAGAACAGTTTCTTGCCTCATGGAGCACACGTTTTGTGAAGGAGGCATACATAAAATAATTACATATCAGGTGATGATAGTCCCATGAGAAAATAATAAAGCCTTGCAGGGGGCAAGAGAGTGAAGTGGGAACCCAGCTTCCATGGGCGTGGCTGAGGAGGTGAGACGTGGACGGAATGAAGTGAGGAGGAAGCCACATGAATATCAGAGGTAAGTTTTCCTGAACGAGAGAAGAGCAAGTGCAAACGCCCTAAGGCAACACTGTTCATTAGAAGTTGTCAATATGGGGCGCCTGGGTGGCTCAGTTGGTTAAGCGACTGCCTTCGGCTCAGATCATGATCCTGGAGTCCCGGGATCGAGTCCCGCATCGGGCTCCCTGCTCAACAGGGAGTCTGCTTCTCCCTCTGACCCTCCTCCCTCTCATGCTCTGTCTCTCATTCTCTCTCTCTCAAATAAATAAATAAAATCTTTATTAAAAAAAAAGAAGTTGTCAATATGGCTGTCAGATTTTTCTTAAAAAAAGGATAGTTTAGATAGTTAGATAGATAGATTTTAGTCATAGAATAGTAAGGAATTCATATTGCCCTCTAATTTTTCCTGGCCAGCTTTCTTTTAGGATACTCTGCTAAATTCTGTTCTTGGTACCACATTTTAATGCGGAGCACTGAAGGATTGGAGTGAGTCAAGAAGAAAGTGTTCAGGATAATGAGGGGGTCTGGAAATGGTGTCACTTGAAGAACAACAGGAAATCTGGTTGTTTAATTGAACAAAAAAGAAGATCTGATACAAACAGGAGAGGGCTTGGCTATTTTTAGTCGTGATGAACTTATTCTCTTTGGCTTCAGAGAACAAAATCAGAATGAAAATGACAAGCAGACCTCAGCCAAGTGTAAGAAAGCAGGTCCTAATTATTATGGATCTTCTGAAAATGAGTATTAGTATAGAGAGTTCTAGTCACAGAGCGAGTCAGGGGTTGAGCACCACTTGTAATGAGATTCTGTGAAGTTGGTCCTTTTTTCTCAATATGACCTATGATCTAGGTGTTCACTCTACTCTGCAGAGGACACAGTAGTCAGCCTGGGTGATGAAGGCTTACCAGAATATGGTGTCACCCATCACGGGTACCAGTTTGGGTGGGTGTGTCATTAGAGGATCTTTTACTTGATTCATGGGAAAGACCACTGAAATACCACAGGCCACTCCAGAGGAAACACCTAAATCTATAGAATCCTAGAACCTTGGACTGGAACAAGCGTGAGACATTCTGTAGGCAAAGGCCACTCATGGTCGAGGGCTGAAGAGGGAGGTGTCATCTGCCCTCTCAGCACGTGCTGAGAGGGAGGCATCTGGCTTCTAATTCAGTAGCAGATTGGGTTATTTAACAAATGCTTAAGTGAGCAAATGATGGTTCTATTTTGATAGGTGTTAATCAAAGCTATTGTCACAGAGGCAGAGTCTTTTGCTACAATCTGTTCTTTGATAAATGTGCAAAATAGATCACGGGAACCTTCCTTCTAGTAATAATATTGCCTGGAATATGAGGGGTGAATAAAAGGTATTAAGAGAATGATTTTTTAAAATACTTTAACAACAACATCACACCTACACACTGCAATAATAACTGTTACTTTACTATTATTTTTCAAGTAATGTGGAGAGCTTACATCCTGAGACACAAGATTCTCCATTTGGTTCTTGCCCAATTATAACCCACCGTTATATCCCCATCACTGCGCATGATGCCTGAGATAAAGTAGGTCTTCAATAGGGGACTGCTGCATGAAAAAGTGATTGAGAAAAATCACTGTACTTAACAGACCATGCATGATATTGGCAACACTGAAGTTGCTCAGATCATTTTAGACTTTTGCTTTAGAATTTGACTCTGATGTTTCCATTTTAACTTTCTTCACGGTTATGAATTTTTATCCCTGAATGTTCTTCTTGCAAACAGTCAAATAGATGTTCAAGTCAGTAATGGTACTTTAAAATTTAAAAAGGAGTGAATGTAAAATAATGGCAATGTGACTTCCTGGTGCCTTTTAGAATGGCAGAGTTGTCTATCCTTGAAAATGCCCTACCAGAGCCTTTAACTCATCCACACTCCTACTGCTCTGGTGCCAGTTGTCTTCACCCCCTACCTAAAAACTGCAATTTCCCCCTAGAACATCCTGCTTCTAGTCTTCTTCTATTCCGTAGGTTCACAGCTTACGAGCAAAACTGTTCATGTCCTGGCTTTGACATTCACTAGCTTTGTGACCTAAAACAATTACTTAACCCTTCTAAGTTTCAGTTTTGTACCTTGTAAAATGGGGATAATATTAGAAGCACTGGCTTAATGTCATTTCATGAGGATTAGTTGAAAGGATACCAGATATGCTCAAATGCTCCCCATTAGAATTATGTCATTTGCATGCTTACATTTTTGGAGTAGCTTCCTTACCTATGGTTAAAACTTAAACTTCTTGACATGCACTTCAACACTTCTCATGACTTGAACTTTGGGTCCAATCCCATCTGGATCCATTGCCCTATCTTCTTACCTTCTCCCCACTCCTCACTTCACAAGTACTAACATGGCAAATAACTCCTATCCCTGTTAATTCATAAATTGCCCTGGTGCTTGCTGACTTGCCATATCTTTCTTCTGAATGTCCTCCTCCTAGAATGCCCTTATCTCATTTCTATACCTGATGAGTGTCTGCTCATCCATCCAATATCAACCCAAATATCATGGCTTTCTGGTGCCTCCATTTTATGCTAATTCCTTATTTACATGTTGGTTATCTCCCTAGACCCAGCAGCTCAGGCAGTCATAGATCTTGTTTCCCTCTGTATTCCCAGTGCTTAGTTCACTCCCTGGAAATAATAGACTTGTCAACTAAATTTAAAGATTATTCCAAAAGAATGAGCTACAGAACTCATTTCTGCAATGGCACATTGCAGATCCTAGAGTCTGTTTAGCCTCCGGGGCTAACTGACTTTTTAAAGGGGGCGATGCAGATGAAGATGACTTGTTTTAAGCTAGCACACATCACTGGTTGGTAACATCTAAGATTCAGACTTTTGATTTCACTCTAGTTAGGAAATTAGACCACCTACATGTTTACTGAGTTCTGGAAGAGGACGAGACGGTAGAACAACAATGAACGTATACGCTCTTGCTCTCTCATGGAACCTATCACAGTGGACAGCATCCATGCGTCCCCAGGTATGTATCTCCACCTGTCTATGAGCACTGTGGGAGCTGGGACAGCCTCACAGAGTTGGCATGATTGGCATGCTTGACACACAGTAAGTACTTAATACATACATGCTCACCCGACTAGATTGAAAAATGACAATATTCCCTCTGGAATGATAAAATGAGAAAAATTGTAAGATGAACATGAAAACAGCATTGTCTTTCAGACTGACGGCTGATGAGAATAGTTGATAGACTTGTTACCAGTGCCAGGGCTGAGCAAGCTTATTTTCTTGGCATCATGACCGAGGATGCTGACTAGAGTAACGGGAAATGTTCATCAGACCCTCACTGTGCTCCTTCTGCTATAGAATATTCCTGTTCCAAAACAGATCTTGAGGTTTCTCCCATCACTACCCACTAACACATTAGGGGAAGCTCTTCTGCCGACTTCTCAATTCACCTGCTTATCCACCAGTCAAAATTATTATGATCTTGGAAATCATGATTGTAGTGACTCAATTAAGGATTTGGGTTTCATCCTACGTACCAGTTCTGGTGGATTGGTTGTGGATTGAGAAGGATTAGAAGGCTTCATCTAGACTCACTGGAAAAGAGAATCATTATCATTTATGAAAGAAAAACTGGTGGCATATATGCCATGAATTTACAATTCTTGGACAAAGTCATTTAAACAAATAAGCTGGCAGAAAATTACTGAATTAAAGAAATCACTTTGCCATTTTTCTAAAGACTTTATTTATTTGAGAGAGAGAGAGAGAAATAGCAAGAGAGAGCACGAGCAAGAAGGAGAGGGAGAAGCAGGTTCCCTGTGAGCAGGGAGCCCTATGTGGGGCTCAATCCCAGAATCCTGGGATCATGACCTGAGCCAAAGGCAGATGCTTAACCAACTGAGCCACCCAGGCACCCCTCACTTTGCTATTTTTAATTATAACAGCAAACAAGTTTGATATTTCTAGTAAGAGTGTGTTTGGCGGTAGATACAGGGTGAAGGATTAGACCAGGTATCTTTATAAAGACAAAAACAAATGGAATTAATACTTTTACAACTTCATATCTCAAAAATTGTCCTAGGTATATAAAGTAACTCTCCCTATTCTCCATTTAACCATCGAGGAAGGGAGAACAAGGAACTTGAAGTTATAAGTGGAGTATTGTTAGGGTCTGTTTGACAATAAATGGCCATGCTCCTCCCACAGTGCTATGTTGGACCCCTACACACACACACACACAAGCACACACACACATACATGCCTTTATGTATGCACAGGCATATATTCAAGCCTATACAATGCAAACTTCACATATCAAGAATGTGATTTTGAAAAATTAAGAAGTAAATAACAAAGTTCTCACAGACAAACATTCTAAAATTGCTAAACATAAAAAGCTAAACATTCTAAAATTCTCTTCCTTATTGTCAGGTCCCTTGGATTTTAATTCATATCCTATTGACTCTTAATTTACATGCCATCCTAACAACTTGTTCATCTGACTTTTCCTAAGTATAGGAAACTAGCTAGAGTTTATGCACACAGAAAAAATTAGAGCTGATAATCAGCAATCAAGGTGGAAGAAAAGCATGCTACCTTACTGTCAATTATGATAACTATGAACGTAAGAATAATAATTGAGGAAAGATTGGTTTGTATTCAACACAATCTCCCCAGTGAGGCAAAAATGCACCTGATGGATTTTTAAAAGATTTCCATGGAATATTATTTGTTAATTTAAACATGATATATTCCTCTGTTATCTAGCAAATAGATTTTATAGAAATTTGTCATTTAATGTGTTGCTAGGTCAAGCACAGAATTTAAATGAGCCATTACTATGTAAAACATTTGGAAAATTTTTCTATTGATAAAATACAAGCATTTTGTAAACTTAACAAAATGTGGACAAGCTTTTTTAGTACTTGTGCCCAGAACTAAAGGCTGCTCTTTTCAACATGGTTTTTGTTTCCATTGTTCATAATAAACGCAAACTTAAGCCAACAAATAACCACAACACCAGCCAATTCCATAAACTTCCTCAGTCTCTTAGTGTCTGGGATGAAAGGGAAAGTTTCTTTTTCCTTTGCTTCTTTCTTTTTTGGCTCACTAACATCTTAAAATTTTATATGAGTTTGAAGGTTTCAGTCACTGCTATTCAGTAGATGGCTGGGTTCCCATGGACCTATGGTGTCAAGAATCATTTCAACAGGAACAAGGTAAGTAAGTAATGAAGGTTATAATCTCAAGGGATGGGAAAGGCCTTTCTTGGAGAGGAGAAATGTCCTGCTCAAAGTCACACCATTAAGAACAGACCATATGTCTCCCTTTCAATTTGTGCATCTACTTTGTCCCTCCCCTCTTTTGTTCACCTTACACAAGTCACCCTGAGTCGCAATGAGTGGTCTAAAAGTGGAGAAATGACAAGACTTACAACCACAAACTGGATAATTTTGAGACATAAAAGAAAGAGCAAATGGCTCACCACAAATTGCATAATTCAGAGATGATTTCAGAAAGAAAGCATTCACTGGCCTACGGTCCATTCATCCTCCATCTGAATTCCCAGCCCTAATCCCATCCCACCTGAGTTTATAAAGCTCTCTCTCCATTTCCATGGGGCCACACGTGAAATTTCCTCCCATCCAAATTTAAATGGACTTAATTCTAACAAATGGCCCCTTCTCCACCTGCTGAGCTGCCTTCGTTTTCCCCAGTATGACTGGGAATAGCCTGCTTTAAAGAGGTGCAACCTGGAAACCACAGAACATTCTGCCCTCTTTCTGTGTAGATGCAAATGCCCTCAAAGAGCTACCCCTACTGTTCACTCTTCTCTCCTGTCTTCCAGGCATACGGCCTCACACTCACTAAATATAATGCATTACATTCTCAGCCGTGATGACCATTTGTATTTATTGTTACCTTTCTCTGGTCATAACATCTCTCTCCTTTCTGGGTCCTAGAAAAATGACCTTTGAGTCTGTTTCCTTTTGTTCCTGCCCTATCTCTTAGCCTGTTTGATGAGTAGAAGATGAAATAACTTACAGAAGGATACACAGCATGACCAGGAAAATGACTCATCTGGCCAAATAACCTGTCCCCTGGAAAATTACTGAGCCTTGCCAGTGTATATAGACATTTATTCCCAAAAATACCACAGCAAAAATTAGGGGTTTTTCAGGCTCTGGTGTTTGAAATGTTTCCACATTATCTTAATCATGAGTTCGAAGCTTTCAGCCCAAGAATCGGACATATTTTAAAATCTTATGAGCCCTTTTCTGTCACATGCCGGTATTTACATGCATATTTATATTCATTTTTCTGATGTGAAATACATAGCTTTCCCAAGCGTTGTGGGGGTCTGCCCATCTACTATCTATTTATTCATTGATTTTATTAATATTGAGTACTTTCTATGTACTAGATCTCATGAGAGTCACTGGGGTATGGTAAGAAATAAATCAGACATAATTGCTGACCTCACAGAACTCAGCAATCAGCAGAAAAAGAAGATATTAAATAAGAGAGACATTAAAGAGGAAAGGCAGTCGATAGGGCCATCATTCAATAATGATGACAGGGACCTCCATAGTACTTTGATCATATGTAACACGAAGACCTTTCAAAAAATAAATCCACATTATCAGCCATACTAGCAGCTAGAAATATACATCACCATCGAGGTCCCCTAGCCTTCGTCTGCAATGTTTTCAATAATGGTACATATCAAACTACCACCAAATGCTAAAGCTTACAACAACAAACATGTAGTTCTCCCTCGTACATCTATCTGCCAGTCAGCTGAGCTGGTTCCAGCACAGTCTGGGAGTCTGCAGGTCAGCTGGAGCCATGAAACTGGGAGTTTGGCGGGGAGCTTCCTGCAACACATTCTTCTCGTGGCATCAGAAGCCCGGGAGGCTAAGCCAACTGCATAACAGACTTCAGACCCTGATTGCACTAGCATCCCTGTGGCCATGTCCGAAGTCAAAGTTCGGGAAATACATTCCACCCACCGTGAGGGTCCAGGAACAACACTGTTATGACACACGGGGAGAGGGGCACCCGGCCCAATCATTCAATCCACTGCATTCAGTTTGCAAAATCTTGATGGTAAAATTTACTTATTGCACAGTTGGCGATTGAACAGGTGTTAACACTCTGAGGAGTAAATATGTATGCACTTGATTTTTGGTTCCAAGGAGTTCAAATGTGTCAGGGAGATAAAATATACATAAGGGCAGAGTGGGGGAGGACCTGACTCTTCCCTAAGCTGGGTCCTCAGGATTCGTGAAGATATTCTCTGCTGTCATATTTGCATGAATGTGTTCATTCTCAAGGAGGAATTCCAAGGCATGCAGCTGGGGGAGGAAGCAAGCAAGCCACTCTTCATCAAGGTAGGAAGAGAGGAGGGGTTGCAGAAGAGCATAAATAAGGAGCTCCACAGAGCTAGCATTTCAGATGGGAAGATGGTGCCAAGGGAAGTTCACAAAGAACAGATCTGAACCTAGATGCCTGCCTTCCTGTTGGACATATCAAGGCGGGAAGCAAAGACATTGAAGATCTTCTGTCACTGTCTAACCCAAATTCCCTCTACCCCAAATGTGCAGGAGGGGAAAGGAAATAGAATCCTGCCGCACCTGAAGAAGACCTTTCCAATTTAATTAGAGAAAGTCAAACCAAATGCATGATTTCTCCAGCAGTGCATCAGTATGGGCAGTTTTACCTGAAGTATACCTCCTCTGGTCCCCCAGGAGGGAGTCTGGGTTTTCCTAGGAATTGGAAGAACCTGTCCCAAACAATAAACTCCTGCTTCCAGGCTTTCAGCTACAAGGTTTCTGAGGTTGGGCTTACCTCTCTACCAGTACTGAGAAGCTTAATTTGTATAAAACAGGTATAAATTAAAAAAAAAAAAGCCTTTCTGATATTGAATTGGATATGGGAGGACAGGATAATCCTAGGGAGAGAATTTTATCAGCTTTGGGAGGTAGGTCCTCAGGGTTATGAGTGAAAAGTCTTTTAAAAATTGTTTTACGACCTCATTCCAAAAGATTTGATGGAGATGTTATTCATTGAATGCCTAATTTGCACCAGATACAGTGTTATGAGTTTACATAGCTTACCTCACCTGGTCTTCTCAGATTCCCTAATTTATAGGTATTGATCGTCCCCTATCATATATAAGGAAACGAAGTATGATGATTTTTCAGTGGGTCACATGAAGAGTGACTCTCTGGCCTCTGGGAAACCTAGAAATGATTGTGACCCCCTGTATAGGTAAGGTTACCCAAAAAGGAGGACCACAGTTTTCCATTCCAGGGGAACCAACTTCACGCTCACCTTTACGCTCTCCTGAAACTCCTTTCACACCCAAGTCTGTAGGGATGAGAAGAGCAGGGGAAGAAAACACAGCTATCACAAAACAGCTCCCAAAGACCCAGAAACTGGCTGCATCAATCACCTCTAAATAAAAGGGTGAATCATGGGATGCAAAAAAGAACTGATTGAAAGTGTGTTTATGAACCTACCATCCTCAGATCTTTTTCCCCAGTATGGGCTCCTAGGTGTCTTCCCTCCCCTACCTCAGCAAAGTCTGGAGTTTTCATTTTTTGGAGATGAGAAAACAAAGGATCTCTGAGCTGGAAGACACCAGGTAAAAAAGGAAGTTGGAGGGACGCCCGGGTGGCTCAGTCAAGTGTCTGCCTTTGGCTCAGGTTCAGCTCTCGCAATGCTGGCAGTCAGGGTCTCACCCTCCAAGGGGGATTTTGATGAATGTGGCTCTGTGGAATCCAATCAGCCTACGAGGAAAGAATAACAACACTGTGACCGGGAGCCAAAGACAGAACTGAATGAAACAAAAAGCAACAGACACCAAAATGAGCACTTAAAAACTTAAGATACGATCATTTCAGTACGTGACATTTATTTATTTTATTTTATTTTTAAAAATTTTTTTAGAGAGAGAGAGAGCACATGTGAGTGGAGGGGAGAGAGAGAGGGAGAGGGAGAGAGAGAATCCCAAGCAGGCTCCATGCCCAGCACGGAGCCCAATAGGGCTTGACTCGAGACTCCATCTCATGACTCTGCGATCATGACCTGAGCCGAAATCAAGAGTTGGACACTTACCCAACTGAGCCACCCAGGCACCCCAATAAATAACATTTTAAAAAGATTTGCAATATAAAGTTGAGAGACTGTTCCAGAAAAGTACCAAAAAAAAAAAAAAAATAGAAAACCAGAGGTCAGTTTCAGTGCCCCACTGTCTGAATAATATGTGTTCCATAAAGAGAGAAGACAGGAGGAGGAAAGAAATTATAAAAATATATACATACATACAAGCATCTTGTAAATGGACGAGATGGAAGTTGTGCACAATCACTTCTACTCACCACTGGTGAGCATTATGGGCTGAATGGTGTCCCCCCCCCAAATTCCTGTATTGAACTTCTAACCTCCAGTACCTCAGAATGTGACTTCACATTAAAATCAAGTCATTAATGTGGGCCCTAATCGAATACGACTGGTCCTCTTATAGGAAAGATGATGTGAGGACCCAGAGAGAAGACAGCCAACTTCAAGCCAAGGACAGAAGCCTCATAAGAAACCAAGCCTGCCAACACCTTGATCTTGGACTTCAGAATCATGAGAAAATAAACGTCTGTTGTTTAATCCACCCAGGCTATGGTATCTTGGACCCACAAGAGCCCTAGCGAACTAATACAGTGAGCACGCTGGTTACGTGGCCATTTACAAGGAGCTGCTAAGGGCTGTGTGTCCAGGAAGAAGGGGCAATCAGACAAGGTGGCAAACACAAGCCTCCACCCACCACACTGGATGGTTTACTTTAGATCATGCAGCTTCAATAACTAGCAGAGCAAATCCCTCAAATCTAGGGCTTTTAGCTGAATTTCCAGCATTCCTTTCCTCCCACCAACATTGCATTGAAATGTTGACTCTGGTCTTTATCGTCTAAACGCAAAGTGAAAATAATTTTGAAAAAATTATAGAAAGCCAAAGGTGAAAAGATATTTAGGAACCTTAAAATCACCATACGCAAGTATCTTTCTCTTCTGCCTCCAGGAACAATAAATTTGCTGCAGGGCAATGAATTTTGTCATGCTATCACTTACCCCAGGCCCGCTATAGAAAAATTTCTAAAAATATATCTCTGTAGAAGGTAAATTCTCTTGTATGTTCCAGCAGTTTTCCTCTGAACTGTGTTTTTCCCTTTATGCCATGGTTAGAAGCCTTTTCAAGTTTATTGCTGCTGTGATCTTGTGTGCAACTCTATTTTAAGCTGTCCATGCCAGAATGAACTCCTAAGGTACTACTCCAACAGAAAAGAAAGGAAAGATTTAATACCGTAGTCAGTAATGGGCCTGGAATTAGAGGATCTCTAATATTTGGAGATGGGAAAAGTAAAGACAAATCTGGCAAACCATGATGATAATACTTAATTTCTGAAATAAATCAAACTTGATCTAAGCATGACTGTGGATAATATATTCTGTCTTCATAAACATAAACTAGTTATTATAGATCTCCCTGGTGAGGTCAAAACATAGAGGAGCCTTTTCAATACCACTGGAATGACCAAAATAATCAAATTATGCTGGGAAATTATGTAACAGACTGCCTTTATTATCTAAGACATGGTTCTGAAACCTGATTGCCTACATGAATCTTGATAGTTAACACAATCGTGAAACAGGCTCCATTTTCAGTGAAAGGTCATATATTTGTTTATTCAGTAAACATTTAGTACTTAGTGCGTGCCATGCACCATTCCAGGTAATGAAGATAAAGTTCTTACCCCCACGGAGTTTACAGATGATAGGAAAAAGCACTAAATAGGTAAAGATATGAGGTCAAGTCAGTTATGTATGTGCCTTAAGGGTTTAATAAAAGCAGGGTAAAGAAATAATTGTGACCATTGTGGCAGATATTAAATAGGAGTTAAAGGAAGCCTTCACTGAGGAGATGACATTTGAGCAGAGATATGAATGACATGCAGGAGGAAGGTCTGCAAATTTCTGGGGGAACAACATTCAAGAAGAGAGACAAGTGCAGGGATGCTGAGGGACTGAGGGACGGACATCCTGGATATGCTCAGAAAACAGTGAGGGGTCAGGGTGAGGTAACAAATAAAAGGAGCTGGCTTTGGAAGGGTAAGTGAGGCAAGACCCTTGAATCTTGGAATTATGTTAAATGTTTTGATTTTATTTTACTTAAGCTGAAAACCTTTTGAGGGTTTTCAGTCAGGGCAGGACAGGATCAGATTTACATTTTAAATTTTGATTTCGGTGCAAGAAGAGAGATTGGGGCAGAGCCTGCCGATGCAGTATACTGGCTAGGATGGGGAGGTAATGGTGTATCAAAAGGACAGGGTTTGTGATATATGTTCAAGATAGACTCTAAAGAATTGCTGGGGGTGGGGAGCCTGGGTGGCTCAGTCGTTAAGCGTCTGCCTTTGGCTCGGGTCATGGTCCCAGGGTCCTGGGATCGAGACCTACATCAGACTACCTGCTCGGCAGGAAGCCTGCTTCTCCCTCTGCCCCTCCCCCTTCTCATACTCTCTCTCTCAAATAAATAAATAAAATCTTTAAAAAAAAAAAGAATATCTGGACTAATGGATGAAGAGTGTGAGAAGAAGAAAAGTGCCAAGGAAGACTCCAAGCCTTGGGTTTGAGCAACAAGATGAATGCTGGTATCTTTCAGACAGCATGAGCATGGAATCTTGCAAACCAGAGTGTGCAACTCTTCTGAAGGGGGAGCTGTTATTTAGTTCAGAAAGCTGAAGACTATTTTCTCTATACCTAAATAATTTTCCTTGTTGTCTCAAAGATATTATAAAACCCAGTTCTTCTGTCTCTACTAACTGAGCTTCACAATGGTGGTTGTAAGACCTCCATTTATTTAATAAAAATTTCAGTCAAATATCAGTTATTGGTATCACATCTGATGGACTGAAAATGAGCACGTTTTTCTCTATACCATTCACTACGTTGACAGATGAAGAACGACTGCCATGGCGTGTACCCCCTTACCCAGTCTCCCACCTCCTTCTCTCAAGTCTACTCTCAATGCCCTCATCTTTTTCCTGATTCTACTCTTAGCCTCTGATTCCTGGTTTTGAACCCAGAAGAGAACCGACAGATCATCTAGCCTTTTTCTCTGGTGCCTACGCCCAGGGCAGCCTCTAGAAAAACATATTAGGGTATGGGTGAGAGTTGTGAGACCAGGAATACTGTAACTGCTCTTGGTGGCATCTAACCCTGCAGTAGGGGGTGCATTTGCTGTAATTTTTTCTCTCCCCCAACCTACCCTCCCCACATTTATTTTTTCTGAACTAGCTAATGGTTCCATAAAGGACCATTTTTGTTTACTCCAAAACTTCAGCTAGAAATCGACAACATAGCCTCAGAGATAGTACCCATGCAGTTATAATAAATCCTGAGATCAGTACAATAGCATACTTCTCGATGATGATTTTGCTAAGTTTATCCTGATGGAAACAGAGAGGACCTGCAACCAACTAATTTCAAATAGGCCTTGGTACTGAGAGTTAAACTAGTCCACTTCCTTATGTCTTTCACTGAAATGATAATTAAAACATCTCTACTCTTGGGGCGCCTGGGTGGCTCAGTTGGTTAAGCGACCGCCTTCGGCTCAGGTCATGATCCTGGAGTCCCGGGATCGAGTCCCACATCGGCTCCCCACTCAGCAGGGAGTCTGCTTCTCCCTCTGACCCTCCTCCCTCTCGTGCTCTCTCTCATTCTCTCTCTAGCAAAAAAAAAACAAAAAAAACAAAAAACATCTCTACTCTTAAGTGATTGAACCCATGCTGATTTTAGTGCATGTAGTGGAAATAAAATCAACCAAAAGCAAATGTATGGCTGTTAACTGAGCCCTTTGAGACTGTGTCTACACAACTTTGCCACCTCAGTTAAACATATGCAAATATGTAAAAGGAAGAGTCAAAACTCTTCAAGTGAAAGAATCCAAATTGTGAATTATGAGTCTGATCACAGTAATATTACAAAATTGATTTTTCTTCTTCATAAAGCTTACTTTCACATGATCCAATTCCAGAGAGCACCCAAATTTATGGTTCAATTTGATTGGACTTAGCTATGGTCATTAAAAGAGCCACAAATTTGCCATTAATCATTGATTATATTCAATCAGCTCTCAAGGTGACTTATGTTTTCTCACTACTTGCAACATTACAATCTGCCAAACAGCCTTCCTGGCATGAAATGGAACATTTCTCTATAAGTAGTTAGAGGGTTCAGTTCAAATTGTATAAACTACTTATTGATTAGACTTTCTAATACTTTTGCTTTTAAAGACCCAGAGCCTCAATGGCTACACATGTGTTTAAATCTCTGATTCATGAAGATGAAGGGCTTTCCTTGGTGTGTGGAGACAGAATGGCAAATTCTACAAATGGCCCCCACACCAGTTTCTTTGTTTCTTTGCTTTTTATTCCCTGTACAGAAAGCTTTTAAATGTCTACCCTGAGGTAGCACAATGTTCTTTCAAACCATCTTTTCTTATGTTGACAAAGGGAACAGCCTGAAGGCAGAGCCCACGTCCTTCATCTTAGTATCTGTAGGACCATGTGCCTGATACATAAAAGACACTTCACTTTTGCATAAAGGGATTTGGTACATGAGTGAGCTGTCATGTATTGAGCCTTAGCATCATTTCCACCCCTTCTTATGTTCTTTCCACACTATATTGGATAGGATGGAATGCTAAAAACAATATATTACAGCTTCTTCTGTGACTATGGTTATGAATACAGAATATTGGCAAGACTTGGAAGGTGGAAAGGGAACAAGACACCTTGCTTCTTGCACAGTGGCAGTGGACCAGGACGTTGTACAGATGTGAATATTTATAGCAGCTGCATTCCATTCACTGTGGTCCAGTGTCTAACCTTGAGGATGAACCAGCAATTGCCTGCTGATCATAGATAGGGAGGCATAATCAAAAACTGGAAGTCATAACTTCCGCTCTTCCATCTTTCTAATGGTATTGTATATATCTAATTCTCGGTACAAAATCTTTTCCTGGGTCCCCCACTAAATGAGAAGGAGCTCATATTGTTTTTTCTCCCTGGGATGTCCTCTGCACCACTTTTCCACGGCAAACATTATTTTTCTCTTTGTGATCCAGCCCTTATATCTCTCTGTGATAGTTTTTAGACCCCTCCTCCACCTACCTATTATCTCATTACATTTTCATGTGGGATTTTTTTTGTTTGTATGTTTGGTTTCCTTGACAACCTGTAAGATTTCCCAAGTCATGGAAAACATCTTACTCATGCATGTATTCTCGACACCTAATAAAGTCACTGGTTTAAAATACGTAACCAATAGTTCTTTATTACTTTGAATTTAAAGTGTATAGGCTCTACCTCTTATTTATGGTTGTACCTTCTACAATGTTTGACACTCAACAAATACTCAATAAACATTTGTTATATCAAATTCTTAAATCACCCCCATCATTCTCTTCGGTGAGAATCATTTGGTTTCATTCCACATTTGGAGGTTGCAAAGTCCGTATTAATGTAAGCTGGATTCTGAACTTGTCAAAGATATTCCAAGGCAAGGGAGTAGCATGGGCAAAGGTGGGAGGTGTGAGAAAGACCACAGCATCCAAAGAGCGCACTTATCTGGCACAGCTAGTGTGCCTAAGTGAGGAAAGGAATGTGTATGGCTTGGGATTTGCTCACCAGCCCTGGGCTGCTTTAATCCACCACAAGCCTGGTGATGGGTATTAAGGAGGGCATGTATTGCATGGAGCAATACAATGAATCATGGAACACTACATCAAAAACTAATGATGTACCATATGGTGACTAACATAACATAATAAAATAAAAAATAAATCAATCTGCGATTAGTAAAAAAATATTATATATATATAAAACATTTTTTATATCAAAAAAAAAAATCCACCATAAGCAATGGGATAAGCAATGACTCCAGCTGTGCTAATAATTGTTCTTCCCAGTGATCGATGTATATGGGTTCAAGAGTTCAGTGCAAGAGCTATTTCTTCACCAGGATGGCTGCCAGAATAATTTGCTCATCTTGGCTCTTCTTGAATGTATACCATTAGGTGACATCTTTATTGTATGAAGAAAGGTCCCCAAAGCTAATATTAATTTAGATAGAGTCCACTGATGCCCAAGATTCTTTATAATTTAGCATTGCTAACATCATATTTAAGGCCAAGTTCTAAACAGGTAGACACAAAATCCATAGGAAAAACATGGCACATCTTCCTGGATCATCCGGTATACTCAACACTAAGAAATTTTAAATGTAATTTTTATTTTTTAAATTTTTTTAAATTTTATTTTATTATGTTATGTTAGTCACCATACAATACATCATTAGTTTTTGATGTAGTGATCCACAATTCATTGTTTTCGTGTAACACCCAGTGTTCCATGCAGTATGTGCCCTGCTTAATATCCATCACCGGGCTAACCCATCCCCCAACCCCCTCCCTTCCAAAACCCTCAGTTTGTTTCTCAGAGTCCATAGTCTCTCATGATTCATCTATCCCTCCGATTTCCCCCCCTTCATTTTTCCCTCCCTCTCCTAATGTCCTCCATGCTATTCCTTATGTTTCACAAATAAGTGAAACCATATAATTGACTTTCTCTGCTTGACTTATTTCACTTAGCATAATCTCCTCCAGTCCCATCCATGTTGATGTAAAAGTTGGGTATTCATCCTTTCTGATGTCTGGGTAATATTCCATTGTATATATGGACCACATCTTCTTTATCCATTCGTCTGTTGAAGGGCATCATGGCTCTTTCCACAGTTTGGCTATTGCGGACATTGCTGCTATGAACATTGGGGTGCATATGGCCCTTATTTTCACTACATCTGTGTCTTTGGAGTAAATACCCAGGAGTGCAATTGCTGGGTCATAGGGTAGCTCTATTTTTAAATTTTTGAGGCACCTCCACACTGTTTTCCAAAGTGGCTGTACCAACTTGCGTTCCCACCAACAGTGTAAGAGGGTTCCCCTTTCTCTACAACCTCTCCAACATTTGTTATTTCTTGCCTTGTCAATTTTTCCCATTCTAACTGGTGTAAGGTGGTATCTCAATGTGGTTTTGATTTGAATTTCCCTGATGGCTAATGATGATGAACATTTTTTCATGTGTCTGTTAGCCATTTGTATGTCTTCTTCAGAGAAAGTGTCTCTTCATATCTTCTGCCCATGTTTTGACTTGATTATTTGTTTTTTGGGTATTGAGTTTGAGAAGTTCTTTATAGATCTTGGATACCAGCCCTTTATCTGTAATGTCATTTGCAAATATCTTCTCCCATTCTGTGGGTTGCCTCTTTGTTTTGTTGACTGTTTCCTTTGCTGTGCAGAAGTTTCTTTATCGTGATGAAGTCCCAAAAGTTCATTTTTGCTTTTGTTTCACTAGCCTTTGGAGATGTATCTTGAAAGAAGTTGCTGTGGCCGATGTCAAAGAGGTTACTGCCTATGTTCACTTCTAGCATTTTGATGGATTCCTGTCTCACATGGAGGTCTTTCATCCATTTTGAGTTTATCTTTGTGTCTGGTGTTAGAGAATGGTCGAGTTTCATTCTTCTGCATGTGGCTGTCCAATTTTCCCAGCACCATTTATTGAAGAGACTGTCTTTTTTCCATTGCATATTTTTTCCTGCTTTGTCGAAGATTATTTGACCATAGAGTTGAGGGTCCATATCTGGGCTCTCTATTCTGTTCCATTGGTCTATATGTCTGTTTTTGTGGCAATACCATGCTGTCTTGGTAATCACTGCTTTGTAATATAGCTTGAAATTGGGCAACGTGATGCCCCCAGCTTTGTTTTTCCAGTTACATCATAGATTAGAATGCTAATTAAAATGAATTTTTAAAATAAGACGTAAGACTTCAAGTCAATTTCCTTCCCTTTCTTCCCCATATGTGCAGAAAACAGGTGGTCAGGAATTCTTAGAGTTCTTTTGGCAACTCTGAAGGAAGGTTTGGCTCTTTTGTTTCAAGGATTAAGGGAAGCAGTTTCACCAAGAAGCCTGACATTTTGGACCCTCAGTCCCTTCATTATAAAATGAGCAACATTGGTATATTCCCTACCTGTATACCTCCGTGAGCTGTTCTAAAATAACATGTGTGGCAGAGAAGGTACAGCAAATGACTAAAAATGTGGTTGCAAAACCCAACAGCCAAAATTCAAATCCCAGCTCTTCATTTCCTAGCTGTGGACTTTTAGGAAAGTGATTCTCTTTTGACCTCAATATTTTCATCTCAAAAATGGGCATGTTTCTAAACAACCATACCTACCTCATCCTATTGTTAAGGGAACTAGATGACTTAATTCAAATAGAAGACTTTAGAACTGCACTCGCCACTAGAGAGGCCATTATTTGTTCTTATGATAAGACAGGGCCCTTTTAAGTGGACATCTTTTCCATTAATTCCATAATTTCCATTAATAATGTTAATATCAAAGATGTATAAATGCTTCTTATGTGCTAGACTTTTTATATGCATTATCTCATGTGAAACAATCCTAAAATAAAGATGCTAATCAGTAGTTTATAAATAAGAAATTGGGGACTCAGATTAAAAAAAAAAAAGAGCTCGCTTTGGCTTGAAAGACTTCGTATGCAGTGGACATGGAACTTCAAGTCTGGACTCCAGCTCTGGAACTGTATTCTCATATGACTCTGAATCTCAGATGTTCTTTAGTACCAGGAGAGGTAGGCAGTGATGGGGAAAGGGAGATCACACCTATATCAAGCACCAAATATATATATCAGATACCAGTCTGGGCTATTACATAGCCCATCCCACTTAACTTTTCCAATAATCACAGAAGGTTGGGATCCTTGCATCTATTTTTTTTAAAGAGGAGGAGATAGCAAAATATGGAAAGGGTTTCAACCCATATTCTCTACCTCCAAAGCCCTTGCTTTTCCTGCTACCATGGTCCCATTAATTCCAGTGCATGAGGTCAAGAAGGTAGCTAGTCAGAAAACTAGATACTAAGTTATCTGTCTCACATGAATCCCCAACAAATAACCCCAGCGTGGAAGGAGGTGAAAGTAGACATAGTGTACAAACTGCAGATGGGGAATAAGCCAGGAAATGCTATTAGAAAATGTCTTATTTTGACTTGTGATAAGGAGTAGTTGGAACTTAATGATGGCTAATTTTTAAATGTACATCTTTTTTTAAGATTTTATTTATTTATTTGAGAGAGAGAGAGAGAGAGCACAAGCAGGTGAAAGGGCAAGGGGAGAGGGAGAAGCAGACTCCCCACTGAGCAGGGAGCCCAACGTGGTGCTTGATCCCAGGACCCTGAGATCATGACCTGAGCCAAAAGCAGACGCTTTACTGACTGAGCCACCCAGATGCTCCTTAAATGTACATCTTATATATAAAGTCATGCCCTTATTACATGACTCAGTGTAAGACTGCACTGAATTTCTATTATCACTGCTGTTGAGTTAAATAGGGCCCACAGCTGTAAATGTGCTCTATAGTCTTCTACACTTAAAGCCTAACTAATCATTTGCTTACGTTTGTTGAATCAAATAAAACTGGGCTAAGTTCATTCCACTGTCTTCTTCCGACCTGCCAGTATGACTTTATCTTGCTAGTAAAAGGAGATGAATGGGCAGAGGCTAACAGTATTCCGTAGCTTCTTTCTATAGCAAACAGCATCCAGGAAATGTCCAAAAGACAGGGCTATCAATTGCCTTCACTTGTCAATAAGGACATACTAAGAAGTGACCTGGTCAAGGCAAGAGAGGCCTGAGAATGCCTTCGCTCCTGATGTCTCTCTATTTCAAGAGACTGGGTGATGGTGCTTCTATTTATAAACTCATCTGGAAATGCATGAGCTTTGCAAGGTCCAGCTTTCCCCTGTAGCTATATCCCGAAGGGGCATGCAGTAGAATAATGATGCCAAACAACCTAATACCTTGGAGTCAACCAAGGCAAAGCATATTAACATGAATTTACTATCAGGCAGTAAAGAAAAGCACATAAAAGAGACAACGAGGCATCTTGACTTTGAGAGGGGTGAAGGCACTCTGACTAAGCCGAAACATGTATGTGTTGATAGGTAACAAAGTAATGCTGGCAGGTGGGGGAGCCTGGGCTTTGGAGGCTGATGGACATCCACTGCTTGTCCACCCTCTGTAAGTCACTGGCCTCCTTGATTTCATTTTTCTTGTCCAGGAAATTGGGAGAATGCCTCACAGGGTTGTTGGGAAGACTAAATCATTCAACATGTTTGAACACCTAGTGTGGTGTCTCACAAATTGTAGGGAATCATTCAACAGTAGCTTCTGGTATCCTCCCTTTTCCTCCTCTTCCTCCTCTTCCCCATCATTGCTATATGCAAGAGCCCAGAAACAACTGCACCAAAGTCTGCTTGTATTAGCTGGTCTAAATCTATGCCCTAGGCAAGATGTCTTCAGTGGTTCTTAGGGCCTGTGACTCTTTTTAAAATCTGTTCCAAACCACCAAATATAAACCATGTGACCTCACTTTAAGGCTTGGGCATTGGAGGAAACCAACGGGAGAAAAAGAAGGGGAGAGCATACTCTCACAGTGATTCTGATCTTGCTCTCCCTGTTTCTCTTATGCTTCTCTTCCTGTGCTCTTAGAATCCACACAGACTCTGAACCCCTGAGGTCACCCTGTAAACAGCCATTGGGAGCTTAGCTATAGCCCAGGATTCCTTTCGAGGCCCCACCTCAAACTAAGCCTCATCTCAAACGTAGTCCAGGAGGAAATGGGCCCTGGGAAGCGCTACATCTCCCCTGCTTATCACTGCAAGGCATGATGGGCTTCCTCTCTAAATTTCAAGGAAAAAAGAAAAAGAAAGCTGAGACACATCAGTGTTAACAGAAACATAATAATTAATATTTGGTAAAATTTAAAGCTGACTTACTAGATTTTAATGACAGAATGTTCCCAACTCCTAATAAACTATAATTTTTTAAATTTAATTTAAATGAAGTCTGATAATAGAGAGGCCCTTCCAGAGCACTCCACACATGCTGAGCATGGTTCTTAGCACATCAGATTAGCAAAATGTAAGGCTCACCATGATCCTATGAAGGATGTGCTATGAGTATCCCCATTTTTTTTTTGGAAAAGGCACAGAGAGAATGAGTAATGTGTGAAAGATCACACAGCTAAAGAGCAGCAAAGTCAGTATCTGATCCAAGGCCAAGAGATTACAGAGTCTGTGTTCTCTTATCTATACTGGTTGCCTCCCTGGAAGAGGGACTTCTGGGGCAGGACTGTGGCTCTGAGACCTCTGTGGGCCATCTTCAGACTGAGTAGCACAGATTTTAGTCTTTTATTCATCTTGTTTCACTTCTTCAATATTACATTATTAGACAAAACTCCTTGAGATATTTTTAAATCACAGATAACAATTTCACTCTACTCCCTACTCCGTTCCCTTACAAATGTATTTAAAGATACATGACTGTGGATCTATGAGAAAATCTTCAAATACTGTTTAACATTGTTCTTTTGGTTGAACACACTTTGAGAATGATGGGATTTGTTTTAGGAAAAAAAGTAACTGATAATCAGTTTTTGAGATGTCCTAAAACTGCAGGGCATCTATCATTTCAATTTTCAGTAATAAGCCTCACAGTTTTAATGAGCTTTTGATTAACAAAGAAAGTAATATGATCAAGTAAGATGCACTAAGAAAATTATTTAGAAATCCCACATTGTCAGTTAAGCAACTCTTCTCTGAGCAGAAGGTATTTAGTTCTTAAGTCATAAGTGGAAGAGAGAAAAGAGAAAATTGAATGATTTTTGTTCGTTTTTCCTTCTCTCATGACCCAGAAAAAAATACAGGGAGGGGATAGGGTTGGAGGGAAAGAGCAGATTGGAATCTGGAACTCCCTTTCCAGTGGGAAATGAACAAGGGCCAAAGGAGGAAGGATGCCTGCTGACACCTGTCATTTCCACAGACTTACTGGAGCAAAAGGATCTCTAACATTGAGAAGGAAAATCGAGTGTCTAGATTTTCTGGATGGCTGGAGAAGTCCTGTTTTGCTGAATAATTTTTGAAGTTAGAGCATGTTTAAAGACAGAAGATTGTAAGACCAGCTAGAGGAGACTCAAGGAGAGCAGATTAGGGTGTTAGCTTTTTTTATTTAGCTATACACCAACTAGAGGAACTAAGAAAGCACACAGTGGCAAAGCCTTTGACAAATATAAGTCAGAATAAATTTTCAGCCCAAGACTAAAGCAGGCTGTGTTGAATCCAGGTCAGTACAACATTTGTAAATGTTCTTACCTATACCCGGGCAACAGTATTTCTTTGAATTCTAATCTATATTTTAGCTATCATCTTATTTCCATTATGAAGAATATTTAACTACTTCATACAGAGCTGGAATTTTGAGTGTATTCACGTATGTGAAAACTGGAGAATCAGAGCAATCTTCACTGATTCAAAAGTTCTATTGGGAGGTTGGAGATTTAAAGTGAATTAGTAGCCAACTGTGCTGTCTGATTCCAACTCTATTTTAGGGAAAGAAGATACCATAGGGCTGTGGATATAGCTCTCTTATTGAATAAGGTACAAATAAGTAAAAAACAAAGAGTACAAAATATCAAATTTTATCAACAAGAAAAAGAGTTCAATATATTGAGGCAGTATGGAAAGCAAAAAACAAAACTGAAAGACATAGAACTTACTGATCTTTCACTTCCTAATTCAAATTTATTATGCATATTTGTATGAATCAGACAGAAGGAGAGATAATATCAAAGGGCATGCAGAAGATTGAAGTGATGACCTAGTAAAAAAGCAGGAGTGACAAAGAGGGTGTGAATTTTCACACAAAGACATGTAGACAATACTGGGTCAGACCAAGCATAACTGTCATTATTCATTTCATTTCTTCACACACAGGCTATATTGCCAGACCCTCTCATTTTTCACCTTCAACTATTTTCTGGCATTGACCATACTACAGGTGTTTCATTGCCTCAAATCCTAGGCCATCTGTCTTTGAACATATCAGCTGCTGACAACCCAAAGCCAGGCTCCCGTTGGCTTTGAGGAGTTTAGCAAAATTGAGCAGGGAGAGATCTCTTCAAGAAGAGCCAAAGAGTGGAGGAGATGAGGTTGGCAGTTTGAGAAGACACTGTGCTGGCAGATGTGCCGACATGGTTAGGCCCCAGAACCAGCCAGAAGGCTGTAGAAATACAACCCAAATGCCATTATCAACCTATGGTTTAGGCTCGTTTCCAAATTTTATCATTCACTCTCCCTAAATTCTCTCAGTCCATTTAACAACATGTTCAAAGAATTAGAAAGAATGTAGATCAGCATCAGACATAATGACTTAGCCCCTTTCCTACAGTTGATGCCAATTCTAACCACCCACCTGTGTCTCCTTCTCATCCTACAACCTCCCATCCTAGCAGCCCTAAGGAATGATATAAACAACTGAGGATTATTACTGCAAGCTCTCAAGTATTATATATGCATGAGAAGGGAATTATCTACTGCATATTTTATCTGTGTGAGATCTTCAGAAATTACCACAGGTAATATTTTTGAAATCATTTACTTAGTAGGTTCCATCCTAAATCCTTCATTGTTATGAGGGTCCTTGCTAGAGATGAGCCTCTGCAGTGCTAGAAACACAATCTAGGTATTCCTTGTATCCCTTGTAGGTCTAGCACAGTGCCTACCTACATCCACTAGGCATTCATTCGTTGGACCAATATTTTTGTGCTGCTAAATTCTGTGCTTGACACTAGAGGTAGTTAACAAGGTAGGAAAAGCTCCTGCTTTCATGGAGTTTACATTCTAGCTTCTTTGGCAGATAGTCAGATACACAGTAAATGGTTTTTGAATAAACGGATGGTTGAGTGAACAGAAGAATGTATGAATGGATAGATATGTTTTTATGGGGTAAAAATAACTAAACTTAAATACGGAGTTAACTTTGGTCTTTTTTCTACCAGTCCAAGTCAACCAACTCATGAATTGGAGAGGAAGAATGATGAATGCATATGTATGTGTGTGTGTGTGTGTGTGTGTCCGTAACATTTCATTTGGAGGAATGGTTGAAATGATAAAATATTTTCTAGCTTTGACACTATTAAATAGTAGTCACCCTAGTAATTTATTTATAAATCAACACTTTCCAAGGAATTCTGTACAGAATCTAATTCTGCATATTGTTATTTGGTGTTATGCCAAAATAGGTTCCTGTGGTTGAGACAGCCTGGGGAACATCTAGTTAATTGAGTTTCTTTTTGGTAGGTCTTAACAGAACATCTAGTATGACAACATGGTGTATAGTTCTCTAAGAGAACATGTTTGCCAGTTTACTTCAAAAGAAAGTCATGTTGTGGCGCCTGGGTGGCTCAGTCAGTTGGACATCTGCCTCCTGCTCAGGTCGTGATTCCAGGGCCCTGGGATCGAGCCCAGCATCAGGCTCCCTGCTCAGCGGGGAGCCTGCTTCTCCCTCTCCCTCAGCCCCTCCACCTTGCTCATGCGGTCTCTCTCAAATAAATAAATAAAATCTTAAAAAAAAAAAAAAAAAGAAAGAAGTTCATGTTTGAGGACACTGTATGAAGTACACTTTGCTTAATATGGACTGAGTAAGTATAATGCATACTATGTGCTCTTCCTGGATCCCCCTTCAGAGCCAATGCACTCATCCCCAGCTGCTGACAACATCAGTTGCTGAATGCTCACTGCTGTGCTGATCACCAGGCATTGCCCTTAGGATCAGGGAACTACCCGCAAGATGTTGACCTGTGGCCAATTACTGGCTGATGACCCAATATAAAGTCTCATCCTCTTGTCTCAATGTGAGACAAATCTTAAGAATCATCTGACCTCTAGAACTCCCTGTAGGATCAGCTAGGAACTCAGCTGCAACTACAAGCAGGCTGGCTTGTCTCTCTGTCCCATACCGACTTCCTCACTTCCTACTTCCAGGTATCTCTCTCCCAAAGCCTGCCCCAATAAAATTTCTCTATACAATTCTCTGTCATGGAGTCTGCTTCTTAGGAACCCAATCTAACACAATAAGCATAATTTCAACAGATACGTAAACGCTCACATGAACTTTTGACCCACTTGCTTTTGTGCCACAAAAAGGATGTTCCTCTTCAGGGGAACTAGAAATTTTGATTCATAAATTGCTGAATCTTGATCGATGTTCCAAGTATATAAAAACTGCCTAATTGTGGATACCTCTTTTTCTGAAAGTCCTTCCTAAATTTTTCAGTCTATACAATTTACTTGAGAGATAACCATGTACACCATGTGCCATCATTTCTAACATCGCATTTAACTTTTATCTAAAGTCAAAATCAAGTCTCTCATCTACTCAAGTCACCAGTAGCAGAGCTCAATTTCAGGCCCATTTTGTCTGACTTCAATGTCAAACCTCTTTTTACTGTGTTTTACCCTAGAATTAGTAACAAATTTGTGAATAGAGAGGGAAACCAAATGCCATTTTCTTAATTTCAACAAATGGTGTTTTGTTGAAATATATCTAGTGTGAACAACCAGATTTCAAAAAAAAAAAAAATGGCCCTTCCTTTAAGAAAATCTGACATGTAACAAAAATGTTTACACACACACACACATAATTACATTTAACAGCTGAAGGGAGCCTAGAATTACCCTGGCCAACACTTTCAGTTTTAGAGCAGAAGAAATGGAGGTGCAGAGTAGAGGAATGATTTGCCTAAAGTCCCACAGATAATGCTAGAACTCAGTCAGATCTCAGACTTCCAAAACCAAATTTAAAATAATTCAGTCTGTCATTCAGGTTCACAGTGGGGGACAGGGAGAGTGATTATTAGCTTTACATGTGAAGTTACAATAGAATTGTTTTAAATAGCCAGATGTCTCATTTGATTTCTAAAAATTTGATTCCACACTTCTTTTTCAGAGACATAGCATATGCATAAAAGCTAAGAATACATGTACACTAGGCTGTATGAAAAACTACCTTTTATTCTTAGCTCATACCAGTGAGCATTATGAGCTAATAAATCATCAGTAAGAGCTTCAATCAACCTTACAGCAGTCTAAAATCTATGATTTTAAGAAACATTAAATAATGGAATGTCGACTGAAACAAGACAAACACACAGATTGGCATCACTTTGACAATTGCATCAGAAAATGGTTTTTATAAACATATTTTTCTGTGCTCATCTTTTTATAGATTCAATCAGCACTACCTTCACAGAAATCATGCACGGAGATGCCATGGCAACCGCCACATTCTGCACAGACACACACACGAAATCAACATGCCTAAATAACTGTAACTCACACCCACTTAAGTCCAGTAGATTTGGGTTCCAGATATAAAAATAGCAACAATCATTTTTTTTTTGACAACGATGGTCCAGCCCTGTTATTAATGCTTTAGGTGATGTTAACAATATGATAGTGGAGAGTGCAAAAGCAAAACCCAAAGGGAGAAATAAACAGTACAACTCAAATCTAGAGCCATCCACCATCAACTGATTCTTTTAGGTTCTTATTATAAGTGAATCTCACCTCAGCCCTGTGCTGCTCAAAGGAGGACTTTATTGGCAATAAAACAGAATTGGCAGAACATGGGGTCAGTGGTTTTCTACCAAAAAGTAAATGACTGCATCAAACTTTCAATCTTCTTCTCCATTTAAAATAATATGGTTTTGAAAACCCATTTCAAGAGACAAATGTCTTGATTTGAGTAATTGTTCAAGAGTCATGTTCCCAAGGTAACCTCAGTTTTCTTTCTTGAGCACCTGAGAGACATGGATATGGATACTTATCCCCAAGTAATGTCAGCCATTTAAATAGAATGAAGAGTCCTAGACACTACTATGACAGGGACAAGGAATACAAAAAAAAAAAAAAGACACAATGGTTTTTGGTAGCATTTTAGCAACTTTCACAGTCCAAGCAGTTACAATAAGATTATCCCCTGGTGTTAAAAACACTGTTTCCTGGGTCTTGCTCTGGTTCTGCTGAATCAGAATCTAAGGTGTTTTACCACTTATGAAGAAAGTTATCCTTTGGAAAAACACCAAAGGAGTGATTCCAGATGGGAAGTGTGGAGGACCCACCAAGCACTAGGAATCAATGTGAACTCATAAAGGATTGCAATATGGACATGCTCTAAGCTGAGCAGTGACATGCAGCCATTGTGGCTTTGTTAAGTGACTCCTGGTGGGGAAATGGGGTAGACATGGAAACTAAAGACAATAATCAAAGGGGTGTGCAGAGTTAGGAGATAAGAAAACAGCTACTCAGGTATAATTCATTGTGCTTCTACTTGTTGATAACATGAATGGGTATCACTTGGATCAGTTGTCTTAGCAATGGTACCCATACAGTGAAAGCAATATCAATAATTAGAATCTATTTTTATAACTCCTTACTATTTGCAACAATTATTTTATAATGTACATGGAAATGGGCATGGAATAGTTAAAGAACAAAGTCATAAAAAGTCAGGGGAGTTGGTTTTGCCTTCATCTGTTGAACCTAACTATAAGCTCCATGAAATCTTGAGGTCTCCACCCCTTAGAACAGTGCTTGGTTTATATGAAGTGCTCATTAAATGTTTGTTAAATGATTAATAAATGAATAAATAGTACAGGGGATAACTAAAGAGGAAATAACTTGGAGGGAATGAGGGGAAAACATTTTCTTGGATAATATCCGACAGGATGTTGTTCCCTTGACTATCAAAATCAAGCACCTAAATAGAACACAGCATAGACAACAGTGGGGATGGTGGTGACAGGGGGGTGCTCAGGGGGATTCCTGGGGGATTCCAGCTCTAAGAGAGTCTGATGACCACTTTTTAAAAAATTTTTTTATTTAAATTCAATTAATTAACATACAGAGTATTACTAGTTTCAGAGGTAGAGTTCAGGATTCATCAGTTGTATATAACACCCAGTGCTCATTATATCATGTGCCCTCCATGCCCATCACCCAGTTATCCTATCCCCCAACCCCATTCGCTTCCAGCAACCCTCAGTTTGTTTCCTATGATTAAGAGTCTCTTATGGTTTGTGTCCCTCTCTGATTTCATGATGGAAAGCCACAGCTACTGGAGTTAGTGGGTTTGCATGGAATTGTTCAGTAATGAATAGGAAAAGAATTACCTAGAGTTGTAGAAATTCAATTGCCAAGAAGCTGCTAGAAGGAAGGAAGTCCAATGTAAGCTGATATGACACAGCCTAGGACATTAAAGGGGGTAGGAAGACTTCCTTTGACCTCTGATGTCTAAGAACCTTCACTGATGCTTTAATGGAGAGTAGTTTGTTTTCAGCACCAGTATTCTGTTCTGATTATATCTGCATTTAATGTAGTTTGGGGTGTGTGGATGTGAGTGTGTGTGAAAGACAGTCTAAAACACTGTTTAGCTAATCCATTTCTGGTCATTCTAACAACTTATTTCCAGTCTTTTTGAAGCTGAATTTATAGACCAAACTGGGGAGTTTGGTGCCCAGAGTGTACAGAGCATTTGAGCAGCTCTCCCCAACTTCCTGTCACAGACATGCAGACACCAAACAGGGCACGACATCACTTACAGTTATCTTTTCTGAATGTCACAGAACCTCTCTGTGAGGCTAACTCATGTAGACTTAAGTATTTTCATTTTGTAAAAGAGGCAACTGAGACACAAAAATACAGAAAGTTCATGAAGCTAATTAAGCCTAGAGCAGGGCCTTAATCTTTGGTCTTCTGATTCAAAAATTGCTTTTAAAAAAATACAGACTTGGATAATAGAATAAGATTTATTTTAATAGAGAATTATGTATTTCTTACAAATAAATTCTTTAATGTGTCATGCTCTAATTTTATACCTGTAGTTTAGCAGAGATGCATCATGAAAAGTCTACATAACATTCCATTTTACAATTTTTTGTAAAGAAAGAAATGTGAAGTCAGAGATGAATGCCTAAGTTCTGATCCTATACATTTTGATGAGTTAAAAAAAAAAGAGAGAGAGAAATATTGGAAGTTTCCATGCAGGACTTTATTTGTAAAGGAAAATTATGTTAATAAAGAACTCAATTCATCTTTTCATTGGAGAAACTTGATGGAGAGCACCTTAACCAAATGATCAAAGTTAATGTCACCAGTAATGAGACAAACTGATACCAGATACCTCCTCATGGGCTGTTCTGAGGACACAACATCTTCTGTGACATTCTGTACAAAAATATGAAAACCTGAGTTTGAACATGAAGAAAGATCACCCAACACACACTACAAAATAACTGGTGGGTACTGTTACAGAAAAAAAAAAAAGTTCATGACACTTTTAAAGAAGGTAAGACAGACTTTATTTGGGCCCTTTATCTGAGATTTTGCAGCGGGGTGGAGAGGGATTGGGTTCAACTCTCAGTACTACATGGATAAGTGGGAATTTATAGCCAAGGAGCAGGGCAGGAGGCTGTGGAAGGACAACTACTAAGAAGAAGCATCAGAGGTAAGGGAGGATTCTGGGAACACTGACCTAAAAGGGTTCTTGCTGAAGACAAGGCAGGGATATCAGACATCACCTGAAGAATGGTGGGGGGATGAAGAACCTGATCAGATATAGAGGGTGACCAGATATTGAAGGTGGGCACGTTCTGGTTAAACTGATTTAGTAAGGTTCTCACTGAAACTGGATTTCATAAGGAAGGGCACAGATGGGACTGAAAGAAGGTTCAGGAGCCCGACTCAAGTTTGGACAAGCAAAAAATTTTTGTCAGTACTCTTCTAATGGGTCAATGCCATGAAAGAAAAAAAAAGATTTAGGAATTGTTCTCAATTTTTAAAAGATTTAGGAACTGTTCTGGGTTAAAGAAACATGACAGCTAAATGCAACATGAGATTGGATTGGCTCATGGACCAGGAAAAAAAAAGACATTAATAGGACAATTGGAATTTAATAAGGTCTCTAGATTAGATGGCAGTGTTGTATCGATGTTAATTTCCTGATTTTTACAAATATCCTCTGTTATGTAAGATGTTAACATTTGGCGAAGCTAGATGAAGGATATATAAAAATTCATTTTGCAGCATCTGAAATTATCTCAAAATGAAAAGTTAAAAAAATTAAAATTCAAAAATGTGTGAAGGTAGATCTCATATAAGTGTTCTTACCAAACTTTTTTATTTAAAAGATACATTATCTTAGTGCCAAAGGGATCTGACTGATAAATCAATTACATGTTAAAGCTGTAAGAAGTAGTATGACTTGTCCAAAGTTGTACAAACCTTGAATGTTAGTCTCCAAACACTGGCATTCTCTCTTTAATACGGCATCCTGCTTCACCTCAATTTTCTAAATACCTGAGACTAGGTACATAAGCCAGCTCTTCACATTTCATGTCTTTTTCAGAGACAAGGGAGGATGGGGTTAACTTACATTAACCATGTAAATGAGAGATCAACACCTTGCCCTGTATGAAAATGAATAAAGGAAACCTCATTTAAAATGGAGTTAGTAGCCCTCAAGAGGAAGCTCTCATTCAGACCCTAATAGGAAAAAAGGTACCTAACATTTTCCAACAGGAATAAGCTTACTTTACTATCCCAGCAGGAAGAAGGTTTTCTCCTCATCTAGCAACAGCCCAGCCAATGAGAAACTGCCACAACTCAGCCAATGAGAACCCCTCACCGCTTTGACCTTTCACTTTCCTCCAATGGACTTTCACTCAAAGCAGCCTCTCCCAATGTTCTCTATAAAGTAATGTTACTTTCCTTTGTTCTCTGGACTTGCCTGTGGTTTTGCCATAGCTTGCCTGTCCATTGCACTTCCTCTGTCATTTCCAAATAAACCCATTTTGCTGGCAAAATAACTTGCTGTTTTATTTTCAAGATTGACACCTGGAAAGCAAATATTAATACCGGTTTAAAGAAGAAGACCCTAAGAAGTGGTTATGTGCGATGACTTATTGATTGGAGAACACAAATCACAGTTCAAAAAAATCCAAGAACAATTAAAATTCATGGTGTAAATTGCAAATACATGGAGTAAATGAGGCAATTATAAGGGTGGAATAGTAGTCATGGGCTGTGGCTTCAATCAGTGGTCTTTAAACATTCTTTTTTGCCTTTTTTCATGAAAAAGATTTATGAAAAATTTGTGCATCTATAGACTGACATCTAAAATTACATCTTTAATTTATAACTAGTTGTAAAAGGCATAATTTCTGGCATATTACAAATAATGTTTTTTAAAAGATTTATTTATTTATTTTAGAGAGAGAGAGGACAGGAGCAGGAGGGGCAGAGGGAGAGGGAGAGAGAATCTCAAGCAGGCTCCACACTGAGTAGGGAGCCTGATACGGGGTTCAATCTCACGATCCCAAGATCATGACCTGAGCTGAAACCAAGTGTCAGATGCTTAACTGAATGTACCACCCAGGTGCCCCATATGTCACTTTTTAATCAACCTGTCAGATTACTCTGTAAAATCTATCCAAAGTCATCCAAACACAACAGTAAGTTGAGAACCACAATCATTCATTTGATAAATAAAAGCACACTCTTCTTTTGCAGTCAAAAATTTCACATCATTCTTTATTCCCTCTAAACTCACAATTCCATTCCAACTCCCCCACAGAGTTTCATCCTAAAAAAAGATATTTTGTGATTGGAAGCCTTTAATGATCACTGAGTCATACTTCAGTACAACAAAAATCTGTATGCAAATTGAAGGGTAAATTATTTTTATTTTATTTTTTATTTTTTTTAAAGATTTTATTTGTTTATTTGACAGAGAGACACAGCGAGAGAGGGAACACAAGCAGGGGGAGTGGGAGAGGGAGAAGCAGGCCTCCCGCAGAGTGGGGAGCCCGATGCGGGGCTCGATCCCAGGACCCTGGGATCATGACCTGAGCCGAAGGCAGAGGCTTAATGACTGAGCCACCCAGGCGCCCCAAGGGTAAATTATTTTTAAACATCCAGTAACCGTAAAGCTTGAAATATTAAATATTCTTTTTGTATTGAGTTATGATTATAAATATTTTTGTGCTCATTTTAACGAGCATAAATAATTATTAACACAAGAAATAAAATATTATTGGTAATATTTTCTTAATTAAATGGATGGGTCTGAGGCTTTTTCCCTATATGGTTTTTATATCCAACAATGAATACTACACATTACCATTACCATATCATTATATTAATAAGACAAGGTTCAGCACTAATTCCATCCCGAGTTTATATCTTCTATAGATTTAAGCATGTGAAAAATTTGTTCATCTAAACAAATGGATGGAAATGGAAAAAGTTTAATTCTTCAACTCTGTCCATGTATTTACTAAAAATGTCACATAGGAATCACATCAAAAATTATTTTTGATGATCTATCAGACAATTAGTCAATTAGGTACTCCTGAAATATTGTTGAGTTGAAAACATCTGCCTTGCAAAAAAAAAATTTTTTATGCGGTCATTAAAGTCATTCCCTTCTCAACAATGTCACCAACTTTTCCATTTGTCTTTTTCTTTTGGTGTAGAGTCAGGTTTCCACTGGCTATGCACCATGGGGAGAATCTAGAGAGTTGAGAGTCAGGATTTTTTTTTGTAAAGTAAGAGAAGGCATGTCATGAAAAGGAAGTAGGATTCCTCAGATTCCTCAAAACCAGGTTCATTCTCTCCCAGATCAACTTGTGGGAAAATAGAAATTACATGTGGAAACTGAGAATCTATAAATTGATTCTCTTAAAACTATCCATTTTCTCAGGTACTTCTTAGAAGATATTGTGCATCCCAGGAATATGCACACCCCTGGGTCATCTTAGATTATTCCAAGCACACACATTATTCCACACACGAGGAATTTCCATCAAGAAATTGCACAGAATTTAAGTCACATAGAGGAGGATTTTGATAATATATCTCCTCAAACTGTGGAATATTTCCCAAAGTATATTCAAAGGAAATACAGTCTTTTGAATTTTTCCATACAAAGTAACTTAAAATGGTTCATCACATTTGGAAAACATTGCACTGTATGATCCCTTGGGAAGGATTATAATCCATATTAACATACTCTAGGCCTGAAAAATCCTACAGTAAAGAAAGAATACAGTTTACCTTAATTCAAATTTTAACAGGTATATTTGCCTATGTATGTCTCTTGGTTGGTATCTTTCTGAACACACTTTCTGAATTGCTGAGTTATGATTTGATTGAATGTAGGGGTTGCATGTCGTATTTCTCTTAATGAAATCCACGAACGGTGGCCATGTCCTTGGTAGATGTTTAATAAATATTTGTGAACTGATTTACTGATTCATATACAAAGGAAATTAGGTTGACAAAAGAAGAAAACCAAACAGAAACTGATTAGCAGGAATTGTATCATAAAGGAAGCCTTTAAACAAAACCTCTCTAACTTATCACATAGAAGCAGGTGTAATACTGTAAACAAGAACCAAAACTCTCACCCAAGAAGTCACCTCGAGCTCACACTGCTGTCTCCCCCAGGGGAGCCTGGCTCGGGGCGGGGAGGGGCGTTGTGCAGTACATCATAGAAGGACTCTCAATGTGTAGTCACTGCTGCAAGATCACAGAGGATTAGGCCTCCAGACAGCAGTGACAGACACATAATCCTGTCATCACAAGCATTCTTTGGAAGATCCTTCACTTGGGGAACAAAAACAGTCATTGCTTTTTATCCTCATACAATGTGAATCTAAGAGTAGAGCTGACTCTTCCTTGGCAGTCTCTCGGCAGTAGGGAGATAGCAGAGGTAACATGCTCCATAAATAACTAGGTCAATCATGGGACAGCAAAAAGAGAGCTGGACTGGGAGCCAGAAAAGACAGGCATCTCTGTCTTTTCCTTTTACCAGCTGGGTAAACTTGAGTATTCCTTCAACTTCTCTGAGCCCCCATTTCTCCATCTGTCAAGACCTTATCAACTTAAACATATCTGTGGAGCATATGATCCCTTCATCCTAACTGTGGAAAGAAAAATCATCTTTTAAGAAGACATCAACATTTCTTGCCTTCAAAGCAAGAAGATAACGTCCCAGTAATCATCTGCTTTAATTGATTTAGTTGCTTAACTAGTGCTGACATCTGCCTTGAGAACACTACTTTTCAGTAAACAATCAGAATGCTTCTGGGGAAAACACCAATTCTATTCCTTCAGTATAAAAAAATGATAAGGACCCTGGAGAGTGGTTATCCTGCATTAAAGAAACAAGGTCAACTTTTATAGTGTTTGACAGTCTATTATATCACAGAAGAAAAAGTGCCTCATATTGCAGTACTCACTATCCTAAATTATTGCAGCCGAGCAGAAAGATGTTAGGGATTAAGAAAATCATGGGTTTTTTTTTAATTTAAATATAAGTTTGAGCATATTTTTATTGCTGATATCAAAAATCTTATACCGCTGGGAGAAAGGATTTTAGTAATAGCCATAATGAACAATTACATAATCAAAATTAATAGAGAAAAGTAATCCTTTAGTTCACAGTGGATAAAGAATAAGTTTAATTAACACAGTAAATGTGCTTCTCCCCAACCTATCTCTAGCAGGGATGACAAGAGAAAGAAGACAGAATTAGATCAATCCCTCTTGATGGCAGGACTCTTAACAAGTGACAAAATAAGTGACAAAATAAGCTGATTTTACAAAGGAAGGAAGTACAAGGAAGGAAGTGGTTGTTTTCAATTTTTTGATGACGTTCTATTGCAATTTTACTTAATCGCCTCCCAAGGCCTAAAGTTCTTTTTGTGTGATATTTGTACATTGTAAATCAAGGACTAACAAGAGTTGAGGATTTCATTTTTCAGTAATGTGTTTGCATCAAGTCAAATAAATGCTCTCACATAATGTATTCTAAGAAAAAAGTTGTGCCTCTGTTGTGTTTTCATTTATCACACGACCTCAGATCATTTCAAAGCAGTATCCCAAGCCCAAGTTAATGTTGTTCTGTATGTAATGTTGAAATTCCACAGCCTGATATTCAATAACCAACACAGAATAAATTACCAGTTAAAAGACCCATGTTGTCCAGGACTCTCAGCTCACCTAAATTCTCTTATTGCATACAGCATGGAGGAGAAAGAACTCACAATTACCTGGTAGACTCTCAGCTGAAAATGGGATGCTCCCCAAGGATTCCCAAGTCCTCATTCAAAGGGACACACCAGAAGGATCTTTTCACTGTGTGGTTCTTAAAGTGTCTCCAAGTCTTCACCCAAATGAGAATAGATCCTCATAATGATATGAATCAAATTCAATGGACAAAGGACATTGCCACCTGGCCAAGCATATCATCATGTGCCCAGCATGAGTTAATGCCATTTATACAAAGAGTACCAAGAATCCAATGCCATAACATTTTAATGTTTTGCTGAACCATGTTAAATGTTGTTGGAGGGCAGAAGTACTGAAATTTCAATAATGTAAAATACTTCAGCAAAAGCAAAATGTGTAAAAGCAAAGATTTGCCAATGCTTATTTTGCATGACTTCTGGGAGAATATGCACTGATTCTATGTTACTATAGTTTTATAAGCAAATTATTTTTATGTTTTCTATTTTAAAGATTTAATATACTTCCCACTTAACACAGTTTAAAATTTAGGCTCTAGGGTCAGGTGACCTGGATCCTATCTTAATGTCATCTCCATCATTTATGGAGTGTATGATATCAGGAAAGTGGCTGGACTTCTCTACCTCAATTTCTTTTCACCAAAAAAATGCAGATAATAAAACTGTTACTGTTTCCTTAAGATTGTTGTAAGGACAATGTAAGATCATGCATAAAAAGGACATACATATACTGATAGCTTAATCAGCTCTTCGAAACAGTGGAGTCTCTCTCATCCCTTGGTCTCCTCCATCTTTGGTCACCTTCCTCCTGCTTGTTCTGTCCTACCTTGGCTGGACCTAACTGTTAATTACCTCATTAGCACAGTCAATGGCATTATTTTATTATTATCCACGCAGTAAATTCCTAACATTGGGTCAATGTTAAAATCCATCCAATTTCTTGGCTTCTAAGACTCTGTAGCTGAACATTGAGGAAAACCACACAGTCACACACATGGATGCTACCATGTAGTATTGTCTCAAACATCTGCTGAAACTTCAAATATGCTCAACAGGATTTCATTGTATCATCAGCCAACTCTTATCTTCTTCAGCAACTATATCAAATTATCTTCTCATTCTTTATGGTTCTGCTCAGATATTAACCTTCTTCAAGGAGCTTTCTCTGCCCTTTCCATAAGGTGCTTTAAAAGTTTGTTCCGGGGGCGCCTGGGTGGCTCAGTCGTTAAGCGTTTGCCTTCAGCTCAGGTCATGATCCCAGGGTCCTGGGATCGAGCCCCACATCGGGTTCACTGCTCCACAGGAAGCCTGCTTCTCTCTCTCCCACTCCTCCTGTTTGTGTTCCCTCTCTCGCTTTGTCTCTGTCAAATAAATAAATAAAATCTTAAAAAAAAAAAAAAGTTTGTTCCCATCATAGCTAGTACATATTTGGTCATGATGCCTGACTCATAGATAATACTACATAGATACTACTTGTCTCATGGATTGTTGAATAAATATTGTGTGTACTTGCCTAGGCCTATTGTATCATCATAATCTGTTCAAGGGTCCACTATCTTTTTTTTTTTTAAGATTTTATTTTTATTTATTTGACAGAGAGAGACACAGTGAGAGAGGGAACACAAGCAGGGGGAGTGGGAGAGGGAGAAGCAGGTTTCCTGCTGAACAGGGAGCCCGACGTGGGGCTCCATCCCAGGACCCTGGGACCATGACCTGAGCCAAAGGCAGACGCTTAACAACTCAGCCACTCAGGCGCCCGAGGGTCCACTATCTTTTTAAAAAATATGTATTTATTTGAGAGAGTGAGAGCGCACACGAGTGGGGGGAGAGGGAGAGAATCTCAAGCAGACTCTACCTCCAGCGCAGAGCCGGACATAGGCTCGATCTCATGACCCTGAGATCATGACCAGAGCTGAAATCAAGAGTCAGATGTTCAACTGACTGAGCCACTTAGGTCCTCCCAAGGTCTGCTATCTCATGGCAACTTTCCATCCCCTGGACCACAAAGTTCTTCAGTCAGGATTATATCTTATGCATTCTCATATCCCTACCACTGCTTCCGTGGTGCATACTGGAAGCTAAATCATTTTTCCTGACTGAATTGATCAATAAGTTGAAATTGATAATACTGAAATAGTTCATTCATTCAGCAATGATTTAATAAGAGCCTCTTATGCATCTCTACTATGCTAGGTACTAGAAATTCAAAGATTAAGAGACCTAGTTCTCCTCCTTATGGACTATGCTGACAAACTGGGCAGGAGAAACACAAACGTATGTTCGCTAGAGGATTACATAATCACTCTGGGGAAAGTATGTACAAGGTACTGTAGATACACAGGATGAAGCACTCCAAGGGTTGGAATTGGCTAAAGAGGTAGTGTTTGAGCTCCTGCTTCAAGTATCTCCCTTTTTGTTATTACATGTTCACTGAGCAAATTTCATAGTCCTCATTTACTTCTCTGAATTAACTGACTCTGTTAGTAGCGTTCCTTATTTGCCAAAGGTCACCAGTTAGTCAAGGAAACAGAACAGGCCTGTACTGGGTTGAGTCCTTTGTCCAGAGGAGGACAAAGCACCTTGATTGACATTCCTATGAAAACTGTATGCAATGCAAGAGAATTCCCAAAGTAAAATGAAGGTCTGTTATCATAAAAGGGAAAATGGATGTTGGGGATGCAAAGGAATCAAACAACGGATGAATTCCCCAATGGATGTGATTGGCTTTGTTCTCAAGGCAGCTATGTTTCCTAATGTGAATTTTTTAAATGTACTTTCAGGTTGTATCCATTTGGAATCTTTCAGTTGCAAGTAAGAGAAACCTGATGCACAGTGGCTTCAACAAATAGAGGTGTTTTTCTCACTAAACAAGAATTCTGGAAGTTCCAGTCCAGGACTGATGATGTAACAACTGCATTTTAGGGCAGTGATTACAACGTGTGGCCCCAGCTGCTGGTTGTTAGGGACTGACTTATGTCCTCCTAATATTCATCTATCAAAGCCTTAACTCCTGGGGTGTGTGGGTGCTCAGGTGGTTAAGTGTCTGCCTTTGGCTCCGGTCATGATCCCAGAGTCCTGGGATCAAATCCCACGTTGGGCTTCTTGCTCAGCAGTGAGCCTGCTTCTCCCTCTGCCTGCTGCTCCCCCTGCTTGTACTCTCTCTCTCTCTGACAAATAAATAAATAAAATCTTTAAAAAAAAAAAAAAGCTCTAACTCCTAATGTAACTATTTTTGAAGATAGAGCCTTTGAAGAGGTAATTAAAGTTAAATGAAGTCTTAAGAGTGGGGCTTTAATTTAATAGGACTATGGTCTTTACAAGAGGAAGAGACACCAGAGATACACACACAGGGAAAAAAAGCTCACGTGAGGACACAGAGAGAAGGTGGCTACCTGCAAGCCAAACAGAAAGGTATCAGGAGAAACCCAACCCACTGGCACCTTGATCTGGGACTTCCGCCCTCTGGAACTGCAAGAATATAAATTTCTGTTATTTAAACTACCCAGTCTATGGTATTTGGTCATGGCAGCTCTAGCAAACAAATACAGATGAGATAAACATAGAACATCAGAGTAAGTACTCGGAGACTTGGTTAACAATTTGACAGAATTATTTTATGCCTACTGAATCGAATGATAAAATATTTGGACTTGTATTTTGTATGTCTTTTCCATTTTGTTTTTCTATTTATTTATTTTGTTGTATTTTAATCAGTATAATAGACTAGAAATAGTTTTTTAAAATGATTTTAACCACACATAGGTTGTGTGGTTAAGATCTTAAATGTGTGGTTAAGATCTTAAAGAACCTAGGCTCGCTCTCTATTTCTTTTGGCTTTTGTTTTTAGATGAGCAACCTCATGGTCACAAGACAGCTGCTATACTTCCAAGCATCATATCCTCATTCCAAAAAGCAATAAAAAAGAAAGATAAGGAATGAAAGGCAATAGGGGTGCTTGTTGAATCTGTCCCTATTAATCAAGAAAGCAAAAACTTCCCGGAAAACCTGTGCTAGATGTTTCTGCTCATATCTATCAGTCAGAAGTGTGACAATGGCCACCCTTCCTGGAAGAGCAGCTACGGAGAAGGGTGGCTGTTGAGTCAGCTAACCAACAGTGAATTCCAAACCAGTTTTACACCAATCTCTTAAGAGCTTAGTTAGCGTAAATCAGTCTCCTAGATCCCACTCCATTTTAGATACATGATAGCTAGCTAGCCAGCAAGCAAGCAAGATCACACTGACCTAAGGTAATTCCATCAAGGTAAGACTCAACTGGGAGGTTATGCATGTAGCAACCAGTCAGCCTTTCTTTTCAATTCACTAAACCAACATTGATTTATTCTGATATATTTATGCCATATATAAACATATATATGTATATATGTATACTGTGTGTGAGTTCTTTCACATAAATTGCCTCAATATAGGTGACAGTTCCTAGCTACATCAGGAGCAAATTCTACGAAAATAAATACATTTAGTTCACTGATTAAAAGAACCAATTCCAGGGACACCTGGGTGGCTCAGTTGGTTAAGCGTCTGCCTTCAGCTCAGGTCATGATCCCAGGGTCCTGGGACTGAGTCCCGCATCTGGGTCCCTGCTCAGCAGGGGGACTGCTTCTCCCTCTTCCTCTGCTGCTCCCCCTGCTTTTGCTCTCTCTCTCACTCTCTGAAAAATCTTTAAAAAAAATAAAAGAAATGAGAGAAAAGAACAGACTCCTAAGAATCAACCATCTAAGAGACTTCATATTAATTGAGATTCTTCAGTAACTAGGCATCTTGTTTAGCACTTTCTATCTTTAAAGCTTTTGGTCTGGCATCACATTTTATACTGTTATTGGCTCTATTTGATAGATGAGAAAACAGATACAGAATACTTAAGAACTAAACCAACATTAGGCATCCACAGAGCCAGAACTAGTATCCATGTGTCCTGAATTATATGCCTCACTGTCTCTCAACTTTTCCTAACAGGACCAATCTCCAGAATCCAATATGGGGCCCACTAATGTCCCGAAGAAATTCTACATTCCAGTTCTACTGATACCTCTTTCCTGCTCACCACAAAGTAGTTGCCTCTCTCTAGGATATTCAAATGCTAAACTTTTTTTTTTTTTTTGAGACACAGTACATGAGCACGTGAGCAGGGTGGAGTGGGGGGAGGGACAGTAGGGGCAGAAGGAGAGGGAGAGAGAGAGAATCTTAAGTAGGCTCCACGTCCAGTGTGGGGCTTGATCTCATGACCCTGAGATCATGACCTGAGCCGAAATCAAGAGTCAGACACTCAACCAACTGAGACTCCCAGGCACCCCAAATGCTATTTTTATTTTCACTCAGGTTAAGTACTGTTCTGTTTGTGTTTTCATTCTTTCACTTATTCCATAAGTGGGGACACAACCAAAAGCACGACAGACACGGAATTTACTTAGGAAACCAACATTTGCCCAATGATGAATGAAACTCAATTGCAAAATGATTACAAAAAAGAAGTTCAGAGTGCTTTTTGCCTAAGGTAATCTCTCTCTCTTTCTTGATACTCCATGCTGTTTCACCAGCTATTACGTCACCTTCCTCCGCCACCAGGTACAACAATATAACGTCATCTCTGAGAATGGGAATGAGACCATTCATGAAGCCAACAAAGAGGAAAAGTGAGACTGCTTCTATTTCAGAATCTCCCTTCCAGCCACTCCGACCCTAAAGACATTACCTGGTAGCCTTCCTCTTAGTAAAAGCATACATTAAAGTGTCTGACATCAAAGTGCTAGATTTTCTTGACTCTTTTTTAAATGGACTCAGTGACTTTGTAGGTGAGGTAATACTCCCATTCCTAAACAGTTTGTTTTATGGCTCTTTTGAAAGCTATCCTAACTTCAAGTATCCAACCCATTATGCCAGTAACTGCTATGATTATTAAACATAATTGAGATGTGCTCACTTTTCCCCTTCAGACATTGGTATATGGAAAGGAGACAAAATAAATATGATTTATTATGATACGTTGGAATATAATCCATGATGCAAATCAGAGAAAATAAGACATGTATCAGACACTGCTGTGTAAGGGAAAGAATTCTGAAAAGCACATTTTCATCCTGCCTAAACAACTGTCTCAGCTGTGTGTCCATAGTTAAATCACTTAATCTGTTTGGGCCTCAACTTTCTCATATATTTACTGCTTATGTTGAACTTTATGACTTGTAAATTCCCTTAAACTCTATGGTTTATGACAGAAGGTAGAAGTTGGAAGCCATTGATTCAATTCAGACATATATTTGTGTGCTTTTGTTGTTGACCCCAAACACTGTTTATACAGTTATTTGGCTGCAAATATTTAAAAATTGGAAGATTTCTGTCAACAATATGGGTTTCCAGTTTCTCATGGATAAAAAAGATCCCAAATACCCAGCAGCACTAGACTCCTGTTTCTGATGCTCAGCAACTTCAGATGGGACCCATGCTTTCCAGGTCATTGGAGTTCTCATGGCTCCATATTGCTTCATGACTTAGGTTACTGGTCTTTCCTCTCCTGTTGTTTGGTTTTATAGTCCCAAACTGTAAGGCCTTTATACTTTCAGTTCTTTCCACATGGAAGAGCACACCTCCAGATATTTACCTAATCCTACTTTATTTTCATATCCACAATTATCAGTACCCAGGAATGCATTTCATTTGTTTGTGCATATTTTTGTTGTTTGTCCCTCTACTAGAATAAAAACTGTTAGAAGGATGGGATTTTGTCTTGTTCACCAGGGTACCTGCAGCACATAAAATAATGCCTGGTATATGGTAGGTGTCAAATAACTGTCTATCCATTAATTTGTTGTTGGCTATAAATCCCTGTCCTTTTGGAATTCATATTCTTCTGTCTGCCAAGCAAATGGCTTTCAGGAATCACTTTATTATGGGAAAACTCAAAATACAATCCATCACTATGAATATATTTAAAAATAAATGGGATTGCCTTGCTCTCAATTACTGAACACATGACCATTGGAGAACAATTAGAAAATGTAAAAACTCATTCAACTGAGATACTGATTTCAAAATATCAGTGACTTTCCATTCCAGGAATTACACATTTATACTACATGTTTATACTTTTTTACATACACTTGAAGAGAACTCAGTCTCCCTTCTGCAGCAACTCATGCAATAAGAAATCTTCCCAAACCTCCATCTTCTCAAAAAATCATTGAAGGAAAGTAGTTCTTGACATTTCTATGCACATACTTATGAGAGGAGAAGGATTCATCTGATTGCTGAGATAATGAGAACCTGATATTCATTCTTTCATGTTTCTCCATGGGGCAGGATTCACGTACTTACAAGTTGTCATTGAGAAGTGAGCCCTCACCCTTGGTTCTCAGACTCAACAATGCCCCAGGCAGCATGGTCTAACACTGTGGTCTAATTTAGGAGCTGCTCTACACACTCATTCAACCCCAACTAAGTCTCAAAGTCTAGAGTTGTAGGAGGTTATAGGGGGCCCCCACAGAATTTCACTTCTCCAAATCCAGTTTATCAAGAATAAGAAAGTATTGTACTTTACATCTCACCTGGCTACTGTGTCTATTTCTCTAGAGGTCCGGAATGTAGAAGAAAGAATGGTGAGTTTTGCACTTTGCAAATCCTACCAATGCTAAATATTCAGTTCTGTGACCTGATTTTCCTATTGAAACTTCTTTCATTATTTTTTTGGATGCAGCCACCATATTTGAGATATTTCGAGTATGACAGGTTGGTCAACTCCTTCAGTGAAAGTTGCTCCCACCCTTAGGAACAGGTGTTGGACTCCTGCTTTCTGAGAAATGCCATCTTGATAGTTCAGTGGTTGCAGTAATACTGGGTAGAAAGAAGATGTATTGTTCTTTGCTTTCTCCCTCATTCTACCTACACATATGGCTTCATATGGCTTTATCCATAAATTTCTCATAAATTATGTTTGAACACAACTCCAGCGGCTATGTAACCACTTTTAGTGTTTTTTATTCCAATTTTTAGTTAATCTCCCTGCAATTATAATCTCACTACTGTTACATTTAGTTTTACTTCTGCTTGAGGATGTGTTTGCAATTTAGACCTGAAACACAAATATTATTGAATTATTGATTTTATTGATTCAGCTCTTCCTCCCAAACAAAGTGGCTTGAACTAAAATAATCTGAGAATGGGAAACATGACTTAATCCTGCATGGTCTCAGAGCACCTCATAAAAGCCAATGGGTGGCTTCTTCCCAGATGTTATGGGAAATAAATGATTAGAACAAAAATCAGAAACAAAGCATGTGTGCTCTGATCTAAGTTACGTTCTCTTGGTTTGTTCCCATAGCACCCTGTATTTCCTCAATGTGACCCTTCATTACACTTCATTATCATCACTTGTTGATTACCTTTCTTCCCGGACCACAAATTTTATGAAGGCAGGGAATTTGTCTGTTTTGCTTAAGCCCTGATTCCCACTGTTATAGTGCCTGCAGTTTTAAAAATGACTTAAAAAAATATCTGTTGAATGAATGAATGAATGCTAGGTGGAAGTAAAATACCAGGAAACATAGGATTTACCACAAAAAAAAACAGATGAATCAAGCTCCAGAAATGAAGCAGGACAAGACTGGAAAGATTGGCATGGTATCTTCTCTGAGCCTCCATCCTCCTAATGGCTCCTTCCCCCAATTGCTAACCCCCATGAGTGGGGACAAGAAAGGGACACTTGAGACAAGAACAAATACTACTTGCAGTTAGGTATAGAAAAGGAAGTGAAACCCAATTCATTTTTTGAAAAGAGCAAAAGTATTAAATGAATAAACACATCTAATAGTATTTTTGACAAAACTAAGAAAATCTAATAAATAGTAAATAAAAATTCTAATATAATCTAATAAAAGAAAAGCCCAATGCAAGAAACTAGGGAAGAGAAATAAGCCAAATCACTGATGCAGAGATTTTTTCTTAATTGTTAAGCACAAAAATAATGCCCTGTGCAAATGAAATTAACTATGCAATAAAATGAATGACGTTGTGCGTTTGTCAGAGGGAACAGGAGATGGTAAAAACCAATAAAAACTCATGAAGCAGGAAACTTTAATAGATTAATAATTATGGAACACATTCAGAAAAGTTGTTAGAGAATTTCTTCCAAAAGCATACGTAAGTTTATATGACAAGTTTCCAAATATTCAAGAAATGATATATCAATAATATATAAATTATTTCAGATCATGAATACAGTGTAAAGATTCCATATTGATATCTGTAAAGATAGTATAATGTGCTGATATGAAAACATGACAATTAAAGATCAATGTTGCTTATGAATACTTCTCACAAAATTATAAATGAAGTACTAACAAATGAAAATTTATAATATGTACTCAAAAAGAGTTCATCTGAGGGATTTGAATCAAATTGGGATAAAATCACTAGATGGCAAAAAGACTAAAAAAAATTCATCATGTAGCTATGATTTAAAGAAAACCTCTTTGTCAACAATTTTCAAAGGCTTACTTTTTACTGTGATGAAAAGTACCTATCCCAAATGCTGAATCACTAAATAAATTGCCATTCATTTGGGAATAAGTTAAATATTATATCATATAAACAGTGAACATTCATTATCTCTAATACTACTTCATGTAATTTTAGAAGTTTTAACACTGCATTGAGATGTAAAAATTTTAAATTATATAATTGAAAAGGAGGAAACAAAATTATCATTATTTTCAGATAATACTTCAAAAAAATCAACTTAAGTGTCATAGAAATATGGAAACTTATTTCCAGTGACATGGTCAGATCATAATGAATATACAAAATCCAATGGCTCCAGTCCCATCAAAATTGCTAAAATTAAAGACTGACCATACCAAGTGTCACCAAAAATGTGGAGCAACTCAAATTTTTATGAATTGCTAATAGGAATGTAAATGGCACAAACACTTTGGAAATAATTTGGCAGATTCTTAAAAGTCAGACTTACATTACCAAACAATTCATGTATCCTATTCCTATGTATTTAACCAAGAAAACATGAAAGTACATGTCTATACAAGTCCTTCCGCATGAATGTTCATAGCATCATGTTTCATAATAGTAAAAAATGAGAGACAACAAAGTCCATCAACAAGTGAATGAAAAACATGTGGTATACCCAAACAGAACATTATTCAATCATAAGGAGGAATGAACTATTAATAAATGCAACATGGATGAATCTCAAAATCGTTATGCTGAGGAAAAGGAGCCAGACACAAAAGAGTAGATCCTGAATGATTCCATTTATATAAAAATCTAGAAATGCAAATGAATATATAGTGAAAGAAAACAGATTAGTTGTTGTCTGAGGCAGGAGTTGGGAATGGGATGGGTTAAAGAGGCAAGAGGAATTTTGGGGGGGTGATGACAATATTTGGTGTCTTGTTTTTGATAGTAGTTTCATGAGTATAATACACCTGTAAAAACTCAAACTATACACTTTAAATAAATGTAGGTTATTGTACATAAATCATGCATCAATGAAGTTAAAATTTAAAAATACAATAAAACATTCTGTTTTTTTTAAAAAGATTTTATTTATTTATTTGAGAGAGAGAATGAGATAGAGAGAGCATGAGAGTGGGGAGGGTCAGAGGGAGAAGCAGCTCCCCGCTGAGCAGGGAGCCCAATGTGGGACTCGATCCCAGGACTCCAGGATCATGACCTGAGCCAAAGGCAGTCGCTTAACCAACTGAGCCACCCAGGCGCCCTACAATAAAACATTCTGGACAAGAAAATGCAAAGATCAAGAGACACTCACTATAGCATATACCCAAAACCAAATTGTCTAAAGTCCTTCAACTTCTCTCCTCAAAATGTTTTGCTGGCTCTTACTTGCTTGTAGACTATCTCATTATAGTAATTAATCAACAAAATGTAAAGACGTGAAAATACAGAATTTACGTGACAGTATGAAGACCTTATTAATTTATTCTCCATTTCTCCCATAGCAAGAGAGAGAGAGAGGAAGAGAGAGAGACAGAGAGCAAGTGACGCCAAACAAGAGAGAAATGGAGAGATTGAGATTAATTTTACTGAGATGGCCATGTCTAGCTAAAAACTTCATTTCCTTCATCTTCTTCAGGGGTAACTATGTGCCATACAATTGGTTGGAAGATGAGAGTGGAAGTCTTATAGTTGGGGCTTCTAGGAAAACTATTTTTTGCTGGTAAAAGGGGACATGCTCAGGTGACACAAAGTTTGCCCTTCACCCTTTCCCCTTTCTTTTTGACTAAAGAGCATGAATGAGTGACTTGGAAGTACAGCAGCCATCTTGCGACTGAGAGTGAGAAAACCAAATGCTAAAGATGAGAGAGCAAAAAGAGAAAAGGTATCAGAACCAGCCCTAGAACACCTTACCCATTTCTTTTGCTGTTGTGAGAAAAATCAATCCCTTATAAGTTTCATGCAGCTATATAAAATTCTACTAACTCTAGCATTTGTGGAGAGAGAAATAAGAATTTTATTACCAAGCCAATCACATATTATTATTGCTGAAAAGGGACTTAAAAATCAAGTCATCGGGCGCCTGGGCAGCTCAGTTGGTTAAGCGACTGCCTTCAGCTCGGGTTATGATCCTGGAGTCCCGGAATCGAGTCCCATATCAGGCTCCCTGCTCAGTGGGGGGTCTGCTTCTCCCTCTGACTCTCTCCCCTCTCATGCTCTCTGTCTCTCATTCTCTCTCTCAAATAAATAAATAAAATCTTTAAAAAAAAAAAATCAAGGGTGCCTGGGTGGCTCAGTTGGTTAAGCGACTGCCTTCGGCTCAGGTCATGATCCTGGAGTCCCGGGATCGAGTCCCACATCGGGCTCTCTGCTTGGCAGGGAGCCTGCTTCTCCCTCTGACCCTCCCCCCTCTCATGTGCTCTCTCTCTCTCATTCTCTCTGTCTCAAATAAATAAATATAATCTTTAAAAAAAAAAATCAAGTCATCAAGTCTCTCATTATACAGCTGATGAAACAGGTCCAGAAAAATATGAGACTTTGCCAAGAGGATACAACTAACAGAGTCAAAACTAGAACCCAAGCCTCTTGGTTTTCAATCCACTACCACTTTCACTGTCCCTGGTGCCACACTAAAGAAAATTACTGGCTCAGCTGGGTAAGCATCTACCTTTGGCTTAGGTCATGATCCCAGGATCCTGGGATCGAACCCCATGTCAGGCTCCCTGCTCAAGGGGGAGTCTGCTTGTCCCTCTCCGTTTGCCCTTCCCCTCCCCACTTATGCTCTCTCTCTCATAAATAAAATCTTTAAAAAAAAAAAAGAAAAGAAAAGAAAATTACTCACTGATAGCCTATGTTTAGCCAGGTACTATGCTTGGTGATATATGGAGGAAAGAATGTACAAGACCATATTCCTTTCCTACAAGATGAATGCAATCTAGATGAAGAGGTAAGACTTCATTGGATTATGAAATAGCAAGAGTAGTTTTAAAATAGAGCTAGTGGACAGGTCATGATCCTGGAGTCCCTGGATCGAGTCCCGCATCGGGCTCCCTGCTCGGCAGGGAGCCTGCTTCTCCCTCTGACCCTCCCCCCTCTCATATGCTCTCTGTCTCTCTCATTCTCTCTGTCTCAAATAAAATAAATAAAATCTTTAAAATAGAGCTAGTGGAATCAGTCCCATCACATTATGGCCCATGATCTTTAGACAGAAAAAGTCAGACAACAGTATAAGCCTGTATCATACATGGTAAGTGACTGAGTGTTCATATCCATATATGGGAAAATCACTTTGGGTAGGAAAAATCAGAGATGTGTTGTATCAGGGAATGATGTTTTCTCTTCCTTGAAGGAAAGATAGAGTTGAGAGAGGCAGAAGACAATAAGACAATGGGAGGACATTCCTAGAAAATAGGCAAAAAAAGCCTTTGGCAAAAAGCTTGGTGTGAAGGACCAAGAAACATCTTGGGGAAAATGCAAATGAAATGGTTTGAGTACAGTGGAAGGTTTTGTTAGGGTTCTTACGGAAAATGTGGCATTAAAAAAAAAAAGAAGAAGAAAATGTGCCATAAAATATAGGTTAGAACCAGAAGAGCTTTAAATGAAAGAGTGAATAATTTTAACTTTATCTTTCAGGTAATAAAGAACCAGTGTTGATTTTTAATCACAGAAATGACTTGGCAAAATTGGTGTTTAAGATGAACCTGGTGTCTGTGAATTGAGAACAGAAAATAGAACACAGAAGATTAAACAACATATTGAACAAAAATTATAGGCAATATGTGGTTCAGTATATATATATATAAGTATATATATACACACATATATTATAATTTTTATGTAATATATACATAATTCTAAATCACAAGGAAATGAGCAATAAAATAGTTAAAGATTTTCCATTTCAATGCCCAATATAGTACCTGGACCATAGTAGATACTCAATAAATGTGTGAATAATTCATTCACAATGTAAAGTACATGAATATCCAAACCAAAAGATTATTGCAGACTCTCTTCAGCCAGAGATATTAAAGCATCCTTTATAAATCCTCGAAGTGTATATAAAGCATTTCTCTTCCAAGATAAAAATGGGAGTTTTAAGGATCACTGAAAACTGGTGAGTTACCTAGGTAACTCATTAAGTAAAATACATGAGAATTGAGTTCTGATTAAAAGTATCTCCTTTACTGCCTGCCTTTTGAAAAGAAGCAACAGATACAGCTTCTAAGCTTCTACTTAACAAGCAGATAAAAAAGAACAGATGACTTGATTCTGATATATCTAAATATCTACCTATGATTTCAGTCACCTTTTGAGCTTTGGTTATTTTTAGAATCACCTTCCAACAATGGCCAAATGAGTTCACAGAACTAAGAATTCAGGTGAGAGACATACAACTGCAGTCATTTGAGTATTTTAGAATTTTACAATTTTCTGAGTGACCTAGATAATTAAATTAAAAAAAAATCTGCACTCACCTGCACTATCTACTAAAACATACCTGCCAAAATGTTTAGATAATAGCTAACATTTGCCACTCTATGTATATTTGATGTTCAGAGTGACTACTTAAGAAGATACTTCTTTGGTGATGCCTGGGTGGCTCAGTCGGTTAAACCTCTGCCTTCAGCCCAGGTCATGGTCCCAGGGTCCTGGGATAGAGTCCCACAATGGGCTCCCTGCTCATCAGGGAGTCTGCTTCTCCCTCTGCCTGCCACTCCCCCTGCTTGTGTGCACTCTCTCTCTCTCTCTCTCTGGCAAATAAATAAATAAAATCTTAAAAAAAAAAAAAAAAGATACTTCTTTGAAAGATGGCCTCATTAGCCAATCACCAAAACATCAGGATGATCATTAGAAAATGTCAATTAATCATCTTGATATGTTGCTTGATTCACAATAAATCTGGCTGATTCTGTTGCTTTCACTTGGCATCTTGTAGATAAGGGTGGTTATGGGGTGAGATACCAAAAAGGACAATGTCTTCTGGATGTCAAAGCTTCTAGTTGAAAGAAAGATAATGTTTCCCTAGATCCTGAGAAGTAAGGTTGACTGACTTAATGTTTCCCTTCATCAGAATTCTTTGTGTTGATAAGAACTAGGGTGTTAACATTTTTGAATTTTGAAAATCACAGCTATTCAACTAAGAGACTACTTTATCAAAGTCCAGGAAGTCAGCCCTGTACATGTGGTTAGCACATGGTAACGACAGATGCAATGTTATCATGGGCTACCTTTGGCTCTTCCTGTGAGATCAAACCCATTGAGGGTTTGGGGGTTGCAACTGGTTTTGCAACCAGTTGAGAGATAGATAAAGCAACATTCAGGCAGACAGAGATTGGAAGTATGAATTATTACCTTTATCAGAGCTCAAGTTGATATTGAAAAATAGGGCATAGAGAGAAGATTTTATTGGCTTGCTAATAGGAATACACCCTAGAGGTAAACCTACTCACCCTTCAAGACCAGAACTGAAAACCCAACCCCACTCACAAGGGCAGGGCTTCTAAACCTAAAATTGCTGGATAGGTAAGTCTGGATGAGGAAGGATACATCCCCGCTGCCAACAGACAGTTCCCAAAACAGAAGAGGGCTAACTTGTGCTCCGTATTTTCCTCCCTAACTCACCAGTCATAGGGGGCCCTCCTCTACCTTGGAGAAGGACAGTGAGGGTCTGAGGGCTGGTGTGTGGCGGGGGAGGGGGGGGGTCGGGGCATGTCAGGAGTGTTACTCTAATCCCGGGTCCCTTCAAATGGGAACATGACTCAAAGGGGAAAAGTTCCACCCTTTTCCAACAGAGGGCAGCATTCATGCCTTAGCCTTTTTCATATCCAGTATCAAAAGCAGTGCCCTGATCAAGAAGTCCTGTTGATAAAAGTTAAAGCATGATGACCTCCAAAGAGAGAGACCAGTTTTTAGAGTCAGACTTGCCTCCTGCTTCTGAACCTCTCTGACACACCCTCAGGCAAGTAATTGAACCTCTTTGTGATTTCATCAACTTTTAAAATCCAGATGGTAAATACCTAGCTCACAGGAGTCTCTGGAAGGTGAACTATCCAGTAGCTCATCCCAATGCTGGTAGGGGCAGAGAGGCATCCAAAACTGTGATCTCCCTTCCTTTTCTTTCCCCCTAATAAAACCTGCTCTCAGGGGAAAAAAAAAAAAAATCTGGTACAAGGCATCATTTACCCTCCCATCATGAGTTTTCCTCTCCCAGGGCCATTTTTCTGTTGAACCCTTTTCCCTCCGTGTAATAAAAGGCTAATTCAGTCAATCGTGGTTGAAGAGCCGAAAAGAGGGGTTTAGGAAGAAAACACCATTCTGGAAATCAGAACCTGTCTGGATTATTCTGAACTCATTATTTTCTGTACCACCTCCACCCCTCATACCTTTGTATCATCCTAATCCTTTTTTTTTTCCTGGAGAATTGTCACAGGAACATACATCCCTTAAATGGCAAGGAAGATATGAAGCATAATGAGGAACAGAAAAAGAAATAAGAAAGATCCGTGCCCTGATTGCCTTGCCACTAAAAACAAATGAAATGGGTATCCAGATCTGTGACTTGGTGCTGTAGCATTTAGAGAATTGAAACCTCCCTCCCATGCTTGCTTTTAATTGTCTCTTAATGGCACATGGAATTACAAGACATTAAATCACTGTAGAGGAGCGCCAGTGGAATTACTTTATCTGAGTAAGTCACCTTTAGTTTATGAAGTTGGCCATCAGGCAGCCTAAAGGCTAGAAGAGGCCAAAACTGTTTTGTCAGAAGCACTCTGGAAAATATTCCCAAGGTGTGAGACCCCACCTGCAGCCAGAGGGCATCAGAAGAAAAACGAATGGCTAAAGACAGGTGTCCCTTTGCCTGAAGGACATACTCGGTATCAACCTCACTGCAAGGAGATCACCGCAAGAGAAATTGGCGATGCAAAAGGGACACAGAGGCCCAGGTAGGAGCAGTTTGTAACGTGGAAATAACAGCCTTTGGGAACAGGCAAAGCTGACTTTAAATCCCAATTCTGTTTCATTGCTGGGGTACCTTGGGCAAATACTCTTTCCATTAAGCAGAACGAATAGCACTGACGTAGTTCATGGCTTCTGTGGGGATTGAATGAAGCTACTCCCTGGAAGGCAGGGTAGCAAAGGAGGGAAGTGACAAGGTTTCAGAGCTAGAGAGCCTGGGTTTGAATTTTGTTTGCGATAGCTAGCCTTGTCACCTCACTTACTGTGTCCCTTCATTTTCTCGTTCTCAAATAAGACTCTTTACACTACCTACTCTATGGAGTTGTTATGAGAATTAAATTAGTGTAACACACGCGTTAAGTGAGGGGCACTTAAGGAGGACTCCATAGCCATTCACTGTTACATAACATGCCTGCCCCTGGGACCTCGGATTCCTTCTTCCATTCCTGGTTAATCGCACTTCCCCAAGCAAAGGTTTCTCAGGAGTTTATGTGATTTGAAGAGCTCAATGAACTTTTCCTCCAAAACCATTTCACTAAATCTAAAACATCCATCATTAATAATGAGTTTGGTCAAAGGCACTGTCTCTCTCCCATGACAATGAAAATAATCATCGTCTAGAGAGATTACATTATCATATTATTCTTAAAATATGTTTAGACATTATTAACTTCGTATACGTTAATTCCATCAATAGAGCTCCAGCTGCTTGAGAAGTCTGGGAATTGAGGTAAGACCTTTGGACAGGTGAGTTTTGAGGAGACAATAAAAGGAACAGAAACATGGATTTGTTTAGGCTGAATATGACAAGGAAGTAGAGGAACCCATGCCCCATCATGGGCAACTGAGGAGGTCTCAAATATATGTGAGCTGGGGGACAGAAATTAAAATTCTTTTTTTAAAGATTTTATTTATTTATTTGAGAGAGAGAGAGAGAGATTGAGAGAACAAGCAGGGGGAGTGGGAGAGGGAGAAGCAGACTCCCTTCGGAGTAGGGAGCCCGATGTGGGACTCGATCCCAGGACCCTGAGACCGTGACCTGAGCCGAAGGCAGACGCTTAACCGACTGAGCCACCCAGGTGCCCCCAGAAGCTGAAATTCACACTTCTCTCCAGCTTGCCTGATATATCATGTCAACCCCACATCCAAAAGAACTTAGGTTATATTGGAAAGATTTAAATTCTATTTATTTAAAAATGATCTGATACATTTCATCTGTAACATTCATTTACAACCTTCTATGAACGTCTTGCAAGAGATTGTAACCAAAAATAAAATGAGACGAAGGGAATTAAAAAATTCTCAAAGGACAAGCATAAACTAATGAAATAAAGCAAGGTTTTCTGAATGATAATGTCATCCTAACATTTGGGTAATGAAGTTTAGGGTAGCTGTTTTAGATGGAGTCACAGGGAATTAGGAATCACACTGTTTCAGAATAATGGCTAATCCTTACACTTACCATATTTAAACTAAAATTAGGGAATGCCTCCACCACAAGCTCTTGCTCTTTCTTTGGGAAGGCCATGCACCTGCCTCCCTCATCCTCCTTGGAGAGGGTGTATGAGCTCTTTGCAGCACTTCAGCAGAGAGCACTATGGACCAATAGCTACTTTTGTTAAGAACGAATATGTCTATGTGTGTGTGTGTAGGTGTGTTTATTTTCCTATACACTTATATATACCTTTCTCATTTTATTATCAGGGAGAACCTAAGGTATGTTTTACTTTTATCCCCATCTTACATGGGAGGAAATAGAGATTCAGAAATAATTAGGCCAAGATCACATAGCTAATAAAAATAACTACTGTTGATTGAAAGCTTACCAGATCCAGACGCTATTCTAAACGCTTTACATATGCTAATTCTTTTAGTCCTGCGAGGTACTATTATTCGTATTTTAGGATAAAGAAAATTAAGGCAAAGAGAAATTAAGCTTGCTCGAGTTCCCACAGATAACAAATGCATGAGAAAGAAGTACAAACCGGGCACTCTGGCCCCGATGCCTTCCCCTTTCACTGCCATGTTACACTGTCGCTTGGCTAACGCATACTAAAGCAATTGACAATCCATTTTCTCCCACTTGAAACATACTGCCTCCTTTTCTTATGGTTTGAGATAATTTTAGGTCTATTCTTGTATGAGAACATCAGGTCAGTCAACAGCCTTTTCCACAGTCATGGTATTGAACACATTGGCCAAGAGCACTTTGCACAGGATTCCAACACATGCGGTTAAAAACATGGAACAAGAACTCAACACTTTGAGGACTTTTGTCTAATGACAAATTTAATTATCTGCTTCATATTTTTCTGAGGTAACTAATTGTTCAACATAATTTTTCAAATGATTGTGTTGGTGCTGAATTACCTCAGCTTTACGTGAGACCATGCACACAGCGGCTACCTGTAGAGGGTGGTCTCTTTGAGTCAGTCAACTGGAGTCAACTGGAGTCAACCCCATCCCTAAATAATCTACTCCATGTGTCACACTGAAAGTGACATTACAATGAATCTGTCAGTTCAAGCAATATCAGTAGGGAAAGAAAAAAAAAGACACGCATGCCTACCTGGAGGGCTTTGTGTTTCTCAAGTAATCTCTTTTCTTAATTAATCTTAAGGGCTGTCTGGTGTTAATTAAATTTTCATAGAAGAATAAATAGCATAGGATTCATTAGATGTTTGGAGTCACACCATGAAAGCCAAGTCAAATAAAGCTAATAATATTAGCAAACATTTATTGAATATTTATTCTAGATCAGGAACTGAACAGGTAAGTACTTTATAGACTTTCTCTTATTAAATTCATCTCCTCAACTCTAAGAAGTAGGTACTATTTAGATATTTGCTTGATAGGTGTGGGAAACTAAGGCTCAGAGGAATTAAATTACTTTCCCAAGATGAGATACCTGGTGAGGCCTGAATCTAAACAGGTGTGCTTTGCTTCAGACTGGAAGCTCTTAGATTTACTTTTTGCAGTCTTTTTAATTATTTGCAGCATGATCATGGGTATATTCCATATCCCACATTCTGCCTCAAGATGACTCAGTGTAATTCTCTGATTGAGAATCAATTATGATAATTATAAATCTGTTACTTTCTGCAAGAAGCCAAGGAGCAGAATCACAAAATAATGTGTGATGCTAAAGTGAGTGCTGCCAAGGGAGAGCAACAGGGTATTTATTCTATGAATTACTCATGCTCTTTCCTCACCCTCCTGTCCACATGTTAAACATGTATTTAATTTTTAAGACTAAGTTCAAAATAATCAACAAGCTCTTTGATGTTTGTCTTAACCCCTCTTTCTTTCCTTTTAGCAGAAATGGCCCAATTCCTGTTGTAAATCCATGTGTGCATATACTATGAGCCCCATGTATACAGGCCAATTTTGGCACCAATAACTCTTTATTACACTTCTTTTTTTAATTTAAATTCAATTAACATATATTGTATTATTAGTTTCAGAGGTAGAGTTCAGTGTTTCATCAGTTGCTTATAATACCCAGTGCTCATTACATCCTGTGCCTTCCTTAATGCCCATCACCCAGTTACCCCATCCCCCACCACCTCCCCTCCAGCAACCCTCAGTTTGTTTCCTATAGTTAAGAGTCTCTTAGGGTTTGTCTCCCTCTCTGATTTTGTCTTATTTTATTTTTTCCTTCCATTCCCCTATGATCCTCTGTTTTGTTTCTTAAATCCCGGCATATGAGTGAGATCATATAATTGCCTTTCTCTGATTGACTTATTTCACTTTATTACACTTCTTTGTGTTCTTATCTACCCTTGTGTCCAGACAGCATATTCAAGAGGAAAGTCACATGTCTGCATCTCCAGAACCTAGAACAATAATAATCATACATTAGCAACTTCTTACTCTTTGGTGAATCAATCTATCAATAAACTTCTGGGGGAGAATAAACTACAATAATGGCACGTGGGTCCTCTGGCTCTGAAGGAGTGAATTCAGGGTGTTGCAAATACCTGCTAATCTGACAGTCGTGGTGTGTGAAAAGCAAAAAATATCACTTTTTTTATTGAATTTTTTAAATCAACTTTTTCTTATTTCATAAAGAATGTTTATTAATGAAAATTTAGAGATATAAAGAGGCAAAAGAGATGATATATTAGATACCTTCCAGCCAGAGAGAATTGTCAGGAACATTTTTATGTTTGCCTTGTAGAGCTTTTCTGTGCAAACATATTTCTGCCCTATTCAGCATGTGTAACTTCACTAAATCTAGAAACCTGGATTTTGCACATGAGTTGTATTTGGTATGAGATTTGGAAGATAAAAGAAAGTAAAGTGAGGTACTGGTGACACCTGGAGAGACTAGGTTTTCTTTCAAATATAATGGCAAGAAGTGCTTGATTCTTTTAGGCCAGTAACGGCAGAGGTTCTCGTGTCTAGCCCACGACAATATAGGTGTAAGTGAAGGTCAGGGGCAGCACTGAGATTCCAGCTACAACAATCTGTTGCATCATGGAGGTTTCCATAATGTGTTTTTTTCTGGTTATGAGTCATCTGTCTGCATTTTGTTTCCTACATTCTCCAGTGCCACCTCCACAGAAAAATAATTCTGAAGCTACCTATTTGTAATAGAATAACTTGTAAAAAAGAAATCCTATCTGCTTAAACTTCTGTGAGTGAAATATATTATTTCTAAGTAAATATCCTGACAAATAGGATAACTCTTGACAGAAGTGGTTGCAGGCAAGACACTCAAAGAAATGGAGATCTCAAGTGGTCTTGACCTGAGTTAGGGGCAGTGACCAACCATTGTCATTAGAGAATGCAACCCTAGTTACCTGCTGCACAAAGTGACAAAACAGCGACTTGGAATTATCTATGGTTTCCTGGACAGCAGTGTCTATTGGGGATAAGGTTTCAGCAGAAGGGATGCTGAGAAACGTCATCATGAAGTCTGAGGAATAGGCTGGTTACTTCTAACTGCGTGGGATAAATTTAACAATTCAATCACAAACTCATGGTTTTTCATTCTTAAGACACAGGCAGGGAACAAAAGAGTTTTTATAACTATCCTAATCTACATCACCTCTTACCACTGCTAGCTGATAGAGCCTATAATCGGACCAAAAATTTGATCAGGCAGACTACTGAAATGCAATGTAGGTTAAATTCTTAGCCTTGTCTTGGTCTCTTACGTGAGAGCCAGGGTACTGACTGGAATAGAATGAGACTCTGAAAAGGAAGAGAAACATCTGCAATAACTTGGATGTCTTAAACCTCCAAATTCTGCTAAACCTCCTTTGCCAGCAGAAGCATCCCCTAATGGAGCCTGGAGAATTATGTAGTGCTAGATTCTAAGGAAGGTAGAGTAGGAAGTTTAGATTGGGCTGAATTAACTTATATGGGTATTTTTGCCCCAAATTCTGCATTCTGAGTGCTGTGTGCAGAACAACTAATAGGGATTCTGGTGGTTTGTTGATTGGCTAAAATCTGTATTCAACTGTAGACCGCACTAAATGAAATCAAGACATCAGGATTCCTTGTGATAATGTAAAAAAGAAATTATAGACCTAATGACAGTGAATTTGTATAGTGAATCTATCATGAATGAGCCACTTACCCATTCCCTATATCCTCCAAGAGTTCTAAGAGGACATTCCCTTTGGTGCAACACTGAGAAGTACGTTGGTGAGTAGAACACTATCCTCTTGGAAAAGTGAATGTTCTTGGGATAAAGATAGAAAGATAAAGAATAAAGGTAGGAGGCACTGCCACTGAATTCCTGTGAAAATGATGAGATCTCATGGTGGGCACCTAGCCACCAGAGACAAGATGGCACAGTATGCAATAATTTGTAGCAGGACTAGGATGGGAAAGATGAGAGCTTGGTCCAAAGAGATTTTTGATGGATACAGTGTGTTTTATCAGGGGAATAGTATCCCCTCGAGTTGTGCACGAGATAGTCTCATCCTTAGCAGTAATAGATATGGTAACCCACTAAGATTCTAGTTCACCTGTATGACCCAAAGAAACAAACACAAACAAATAAAAAATACCCAAAACTCTAGTATGTTAAACAGATGATTAAGGCTTTTCATCTAATTCCCGTATCTTAGTTCATAAACAGTAGTCTAAATTATGACAGCATATCCTCTCCAAATTGAAAGAAAAACCATTCTATTTCACAGTAACCACTAAAAAGATGCAATATTTAGTAGTTTTTCAATTTTGGAAACATCACACATCTCAGCTAGATATACTGCTCCCACTTACTGAATTACCAATATGGCCACCAGGTTCAAGAGGGACTTGAGAACTCCAAATCAAGCCGCTCTGCCATCTTATGCCTATTACATGGTAGATCCATTGGCACCCAAAATGTCTGTGGCTGACGAGGATGCTCTATGGAGCCTATAACCAGACTCAGAAAGAGAATCACAGCAGCTTTGGGAGCTGATCAGTCCCCCATTTAGACAGGTAACTATTCTTTTGAAAAGTAGTTCTTGGCTTGTTACTGGACCTCTGTAGAGACCAAACACCTAACCATGGAAGAGTACATAACTGTGCACCATGAAAGAAACTATAATCATGTGTTCCCAGCAGCATCCATGATCTAGCAAGGCTGTACACCCAAGATCCAATACAAGCTGATCCAAGCAATCCCAAGATTATTTGAGGCACAAGTAATTTGCAGAATTGGCTCCACTACTAACGTGCTTCCACCTAACACACTATCATGTATTGGTCAATCTACATCTTTATCCTCACAAAGAATTCCCAATGACTGACTGACTAAGGGGAAAAAAATTATTTACAGAAGATTCTGCATAATATGCTGAGATGGGAGTGGAATGCTGTGATATTGTAGCCTCACTTGGGTGAGGCCCCGAAGGACAGTTATGTAGGTAACACTTCTAGTTGGTGAAACTGTAAGAAATATATCACATAGTCCCTTGTGCATGGAAGGGATTAAAGCTTGAGATGAGTCTCTATATTAGTTCATGGATAATGGCTAAATGAATTGGCTGACAGCTAAGTATTAGAAAAAATGATTTATTTATAACTATCCCAATCTACCAAATGTAAAATTACATTTGGTAATAAGACTTGTGGAAGAAATATAGGGATAAACCACTCTTAATGAGTTCAGAGTGTAAGAGTAGGCATGGCCATATAAATGTTTACCATAGAGTTCCCATGGTGGAAGAGGAGAAGGAGAACAGAGGAGACTTACTGATAAGGTTAAAAAAAAAAGATCTCTTCTGGGGTGGCTGGGCGGCTCAGTCAGTTAAGTAGTCAACTCTTGATTTTGGACCAGGTCATGATCTCGGGGTCCTGGGACTGAGAACCAAGTTGGGCTCCCTGTTCAGCGGGGAGTCTGCTTCAGGATTCTCTCTCTCTCTCTCTCTGTCCCTCCCCCCACTCTCTCGCTCTCTCTCTCAGATAAATAAATAAATCTTAAGAAAAAAAATCTCTTCCATGGATGTCATTTAGCCTGTTTCCCTAGCCATGACAACCTTGAGAAGTTGCTCTAGTATTCATGAACAAAACGGCCAAGGTGGCAAGAGCATAAAATGTTCATGTATAAAGCATGAACTTCCCCTCACTGTATCTGGCCTGGCCATTAAAAGAGCAAAGTTTCACTCTTGTCAACAGCAATGTCAATTTCTAGACTTGGGTGATAAGCCTGCTACCTGGTAGTAGACTGAGAGCATGGGGAATGTACATTGGCTTTTCCGTAGTCACTTCTTTGAGGAATATCTTTAGATTCACTAAGAAAGAGTTAACCATAAAGAACGACCTACGGAAGACTTAGGTAAGTACCAGCTTGGAAATGTCACCTTGAGAAGCTGAGGAAACGAGTGTACTTTGAACAAGCAATCAATACATCATGCTATTTCTTTCATAGTCAAAACCAGGAGGTGAGAGTAGGTGTAGCACCTTGCACTCTTTCACTTATTGACCTACTTAACAACAAAAAAATTTTTTATGGTCTTTAGGACTCCAGGCTCTGCTAATTATAGGTCTGAGTGCCTAAGAGAGTAATTCCTCCACTGCACTTAAACTTAAAACAGCCATATGGACATTTGGGGATCCTTAGGTTACTGGATGGACAGGGTTATTAACCATAATCACCAATGAAAAATTGCTGCTCTATAATGAGGACAAAGAGGAGCATTCTAGATCACTGGGGATCATTCTGAGTACCTTCTAGTGTTTCCAAGTCCACTATAAAGTGTTAATGTAAGACTAAAGCAACCCTATAGGAAAGTCCATCAAAGACCTGAACACACCAGAACAGCAAGCTTTGTTTATTCCACCAGGTAAAGAACCCCAACCAACCAAGGTAGTTTTGAAGAAAAATGAAACACAAAAAACGTAGTAGAGGAGGAGAATTATAAATAGCAGTGGTGGAACGCCTGAGTGGCTCAGTTGTTAAGCGTCTGCATTCGGCTCAGATCATGGTCCCAGGGTCCTGGAATTGAATCCCACATCGGGCTCCCTGCTCAGTGGGAAGCCTGCTTCTCCCTCTCCCACTCCCCCTGCTTGTGTTCCCTCTCTCACTGTGTCTCTCTCTGTCAAATAAATAAATAAAAATCTTTAAAATACATACATACATACATACATACATACCAGTGGTCTCTGACCAACTGCAGAACTGAGTTTCTTGTTGGCTGCATATTTGGGGAGTATATTAGTGGTGGTTAGATTTATTATTTAGTCCATAGGTTATAAAATACCAAGGCAGGACTGCGATTCAGCTAAGGTACAAAAAACAAAAAACACAAAACACCCAGAGTTTTGGTTGTCATAACTGACAAGACATCGTAGCTCCCCTTTGGATAACATATAGTGAATCCAATTTTGGTTTTATAAAAACAAGTGTTTTTTACATATGTTCAGTGTGAACACATTGTGCTACTCATGTTGTTTAAATTTTTTGCACATAAAAAAGAACATGTATGATTTGAACTGTGGTAGATGAATCAGATTAGTTCAGTCATCAGCCACTCCCATTCCCTTTGGGACTGCACCGTATCTTCCTGTTCAGAAACCAGAGAAGATCTTTCCCAGGTCTTTTGCAACAAGGGTTTCACTCAGCAGATTGCACTGCATACGTCTTGCAAGAGGGAAGTGAGCAATGTGAGATGGCAGCTTCACATAGGGAAACCAAACCTCCTTGCATCTATAGTGGTGGAGACATCTGGTTATCTAGGGTATAGCTTGCATGCAGGTTCTACCCTAGCATCAGAAGTGCCAAGCGGCAGATGGCAGTGGCAGTGGGATTTCACCTAGAACATTCCCATGTGTGGCTGAGAGATTCTCTTTCTGTTCTGTTCTTGACTGTGTGGCATGCAAGCCTAAGTCCCTGACCTTCCTAAAGAGTCAGCACGGGACTAAGTTTTTGTTTTTTGGGTTTTTGTTGTTGTTTTATGTGTGTGTGTGTGTGTGTCTTTTTGAGGGAGAGGGAGAGAGAGAACCTTAAGCAGTCTCCATGCTCAGCACCGGAACCCGACGTGGGGCTCCATTTCACGACCCTGAGAACATGACCTGAGCTGAAATCAAGAGTCCAGCACTTAACCAACTGAGCCACCCAGGCTTCCTTGGGACTAAGTATTCTTAAATAAATTCCTAGCTAGAGTCTGTTGCTTGTAATCATGAATCCTGACCAGTAAAATACCTGTCTACATAAAAAGTTTATTTTAAATTCATAAATTTTACAATTTTTGCTTAATAGCATGTCACTAACAGAATTACATAGCTAGGTTCTTTTTTTTTTAAGTTGAAATGTAATTTTCATATAGTAAAGTGGCACAAACATTGGCTGAATGGTTGCATGAGTTTTGACAAACCTGCAACCCACATTGCTGTTCAGATATAGAATATTTCCTTCATTCCAGCAAGTTCCCTCATGCCCCTTCAGAGTAAATCCTCCCCCTTTAGAGGATACCCTGCTTCTGAGCCTTACTACAATACACCAGCTGCACCTGTTCTAAAACTCATAAATAGTGTTATGTGGTAAGTGCACATTTGTGTCTGGCTCCTATCAGTTAGCATAATGTTTTTGAGATTCATTCATGTTATTGTACATATTAGTAGATTATTCGGTTTTATTGCTGAATTGTATGAATATGCCACAACTTGCTGATCCGTTCTCCAGTTGATGGATATTTGAGCTGTTTCCATTTTCTGACTATTATGAATAAAACTGCCATAAATATTTTTGTACAAGTCTTTCCATTGACATAAGTTTTGGTTTCTCTCAGCTAAATGGCTGGGACAATAGAGTAGACAAATGTTTAAGCTTGGAAGAAACTCATAAACCATTTTCCAAGATGGTTGCATTACTTTACAATTTCACTAACAACGTTTGAAAGTTCTGGTTGTTCTGTAACCTCGCCAACATTTGGTATTCTCAGAGGTTTTAGATTTTAGCCATTTTAGAGGGAGTATGGTGGTATGTCATTGTAGTTTTAACTTGCATTTCCCTGATAATTACCATGTTCACCACATTTTCATATGTTTATTGGCCATTTGTATTTCTTCCTCTATGAATGGTCTAGTCAAGTGTGTTTTCTATTTTGTAATTGGGTTATTCATAAGAATCCATTATAGTCTGGATCTGAGTCTTTTGTCAAAAATATGTATTGCAAACATTTTCCTCTCAGTGACTTGCATATTCATTTTCTTAAGAATACATTTTGATAAATGGAAGTTTTAAATTTTCACGAAGTCCAATTTGTCATTTAGTAGAAACTTCCTAATGTCTGTGCTCTGCCTAAAAATTACTTGGCTACTCCAAGGTCACAAATATATTCTCCTGTTGTTTTTTTTTTCCTAGAACCTTAATGGTTCTAGCTTTTATGTTTATATATATGATTCAAATTGAATTCATTTTTGTGTAAGATGTGAGGTAGGAGTCCATGTTCATTTTCTTTCATGTGGTTATCCAGTTGTTTCAGCACCATTTGGTGAGCAGATTTTCTTTTCCCATTGAACTCTTTTGACACCTTTGTAGTAAATCAAGCGACTGTGTATGCATGAGTCTATTTCTGGCCTCTATTATTTTCCATTAATCTTTTTGTCTACACTTATGCCAGAACTACACTTTGTAGATTACTATAGCTTTTTAGTAAGTCTGGAGATTAGGTAGTATAAGTCATCAAATTTCATTCTGTTTCAAAATTGTCTTGGTTATTCTAGGTCTTTTGCACTTCCATATAATTTCTTAGAATCACTTTGTCAATTTCTATCAAAAAGCTTGCTAAGCTTTTGACTGAGGTTGCACTGAATTTATAGAACATTTTAGGGCTAATGATATCTCAACGCTGAGTCTTCCAATCTAACAGTATGATGTATCTCTCCCCTTACTTAGGTCTTCTTTTTCTGCTCAGAATTATCTTGTAGTTTTCAGTTTACAAGTCTTTCACATCTATCATTACATTTATTTATAAGGATTTTATGTTTTCATATTATTGAAAATTGTATTTTAAATTTTATTTTCCAATTATTCTTTGGTCATAAATGAAAATACAATTGATTTTTGTATATTGTCACATTATTAAATTCACTGTTTTTTTATGATTTATTTGTAGATTCCTTGGGATTTTCTACTTAGAAAATCATGTCAGTTGAAAATAAAGACAATTTTATTTTTCCCTTTCTAATCTGTATGCCTTTGTGGTCATTTTCTTCCTTTCACCAGTTAAGACTTGAAGTATAATATCCAATAGAACTAGTGAGAGTTGATGTCCTTGACTCATTCCAAAATATAGATTGAAGCAAGGGATTTAAGATTTCACCATTAAGTATCATGTCTGCTAAGATTTTTTTTAAAGACATCCTTTATCAGATTGAGGAAGTTCTCCCTAATTTCTAGTTCACTGACTTTGCTATCATGAATGTATGTTGAACTTTTTCAAAAGTTTTCCTATATCTACTAAGATGATCATATGATTTTTAGCCCTTATTAGTTTGGTAAATTACTTTAATTGATTTTGGGATGTTAAAACATTCTTACATTTTTGGAATAGATTCCACATGGTCATGCTGTATTATGCTTTTCACATATTGCTGATATCATGTGCTAATATTCTGTCCATATATGTTCATGAGGAATATTGGTATTTCATGAACATAAACATTCTTATAAAGTCTGATCAGGTTGGTATTGCCTTATTTTCTGAAAGTGTCTGTGGAAGATCGGTATTTTTTCCTCCTTATATGTTTGATTAAATTCACCAGTATAGCTACATGGATATGGTGTTTTCTTTTGAGAAAGTTTTTAATTATGAATTCAATTTATTTAACAGATGTACGGCTATTCAGATTTTCTATTTTTTTTCTCCTTGTGTCTGTTTTAAAAATATGATCCCTCGGGGCACCTGGGTGGCTCAGTTGGTTAAGTGTCCGAATCTTGATTTTGGCTCAGGTCATGATCTCAGGGTCATGGGATTGAGTCCCAAGTGGGGCTTTGCACTCTGCATGGAGTCTGCTTGTCCCTCTCCCTCTGCTCCTCCCCTGCATGCACTTGAGCATGCTCTCTCTAAAATAAATAAATAAAATCTTTAAAAAAAAATATGTTCCTTCAAGGGATTAGTTCATTTAACTTAAGTAACCAAATTTAGCATCAGAGGGCTATTCATGTTATTCATATTATTCCTCTATTATCCTTTAAACTCCTGTAAGGATTTATAGTGACGTCCATCATTATTGATATTTGATAACTGTTTCTCCCTCTTTTTCCTTCATTGGTTCACCTAAAGATTTTTTAATTTTATTACCCTTTCCAAAGAAATGACTTTTGAATGTTATTATCTCCATTTTTATTTCATTGATTTCTATTCATCTTAATTTTTTCCTTCTTTCTACTTACTTTTGGTTTAATTTACTCATTTTTTCTAATTTCTCAAAGTGGATTAATTTCAAACCTTTTTTCCTTTTCTTATATAAGAATTTAAAATTTTAGCCGTGTTGTTGCTATATTCACAAATTTTGATATACAGTCTTTACTGTTTAGTTTGAAATAAATATTTATATTTATTCAATATATTTTATTCAAATAAAAAATATTTGAAATATTTTTTAAATATTGCTGTGATTTCTTCTGACACATGGTTTACTTAGAGGTATGTTGTTTAATTTCTAAGTAGTTGAGAATTTTCTAGATATCTACTTTATTGATTTTTTTTTTAGAGAGGGAGAGGTGGAGGGAGGGGCAGAGGGAGAGGGAGAGAGAGACTTTTAAGAAGGTTTCATGCCCCATGCAGAGCCCAATGTGTGGCTTGATCTCACAATCCTGAGATCATGACCTGAGCCAAAATCAAGAGTCTGATGCTTAACCAACTAAGCCACCCAGGTGTCTCTACTTTATTGATTTCTAATATTTGTCAGATAATATAAATCCTTTGAAATTTTTTTAGACTTTTTTTTATAGCCCAGCATATGATCTATCTTTATAAATGTTCCCTGTTCCTAGAAAATAATTTATTTTCTGCAATTTGGGGAAGCAGTGTACCACATATATAAATGAGGTTAATTCACATAGTTGATGGAATTGATCAATTCTTTTATATTCTTACTAAATTTTTTGTCTGTTTTATCAATTAGTGAGAGGAGTGTTAAAAATCACAAACTATAATTGTGGATGCCTATTTTAAGCTCTTTTTAGGTGCATGCACACTTTTTTTTTACTGCTCTTTATTTAAAAACACAATCAGATGTAACTTGATGTTTATATTCTCTGGTTATTATTCAGTCTGAAAATAAACATTGGAAGTATATGATTAGCAACACCTTAATGACGCCATAGCATTTACAGGATTCTCAAATGGGTCCAATATAAAACCTGTCATAAAAATTAGTAAAAGATACAAGGTAAAACACATTTTAATACTGGTATAATGGCAATAGCAGCTTTATGAATGTTTATTTATAGGATCCTTATAGCATTTTTATGAACCTTTATTCCACACGAATGATCAAATCATCAAATCATTTAAATTAAAAGGTACACACAAACTTTTAAAATTGTTATATCTTCGTGATGAATTGACGCTTTAACCATTTTAAAATATCTCTCTACATCTATTGACATACTCAGTATCCTGAAATCTATTTTGTCTGATATTAATATAATCATTCTGGTATTTTTTTGTGTAGTATTTTCATGGCATTACCTTTTCCTGTTCTTTTACTTTTAGCTAATCTGTTCTTCATGTTTAAAATGCATCTCTTGGGCACCTGGATAGTTCTGTCGGTTAAGTGTCTGCCTTCAGTTCAGGTCATGATCCCAGGGTCCTGGAATTAAGTTCTGCACTGGGCTCCCTGCTTGGCAGGGAGTCTGCTTCTCCCTCTACCCCTCCCCCCTGCTGGTGCTCTTTTATGCTCTCATGCTCTCTCTCTCAAATAAATTTTTTAAAATCTTTAAAAAAAATAAAAATAAAATGAATCTCTTGGAATATCGTGTAATTAGATTTTGCATTTATTTATTTATTTATTTATTTATTTATTTATTTATTTAGAGAGTACACAGGGTGGGGGAGTAGGGGCAGAGGGAAAGAGAGAGAGAGAGAGAATCTTAAGCAGGCATGGGGCTTGATCACATGACCCTGAGATCATGGTCCTAGCCAAAATCAAGAGTTGGAGGCTTAACCAACTGAGCCTCCTAGTCTCCCTAGTCTCCCTAGATTTTATTTTTAATTCCTTGTTGTCAATCTCTGTCAGTTAATTGGAGTGTTTACTCCATTTACACTTAATGTAATTATTGATATGCTTGAATTTTAAGCTGCCATCTTGCTATTAGTTTCCTATTTTTTCCATCTGTTTTTTGCTCATTTTCTTTTCCTTTCCTGTCTTCATTTGGATAAATCAGTCCTTTTCCCTTAAGTATTTCTTTTTTTTTTTTTTTTTTTTTTTTTTTTTTTTTTTTTAAAGATTTTATTTATTTATTTGAGAGAGAGAGAATGAGAGAGAGCACGAGAGGGGGGAGGGTCAGAGGGAGAAGCAGACTCCCCGCTGAGCAGGGAGCCCGATGCGGGACTCGATCCAGGGACTCCAGGATCATGACCTGAGCCGAAGGCAGTCGCTTAACCAACTGAGCCACCCAGGCGCCCAAGTATTTCTTTTTTTATCTCCACTATTAGTTTTTCACTTTTGTCTCTTATTTTTTTATTAGTGGTAGTGATTATTATTGTTTTAGGGATAATACACATCCTTAATTTATCAGATCTGTCATAATGTCTTGAAAGTAATGTTATGCTACTTTATGTGTAATGTAAGATTCTTATAAAGTATATTATCTTTTATTCATCTTCTTTTCTTGGTCCATTGTCATAGGTTTTACTTCTACATATGCTATAATAACCATAGCCTATCACTATTAATTTGCTTTAAATAATAAGGTGGCTCTTAAATAAATTAGGAGAAGAAAAAAGATAGTCTCATATATTTATCTACATATTTGCTGTTGTTGTTGGTATGCTTTATGTGTTTATTTTTGTTTCCATCTGGTATCATTTCTCCCTAGTACAAAAAACTTTCTTCGACATTTATTATGTGCCAGTCTTTGTTGATAAAATTGCTCCACTTGTGTTCATTTGAAAATGTTTTAACATCACCCTAGTTTCTGAATAGTATTAGGAAAATAGACCAGGCATTTAGTATATAGTAAGGTAAGAATCAATATGGAGGAGGAATTAGAAAAATGTATGGGAATGTATGGAAGAGGCACTTCACCCAGGCTTGAAGGAGTCAGGAAAGGTTTTCAGTATAAATAATATTGCAACTATCTGAAAGATGAAAAGAAAAGAAGTGGGTTTGATGAGTGAGAGGAGCAGAGAGGTCAGCTGAATTCTTTTTAAGCAAAGGAAAATATAATTTACTTAACCAAAATCCTATAATGCATTTAGATTGGTTCCTTTATCCCCTCCTCCTTGCTTTCCTTTTAATTAGTTATTTCTTATTATAAACACCAGTGAGTATCTTGGAAGATTTCATCTGTATGTATTGCAGATTTATTCATAATAGAACTCCTAGAATTAAACATCTGAGGTGAGAAGTAGGTACATATTTTATCTTTTCATACATACTAAAGGGCGAAATCCCCCCTAGAATGATTATATCAGTTTGCATTCCTAACAGCCACCTGTGAGAATAATAGCATAATTGTTCCTCATTAATCCTTCCTTCTCTATCATTGTTGAGGCAACCTGTAGATCCATCTTTCCCAATTTCCAGAGCTTAGGTAGAGACTGCCAGGACTCCTTAAGCACCATTCCAGGCCTGTGAGATACATAACCTTTCCTGCCAGGCCAACTCCATCATATGCTCTCTATATGCCTGAGCTCTGACTCCATATTCACTCTTGGTCCCTGCTGTAATACATCTCTTGGGATCTCAGTTTCCTACAAAATGAGACTCCTGACTTACTATTAAATTTTTCTCCTAGGAGCTGAAGATTTGTCTGGATTCCTTCTTGTGTCTAGAAACACTCTGAAACCTGTGGACAAAACTTTCTGATGCCAGTTGTTTCTCTTCTTAAGGTCACCCACCCTGAAATGAATGTCACTGTGTTCCATTTACTTATAAGAAGACTCCAAAGAGGCCACCTTGAAGTACCTTGATTACATTCACACTTAAAAGTACTCATATCATAAAAATCTTCAAAGCAATATCCAAAATTCATTTTTACAACCTCATTCACATCAGAGACATTCATGCATATTGAACATAGAATAAAAAATCTGCAAGACGGAAAAGATAGTCTCATATATTTATCTCATATATGAGTCTCATATATTTAAGTGTCTGCCTTTGGCTCAGGGCTCAGGTCATGATCCCAGATGCCTATCTGATCTCATTCCCTAAAACTATTTCCATCACTTACACTGGAAATATCTTGCTCTTCCTTCAACATGTCAGGCTTGCTCCTGCCTAAGAGTACTATATTGGCTCTGCTCTGTCCCTGAATTGCTTCTAGGCTACATGCTGGCCATCTTTCTCACCTCATTTCCTCAAATGTCTGTGAAACCTACCATATTTAAAACTGTAGTCTCCTCCCCAGTCCCTATTTCCAGATTCCTTCTCCTCTGCTCTGCTTTTCTTTCCCCCCATATCACTTATCACATACTACACAGTCTACTTCCTTATTACAGCTCTCATTTAGTTCCCACCTCCCTCCCATTGGAAACTGAGCCATCCAAGGGCAGATATCTTTGTCTGTTTTGTTCACCAATATATACCAAGCATCTATAGCAGTCTTTGATGTAGAGTAGGCATTCAATAAATATTAGTCCATTAAATGAATAAATTATTTATTTCAATAAGCCTATGAGGTAGGAACTTTCTTACATTCTTCTAAGAAGATAATCAACTGCATTATCTGCTCACAGCTAATTAATGGCAAAGTGGATTCAAACACACTCCAGAGGGCAAACCCTTAGTCCTGAGTCCCAGTCTATTACGCATCTGCAGTTCTATTCTGTGCTCTCCTTGAGGACAGGAATGGTATGTATTTCATATCTCTTGGTATTGCCTCAGTGATACACACAGCACCCTGAACACAGTAGGTGCTCAATAAACACTTAGGTAATTGTTTGGGGGCAACTTTTTCCAAGCAAGATGACCTTGTTTGCTACAGCAGTCTTCCTATGTTGGCTCCTATAACACTTCCCCTAAGAACATGTGCTAACCTAGGAGTCATAGAAATTATCTGAGTAAATGGAGGTTTAGAAAGGTCCAGTGCTTAATCAAAGCTACACAGCTGCTTAGAGAAAAAGTCAAGACTAGGCCCCAATTCTTCAGACTCTGCAGTGGTTTTAATTGTTAAATATAGGATGTCTGTACCATTAGAGTATAAGTATATGAAGGCAGAGATTATGTTTGTCTCTTCTGTGTGCCCTGCAGAGGATGTATGCCAGTGGTAGGTACCCAAAGGGTATTCAGTAAATGCTTGTTTATTTCCAACATGGTGCAAGCGGGGCTGGTACAAACAGTAAGACCAATACAATTTACCTGGATATTCAAGCAGAGATAATGAAGGGAAGTAAGAAATGAAATAGCCCCATAAAAAAGCTAATAAGCAATCAATTTTACCTTTAAAAGTGATCACAGTTTCTGAGACGAGGTTGGGAATTAAATAGAATTTGGAAGATTTTCAATCAATATTCTTCATGGTTTTCATTTTAATTTAAGGGGAAAAAAAACAGCCAGGCCTTGAGCAAGACTGATAGATTGCTACTTGATCAATTCTTTCCTTGTCCCAGTTGTAAAAACAAAGCCATAAATTATACTAATTCTTATTTTGGCATAGCTTATTTCAGCAGCATGGGTGGATGGTGACAGCCCAAGTAATCATGGATTCATCATCACACAAAGCCCAGAATCAGAGTATTGGAGCTGTTCTTCCTTCCAGGGCATTGTCAAAAAACTGTGATCCTCCCAGAGTCAAACTGAAAACCTATTAAATAATTTAAATTTGTCATTTATGTTCAAATAACTTCTCCTCCATTTCTGTAGCACTTTGAGAATAATAGCATTGGGTGCCCGGATGGCTCAGTTGGTTAAGCAACTGCCTTCGGTTCAGGTCATGATCCTGGAGTCCCAGGATCAAGTCCCACATCAGGCTCCCTGCTCAGCAGGGAGTCTGCTTCTCCCTCTGATCCTCCTCCCTCTCATGCTGTCTATCATCCTCTCTCTCTCAAATAAATAAAAATCTTTAAAAATAAAAAATAAAATTAAAAAAAGAGAATAATAGCATTAATTCTCATGATTGATAAGATATGACCCAATACTATGTCACTTTTTAGTTTAACTTTTCTTTCTAATGGATGATTTTTGACTTATGCAAAACTAGTAAATTTGCTTTGGGCATATGTTAATCTCAAAGGTCTTTCTGACAGTGCTTGTAACTATAGGCAGATGTTCCTTGTCTAATATGAAAATGCTTCACAATTCTGTAGCAGAAGCAAGAAAATTAAATGAAATCTAAAAGAAAAAAGGGAACATAGAAAAAATGAATTAAAAGAGAAATTGACACAACCTGACCTCCATCTCAGTCCTGTCATTCCTTTGAACCGGCATGCCTTGCAAGAAGAAGCCACTTTCCATGAATTCAATCCACAAGTGACCTTCAAATGCCAAGGTTTTCTGTGTGTGATTGAAACTAATATATGAAAATTTGGGTTTTCATCATACAGAGTTCCCATGAGCATCTTCTTTCCCTGACTTAAATCTATGTATCACTCCCTCCTTCTCTTAGAGATTTGTTAGCTCACATGATTTCTGGGGGCAGACAACCTAAATCCATAAGGCAGGCTGACAGTTTAGAAACTCCTGGGTAGGAGCTCATGTTAGTCTTGAGTTAAAATTTCTTCTTTTTCATGGAAACCTCAGTTTTGCTGTTAAAGCCTGTCAACTGTTTATATTAAGGCCACTCACATTGAGGGTCGTCTCCTTTACTTAAAGTCAATTGACGGTAGATGTTAACTACATCCACATAGTACCTTCGGGGCAACACTTAGATTAGTGTTTGATTCAATAACTGACAACAATAGCCTAGCCAAGCTGACCCATCAACTAGCCATCATAGGGAGCTTACAGTTTAGCGGGAGACATAGAAATTGAACAGATAACTGCACATTGTAAGAATCACAACTGTGTTACAAGGAACACAGAGGAATTAGGCTAGTCTAAGGATCACAAAAGGCTTCCCTACAGACATAATATTCAAGCAGAGACCTAATAAATGAACAGGAGTTGGCCAGGACAGAAAGGAAGGAATGCATTGCAGGCATTGTGTGGGCTTATACAAAAGCTCTGAGTAGAGAATGAACCTGGCACATGTGAGGGGTACCTGGGTGGCTCAGTTGCTTGAGCATCTGCCTTCAGCTCAGGTCATAATCCCGGGGTTCTGGGATCAAGCCCTGTGTTGGGCTCCCTGCTAAGCAGGGAGTCTGCTTCTCCCTCTCCCTCTGTTCCTCCCCACGCCCCCACTCGTGTTCTCTCTCCCAAATAAATAATTAAAATCTTAAAAAAAAAAAAGAAAGAAAGAAAGAAATGAGCCTAATTAGCTTTGCACTCAATTATCCTTAGTGGACAAAGCAGAGTTACTGAACAGAACTGAAATCTTTGGTTTCCATTGGATCCAAGCACCAAGACTAGATGTGCTTAAGATATCTTTGGGGTAAATAGAATTTTTCTTAATCTACTGATCCTATGATTAAAATCTTCTCATTACCTTATTACATGTAGAATAAATATCTTCGTCCTCTGAAAGTTTTGAGGATCAGGTACTGCCTTATTATCTTGATAGCAACTGTTCCCCCTTGCCTTCTAACTACCATGCTCCTGTCATGCCTTCAGTTCTCAAACTTGCCAGTGCTGGTCCAGGCTCAGGGCCTTTGAACTTGCTCTTTCTTCTGCCCTCATCCCCATTCCCTAAGATTTTACACAGCAGGACCCTTCTTAGCTTTCAGATCTCAGTTCAAAATACCACCCATCTTCTTCCCATTTTCACCATCATCCTCTGACTCTATCTAATTTCTTTCCTTACTTTCTATCTCCATTCACTAGCATAAAAAACCCATAAGAGCAGAGACTCTGATAGTAAGCAATTCATACATATTCTTTGAAAATATCAATTTGATTCTTTTGGTAAATAATTTTTGAGCTTAACTTTATTCATCTTTAGAATGAAACTAATATGTTATATTTTGCCTATCAACAAGACCACCAGGCTATGCAATGGAACATGTAATTAACACAATTGTAAACTGTGGAGAGCTGCAAAAGTGATTCTCTTATGGACAACCAGAGATGAAACTTCTTTTGCTTGACTTTGAATTTTTTGTGTGTTTTTTGTTTCTGCGTGGCATTTTTGTCAACAAATCCATGCCTCTCAAGTAATAAAGGAGTTAGAAAGGGTCATGATTTAAACAATGTCTGAGACAAGCCATCACAAGGTAGTAAAAGATTAAGAAAACTGTTATAAGCATGTCTGATGGCATAGTAGTAGAATCATTCTAGAATTATGCCCATTTTTTAAGTTAAAATGAAATATCACAAGCCTAGAATATGGTGGATGACTAAGAAGAACACAAATTGTAGAGTAAGATAAATGATGGTCTAAATCTTAGCTCCTTGCTCAAGTTTTATAAAATGGGTAGATAAAGATACTTACCAATAAAAGATTGTCATGAGGAGAAACTGAGATGTATGAAGCATATGTCACTAAGCCTAGCACATAGTAGGTGCTAAAAAATTCTTATTATTGCTGCCACAATAACATTCAGAGCATGAGCATGGTGTTTTACACTGCGTCATCCATATTGATGTATTGTGGGTGATCAACTCAAGTTATGCTAGATGAAGTCTGGGAAGGAACCACTGAGTTATAGACACCGACATAATGAGGGACCTCTAATGACTTTTAGTCACCAAATAAGAGCATTCCCGATGTTCCCAGCCTCAGTAGCTTCAGGCAGTAGCTCTAGAACTCAGAACTCCTCCATATCTCCTGATGTTGTTTTCATCTCGGTAGGAAAGGCACTGGCAGAGACAAATGTGGGGCCTGAGCTGAGAGTTGCCCAGCCAAGAATGATAATATCTACCAGCTTTAAAAAGAAGCCAATTCTTCCTATTTTTGTGGATGGCTGCCATATCAAATGGCATAGCACTTTCATGGCATTTTCCTTCACTTGATGAAAAGTTGAATCCTTGGTTCCCTCCTCCTTCTTGATTTGCTTTCTGTACTCCTCTTGAAACCTGCCTCTTAAAAAAAAGTCTAGTCTATATGCAAGACCATAGAACCAGAATGTTTGGGAAAAGAGGGGAGTATTGGCCAGGCTCCCTCACCTTCCCCAGAGCCTCTCCATGGTATGCCCTCAGAGAGGTCAGCCCAACCCCTTTTCCATCTACTCTTAGAATCGATTGCTGTCCAATCAAAAATGGAGAAACCCCTCCCTTGTGATCATGAAACAACTGTTTTATTGGTTTGTGTGGTTGGTTAGCCACTCGTATACCATAATTTTAAAGTGTTCATATAAGAAAATAAGGCAATGCTCCTTTTAGTAGAAAGCTATGGCATTTTGTTAAATGTCTGAAATGTTTGGGAAGGCAGATTTTTTATAACTAGAACTGTTCTAGGAGCTGGGGATGCAACTAAACAGAAGCTACAGCTCCTGCTCTTAGAAGATCCTGTGTTTTAGGGATGACAGACCACAAAACAGGCAATTTCTTTACAGGGCAAGTTATGAGAACTTTGAGTGATGGAAACCAAAAGGCACATAATGCAAATCACAAGCTGGGGAGGGGAAGGCTATCGATGGCTTCCTAGAGGACTGAAGAAACACAACCCAAGACATTGAAACCCCTCTTTGCATCCAATGTCTGAGGACACCTGGAAATAAGATCAGGAGCTTGAGACAAGAATGTACAATTGCGGACAATATCTGAGTCACTGAGTCACATGTAGAAAAGTATGAGCTTAAACCAGGCTTCCAGATAAGAGGTAATTTCTTGTTGATTTTTCCATCTCTGTTTTGATTTTGAGGAAAACATGATCAAAAGAGGGGACTGATAGAAAGACGATGCAAGTAGTCATATTACCTGAGAGGGCACAGTCAGCATGTAATGAAATCTGGTGCCTGCGGGAACAGACGGTGGGACTTTGCAACAGACATCAACAGAATTGCCGAAAACCTGGAACAAAATCTTGTTCCCAAGACTCAAAGAACCAGAGAAAGCGCTCAAGGCCATGTGCCACCAAAGCTTCAAGCATCTGCAGAGGCTCTTGAAATCATGATGTGTGTCCAACTCCAAAGACAGAGACAGAGGAAGAGTTATATTAGACTAGTGAAAAAGAAATTGCATAGCAGAAAGGAGTCTTGGATCTATTGCTACATTGAACATTCCTTCTTGCTTTAAATGAACATTTTACCATCTATTATTTCCTTTACTAGAATATACTTAATAGTGTTTACCAACTGGTTTCAATAAAGAATGTTTTATTTAGAAAAGCCTTTCCTTTTAAAGGTGATCATTACAAGATATCCACTGGATCTGTGCCTGGAGAGATCTGTCCTCTCAATGAGGCTCAAGAAACTCCTGGTCGACCCTGGGACCATCTAGTCGACCCTGATTTGCCAGAGGTGAGGCCACCTGGGTGCTTTCAAGGTAGTGAAAATAAACCAATTTCATGATGGCAAAGGCTGCTGGGAATCTTTGGTCTAGAGAAAGAAGAGCAGCATAAAATGCAATGAAGGAAATTACATGTATTTCTTATATATGTAATTTATATGTGTACTATATATGTAATTTAAATATATACTTATTTATATTTATATATAAATATATACATACACACATATATACACATGCATATGTAGATAAATACACTTGTTTGTATGTGTATAGCATACAATTTTCTGTATCGGCTTGATTATTTTCTAAAACCTTTCTCTTAGGGCGCCTGGGTGGCTCCGTCATTAAGCATCTGCCTTCTGCTCAGGTCATGATCCCAGGGTCCTGGGGTCAAGCCCCACATCGGGCTCCCTGCTCCGCAGGAAGCCTGTTTCTCCCTCTCCCATTCCCCCTGCTTGTGTTCCCTCTCTAGCTGTCTCTTTCCGTTGAATAAATAAATAAAATCTTAAAACAAAACAAAACAAAAACCTTTCTCTCTAAACCTTAGCAAAATGGGCAAAGCTCATGCTTCTGTATAGGTCTCCCTTTAAAAAAAATGGACACTTTTCATCTATGGGGATGGTAATTGATTAGTCAGTAATTAAAATTCTCAAAATGTTCTAACATTTTTTTTAACCTCTGAGGATCTCGGCTGATTCTTAAGAGACTCTGGATTCATTTCCAGTCGAGGCAACTCCTTCAAAGTATAAAAATCAATCAACTTGGAATTCTTCCCCTCAGCTTTCTGTTGTCATGGTTCTTTTCCTTTGACTCGGCATCATACAATGATGATGTTTGGGGTGTGGAACGGAGTTCTGGTAATTAGAACAATGTACTGGCAAACATTTAGAGAATTGTAATAACCAAGCCTGCCATCTAATACAAGAGTAATCATGCCACCCCCGTCTTCCTTCTAGACTTTTTGGAAAATAGAGAATATTAGACTGGTCATATAATTGCCTATAAAATTTTAAGGAATTAAAAATAAAAACCTTGGGCGCCTGGGTGGCTCAGTTGGTTAAGCGACTGCCTTCGGCTCAGGTCATGATCCTGGAGTCCCTGGATCGAGTCCCGCATCGGGCTCCCTGCTGGGCAGGGAGTCTGCTTCTCCCTCTGACCCTCCTCCCTCTCATGCTCTCTGTCTCTCATTCTCTCTCTCTCTCTCAAATAAATAAATAAAATCTTTAAAAATAAATAAATAAATAAATAAATAAAATAAAAATAAAAACCTTTAACTACAAAGGTCTTAAATTTCCTTTGAGTCTCCGGGTTGGTAAGGTACTCTTTTGTCTTACTTCTCCCATGTTCCCCACATGTATTCTTACGAGCCTCCTAACAACACTATTTGATGTTCAACAATTGAATAAAACATAATTTGAGTGGGAATTCTTATTAACATCCAATATGCATTCACAGAGTCTGTTTTCCATTATCTTGCTATTCCCCTCATGTACAGAGCTGATAATGTAGCACAAAATCTGCAATTATAAGTGTCCGTGATGAATACTATGTTTGAAGCCCAGTAGAATATTATTGGGGGAATTTGCACATGGCAATCCGACCAACCAAGGTTTCTGATCGTCTTAAAAGCATATAGAAAATATAGTCTTAAAAATCTGATTTTACATTTTTTGAGACCTATTCCCACACCTTCCCCTCCTCCTCTTTTTAAGAAACTGCTCTGTAGTAAAGACAAGAAGGCAATTGCATTCCAAGGGAAGAGCATCATGGATTCACCCACTCAGAGGTAAGAACAGCTGGTTGAGTTTCATCCTACTTGAATAAAAGATCCCTAATTAGAGCTAAATTACTTAAAATTCCAAAAATAAAACACTATATCTAGTTACAGTGGTAGAAGAAAACTTTTTAACGGTGCTCAAACTTGGGTTTGAAGTGCTTCTTTCCACTAAAAGGATGAATCAGAATGAAGATCAGTTTAGAATCAAGGGAGAGAAAGAATCCTCTTAAGAAAAAGGCGGTCTTGTCTACCCTCTGTGCCATGGAGAGCTGCCCCCTGGCTAAGCCACTGTTTCAAGCATTACTCTCTGTGGACAGAGATTGGAGAGACAGCCAAATGAATAATTGTCTCTGATAGAATTTATAGTTATCAAGAAATGTCAGCCTGGCTCCCAGGCTCAAATTATCATGATAGAGAAGCAAAGTTCTGTGGGGGTTTCCCTGCAGAAAGAAACAGTGGCCTCATATATCCTGAAAACTCTGGCTCTTTAAGTCAGCAGACATTTATCGAGTTTGTACTCTGTGCTAGATTCAGTGGGAAACAGAAAAATGAAACCTGTATGCATGCCTCCTACTACTACAGAGCCTGCCTAATACCTTTCATATTCTTTACTTTTAGAATAAAACTTGAAAAATTGGAGAGATCCAACACACACACACACACAGACACACACTCATTATACACATAGATCCCATCTCTGTCATCGTTCCCTAACTTGATCCAGAGACAAGTAGTCCATATAAAATACTTTCTCAGCTTCTTTCTGGAAACTAAACCCAGGCTTGAGATACAGATTTAAGCACTTGAATGCTTTCAGCAGGAAGTAGTGATCAAAAGAACCCGAGGATTTGTTAAGTAGATCATAAGGTAATAAGCTTGCAGGGTTAGAGAGAATTAAGGAGTTACTTAACAACCATATATCTGAGTAATATAGAAGGTATGCCTTGGCCAAAATTAATCAGATCAACAGGACATTTAGAACCCCTAGTTCTGGGCAACTATAAAAAAAATTCATCAGCTACTAGTTAATTAAATGGAAATCAAATGAAAATATACTTTGCTGCCAGAAGGCTAGAATCCTTGGCAGTGATTATCTGTATTGATCGAGGTACTTTTCATTAGATCTTCCTGGGAAGAGATGATTACAAGTAGTTGATGGAGACAAAATGCACAGACATGGGTGGATGTTTGTAGTGGGAAAAAAAGCATGTACCAGCACCTTCTCCCAACTCCTAGGCCAGGCTGTCCTAAATCTCCAAGGTCAGGAATAGATTTAGATTCTTCTGCATTCCTAATTGCTTAGATTTCCTGTTTCCAGTGATTTCTGATTACCTGTCTTGTACCACCTCCTCTGATCCCCCATCTTTTTCTTTTCTTTTTTTTTCCTATCTTTTTATTTTCATCCATTTCATCCTATCACTTTGCCCCACACTAAAAAACACTGAAGTTTCTTCATTCTCCCAAAATAAACACTATCTCAATCCTCCTGAATGTAGCAGCCTTTTGATTAAAGTTGGGGTGACAGAAGTTAAAGCAAGGCACAGTGATGATTGATGTGAATTTAAATACTAGGCTTCACTCCCCTAAAATTTCAAATCCATTTCCACCACAGAGAAAAATTTTGTTGGTCATGCTCTTCTGGAGGATCCTAGTTCCTGCCAGCTTCTTAAGCTCCTCTCCTAATTCCATATTTCTCTTCTTTTTCACCCTTTCCAAGCTCTCATTCTGTTTCCCTTCCACCTTCAATAGAGCTGCTATGAGTAACAACAAATTTCCTGAGACTTGGTGTTGGCAGAGCATAACCTTCAGGCCATACCCAAAGGGAAGGAAAACTCTTTTCATTATCAAAAACCACCATTATGGTATTTTTTTCTAACAAAAGACAAGCTATCCTTCTTAAAAGGATTTTGCCTTCTTTTGACATCAAGAGATTCACATCATGGGCTTCTTTTCAAAATAATATATTTTCTCTCCTTTCTTTCATCTGGTCACTCTTTCAATAAAGAGTTTTTCAGTACCTACTATGTAAGCCACTATGTTAAGCTTTGGGGAAAATGAAATTTTTTAAAAAGATTTTATTTATTTATTTGTTAGAGAAAGAGTGTGTGAGAGCACAAGCAGGGAGAGTGGCAGGCAGAGGGAGAAGCAGGCTCCCTGCTGAACAGGGAGCCCGATGTGAGACTTGATCCCAGGACCCTGGGATTATGACCTGAGCTGAAGGCAGACGTTTAACTGACTAAGCCACCCAGGCATTCCAAATTTGTTTTAAATAAATAATTCAATCAAGTATTATCAGATCAAATACTTTAATTTTTTCCCCTTATTTCTACAATGGTTATGAATATCCCATTGAATAGCTCAATTAATTTGGAGTCTTCTTACTTTGGATTATGACTAGTTGGAAACTGATTATTTGAATTTAACTGCTTCATTTTCAAAATACTGAATCCTATGCTTTCAATGGGCTGTTTTTAAATTTCTTGAAATGCGGGGTGCCTGGGTGGCTCAGTCGTTAAGCATCTGCCTTCGGCTCAGGTCATGATCTCAGGGTCCTGGGATCGAGCCCCGCATCGGGCTCCCTGCTCAGCGGGAAGCCTGCTTCTCCCTCTCCCACTCCCCCTGCTTGTGTTCCCTCTCTCGCTGTGTCTCTCTCTGTCAAATAAATAAATAAAATCTTTAAAAATAAATAAATAAATAAATAAATAAATAAATAAATAAATAAATTTCTTGAAATGCCAGGCACAGCTTTAATAAGTCTGAAAAACATTATCCCATCATAACATATGCTCATGTCTATGAGACCACACAAAACTATTTCCTAAATTTAACGTTGTCAACACAATAAAGCTTTCTGGCCATGTTCTTCTGTTTTATGTAGAACTTTATTAGTCTCAATGCAAATAATGTAATTTTCAAGTGTTCTGATACTGGTTCCGAACACCCTTTAGAGAGTAGGTACATGGTAAGGAATGCGAAGACCTGAATATGTTATTACCTAGAGATTGCATATGCAATACTTAAGTGTTTCTACTTGAAGGTATAATAGTGGGCTTTTGTTTGTTTGTTTGTTTTGGTTAATGTATCATGCCAAATGTACCCTTTATGATGATAACAACCTTGGGTGCTTCTTTGGAGATACAACAAAATAGCTCTCTCGATTCAGTGTTTGTGTTAGTCATGACCCAAGTGAAGGAAATGTGGTAGGTTTTGTGTCAGCTGAGTCAGAGAGAACCCCACAGCCTAGGAAAATTATACTTTGTCATAATGGTATCTGAACGGAGCTTTCCAAGTGTCCATGCTAAGTGGAGTGAGTCATTGCTTGGGCAGTGCCTTCACAAAGTCCTAAATACCTTTTATTCTAACTACAGTATAAAACCTACCTCATTTCCAGAAATGGTCAGATTTTATGTCATTCTATTATCTTCCATTTCTTTCTATCACATGTCAGGTTAATCTCACAGAAGGTGCTCTCCCTCCTGCAATGATTTCGTATATTGTTGTTCCAAGGAGATCAGGAGAAAGAAAAGCATCTGAACGTAAAATTCTGCATTGGAAATGATTGCAAGGGGGGAAAAGATTTGTAATAGCAGAAAGGAAGCCTTGGCTCAGGCCCCTGAGAGCAGTAGCTCTTTCTGACTCATTTTTCCTGACTGGCCATTTCTCAAAATGAAATCAAGGGTAGTGCATATCTAAGCTTAGTGTTCCAAGTTCCAGTGTGCTTTACTATGGGACTTTTGGAAAACAGAGTTGGTCTTAGCAAATTGTGATGTGGCTTTGGTATGGATTCACCACCCTTCTCTGAGTTTCCTCACCATCATTTCTTCCTAAAATGTCATTTCCTAAAAGCCTTCAAGAGCCAAAAAGAAATCCATTGGTGGATTTTTCAGACACCTGACTTTGTAGATTATGGGTCTTCTAAGGAGCAGATACATCATGTAGAAAATAGTCGTAACTATACAAAGGATGGCCACATTTGGAATAGTTACATGCACTTTTTTTCAACTCTTTCCATATTTTTCCTCAATTTATATTTCCTTTCTTAATGAACATTCAGGTTGAACATGGTGATCTGACTTTCTTAGTGAGTGTCTACTATGTGCCAGGCACCATGTTTTCTATATCCATTTAGTCTTCCCAACAACCCCAGAAGGGAGTCATTATCATGCCTGTGTGATCAGGAAATTAAAGTCCAGAGAGATTAAGTTCATGACACAAGGAGCTGGCAATGTTGGTCTTGACTCAAACTCAAACCTTTGTGTCTCCAAAGCTATGTCCTTTCCAATATGTCACTTCATCTCTCATGCAGCTCTGGAGATTACTCAGGATAGACAAGAAGGGGCGGCAAGGCCTTGTGTTACTCTGAGTTCCACAGAATTCAGATCATTTTCTCTTAATATTTACTTAAGATACTTAAGTATTAGATTTAGTATTTCTTATACCACACAACTCACTCAATGCCTTTTGTGTCCATAAACTCTGCCATTACTTCTTCCTTTCAGACTCACTGCTTCAGGTCTTGTCTCCTCAGATCTTATTTAATTGTAGAGAAAGAATGTTACTAGTGGAAATCAAACCAAATACCCCAATATCCCATTCTGTGGAAAACTTCCACTGAAGTCCTCATTATAGACCATAATAGCAAATGCACACTCCATTATTATAAAAACCCAAAGAAAGAGATTGTGGCCTACTGGGGGGGAAAGAAAGAAGGAATAAATACTGGGCTTCGTATTATACAGACCTGAGTCTGTAACCACATTTGCCACCTTCTGACTTGAGACCTTAAGCTGATTACTCAAGCTTTCTAAACCACACACTATTCAGTCCTTTTCTTATCTGCAAAATAAGCTTAGAACCCCCTTCATTTATAAGGAAGGTTAAATGAAATAGCGTATGTTCGGTGTCTAGCTAGCTAGTTAGATAGGCCTCCAATATGTCCTTTCTTCTTCTACTCTTTCTGCCAATCCTCCTCCCCCAAATTTGCATTCACCCTGCCTGCAAAAGTCTATCTTCTAAGTAACACAAATCTTGATGGATTGAAATGCTTCTCATGTCTTCTCTCAGTGAAGAGGTGAAATAACATCTGGGATGTATAGGAGCAATGTGGTTGAATTATTTGGAAATATTTTGCTCCCAGAAGAGACTATCTCAGATGGACAATGAGTACAATACTGGAGCTGAATATCACCATAAGTCAGAAACCATTAATCTAACATGATTCCTCTCCCCTCTACCCCACTCCTGCTTTTACTTATTGATTAAAAGGGGGGAAAAAAGAGTCTGTTGTACTTGTACAACAAAACAGAGTCATGATAAACGCTGCCGAGTTAACAAGTTCCCAGTGGCATCACATCAAGCTGGGCATGAAAAATAAGAAATAGGAGACTACTATCAGTTAAAATCCTGAACTCAGCTTCATCTGGGGCACTTCATTTTTTCTGGTAGCCCTGCTGGGTTTTTTTAGAAGGTCTGCAGCATGATAACAAATTTGACAACCCTACCAAATTTACCAAAACCCTAGCAAAAGACTGGAATATAAAATCTATCTACTCTGGTAGGTGTGAGATTGTTTGGCATTCCATTTCAGTGAAATAACATGTGTCTGGGCTTGGAATCGTGATGAACATAAAGATACTTAACTCCTGTGGGACCTTCCTGTTTTATGAACTCTGAGTTTCGAGGCCTAAAAACTCAGCAACATGGAAGATTTTGGTTTGGGAGCATGCAAAAGCTTGGAAATTATCTTGATTCTTTATTTCATGGATTTGACTCATTGACAGCATTATCATTTCAATTTCTTCTTAAATAACATTTGCCATCCTGGCGTCAGAAACTACAACATCAACCATCTGACCCTTAGAAGCAGTCTGGGGTACAAATTGGCAAATTTCATATTTTTATTTTATATATTCTAACATATATATAACTTATGTAATATATAAAATATACATTTCCGAAGTTAATTATCTCATCTCCATATGATCAAGATGACCCTGAAATTTCTCAAAGTTTGCTGAGAGGCATGCCCTGCTCCATAATTCCTTCACTGAAGAAAAACCGGCTGATGTGATGGGCCCCCTGGAAGCCCTCCTTTCCTACATGTTGCTTTGCTGGCGTTCAGCTGCTTAGAACCTGCACTACGTGGTCCCATCCTATCCCACTGGTATGATGGGGTCTGGCAGTGATAACTTAAGGTTGACTGGGGGAGAAAAGAAGCCACTTCCACTCAATGTTAAGCTCAGTCAGGGCCATCTCAGGCCACATGGAACCAGAGCACCTGGTGTTTTAGCTCTTTAACCCCTGCTGCTGCTACTGCAGATCCCCATCCTGAAAGATGTCAATCCCATTCCTTCAGCACTCTTCATGCCCAAACAAGGGTGTTCAAAACTGGGGCTTCCCCAGGTCAAGAGTTGAACTTACATTCACACATTCCATTATTTTTCATTGAGCACTGTCTTAGCTCAGGCTGCTGAAACAAAATACCAGAGACCGGGTGGCTGATGAAAAACAGAAATCTGTTTCTCACAGTCCTGGAGGCTGGAAACGCCAGGTCGGGGAGCCAAGCAGGGCTGAGTTCTGGGAGGGCTCTCTCCCAGGTTGTTGAGAGCTACTCTCTCCTTATACTCTCTTGGGGCTGCGAGAGGCCAGGAATGCTCTCTGGACACTAATCTCACTCATGAGGGCTCCACCTTCAGGACCTAATTACTTCCCAAAGGCCTAATTACTTTCCTAATACATCCCATTGGGAGCTAGGATTTCAATATGTGAATCTGGGCGTTGCAGATTGGGTCATTTGCAAGCATCAATCATAAGGAAAATTCAGTTTCAGCTGTTGAGGATCCAGTCATGAGCTAGGTACAACCATTCTGCCTTTTAAAAGTTTACTTTTTTTCTGTCGAAGCACACCATTCATCCCAGAGTGTCTGATCTGGGAAGGGCATTAATGCTCATCTGCTTGCTGAGCCAGAACCAGTGTCCCACCCCCAACTCCCCAACAACCTAAGCCCAGGCATGGATTTAAGGCAAATTTTCTGCATGCATGAGCTCCCTCCCTTGAGGACCTGGTGTCTTTTTCTGACAGCAAAACTCCATTAGTGAACAGACTACCTGGATTCAGATCCTAAGCCCCTGCCTACCAGCACTTTGGCTTTGGACAAGTTACTTAAATTCTCTGTGTCTCCACTTCCTCATCTATAAAGCAGCACCTACCTCACAGAGTTCTTATGAAAGTGCCTGTTCCACACAAAGTGTTAAATGAATGTCGACTAAATAACTAAAATAAAAAATGAAGCTTTATGTGCTAATCACTATGTATTTATTATTCTTTTAAATAGTTCACATGTATTAACTTATTTAATTTTGAAACACTCTACAAGGCAAATTCTTATATTTTAGAGATTAGGAAACAGGCCAAGAAACTTTAAATAACTTGCAAAGGTCATAGAGTTATTAGGCTCCCAGTTGTTAGGTTGTGACTCCAGGATTCAAATGCAGGCATTCTAGATCCAAAACCAGAATTTCTTAAAACATGGATTTTTTTTAGAGCAGTGTGTTCAGGAACTTGACATTTTTTTTTTTTCTAAGTTCACTGGACTCTTATGTAAGTTCTCTAGGCAGCCAAGACACAAACAATCTCTTCCAACGTGACCCACAGGTGACTTCCGATGGGTAGTCTCCATTACTGAACAAGATTTTAGGTTCCGTCTACCCACACACTCTTTGAAAGGAAGAGTTCTAAGATGGCCCCCAAGATTCCTGCACTCTCATGTACACCCCTGTACAATTACTTCCATGTGGTTATAAGCAGAGCTTGTGAATACAATGATATACCACTCACAGGATCATATCATGTTATACAGAAGAAAGGATTTTGCAGATGTAATTAAAATCCCTAATCAGTTGACTTTGAGCCACCCAAAAAAGAGATCATACTTGGTGGGCTTCACTTAATCAGGTAAGCCCTTAAAAGATGTCAGAGTTTGGGGCGCCTGGCTGGCTCAGTGAGCAGAGCACGCAACTCTTATCTCTGGGGTCGTGAGTTTGAGCCCCACACTGGGCATACAGCTCACTTTAAAAAAAAAATTGAAGCATATCAACAAAGATTAAAAAAAAAAGATGTCAGAGTTATGCAAAGTGAGTGATTCTCCTTATGGCCTTGAAGGAGCAAACTGTCATGTTGCAGAGGGAGTCATGTGGCAGGAAACACAGGTAGTCTCCAGGAGCAGAGAGTAGCCCCAGTTGAGAGCCAGCCAGAAAATGGAAATCTCACTCCTACAAACCACAAGACATTAAATTCTGCCAGCAAAAGGGAGCTTAGAAGATGACTCTCAACCCCAGAAGAGAACCCAGTCTGCCTTCTGAGACATTCAGAAGAGAACCCAATAGATCCTATTCAGTCAGACTTCTGGCCTAAAAAATGGACATTGTTTTTGGCAATGATTTTCTGAATATTACACACAAAGTACAAATAACAGAAGAAGAATCAACAAAAATGGTACTATTTCAAACTTAAAAGCTTCTGCACAGCAAAAGAAATAACCAAATGCAAAGGCAACCTACAGAAAAGGAGGACATTTTTGCAAGCCATATATCAGATAAGGGGTTAGCAACTAAAATATATAAAGAACTCATACAACTCATAACTATAAAAACTCCAGCTTAAAAATGAGAAGAATTGACTAGATATTTTTCTCAAGAAATGGACAGAAGACATGAACAGACACTTTTCCAAAGAAGACATCCAAATGGCCAACAGACACATGAAAAAGTGCTCAACATTGCTCGGCATCAGGGAAATCCAAATCAAAACCTCAATGAGATACCACCTCACACCAGTCAGAATGGCTAAAATTAACGAGTCAAGAAACGACAGATGTTGGCCGGGATGCAGAGAAAGGGGAACCCTCCTACACTGTTGGTGGGAATGCAAGCTGGTGCAGCCACTCTGGAAAACAGTATGGAGGTTCCTCAAAAAGTTGAAAATAGATCTACCATATGACCCAGCAATTGCACTACTGGGTATTTACCCCAAAGATACAAATGTAGGGATCCGAAGCAGTACGTGCACCCTGATGTTTATAGCAGCAATGTCCACAATAGCCAAACTATGGAAAGAGCCAAGATGTCCATTGACAGATGAATGGATAAAGAAGAGTGGTATATATATACAATGGAATATTATGCAGCCATCAAAAGGAATGAAATCTTGCCATTTGCAACAACGTGGATGGAACTGGAGGGTATTATGCTGAGCGAAATAAGTCAATCAGAGAAAGACATGTATCATATGACCTCACTGATATGAGGAATTCTTAATCTCAGGAAACAAAATGAGGGTTGCTGGAGTGATGGGGGGTGGGAGGGATGGGGTGGCTAGGTGATAGACATTGGAGAGAGTATGTGCTATGGTGAGCGCTGTGATTTCTGCAAGACTGTTGAACCACAGACCTGTACCTCTGAAACAAATAATACATTATATGTTAAAAAAAAAAAAGAAGAAGAAGATAGCAGGAGGGGAAGAATAAAGGGGGGGGAATCGGAGGGGGAGATGAACCATGAGAGACGATGGACTCTGAAAAACAAACTCAGGGTTCTAGAGGGGAGGGGGGTGGGAGGATGGGTTAGCCTGGTGATGGGTATTAAAGAGGGCATGTTCTGCATGGAGCACTGGGTGTTATATGCAAACAATGAATCATGGAACACTACATCAAAAACTAATGATGTAATGTATGGTGATTAACATAACATAATAATAATAAAAAAATGGAATCATATACAAAAAAAAAGAAGATAGCAGGAAGGGAAGAATGAAGGGGGGAAATCAGAGGGGGAGACGAACCATGAGAGACTATGGACTCTGAGAAACAAACTCAGGGTTCTAGAGGGGGGGGGTGGGGGGATGGGTTAGCCTGGTGATGGGTATTAAAGAGGGCACGTACTGCATGGAGCACTGGGTGTTATACGCAAACAATGAATCATGGAACACTACATCAAGAACTAATGATGTAATGTATGGTGATTATCATAACATAATAAAAAAAAAGAGTATTTTTCAAAATATTTTTTGAGTGAAAAGATGGTCAACATCACTAATCATCAGGGAAATGCAAATCAAAACCACAATAAGATATCACCTCACTGATTATCAAGAAGACAAGAGATAACATGTTGGCTGTGGAGAAAAGTGAAGCCTTGTGCACTGTTTGTGGGAATGTAAATTGGTTCAACCACTATGGAAAAACAATATGGAGTTTCCAGAAAAACTTAAAACTAGATCTACTCTATAGTTCAGCAATTCTATTTCTGGTTATATACTCGAAGGAAATGAAGACAGGATAACAAAGAGATAGCTGCACTCCCATGTTTAGTGCAGCACTATTCATAATAGCCATATATGGAAACAACCTAAGTGCTCATCAACAGATGAATGGATAAAGATGTGATAAATACGTACACAATGGAATATTTTTAAGCTATGAGAAAGGACATCCTGCCATTTGCAACAACATGCATGGAGAGCACACTGTGCTAAATGAGGTAAGTCAAAGACAAGTACTGTATGATATCACTTATATGTGGAATCTAAAAAAGCCAAATTTATAAAAACAGAAAATCAAATGGCAGTTATCAGTGGATGAGAGTATGGGGACAGGGCAGATGCTGTTTAAGGGTATACACTTACAGTAAGTAGTAAATAAGCCCTAGAGATCTAGTGCACAGTACAGTGAATATTGACAACAATATTTTATTATAATCATCAAACTTGCTAAGAGTCTAGAACTTAATGATTTAAGAAACTACCATTATGTAACATGATAGAAGTGCTAATTATCACTACCATGGCAATCATATTACAATATATAAATGTATCAAATTAATGTTGTACACCTAAATTTGCACAGTGTTATATGTCAAATGTATTTCAATTAACAAAAAGAAAAGAAGTGGAGATTGTTATAATCCACTACTTTTGTGCTAATTTGTTCAGCAGCAATAGGAAATGAAGACACACCTCATTGCTTTATACACTGACATAGAGAACAGTGACTCAGTGTGATAATTTGATTGCATAAGAGGATTTTCCAAACTAGACAGAAGCATCTGATCCAGTCTCTATTCAAGTATTCAAGTGAAGAAATAAAACTAGAGGGGAAAGAGCTCTTCACAAAGTTAACGCTACAATCTAGGTTACTCAAATTCTGTTCCACGCTCAATGTAGAACATGCTGACTGTAGAACTGAGACTTGGAGTCAGGAACTTGCATGTCTCCTCCATCCAGTGTTCTCTTCCATGGAACATGAATTATTTTCCTGCTGAATTGCTACTAGTGATGAGAAATGTCAATGTGGCCACGGAAAGATGTGGAAGAACCCATATGGTTATATTATTGGACTGGCTGAGTGACTGACTTTCTGTGTAGAAAGGTTCCATGAGTCCAGGGATGAATAGGAAATAATTAATTTCTATATGTGACTTAGATTTAGATTATGTCCTGGGACATATCAACTAACACCCCAAGGCCATCTGTAGGCTCAGTAGAGTGAGACATGAAAAGTTAGAGTACATAAAATAAGCTTTCCTGGTTTAGTTTTCACTTAAAGACCAATATATACACAACCCCCATTTTATATTAAGAGGCTCATGCTGTGGTTGGTTATAGGCAGGGGCTCTTAAGCTGGGAACCTGACTCTTTATCCTGGCTTTGAACTTGAATCTAACTTTGAACCACCATCTAGGTGTAAAACCTTAAGTCATATATCTCAGTTTTCTCATCTGCAAAATTGAGATAATGAATGTAAGTGTCTCATAGGGTCTTGTGTGCATTAACCAAGTTAATGCATGTCCAAAAAAATGTCTGAGATATGGTCAGCACACATAAATGTTAGCCAGGATTTCTTATGTTTCAGTCCCTAAATACTTGGTTTGAAAAACAAATATCTAGACATCAATTTGCCAGGTGCTTCTGTTATTAGGATTTTGACTCATAAATTCAATCATGGTATGTATTCCCTTCAGTTACACACCATCTTTTTTAAATTTTATTATTTTATTTTATTTTATTTTATTTTATTTTATTTTATTTTATTTTATTTGGGAGAGAGAGAGAGCATAATTGGGGAGGAGCAGAGGGAGAGGGACAAACAGATTCTGTGCTGAGTATGGAGCCCAAGGCAGGGCTCGATCCCATGACCCTGAGATCATGACCTCACGGAAATCAAGAGTCAGATGCTTAACATACTGAGCCACCCAGATGCACAAACCCCCCCCCCTTTTTTTAATTTGAGAGAGAGAGAGAGAGTTACACACTATTTTAAATGTCAAAAGAGGTGTGGTGTTTCACAAGTGCCTATTGCTTAATTTAGAAAAAGGACTATACTTGAGTAAAGCAAGTCAGTAATTTCAAATGGCACTCAAAATGGATTAACAGATAATTTCATATCAAAATTTTTAACCAGTATTTTCCTTGTTAAAGAACATTAGTGGATTACCCTATGTTTCATTAAGTATTGAGGGAAGGTGATGCCAAGATGATCAACACAAGAATCACTAGTCATTTTCCCCAAAACTGTGTTCTAAAACTTAAAAAAGTTCTTTAACTTTTTGGAAACACAAAATTTATCTATATGGACAAAATGAACATGTGATAATTTGTAGGTCACTGATAGTGTGTTCATAGAGCTGCAAGATTACCCAGGGACCTACTCAAAATATTTAACCCCCAAGATCGTACAAGCTTTTCTATAAAGACCTACCAGTGCCTACTAGTAAAATAGTAGTCCTGTCTGCTAAAGCAAAGAACGCTACTCCAATTTGAACTCAACTATGTGGCTGGGATTTTGATGGGGACTTGTTGTTGGATTTATGCTAAATCATGGAAAATCTATAAACCCATGCACTGGGATGCAAGACGAGAGATCAGCATGCATTTCCCAGAAGAAGGGATTGTGACAAGAAATATCACAAGTGGCCATTACGAGGGAGGTAATTAAATTCCAAATTTGAAGTCTGAGATGATGGCTTTGAATGTTTTTTAAATCCTTCTGCGTGTTTGGGGAGAGGTTATGTGTATACTTCCAAATAGACATGAGCATTCTGCATCTAGGACACTATGAAATATGCAAATTAGATGAAATTAAGGAAGTTGCTCACATACAGAGAATCACTGGCTCTCAGCTATGACAGTGCATAATTTCTTGCTGTGTGTGTGACAGGTGACACAGAGGAAGTGGTAGTATGCTGTTGCCAAAGGAAACAATGTCTATTTGGGACTCTGCCTGCCAATTATCCAACTGCTCTCTTCGGAAATTGAGATGTGTATAGTCTACACAGAATGAGCTCATCAGTGACTTAGGTTTTGGATAACCTCAAGTTATTTGTGAGTTTATGTTAATTGTTATATGTGTGCTAGTAGGCAGAACACAAACACAATATTTCAATCTTAAATCAACTGTTGCTAAATTTCTGCCTGCAATTCAATGGAAAAAAACTGCCCTGAGTTGGGGAAGTACAGCAGTTAAAAGTAGATTAGAGTTATTATAAAAATACTATAGGAGAAACAAGGTAGACACTTAGATCCGGATTTTCAAGTAGCTAGAGGTTATCTTCTTTCACATCCCTTTGTCAAGGAGTGGGTTTGCCGATAATGCACCTTCCGTTGTTTTTGGCATCATGCAAATTTTATGAGACAAAGTTTACGTACTCTGAACTTAAGAAGGTGGCTCATCCCCACATGTGAAAACTAAACTCAAAATTAGACACTTCTAAGCTTTAATCTTTGGCCTTATAGCAAACACTTTTTTTTTTCCTGACCTCCATAAAATGGTTCTTACAAAGATGTTGCTTATTATGAAATCCTAAGTATCAGTTTGTGGGAAGTCATTCCCAAGGGAAAAAATTAAGGCCTTACCTGTGGGCTGAAGGAAATATTGTCAGGGTTCTGAAAGACCTGGCAAAACCCAGAGAAACACTGAAAATGTTTGTTGTTCGATTCTGACCTGGCAGCACCAAAAGGTGTCCTCATAATACATCTCAGACTTGCAGAATCCTAGCATTAATTATTTGTTCACATTAGAATTTAGGGTCCATAGAGATAGAGACTTTGTCTATCTTGGTCATTGGTAACATCTCAGCGTTTAAAATAGGATCTGGCATATACTACTCAGTTCACACTGAAACTTACTTCCTAACAGGTCCTTTTAAAGGCAACTTAAAGAAATGTCTACACAAAATACTAGTGATTCTTCATGCTAAGAGATGGTATTTCTTGTTGGTGATGCTGGTATTTGCAAAACATTTATAAATTCAAAATGATTAGTTCTGAATTTTTTTTCCTCACTTTAAAGGAATAAGAATGTCAATTATGGTATACTTAGAGAATAGAAACATAATAAAATCATTTTCCTCTAAAAAAAAAGGGGGGCAACTTACATTAATCAACCCATTTAATCCCTTCAACCACCCAATAAGTAGATGCTGGTCTTTTCCCATTTTATGGACAGGGAAACTGAGGTACAGACCATTTTCGTAATGTCTCCAACATGATGCAAGTAGAAAGTAAAGAGGTGGGTGTAGAAATAATGTACGGAGAAAGTACCAGAGGGGAGATGGGTGGGGTGATGGGTGAAATAGGTGATGGGGATTAAACAGTACACTTATCATGATGAAAAATAAAATAAAATAAAATAAAATAAAATAAAATAAAATAAAAGAGAAAGTAAAGAAAGCCAGGTTTCCAACCCAGCCATGCTGGCCCCAGAGCATCCACCCTGATCACTGTGTGCTGATTGAATCAATCAGAGAGAAAGGGTTCACTGGAAAACGTGGGCATTTACAAGAATTCTATCTAGGATCTGAACTCACAAATTACCCCAGCTACTTCAACCCTCTCTATCAAATGGAAGAAGCAGGGCGCAGAGCACCAAGGTCGATCACCAAGAATCCTCAAAATCACCGCAGCACCCTAGCAGGAAGCTAAATACTTAATTCCCTGCCATCTTGCCTCACAGCCTGCAAAGTAGACAAGATACTGAACCCAGGAACCAGGAGATGGTAATAACTACCATTTATTCAACATGCACTTCAAGTCAGCCCTAGGCTGACTGATGTTCTGACTCGATCTTCTGTCATCTTCCCACAACTCTATGGGATATAGATTTTCACCCCATTCGAAGGTGAGTGAGGTAAAGGAATGTCATTGCATGGTAGAAAAAGGATTTGGCCCTGTCACCAGTCATGGTCTCTTCACGGGTCATGGTCTCTAAGTGGTTTTTGAGTTCAAGCCCCACTTTTGCCTTCCACCTGCAGTCTAGTGGTGTGATTTTGACAAAGTCCCATAGCAGCTCTCTGACCTATGCTTGATCATCTATGAATGTGGTGATGATAAACAACAACAATAATGGGGTGCCTTGGTGGCTCTGTCAGTGAAGCATCTGCCTTCGATCATGATCCCAGGGTCCTGGGATAGAGTCCTGCATCAGGCTCCCTACTCAGCAGGGAGCCTGCTTCTCCCTCTTCCTCTCCCCCTGCTTGTGCTCTCTCTCTCTCTCTCTCTGTCAAATAAATAAAAATAAAATCTTTAAAAAATAATAATATTTTAGGGCGCCTGGGTGGCTCAGTTGGTTAAGCGACTGCCTTCGGCTCAGGTCATGATCCCAGGGTCCTGGGATCGAGTCCCGCATCGGGCTCCCTGCTCAGCGGGAAGCCTGCTTCTCCCTCTCCCACTCCCCCTGCTTGTGTTCCTGCTCTCACTGTCTCTGTCTCTGTCAAATAAATAAATAAAATCTCTAAAAAATAATAATAATAATAATAATAATAATAATAATAATATTTTATTATTCAGCCTATCCAGTTATTCTCAAGGTTGTTATAAGAAAAACATATGTAAAGTGACTGTTAGTCACTTTAAGACTTAGAGTGTCAAAAAAAAAAAAAAAACAACAAAAACGAAAACCTTAGAGTGTCTCTTCCACTCAACTACTTCTCATCCTACATCTCCAACAAAATAAAATCAATGCAAACTGCAAAACCCAAAACTTAAATAAAATCTGCAATTAAAATAGACAGCATGTTGATTTTCTTAGTTGCAAAATTATAGGTAAATTTGCTAAAGCTGGACTGTGCCCATTCCCTCAGACCCCACTTTGTTGATGCTCCAAGCACAAGCTGGTGGCCTATTTGATACTCCTGCACTTGGTATCAGGTTTATAAAATGTGAAATGCTCTGTAAAGGTAAGAACTCACCTTTTGGTGTGATTGTTAGTATCATTTTACACCTAGTTGTCTTCCCACCTAGCTCAAGAGCTCATTACGATGTATCTTTCTAGCTCCATGCAGAGTCAGTGCTCAGACATCACCACCCAGGGAAGATTTCCCTGATTGGCCAAGGCTGAATTAGGTACCTCTCCTCAGCGTTTCCATAGCAGTCTGTCCTTATCCCTGTCATAGCCCATTCTAAGACTTCGGGCATATGAAATAGAGAGCAATAAAGAGGAAGAATGTCCCCCTGCTAAATCACACCAGAGTTTGACTGAAGAACTGGATCAGATTCAGTATTCCAGACCTAGAAAAGGAAAGAAGTGTATGGCCCAAAGCCCCTGCACACCTTCCTCCTGCCCCTATCCCAGTAGCCAGGCGAACTGCTGTGATAATGACCTTCCTAGGACTTTGCGGACGTCCCTCCTGGGAGTGCATTTAAAAGAGGAACTCAGTGAGCAGTGTTTGTTTAACAGCCTGGCTCTCCAGAATTCATGTAGAAATCAATGACAGCCAAGCGCACCTTAGCACATCCTAATGGAATGAAACCTCACTAAAAAGGCCAAATGAGGAAAAGGACAATTCAATTTCCAGGGCAGAGCCCAGGCTGAGATAGAACACAGGCAGGAGAAACTCCCCAGGTGCGCTAAGACTGAGGCTGACTAGACAGGAAGTCTTTGGCTTTCAAACCGCTACAAAACAGGGAAGAGGAAAAATCATTAGCGAGACCTGCCAATGACCCCAGCTGCCGCTGAGTGCCTGCCAGGGGCTGGTGGTGAACATCTAGGGAGGGAAAGGAGGAGATAGAAAGTCATCTTTATGTGAACCCCTTTCCCCAGGAGCACCCCCAGACACAGAGCGGACGGAGGGGGAGAGGCACCTGCAGAAAAGGAACGATATCCCGAAGTTGGTGGAGGGAACTTGTGGGGTCTCTAGGGACACCAGCAGTGAGAAGGTAGAACACTTCAGGGTCTCCAGGGTGTGAAGGGGAGGGGCGCACATGGAGGAGGAATGAGGTGAAGCATTCTAACATTTATACAATATGAATCATGGGAACTTACTTTTCTTATGAATGCATCATTCTAAGAGTCAAAGAGTGACTAGATTCTAACCGCCCCCCCCCCAAAAGGCAGTGCCCTGCTCCTATCCCTTCTTACCCTCACTTCCTAACCTCCAGAGTCACCACCTTCAGCTCTTTAGCTGTTTCTTCTGATATTTGCCACCTCGTTTCAACATAAGATACCTATCTACTTCGCTATCTCTTGATTTTGCAGTTGTGGACGGACATTACCTTCATTTCCTCCTCCTAAGGAAGAAGACCAGAGCTTTGTTTGGTCGGTGTCCTCTGTGTCAGTCATCTCCACATTCTTAAACTCTGTCAGAGCTGCAAAACACTTCTCAGTAAGCTCAAACACGTTGACACCTGACCTACTTTTCTCCTTGGGGACACCTCTCCTGGTGTCCATGTGGCCTGGCCCCCCCCCCTTGGCCTGCTGTGTCCTCTTCCTTTGCACTTCTCTCTACCCTTGGGGACCCTCTGTTTCCCAGATGTCATGCTCTGTGGTTTCTTCTCTTATCTGCCCCTAGGCACTGAGTGAGGGGCCATGGCAACGAATCCACTGACATCTTCTTGCTCGTCTGAAAATGTTATTGTGCCCTCAGACTTGATTTACGGTTTAGTTGAGAATTCAGTTCCAGTTAGAAGTCATTTTCCTCAGGACTTCGAAGCATTTCTCTATTGTCTTCTAACGGCCAGTGTTGTTACTGAGACTCCTGATGCCCTTATAATTCCTGATCATATGTGACCTGCAATTTTTTTCCTGTCTGGAAGCTTTCAGGATTCTCTCTTTAGTGCTAATGTTCTGCATTTTCTTGAGGTCAGGCTTCGGTGTGGGTCTTTTCTCTTCATTTTGCTGGGCATGAAGTAGACGTTATTAATCTGAAACTTATGGCCATCAATTAAGGGAAATTATTTGTTCTATGGGGTATTAAAAGGAGAATGTCAAAAATTCTAGATTCCAATTAAAATCTTTTGGAACCTAACCATGAGAGACGATGGACTCTGAAAAACAAACAGGGTTCTAGAGGGGAGGGGGGTGGGAGGATGGGTTAGCCTGGTGGTGGGTATTGAGGAGGGCACATTCTGCATGGAGCACTGGGTGTTGTGCACAAACAATGAATCATGGAACACTTCATCTAAAACTAATGATGTAATGTATGGGGATTAACATAAGAATAAAAAAAAAATCTTTTGGAACCTAATCTCAGGAGTAATATCTCATCTGTTGGCCATATTCTATTTGTTAGAGGCTGGTCAGCAAATTCAAGGGGAGGGGATTACACAAGCATGCAAATACCAGGAAGAGGATCATATGGAGCCGTGTTGGAGGCTGGCTACCACACCTTGCTTAGAAACAAACAAGTCATAATCTCTTCACTTCATCTGCTTCTCCTGAAAGTGCAACTATATTCCCTGGTGGCAAGATAGGGTCTCAGATCTGATGTAGGGTGCTTTCCTGAGATCTTCCATAGGGAGGAGAATTTTGTTGGGGAAAATACTTGATTTTCTTTTCCATATATAAAAGTTGGCAACACTTTGTGTCAGGAAATGCAGAGGCAAATACTACCTGAGTAAATATGGTGAAAATCCATAGTTTGTATTGCTATGGAAGACTTTTTTTCCTAGAACAGCAACTAGAATAATTCTTTGAGATGACCTTATCCTACCAAGAGTATTAACAAGAAAAATTACTAATAGGAAAATTAAGGTGAAGATTAGGGTAATTTATCAATTAATTTGAACAAAATATTCATTTGTCTTAATAATTAAGGTGTATAAGGATAAAAGATTCCTTCTCCAAAACTATACAAACTGATGTATCAAAATTTATTTTCACTTTACCGACAGAGACATTCATTACAAAAGTGATTACTCAAACTCAAATACAGTTAACTCATTTCTCAAAGGAGAGCCCCAAAACCCAGAGAATTAAAATTGGAGTCTTTGAGGCTGTTTCCATAACTCCTCACTTCCCGTGGGGAGAAAAATCAGACATTGAACACAACCTAGTTGGTTAATTGAGTTTTTCTCACTTCTTGAATTGATTGTTGCAACCGCAGCACCCCTAGCTTTCTTCTCCCTATTTGCTGTATGACAGACTAATTATTAAAATTTCCCAAACTCTGGGAAAAATGGATTTTGAGACTTTGGATTCAAATGTATAATTGAACATCTGTTCTCCCTCTAACTCTGCATGTGTGTGTGTGCACACGTGCATGTGCGCATATGTGTGGTGTGTCATAAATCTCACACACACAAAAATATTGTAAGTTAGCATTGATTGTTAGGTGCAATATCTGAGCCATTTTGAGCTCAGTCAAAGGTGAGCAAATGTGACATTTTATTTAAGTGAGTTAGAAATTGGATGAGCATTGTGGGACACCTTCTCTCTCAGTGCCAACAGCCTACTTCCCATTATCAAATTCCACTCAAACGCACATCTGCAGAAATTAACCAGCCCTGGAAGCAGTTATATGGTACAAGAAATGTTGACCATGCTATTAAATTCAACTTTCCTTATGTGCTAATGGAGTAGCTTATCATTATTTGGTGTGTTTTCAAACCGATGCTGAAATATTATTCCAAAATATGTGTTAGTTAAAATAACAAAATTTGCATGTTTTAAAAAACAGACACTTTTTTAATCTCCTATTATGGGTCTGCCACCAATCTAGGCATATCAGAAAAGAGAGAAGTAATAGAAGTTATAATCCAACAATTTGCCAGTAAAACATAGCACATATAAGAGAATTTCACAATAGAACCTATTTGATGTCTATTCCTCATGCACATATTCCTTTGGACTATGAAGTCTTGGAAGCACAATTCATGTTGTATTCAGTATACCACCAGTATCTAACACGGTAACTGGAACAAAAACAGATGCTTAAAAGATGGTTAATGGATGGTAAATGAGTAAGTGAATCAATAAGTAAATCTGTATATGAACCAGAAGCATGATCCAGAGTACTATGGGAGTCAAACAGAGGAATATATTCCCATAGGCTAGTGAGGTAAGGAAATGATATATGTAAGAAATGGGGTGCCATAGTTTGAATGTTTCCCCCCTAAAATTCATATGTTGAAACCTAACCTCCAATATGTTGGTATTAAGAGTAGGGCCTCTGAGCGTTGGTTAGACCATGAGGGCATAGCCATCATGAATAGGATTGGTGCCCGTATAAAAGAGATGCCAGAGAACTCTCTTCTCTCTTCCACCATGTATGGGCATAGGCGAAGGACAGATGTCTATGAACCTGAAGTAGGCACTCACCAGACACCAAGTCAACCAGCACCTTGATCTTAGACTTCTAAGCCTTCAGAACTGTGAGAAGAAATATGTGTTGTTTATAAGCCACCCAGGCTACGGTATGTTTATTATGTCAGCCCAGATGGAACAAGACATGGGATTTACTCAGCTATTAAAAAACTAGGGATATTTTGGTAGGATAGAAAGAAGGCAGGAGTGATGCTGGAGTTGCTTTCCTGAGAAAGTATCCTTCACCATCTTCTTTGAACACTCAGACACCACCAAGAGGTGGTCTCATAAACGTTACTTGGGCTGGGTTGAAATCCTGCTTTCCCATTCCTTCATTCTCATTAAATCAGTGTAACCAACTGATTTAACTTCTCTACTCCAATATGTCCTTAATATTCTAGGAAAGCTAACCAAAGTTAATGAAATGTGATGATTTAATGGTATATGAAATGGAAGGGCTTAGAGCAGTATTCAGCAGATAGTGAGGATTAAATAGGTGGTAGCCATTTTGGCAGAGACCAGTCAGCTCTCCACCAAAGTCTGTCACCCCTTTCCAATTACATAGCATTGTGACTGGAAAGAGGCTGTGTAGTCAGAGACCTCTCCCAGCCTTTCTGTACATAGGTGTGACCAAGTGTCTAGTTCTCACCCATAGAATGTGAGCAGAAATGATACGATCTCTTCCAGAACAGGGCATTGAAAAAGCACATGTGAGGGGAGCCTGGGTGGCACAGTCGGTTAAGTGTCCAATTCTTGGTTTTGGCTCAGGTTGTGATCTCTGAGATTTGAGCCCCATGTTGGGCTCTGTGCTCAGAGTGGAGTCTGCTTAAGGCTCTCTCTCCCTCTCCCTCCCCCACTATGTACATGTGGGCACCTGCACTCTCTCTCTTTAAAATAAATAAGTAAATCTTAAAAAAAAAAAAGCACATGTGTCTTCTCTGGGCTGCCTTTTATTCCTTCTTCTCTCAACTGACTGGGTCCTATAACAATTCATTAAAATATTCATTATGTAATGAGGCCTAGAATAATGTATCACTGATAAGAATGAGTGAAAACAAAACTTGCCATTCTAATTAGAGAGTTTTTTCTGAGTTTTCATCATGATTACCTTTACCTTCAGTTGGAAAAAGCCAGTAGGATAAAGCCTAGGTGCCTTTTGGGTTTGCTTTCTTCCAGAACAAGATGGGACACAAAAGTCACAGGGTTCATTTGCGTGTATAAGTCTTCAAGTCAACACAATTACAGAAACCAACATGTTCAGTGATCATTATGTCAAGACAGCAGGAACTGTAGATCTTTTTCATGAAAAGAAGCCCACGTTGAAAAGACTAACTTTACCAAATTGCATTTGCTTTCACCAAAACTCCTAAGTTTGAAGCATCCTCCAACAATGCTTATCACATTGCCAATCAAAGAAAGCCTCACATGATTGGTAAGATCTTAGTGAATCCATGCGTATTAGTTTGCCGGGCTGCCATAAAAAAGTGCCACAGACTAGGTGGCTTAAACAACAAAAACTTATTTTCTAACAAGTCTAGTGACGACAAGTCCGAGACCAAGGTGTCAGCAGGGTTGGTTTCATACTGAAATCTCTCTCCTTGGCTCGTGGATGGCCATGTTCTTCTTATGCCTCCACATGGTCTTCCCTCTGTAAATGTCTGTGTCCTAACTCATCTTCTTATAAGGACACCAGTCATATTGGATTAGGACTCACCCTAATGGCCCCACTTTAACTTAATTATACCTTTTAAAGACCTCCAAATGCAGTCACATTCTGGAGCACTCAGGGTCAGAACGTCAACGTATGAATTTCAGCAGCACACAATTCAATCCATAAAACCATGTGATCTAGAAATGGCCAAATTCAAAAAATCGAAGTACTGCCTCTATCAAAAATATTATCCTCCCCCAAACTGCCAGTGTCTCTTCTAATATGTTTCATGTAGTAATGCACCTTATTTTTCTCCTTTAGCATTAACTGGATGGAACCACCATGGTCTCTCAGTGGTTCCAGTATCTAAACTTATTTCCTACTTAATATATCTATGAAAAATGACTTTTTAAACCCCTTTTGGAAACTGTGGATGCAAATGATAACTCAAAAGAGTGAAGAGTTTATTTGCCAGGCACAACTTTGGCACACAAATTCTTGGTGCTTTCTACGGATGTGTCACCTGTCACTGATGATGTTAATATATTTTTCCACTTTAATGAAGAAGGGAGCTGTACACATCATGGGGTTTCTTTACTGTGTCCTGAAATTACGGACAACCTACAGTCTTGGGAGTGTTGTGTGCTGCCCTTAAAGTGGGCTCTTTCATCTGAGTAGGTTTTGAATCACAGCCTCTTCATGTGGTTTTGGCTGGGAGGAGACAGAATACAAAGCTATCTTCTACATAGATGTTCCCTGGCTTACAAGAAGATGAGTCTTGAAGGATTTGATTGAAGTTTGGGCAGAAGTTACATATTTTTATGAGAAAAGTAAATCATATTCCCAGAACAGTTGGAAGGGGTGGAGTTCATTTATGTCTTGGTTCAGCTGGGCAGCTATCTGGGCACTTAAGAATGAAATAAATCATTTAATTGGAAATTCTGCAGTCACCTTTATGGATGCTGCTGCTGGACAACTGTGGATTCCATTGGTAAACTTGCCACATTGGAAGAGGAGATTAGAATCACAAATTTGTGAAAACTTTCCAATGCTGGAGGAAGCGGCGAAAGTTGAAAATGATAAAATCTAGTCAATTTGTCAGAAGTCTGCAGTCAAAAATACTACAAAAGTCTGCTGAAAATTACTTCTGTTGAGATAGAAAAAGGATTCACAACTCTTTTTGCAAACATATATAGCATCAACGATGAAACTTCTGGGAAAATACCCTCATTGATTTGAGGACAAAGGAAATGAAATCATGAATTCAACCTCAAAAGAAAGGGTCTTAGAAATATCTAGTGTTTCGTAAGACAAGCCACCCTCACATAACAAAAAGCATAATGAAGCATAATGAAAATGAATACTCAGTTTGTCTCTTATTTCTTTATAATTTAGGGTTTTCAGCCTATTCCTATGAAAATAAAAGTCAAAATCAGGGGCGCTTGGGTGGCTCAGTCAGTTGAGCGTCTGACACTCAGTTTAGGCTCAGGTCATGATCTCAGGGTCATGGGATTGAACCTTGCATCAGGCTCTGTGCTGAGGATGGAGCCTGCTTAAGATTCTCTCTCTCTCTCTCTCTCTCTCTCTCTCTCTCCCCCCCGCCCATCCCCCCACTATACGCATGCACTGTACTCTCTCTCTCAAAATAAATAAATCTTTTAAAAAAAATCAAAATCAGGGGTGCCTGGGTGGCTCAGTCGTTAAGCGTCTGCCTTCAGCTTGGGTCATGATCCCAGGGTCCTGGGATCGAGCCCCGCATCGGGCTCCCTGCTCCGCGGGAAGCCTGCTTCTCCCTCTCCCACTCCCGCTGCTTGTGTTCCCTCTCTCACTGTCAAATAAATAAAATCTTAAAAAAAAAAAATCAAAATCAAATGGATATCAAAGATACCTATACATTGTTACTTCAAAGTGCTCTCTACGATCTTACCACCTCATTATCACCAAACCCAACCAAACTGATATTAGTATAATTTTGATCTCTGTCAACCTTTCTTCAGAAAGTAGAGATAATTTTTATATGAAAAAAGGAGTGAAAATTATAATTCTTAAAGAAGATTATTTCTATTCTTCATTATGAAATAAATTTCCAATCAACTGCTTTCATTGCACTAATACAAGTTTTGTTTTAGGAAGCAGAACCAGGCTCTAATTAAATGGGAGCCTTGCATCCCTCTGGATTTCAGAGCGAACAGGGACCCATGACTGCTATGTGTCTCTTACCTTGAAACTAGAGTATTAATTGCACTTGTCCCATCTCTGCACCAGCATTGTATCATGGTGTGTCAGGGGCAGAGAGTTTGCCCTTAGTGCCAAGGTTTTCAGCTTAAAAGAAACCATAGCCAAGCAAACAAATCCATGGAACCACATCTACACATGGACCTGATTTAAAGGATAAGCTCTTGACCTGGAGCTAGAACCTCAGTCCCAGTGGACAGACTCTGGGAGGGGCTTGGGGAGGGGTAAGCATGTTTTACAAGTGGAAGGATCAAAATAATCTGTGGCCAAAGGGCAGAACAGGGTGCTTTCAAAACATGCCAACATTTGTTCACCTTATTCCCATGGGAGGAACCATGCCTGGTTCTCTGGGGACGTTCACTCTGAGGGAAGCCAGCTACCATGCTAGACGTCCCGTTTCCCTGGGATTGACTGTAAAGGCAAAAGGAGGGCAGCCTCACTGAACTCTCTGCCAACAGCCAGCAACAACGACCAGTCAGTCACACAAGTGAGTCTTCTTGGAAGTCCGACCCTATTAGGCATTCCAGTGAGTCATTCCAATGAATAACTGCAACTACATGAAAGACTCCAAGTAAAAATGACCCATCTGAGCCATCCTCAAATTCCTAACCTCCCCCCAAAATCATGAACTAAATAATTATTTATTTAGTTTTGGAGTAAACAAAGCAGTAGAAACAGCAAACAGAAAATGGGCTAATTTCAAAGAAATATAAGTTTATTGGAACAATAAATGTGGCTCATAGAGTCAAATGGGCAGAAGCCAAGGCATGTTCTTGGAGGCGGGTATCAGAAACTACTTAACAATCTCATCTGGGTCCTTCAACCAGAATGAACATGTTTAGCTTGGGCTGCTATAGCAAAATACCATAGACTGGGTGGTTCAAATAATACAAATTCATTTCTCACAGTTCTGGATGTTAGAAGTTCAAGGTCAGTGTGCTAACACAGCCAGTTTCTGGTGAGGGCCTGATTCTTTTCTTCTATATAGGTGTCTTTTCATTGCATCCTCACATGAAGGGGAGCAGAGAAAGAAGCAGCTCTATAGTATCTCTTCTTAGAAGGGCACTCATCTTCTCATGATGGCTCCACCCTCATGACTTAATTACCTCCCAAAGGCCCCATTTCCAAATGCTATCACTTTGGGGATTAGAGTTTCAACACATGAATGTGGGGAGGGGGCAAAAACATGTGGTCTGTAACAGAAAGATAACAAAAATAATTTTTTTTTCCGTTTTCCTCACCTGACTCAAGATTTAAAGTTGTCAATTGGCCTACTTTTGGCCATTGTCAACATCTTGGAAAGAACGAAGGCATAGTATTTATATTTGTAATTCCACTGTCAGTTACCTGTTGCCATTATAATGCTATATAATAATGATAATAAACATTCATGAGTCTCAGTGGCATACAGCAAAGGATGTTTATTACACAAGCAACTAGAGTTAGCTCAGGGTCAGCTAGGAAGCTCTTCTTATCAGCTGAAATTGCTCACACATCTACCATTAGCCCGTGTTTGGGTGAAGTCCGGTGGCCTCAGCTTTATATGTCTCTTTTCTACGTGTCTTTCATTTCCCATCAGGCTAGCCCAAACATTTCCTCATGTTCACACAGACACAGAAGAAAAGGCACCGCGGAAAACAGAGGTGTAGACGCCATTCACGTAGACGCCCCCTCATCTCCAAGAGACACTAAGCATATTTAACCTCAGGACTCACCTATTACTAAAACCTTAGTACCATCCTCAAAGACACTGGTGAGAAATTCATTAGATTATGGATAGGAAGGCAGTTATTGCAATAATGGCAAAGCTATTGAATTCCATGGAGGATTCCTCTGAATTTCCAAGGGCAGGGAATGTGCCCTGTTCTCTGTTATTCCCATGCATGGTGCCTGACCCAGGATCAGATGTCAATACTATTTATAGATTGTACCAACCAGAAAGTACAATTCTACTGCAAATGATGATGCTTAGAAGTCTGGGGATTAAGAAAAGGAAGAAAGTAAAGAGAAAGAAATTCCTTTACCCAAACCAGAGCAGAGAGGACATCTATTTTGCTTCTGTGGAGAACTGGACTTCATCGAAACTAGAAGTCATTTCAGTGAAGAGTGAGTTCAAAAGAAACAAGATATTATGGCTATTTTAGATTCAATCTCTATTCAAAGCACTTAGGCTTCTTATTCTAGGTCTACTTGTGCATTCACTTATTTCATAAATTTCTGCACCCCATCTTCATAAATGACAACCTTCAGAATTATCAGGACAGGTAAATTGGGCTCATTTGCTGCTTTAAAAGCTGTTATTTTATCGGCTTCTGAAAGATACTAAAGAATCTTATGAGAGTCAAAGCAGTTCCCCTATTTTTACATTTTTTTTCCCCCTAGAATCAAACAATGTGCCAAATACGAGACAGTAAATGTAATAAAGCCAACATTTCCTGAACCTCTACTCCGCCGCTCACTCTGCTGGGCTCTATACACAAGACATCTTTAAAGAGACAGACTCTACATCAACGGACCTGGGTTCGTGCCACACTATCACAATGACAGTTGTCACCTACCCTCTCTGAACTTCAATGTTCTCACTTCCAAAAGGGTAAAGCTCTTGAACTCTTCCATAGGGTTCTTGTGATAATATATACAAAAGCAAAATGTGAAAAATATAAAGCACTTACCACATTGAGAGGTTATTAATACTGAGCAATTTGTAGTTTTCATTATTGAAATAGTTGATATACTAAGATATAAATATTTCTAAAATACAAATTTGAATATCTGAAAATGATTTTCAGTTTGATGAATTTTCAAGTATTTAACATGGGAAATATCACTGACATGTCAGAGGATACAAAAGGAGATGAGTATGATAAAAAGTAAAATTAAAAATTAGAAACATTTCTAGAATTTATACCTGAAGTCCAACGGTCATGCTACAAATACCTTTTAAAATTAGCAACAGTTTCTAACAGTCTCTTTTAAAGGATTCTTCATAATAACTTTTATGGAAATTTTCACTTTGCTTAAGCTGATAAAGACTCATATCAGCTAGATAAAATATCTCTAGAGAAAGAAAATCAAATTACATGTGTTATAAACTTTAGACTTGCAGATGGCAAATCAAATCTGGCTTGTCTACAACAATTACAAATCATGGAGTGGAATTTTGAATTACCAAAGTTTTGACTTTAGTGTCTCCTTAAAGTACTGCTTTAAAAAAAAAGAACAAAGAAACAAAGAAAGAAAAATCCAGCAGTTGCTCATAATAAATGATTCTGCAAAATATAACTTATCAATCTCTGAATGCCAGACTCCATATTGATTTTATCCAACAAATCTTCCTATGTTATGATGCTTGCAGAAGAACTAATATCATTTACATTGTCCAGGGTAGGTGTTCTTTTAGACACAAAGGCAATGACTTTAATGTGAAGGAGAAACAAAGAGGTTTGCTTATCATAACTCTAATAACTGGTGATGGAAAAGCAAATGATGATTTTAGTGAGAACTGCTCACCATGGTCTAGAATATCAGAAAGGAAAGCTGAACTTAAGATTAGTCCTGCTAGGCGGTTACTGCTTCATCTCAGTTTTATTTTTATTTTGTCATAATTAATAATTCCACATGATTGCTTAGTCTCTCTCCTCTTAAAATCTTCCTTTGCCAGTTCCATCACGTGAGATTTTCCTACCCCCAAGAGTGTTGGTGAAACGGAACGTTGTCTTCCTGGGCCTCCCTTCCCTGCTCTTTGTTTAAAGCATTTGATACCATAAGGAAAATTAAAATCCACATGGGGATATGACAAAGCTTTGAAATCTGTGGTCCCAGTTCCCCTTGAGCAGACATGCATGGCTCCCACTTCTTCTGGTGGCCTGGCTCTTCTATGCATCCCTCCAACCCTAAGGTTGGCAGCAGCTTCCCACAATCGCCATTCTTGAGGTTCCCTTGTCTTCTGGTTGCACTTCCTAATGCTTTCATAAATACATGTAATAGATTCCTTTTTTAAAATTAGGTAGCATGGCTTCTGCTGGCAGGTCAAATCTTCTCTGATAAGGGAGGATATGCTGGTGATTCCTTCTTCATCAAAGACCTCAAACAAGGTCATCGAACTACATGGTAACAACACTTTCCATAGCTCCAATTCTGGCAAAAGAGCAAATTTCAGAAAAACCCTAAGCATGTCAGGGAGGGGGTTACTTCCAGGAAGATCAAAAGACCCACGACTGGACCTTCAAATTTCCCTCTGGGATGTGCTGCTATCACAGAATGGATTAGTTAACCCAACTCTCCAACAGCCTCTTACTCTGTGATGTGTACAGTTTTATTCTCTTAATTTCCTGTAATGTGATAAGAAAAGCAGTTTCAAGCTTCACCTCCATCCCTAGAATGGGAGAGTATGGTCTCTAAATTCTTCCTACATAGCAATTCTGGAGAACCCTCCACATGTGGTTGGGGAGCAAGTCAACTATATCACTGTTAAGGAAGCTTTAGACTTAGCCTTTCCCCAAAACCTGTTTCTTCGGGAGCTTCTCTACTGAAGTTTATGGCAATTCAATCCTATTCATTCTTCAGTTCCAAATCCCTAGTATCATCTGTAATGCTCTCTTTCTACCATACCCTACATCTAACCCATCAGCAAATCCCCTTGACAAGATTTCTCATATCCCTTCTGTCCCAGCATAATCCAAGCCACCATCATCTCCTGCCTGGAAAATTGCAATAGACTTCAATGTGATCACTCTGCATTTATTCTTGTACTCCTATAATCTCTTCTCAACACAGCAGCTAGAAAGTGCCACCTCATTATATTATTCCTCTACTTGAAATGCTCAGGTAGCTGCCCAACACTCTCAGAGAAAATCCAAAGTCTTTATCGTAAGATCCAGAATATCCTACATAATCTGGACTCCTGTCTCCTTTCTATCCCGTCTCCTTTCTGTCCTTATCTCCTATCCACTGTCCCTCTTTCTAATTCCATTGCAGCAGCATGGGTACCTTCACAGATCCTCAGCCATGCAAGAAAGCTCCACTCTCCCATAATTATAAGAACATGTCCAAAAAACAAAAGAAAGAAAAAGAAAAAAAGAATCAAGACATAAAGGAATATAATTATTCATCAGAACATAAAAGTTATATGGGGAGAAAATTTCCAAATGTCCTTAATAGCTCTCTACCCCCCAGGTTTGGAAAAGCTCAAATACCTATAAAAAGTGGTCACTGCTGGGTACAAGTACTTCAAGCCTTCTGTCCAAGCTTTGCCTCCTGTCCTCTGGTCAGGCTCCTAGTGCTTTATCTCAATCTCTCCAAGTTTTATCTTCTCCGCTTTCATCACTCACTCCAGCCTGAGTTCAACTCTCTGTCTGTCTGAATCTCAAATTGGTCTGTGGATGCTGTCTTTCCTATCTCTCTTTGCTCCATAATTTGCTTCCTGAGGGCAGATCACACTACCACCCTCACGCCCAATTCTAGCCCTGTCAATAACAGATTTTAAATAGTAGGCTAAGCCCCCACTTTTTGAACAAAGATGACTAGGCCATTGAATAGCCAAAATAAAGAGAACAAAGAAAAATATCAATACAGATCCATATTGAAAGTGATCACAGGACTGTGTTTCGGAATATCTTTAGCTTGAATTAAGCTTCATGGAGACACAGCATTATATGCCCCTAACCCATGTCTTGAGAGTTTTAAGAACTGTTTCTGAATTCATTGGAATGGGGTAACATTTGAGTCCTCTGGGCTGAAAGAAAAAGAAGGCAGGAAAATCATAAAGACCCAGAAGTATGTCTTGCCTGTGAGACACAAGAACTTAATATAAACATAGATAGCATGGAGGTAAATGAATAAGATTTAGATTTGTGAAATCTGGACTTCTGGAAAAGAGGTGCACAAAAGGCAAGGAGTTCTTTTCACATCCTCCTCTCCCATCCTGTTAGCAAGGAGGCCAAAATATGAATCGCCATGATTCTCATCCCCATCGCTCTTGCTCTCCCCCCAATAGAGGCTGTAGTCATGTTAGTTAAACTGGGGTAACAGAATAAATCTGGGTCCTTCCTTCTTATTTAAGGAGTAAGTACTCCTGAATATAAGGCAGGATGTGGTACATTGAACAAAATCTCAGAAAACAGAACTGGGTTTAGTCACAAAAGTGGCTCATAGACCATTTGGGTTCTCCACTCCCTCCCAATGCTTCAGACTCAAGTGAATAAGCAACAGTGCCCTGTATCTCAGAGGAGAAGGTAAAGAGGGTCAGAGAAGGAAAGATGGAGTCAAGGAGACTTACTTCGTTATTTCTCAGCATAGAAGCCTGGATGGAGTCTCCATGTTTAGCATAAGCAGGTAGAGGAGGGAAAAAAACAAAAGGAAGGAAGGAAGGAAAACGGAGAGAAAAGAGAAGATGAAAGAAAGAAAAAAGAATAACAACAGAGGGAGAGACGGAGGATGAAACACAGCAAGGATTTAGGAGACCTACCTTTTTATGCCACAGACCCTTTGTAAGGCTACAGACCCTTTCTTAGAATATTTTTAAATTCATGAAACAACATACATAAGGTTGTAAAGGAGTCTAATTATATCGTAAATACAGTTACCAAATATTAAAGTGACAAATTTGTGATACAAAATATATATGCTTCTTTATTAAATAACAATATACAATGATAGGTATGATAACAACCATAGTTTCAAAGTAGTGAGAGACAGGGGTGCCTGGCTGGCTCAGTCAGTAGAGCCTGTGACTCTTAATCTCAGGGTTATGAGTTCAAGCCCCACATTGGGTGTGGAGCCTACTTAAAAAAAAAAGGCGGGCGCCTGGGTGGCTCAGTTGGTTAAGCGACTGCCTTCGGCTCAGGTCATGATCCTGGAGTCCCTGGATCGAGTCCCGCATCGGGCTCCCTGCTCGGCAGGGAGTCTGTTTCTCCCTCTGACCCTCCCCTCTCTCATGTGCTCTCTCATTCTCTCTCTCTCAAATAAATAAATCTTTAAAAACAACAAAAAACAAAAAAAATTGTTTTTAAAAAGGCAAAGTAATGAGAGACAAAGTACATCAGGACCTCAACATCTATAATGCAATGTGAAAATAGCTGTGATTTCTATTGATGACAAGGTCATATTAATGTTAATATGTGATAATAATGTCATATTAATATTAGATGACAAGTTCAGCTAATATGACTGAAGGATGTTGCCTAAATTCATAATGAAAGACCGGTTTGATTTTAGTCAGAGATCAGTGAAATTAAAGGTGCAATATTTTCCCCATCCAAGTTCATAATACCTCAACATTCTGTTCAAGAATCCTTTGGGAGTCTATGGACCCCATAATCAGAGCCCCTATAAAAAATTATATAAACCAAGGAACAAAAGAAAATTTCTTATGTCTCACACTGAAACTAACTGGAAAAAAATATCAATGAAGACTTTTGCTTCAAGAGTTTCCTTTATGTTACCATACCCAATGTTCAAAAACTTCACTCTTCCCTAAAAAGAAAAGAAATACAACTTTGCTACTTGATGGACAACTCAGTTCCGTTACTTTGAGGATTGCTGTTACAAGGCTAAGTTATGGATTTCATTACACAGCATTCGTCATTTTGAGTGGTTTGGGTTTGGTTCTTATTTGTTTGCTATAATCTGTGGAATGGGAGCAAGATACCTGCCTCACAAGGGTGGTTGCTGCTCCTGATACATGGTAAATGAACACTCAACAAAGGTTGGTTCCCTTCCCTTTTCATTCCTTGAACACCAGTGAGATCTCTGGACCAGCCAGGTTTCTAACAAAATTTCTGTCCCTAGTCAGAGGATGAAAATGTGAGAACTGCTTGAAATCGATTCATCTTTAGTACTTAAAAAAAATTAAAGCATAAAGCTATAGTGATCTCAGATTGCACTGGACATTTAATTCCTAAATGCTGACATTTTATCTTATTGGAGAAGTGAATTTTTATAGGGTTCATTTTTTTCTGAATAGAAAATTATGTTTGGATTTTTAATATGATTTACTTATATCCAAAGAGATCTTTAAAAATGCTGATGAGAGAGTCTAGAAACACTTAAAATCCAAGGCTGAACAAGTTCCAGCATGCATTAAAATAATGGTGGGAGGAGATGAACTGAGAGGACCATTTTCTTCTGTCTGGAATTGTGTACAATCCTTTTAAAGTCAGGAGATGGGGATAAGCTCAGGGGCTTAAGGATAATTCTCAATTTGGCAAGGGAATTTCCTTGAGGCAGGAAACACTAGTCCAAAGTGTATTAATATATTTATGAAAGTAGTTACATCACTGTGGTTTGGGGAATGATTTTAAAACTTAGCAAAATGTGAAATTAATTTTTGATGTCTTTGTTCTAGATTCCTCTTCAAATCCCTGCTCTGCTCATTTAAATATATATATATATATACATACACACACACATACACACACACTTCCTTTTGTTGGAAGCATGTTCTTTTTTCAAATATTTGTTCAAGTTTAAATTCGTTCTTCCAAATATGTATCAAGTCTCTCTTGTGTGTCAGACACGGTGCTAGGAACTTGGAATACAAAGTGGAATAAGAGATGGTAATTCCCATCAATGCATTTAATAAGGCAAATGGCCCACCTCAAAATGAATTGCAATAGGTCCCTAGATGTATCAGAGAGAGAACTGCACTCTCATGTTTATTGCAGCATTATTCATAATAGCCAAGACATGGAAACAACCTAAGTGCCCATTAACAGAGGAATGGATAAAGATGTGGCATACACACACACACACACACACACACACACAGAATGGAATGTTAGTCGGTCATGAGAAAGAAAATCCTGTCATTTGCAACATCATAGATGGATCTTGAGGGCATTATGCTATTATATCACTTAAATGTGGAATCTAAAGAAAAGGCAAATTTATAAAATCAGAAAGTAGAATGGTGGTACCAGAGATTGGGGTTTAGGGGGATTGAAGAGTGGTTAGAAATTTGCAAGGGTACCAACTTTTAACTAGTAGATAAGTAAGTCCTGGGGAATCTAATTCACAGAATAGCGATTGTAGTTAACCAGACTGCATTATAAACTTCAAAGCTGCTAAGAGACTACATCTTGATAATTCTTATCACAAAAAAAACAATAATTATGTGTCAGAGGTGTTAGCAAATGCTACAGTGGTAACATATTACAATATATAAATGTATCAAATCCACCCATGATACTCCATAAACTCACATGTTACACATATACCTCAATGTTGTATGTCAATTATACGTCCATAAATGAAAGTTAATTATTAACTAAAGTATTTACCTAAAAAAAAAAAAAAATAGCTCCATGGACTGGTGAATGGATAAAGAAAATGTGATATTTACATGCAATGAAATATTATACAGCCTTAAAAAGAAGACAGTCCTGTCATATGTTCCAACATGGATGACCCTTGAGGACATTATGCTAAGGGAAATAAGCCAGCCACAATGACAAATACTCAAATACTGCGTGATTCCACTTATATGAAGCATCCAAACCAGGCAAACTCATAGAAACAGAGAAGAGAAAGGTGGTTGCCATGGCTGCAGGAAGGGGAGGTGGGGAGTTGTTGTTCAATGGGTAGAGAGTCTCACGCAGGGAGGGAGGGTCCTGTGTGTCTGTTGCACAACAATGTGCATGTGATTGATCTTGTCCTGCACACTTGGATACTGTTGTGTGATCTCATGTGGTATTTTTTTTCTGCTACAAGAAAAAATAAGAAGTCCTTGCAATAGAGCAGACAGCACTGCTAAAGAAGTCTTGAAGATGTAAGCTGAAGTGTGAGCCTGATGGAGGGAGCATGAGGGGCTCCCTGGAAGTCAATCACGGACAGCTTCCCAGAGGATGAAAACTTAGGATGAACTGTGACTGATTAGTAGAAGCTTGCCAGGCATGAAGGGAAAGGGCCCAGGGAAAGTCAAAGAAGCATGAGGCAGTGAGGACCTTGGGGACCCTACAAGGAGCTCCGGAGGGCTGGTGCAGAGAGTACCAGGTGCTGTTAAAGAGGGGGTCTGCTGAGTTGGAGGGGAGGCAGGTGTGGGGCCAGCGGCACTGAGTGGAGACATTCCCATTGGAAATGTTACACACGAGAGAGCTCAAACCTTGGTGTCTTAGCTCAGGCTGCTGTCACAAAATACCACAGACCAGGAGGCTTACACAATAGACATTTGTTTTCCATAGTTCTGGAGGCTGAGGAGTCTAAGATCAAGGAGACCACAGAGTGAGGGGCCACTTCCTGGCTTGCGGATGGCCCCCTTCTCCTTCTATGCTCACATGGCAGAGAGAACAGGGTTCTGTTTCTCTCCTCCTCCTCTTCTAAGGACACTAATCCAATCATGGGGGCCCCATCCTCATGACCTCATCGGAAACTAACTAACTCTCAAAGGTTGCACCTCCAAATGCATCACATTGAGGGTTAGGCCTTCAACATACGAATCTGTAGGGCAGAGGGACATGAACATTCAGTCTGTAATCCTTGGCTTCACAGACAGCAGGCAGCTGATGCAGTAAATCAAGAAGAAAGACCACTAACCACACATTTCAGGAGAGCAGCAGATCTGTGTGATAAATAATGCAGGACTGGTAGGGTACCTGAGATACTAGCTAGGAGCTTGGGCTCTAGAGTCTGACTGAAGTGGGGTCAAATCCTGGCTCCCTGACTCCTGGCAGTTGTGTGGACTTAAGAAATTCATGTCATGCCTCAGACCCTCAGGATCCTCACCTGCAAAATGGGGATGAGAATAATAATACCTACCTCATAAGGAATCTTGGAAGACCTAAATAAGGAATGCTCAGCCCAGCACCTGGTGGAAAATAAACAATCATCACCACTGTGGCCTCACCAAAGGAGGTTAGGTCACAAACTGACCTTGTAAGTAGGATAGATACTTGGTACCAATTATGTTTTTGAAGCTATCAATGAAGAAAAAACCCAGATGTGGCATCTGAACACACCCATACACCCCAAAACAAACTTCTGAGTCGAAAAATGAAGTAAATGCACCCTATTGTGAATTGCCTTAATAAGGTGCTTAGTTGCATACATTTTCACACAGTTATTCTAACAGATATACTAAAGAAGATATCCAATAAAATGTTAACAGACAAAATAAGTGTCACTATTGTTTAGATCTTTTAAATATTTAGTAGCTCATCAAGTTCATTTTAGTTTGTTTTTAACTGGCACAATTTTACTTTCCCCTCCTTACATAAAACATATCCAAGAAATGCATTATCCAAAGTAATTTCATTACTGAAAGAATATTCATTAAAATGTTTGTGAAGTCCTGTGGTTTTATATAATTTACACTTGGTTCAAAACCTTTCAGGACTAAAGCATCTCCAATTTGAGAGTAGTAAACACCCTAAAACCTGTTCCCACCTGTGCTTCTTTTGGATGAGGAATGCTTCTCGATGGGCAAGAAGTCTATTGTCCCAGCCCAGTTTTAGATCTCAACAAACTGGGTTCACGCAAACTGTGGTCACAAACTGACCCCTGGGCTTCAGAGCCAAATATAATGTGAAGACAGAGTTTGGGATAAAGAGGAGCAAGAGATTTATTTCTTTGCTGTGCATAGGAGACTGCAGCAGGCTCTGGCCTTCGAAAATCTGCAAGCCCTCTCGCCTCCCCCACCTCACTCTTTCCCCCCCCCCCAGGAAGAGACTGGGGGGTGTTATAGGGAAATACAGGATCTACCCGGTTTTGACAGGAATTGTGTACTTGCTGTCAGCTTCCTTTGCCTTGTCTTCAGGGTGGTACTATGTTCCTGAAACAAAAGGCTAAGAAGGAGGAAGGGAGGCTTGCAGAAGAGAGGGAGTTACTTTATAATGGAGCTTCATTGAAGCATTAGTGCACCCATTTTGATTTTTGTTTAACTTTGTTTTTAAGTGGTTTCGGTCTCCCCGCTTTCATGCCTTCCATGTCTATGAAAAGGGGGTGTTGTACTCATCTGGCTGCTTCCTGCTGGCCAGGGGTGAAGGGATTTTTACTATGGAAGGCTTATACTTGTTTTTCCCAGATCATGCTTTCTGGCTCTTAAGATAGGTAGTGTTTACAGACATAAGGCACACAACAAAAGATGACCTTTAGCAGTACATATACTCCTGGACCAGTGACAAAAGGGTTAGAACAAAAAAAATGCCCAAAAAGATGGATTCAAGTCCATCTGGGATCCATGACAAAAGAGCTGAGAACCAGTCAGTGAGACCTGCGCTCATTCCTTCCAAAACAGAAGTTTGATGACCTAGAGATTTTTGCAGCCAATCACCCTGTTGCCAAATTTTTTCCACACTAGTCTCAAATTGGCAAATATATGCATATATATATATTTCCTTCTTTTAACAACATATATATATGCACATTAGGATATATTTGCAATGATACAGACACCCCTTTGTTGGGCCAATGTATAATCTAAGGCCATGCAATTCTGAATCACTTTATGAGGATAATGGATTATTCTGACCCTACACCTCACTACTTGAGATGGGGAAAACCTCAGTAGCAGTCCAGCATCTATTAGGGACTTGGGAAAAATTCTTTACTGGATGTATGAATGGGTCACAGTGATCCAGCGTAGATTCTGCTCTTGGAAGGCAAATCCAACACTCAGGGGCCTGTATGGATGAGGCCAAGGTCTAAGCAATGTGAACTAGGAAATTATCTCTCCATCCTACGGAGAAGGCAGGTAGAAGGCAAAGTGTAAGTGACACAACACACTCATTTTTCTTTTTTCTTAAATAAGTATCTCAAATCTCCCAAGGGTTGACTTTCCCACTGGGATTGGTTATCTGACTTAATATTTGGTGCAGGATACTGTTTAACTAGAGTATGGTGCACCCAAGGTTTCATTCCTGACAATTTGAGGGACAGTGTGGGTCATCAAGAGAACATTATAGGGTCTTTTCCACTTCTCTTCCAACTGATGATCTGGGCCCCATTCTTTCCAAGTCCTGAGTAGCACCTGAGTTGCCAGCCTTAAAACGGTGCAGTGGTGTTTCTAGTTGGGGTAGTTTTCTGAAAGAAACAAACTCATGCAGAGCTGTTAATAACTGATTCAACTGTTGAACATAGTCTTAGTTTTATTTCCTGCACCAAATGCATATCCTCCGCCCTATCTTAGGGAGCTAAGAATGGTCTACCATATAAAATTTCATAGGGGCTTAATTGGAACCCACTTCTGGGGGCCACCCGGATGCAGAGAAGGGCAACTGGTAGGACCTGATCCCATTTCAGGTTTGTTTTCTGGCATAGCTTTGCAACTGTCCTTTTTAAAGTATGATTCATTTTTTTGGTTTCTCCCACAGACTGGGGTCTCCATGGTACATGTAATTTCCATTTAATGCCCAAGACCTTACTCACTTGTTGAGCTGCTGCTGTAAGGAATGAGGGTCCATTATGACTTCGGATAGAAGTAGGGAGGCCATACCTTGGTATTACTTCCTGGAGGGCTGTCAATTCAGCTTTCTGTGCTGATGTGCCCAAGGGAAGCTCTCTTGCTTCCATAACTCGATAGCCACTCATCACAGCATATCCTCCTCAGCACTGCCCGTGATCAAGAAAACTACTGCCATCGGTGAACAAGTCCCAATCAGCCTGTGTCAATGGCTGGTCAGATAAATCAAGCCAGCTGGAGTACCCAGTTTCAAGAACTTCCAAACACTTATGAGAGGAAGAGACTCATTTGAAGGAGAAGGCAGCAGAGTGTCTGGATTTAAAGAGCTCTCGGTCTTTAAAGTGACATTTGGGTGATCCAAAAGAAGGGCTTGCTCTTTTCCCATCTGGCCTGTGGTAAACCAATAGCTCCCCCCCCACTTTTGTTCTTACAATACTAACACTTGGTGGGGCACATATATAACACTGGGGTGACCTAATGTGAATTTTTGAAGCCCTGAGGGAACACAGTCCAACAATGCTGGGTAATAACCTGCATCTCTGGGTCTTGCCATTCAAAAGTGAACACAAGTGAGACTTGTCTTTGAAAAGAATACAAAGGCAGGCAGCCATCTTTGGAGTCCAACACTATACACCATCTATAGTCTCCTGGCACGGTGAGAAGTCAATAGAGTATACAGAGCGAGTACTGAAGGATAGATATTCTGAACTAGCTCATTTATAAGCCCTTAAATCTTAAACAAAGCAGTACTCCTCTGAATGGAGCTTCCTCACTGGTGGAATGGAAATGGTACAGGAGGACTGACAAGGGTGAATCAGTCCATGTCGAAAAAAACAATTGAGAATCTGTTATATGGCTTTTAATGTTTTCTCCTTTAAAGGATACCGTTTAACACGAAGAAATTTTGCTCCTTCTTTTAACAACACTACTGTCGGAGTGGCTGACTTAGCTCGCTTGGATATCTCATCTGCCCCAGTGGTGGCGCTCACCTGTTCTAGATCTCAGGTGGTCCTGGACCTTCTTCCTTGTGTTCTTGGCTCAGCAGCAGCAGCTGGAGCCTTAAGGAATTTTCGGGTGGAACTTATAACCATAATTGGTGTTTCTCAGGTGAGAAAGTTATTTGAGCATTTAATTTGAATGAAAAGTCTTGCCCCAAAAGAGGAGTTGGAGAGTCAGGCATGTGTAAAAAGGAGGAACGGAAGCAGGAAAAGAATGTCTGCTACCCAGAACAAGCAGCTCCTACCAAGGAGACCTACGGCTAAGTGTTGTTCCATGGGACGCTCCTGTGGGTGAGCAAGTTTGAGCCAGATTGGAGCTGTGGACCCATGCAAAAGCCCCCTGAGTTCCTAGAAAGTATCCTTTAGCCCATTCTAATACCAAGATCTCCTATGAGTGGGGTTTTCCAGCCCCTTTTTTAACAATGCAATGTATGCACTGGCATGTTGACATAATAATCATGCACAGTTAAATTGAAGTACCTACGTAACAAAATGTGAGTTCCTTAATATACCAAGCTCCCTCTCCCATTTCCTAGCACACTGAATAAAAAGCCTTCTGTATTAACTCAAGAGGAGACAGTGCTTTGAGAGCCAGCTCTCTATTTCCTTGCTTGTGACAATAAAAACTTTAATTCCAACACTTCCTTGGGTTGTGTTCAATTCCCCCACACAGTGAATGCCTTGAGTTCAGTTATATAACTTGTGTGTCATTCATGCTACATGTGCAATAATTATGCCAAAAGACATTTAGCTAGCATGCCGCATATGTGGAGAACACGCATAAGAATCTACTACGATGGGTAATGTTTCATTCTTTAAAAAAGAAAATTTTTTTTCTTCTTCCTATTGATAGTCCTGAATGTTAAATTATTTTTTCCCATGGGGTCAAAAGGTACCAAAGCCAGGGCACCAGGGTGGCTCAGTCTTAAGCCTCCAACTCTTGATTTTAGTTCAGGTTGATGAGGGCGCAAAGGCTAGCTAAGGACAAATCACAATCTGACACCCTACAACCACCCCCTCCCCCCCACTCCTGGGTGGCATATGTGTGACATTCCTCCAGGAAGCTCCCAACTGTCTTAATGTTAACGTCTTGCTAGAGGGAAAAACAACCTGAATTTGACAATGGCAGTGCTATTGGGATCCTGTGAGTCTTAACACATAAAAATCCTTTTGAAACCTCCCTTTTCCTTATCTCCCCCAACACCCAAGTATATAATCAGCCACCCCTCACAACCCCCATAGAGCAGCTCTTTCTGTCCAGGGGTCTTGCCACCATGCTTTAATAAACCACCATTTTGCACCAAAGATGTCTCAAGAATTCTTTCTTGTCTGTCGGCTTTGGACCTCACCCCACCAAACGTCACCTAGATTGCAAAACATCAAGGTCATGATCTCAGGGTCCTGGGATAGAGCCCTTATGTGGAGCTCAAGCACTGGGTGTGGAGCCTGCCTAAGATTCTCTCTCTCCCTCTCCTTCTGCCCTCCCAACCATGCAGGCACTCTCTCTCTCTGAAATAAATAAATCTTTAAAAAAAAAAAAAAGGTACCTAAGCATTTGATCACAAGTGGAAAAATAGGGGACAGAAATCAGGTATTGGTAGATTTTCCATTTTCATTTGTGTGTGAATTTTTAATATAAATGCAGGGACATAAAGCACTCATGTAAGTCAAAATGTTTCAGTAAACAAGTTACGCGGTTCAACTTTATAACAATTATAAATAAACCTGTTAAATTTTTCTGGACAATGCCAGCATTTGGATTTCTTTAAAACAAGTAAGTTTCTCATTGACAGCAAACAAAACCAAACACAAAACAAAACAAAAACACTGGCTTTGGTACCAGAGTACCTGGGTTTGATACCTACTTCCGCTGTACTGGCTAGGTCATTTTTGGCTAATTATTTAATTCCCCCAGGTTTTCTTTTCTTCATCTGTAATATAATAATGAAAATGTAGCATTTTTTTTAACTGGCAACAAATCATTTGACACTGTTCCTATCAACAGGTGGAGTCTCTGTTCCCTCCCTTGGAGGCTGGGAAGGCTGATGTCTGCTTCCACCACTAGAGTACCATGGAAGGGACACCACGTGTTTTTCCAGACCAGTTCATAAAAGGCTATCTGGTTCCCACCTCCTTCCCGGGATTACTGAGTGCCATATGAGAAGGCATCATGTGGCAGAGGCTTTGTACAACAGCCTTAGCTATGCCCAGTCTTCAAGCCAACCATCCATCCCTGTCAAGAAGCCAAATGGATGAATGAAGAAACCATCTTGGAAATGGATCCTCCAGTTTCAGCCCTTTCAGCCCCCAGATATTTGAGTCTTAGCTGACAATCCAGACATTGTGGGTAGAGAAAAGTTATGCTCACTGTGACCTGAGTTCTTGACTCCCACAACCTGTGAGCCTAATAAAATGGTTGTTAGTTTACACCACTAAAATTGGGGAAGGTTTGTTAGGCAACATTAGTAGGAGGGACAAATGGCACCTACTATTATCAGTGGATTAAAGGTGTTAAAATTGGTAAAACACTTAGAATAGTGCCTGGAACATCGCAACCCCTCAATAACATAAAATCATAGTAAGATTGATACTTTTTCTTTTTCTCTCAGCTTTCCTTTTATGACTTTTCCTCCTTGTCCTGGGTCTCATGGTTCCTTGCCTCCAATTTAAAATTGCTACCACCAGCATCTGTTGGATTTCTTTTCCCTCAAAATTGGCTGCAGAGTTGGATATAGTACCTCTTTACTTTGCTGTCACCCCAATTTCCTTCTCAAAGCAAGGCCATGTGTCTTTATGATTGGATGTTTTTATTACTAATCAGTATGAGGAATATACAAAGGAAAGCCAAAACAATAAATATGCAAAAAGGTATGACAATTTCTGAATTTCACAAAGATTTGAAAGCTCATCGAGAGACTGGGACCTCTTTCTGAGATCATCAGTGGGAATCTGGTCTACTTTCTGCTCTCTGTCCTTATTCTTAAAGTAAATTCATTACATCCTCATCCCCATCCCCAGACATCAGGAGAGAACATGGTGACCCATTCCTCCTTGAAGGTCTTTGTGGCAGAACTATGCCTCAAGGATATTTGGTGGCATTGGAAGAAAAATGGACCAGCAAATCAACCTCTGAGAATTTTTAAAGAACTATTGGTGGTAACTTCAAAGGGTTTCTAGGATTGGAATGGCCACATTCCAGCATTTCCTTAAGCAAACATTAATTCTTTATTTAATTTACTTTACTCACTATTTCTCCTTTAAGCAGTATAATTCCTCCTCAGACTTCCATCTTCTCTCCCTCTTTTTCTCCTTAACATGAGGAGTTCAGTCCAACCTCTCTGGGGGTGAATCACTTAATCTCATTTCCTCCATCAAAAGCCAACTCTGAACACTCGCAAAATCAAAGGCCTGGGTTTGCCTTTTTTTGGCCAGGGGGCTTATCCAGACAGAAAGGAGTAGGTGAAGTCTGCTGAAGGTCAGATGGGAGCACCAGCCCCAGGCCAGAGGAGAGTGGGAGTCACCTCAGGCCAGTTGCGGGGAAGCATTTTTGTCCCACTTTGTCAAGTGCTATTTGTACATGAAGGTAAGGAAAGGAAGTGGAACTCTCTGCTGTATTTGACAACATGGATGATTCCATCCTTGAAACTCCATTTCTCGTCTTCCAGGGTCTTCTTCCCCTGTTCTTCCCCTGCTCCACACCCTCCCTTCTCTTCCTGATTTGTGGTTCTCCTTCTGTCCTCCCTCACAATGTTGAGGCTTCAGAGTTTTACTCTCACCCTGCTCTTTATATCACATATCCCCTCTGGTTGATACCATTTATTCCATGGTTTTAAATTCCTATTCCAGAAAACCCCCAAATGTCTGTGCCATGTCCACATCTGGCACAACTGACCTGTGGTGGATGGTCTACTGCCAAGTAATAAGCTACCTCTACCCTTGTATTTACACAACAGCATACACACCCACAGAAAATGGTCTTTAAATAATGAATCTCCTCCACCAAAAAAACTATTAGGAGAAATGAAGTCAATAAAATTTCAGGATATAAAACCAATATACAGAAATCTGTTGTGTTTCTATACACTAATAATGAACTATCAGAATTATAAAATGAATTGTATGAAATTATATATATATATGTATATATATATATATATGACAATACATACTTATAAAGCATACTACTAAGAACACAGGGGCACCTGGGTGGCACAGTCAGTTAAGCATCCAATTCTTAGTTTCTGCTCAGGTCATGATCTCAGGGTTGTGAGATCAAGCCCCATGTTGGGCTCTGCGCTCAGGGCAGAGCCTTCTTGAGATTTTCTCACCCTCTCCCTCTGCCCCTCTCACTCATGCGTGCTTTGTTTCTCTTGCTCTCAAAAACAAATAAATAAATCTTAAAAACAAAAAATAAAACAAACAAACAAAAACACAAACTCTAAAGCCAGAGTGCTGGTCTCTGCCCAGCTCTTCCACTAACCTTTTTTTTTTTTTTAAAGATTTTATTTATTTATTTGAGAGAGAGAGAGAGAGAGAAACAGCATGAGAGGGGATAGGGTCAGAGGGAGAAGCAGGCTCCCCGCTGAGCCAGGAGCCCGATGTGGGACTCGATCCCAGGACTCCGGGATCATGACCTGAGCCGAAGGCAGTTGCTTAACCAACTGAGCCACCCAGGCGCCCCATCTTCCACTAACCTTGAGACCACAAACACATCTGTGAAACTCTCCACATCTAGTTTTCTCATAAAATGGTGCCACAAATTAGAGTTTTCTCACAGAACTTTTGTGAATATTAAATGAGTGAATATATACAAAGTTCTGAGAAGAGTCTCTGGCATCTGGTAAGCATTTACTAGATTGTTACTATTATCATTACTTATTTTTACAACAATAATTATACTTTACTATTTATTATTTTACAGTAATAATTATTTCTCATTTTTTGCTTTTGCTTCCCCCAACTACTATAAATATCTTTTGGAAAAGGACAGTCTTTGATCAATCTTTTATTCTCCAGCAATTAGGACAGAAATAGGCTTCGTCGTAGATACTCTGTGATATTTAATGAGTGAAAGAGCAAATGGGTGTAAAAGCAAATGGGTGTAAAAGACAAAAGAACTGGAAGGTTGAGGTGGAGGACTAAGAAGAGGTGCAAGGGGAGAGGAAGGAAGAACAAGATTTGGATTAAAAAAAAAAATGAGTGTTATAGGCCAGCAAATTCTGACAGGAAGAAAATCTGAATGCAAAATTACTAGAAGGGAATCATGCTTCAGAATTATTGTGTCCTGTGGCATTGCATTTGATGAGAAATTCCCTTTTGCACTTCATCTCCAAAGAAATTTCATCCGGCCCTCATGAATCAGTTTCCAAGTCGGGCTGAATTATGCTAAAGAGCAGAGCCTGTCCCTCTCCCACTAGCTGGAGAGCACATGGCCTTTTTCTCACACAGTTGTCCTCTTGGCCTCTAAGAACTAAGAACGCCTCAGCATCCTGCTCATCAGAGAAGCCCTCGGGATCCCTGCCTGAGGGTAGAATGAGCAACATCTGGAGATGAAGCTTTTGACACATGATAACTTCACCCCCTCAACTGGAAAGCAGGGAGTGATCTCAGGGCAAAGGCAACAATTCCTGTGAAAATATTCGGAGAGCTTCCTAAGGAAGGAGCGCTCTCTTTGTGAAATCTGGTTTTTGTTTCTTGTTAAGGAATCTTCTTTCCAAAGTTCTTTTCTGCTGCTTTAGGATTAAAATTAGCCTGGGCTAATGAGAAAGAACATATAATAAACCCTTCCTCAAAGGAATATGAAAGAAACTAAAAAATAAATTGAAAAACTTGTGTCTAAAAAGGACCCCTTCATATCTCCTCTCTTCAGGTTACGGTTTCCCTTACCCAACCCCCATTTCATCATCTGTATGTTAGAGCCAGAGCATTGCGCTTTTTCTGAAATTTGAAACCTGAGCATGTCACTTCTGTATTTCAAACCCCTCACCAACTGTCTTCTGGGCTTGATCCGGACAGTACGAAGCAATCTTGGCCCAACCTACGTGGTTCAAACTACCCCTCTCTCAACAGTCTTGTGTCCAACTCCATGCTTACCTGAACACTTGCAATTCCCCTGTGGAGCATCCTCCATGTTTGCTAGATTTAGGACATAAAATATACTGGATGCCTAGTTAAATTGGAATTTTCAATAAAATTTGTAGTATAAGTATGCCCTATACAATATTTTTAGGACATACCTATGCTAAGAAATTATCTTGTTTATATAAAGTTCAAATTTAACTGGGCATCCTGTATTTTATCTGGCAGACTTGGCCCCATTCTACCCTACAGCCACCCATCCTTCAGGACACAACTTAGCGAACACAACTTCCTCCCTTCCCCATCTACCTAAGTATGAGCTGTATGGCTTCCCTGATGGGCTTTAGCATCCCCTTATGTTTACCCTTTTTGTAGAACTTACTACACTATTTACGATTATCTGTTTACTCCTAAAGCTTGGTTATTAGATTATAAATTCTACAAGGATAGGGCTTATGTCACATTGATCACGGCATCCCCAAAGCCTAAAAAGTGTCCACAGCATAACAGTTGTTCAGTATTTATTTACTAAATGAATAGAAATTCACTGTTTACAAAGCACCTTCACAACTCAGCAAATTATTTATTTCTATAGTTTATAAATGGAAATTTGCTTTCTGCCCCAGGGTAATCCAAGAGGACCATTTTAAGCATCAGTCAGAGCACTTTGTGCTGTTGATCAAAATCTTCCAATGGCTTGCCACCATCATTAGAAAAAGAAAAACCCAAGTCCTCTATGGCTCACAAGTCCCTGTGTCATCTAACACCTGGATGTTACCTCCAGCTCATCTGGTATCAGTCTTTTCCTTGCTCATTGTTCACCAAGCACTGGCGTCCTTGATATCCTTGTCTTTGACACTTCCACCCAAGGCTCTACCTCAGGGCCTTTGCACTTGCACTTCCCTCTGTCTGGAATCCTTTCCTCAGGTATATGTAGGGTTCCCTGCCTCACTTCCTTCAGGCTGGACAGTCTCCTCATAGGAAAAGCCTTCCCTGGCCACCCTCTCTAAAATAGGGCCCGTGTCCTAAGCACTTATCATTATTTGATATTTTATTATATATCTATTTATTGGTTTGTTTACTCTCTGGTTTTCCCAGGACAGTGTAAGTTCTGAAGGCAGGGACTTCATCTGTCCTCTCCCTTGTATTCTCATACTTAGAACAAAGCCTGGAATGTAGAGATGCTTAATAAATATCTGTGGAAGAGAAGAGCAGGTAGGAAGAGAGGGAAGGAGGAGAAGGAAAGAAGAACAAAGGAAGAAAGACTTCTACATGTTCTTTGTAGCCTATTCCCATCTAAGATGAAGGTTTAAACACATATGCTCCATAGAAAAGTATATACTGCCTTAAATTTACTATAAAGTATACATGAGTAAAATTAGAGCCATTTCAGAAGTAAAATATTCAAGGATGGTGGAAGAGGTGCTTTTTACCCAAGGGCTGGGTTAGGGAGAAATACATGAGGAATAAGAGCCATGAATGGAAGAGAATGTTGAAGAAGTAGGTGACTACAAATGTTGGTGAGGACACGGAGAAAGGGGAACCCTCTTACACTGCTGGTGGGAATGCAATCTGGAAAACAGTATGGAGGTTCCTCAAGAAGTTAAAAAATAGAGCTACCCTATGACCCAGCAATTGCACTACTGGGCATTTACCCCAAAGATACAAATGTAGTGATCTGAAGGGGCACCTGCACCCCAATGTTTATAGCAGCAATGTCCACAACAGCCAAACTATGGAAAGAGCCCAGATGTCTATTAACAGATGAATGGGTAAAAAAGATGTGGTGTATGTATGTGTGTGTATATATATATATATATATATACACACACACACACTCTTCTTTATACTTTTCTGTTCTGCATTATTATAATAAAAACTATGAGCACTTTTTTCATCTTAGGAAGAACAAATTTTATTTTTTTTTAAGATTTTATTTATTTGTCAGAGAGAGAGAGCACGCACAAACAGGGGGAGGGGCAGACAGAGGGAGAAGCAGGCTCCCTGCTGAGCAAGGAGCCTGAGACACCCACGCATCCCAGGAAGAACAAATTTTAATTGTTTGGGCTCTATCAGCTGATTAATTCATAAGAACAACTAACTTTTTCCTTAAAAGTCCTTTGCTTGTGCAGGGAGAAACAGGCGCACTTAAAGATCTGGTGTAGAAGGAAGAGGAGGAAGGAGGCAGGGTGGTTAGTCATTGAACCCTCATAGTTAATGGCTGTTCTGTTGGAATGGGAAGCTGCTCCCTCTGACCTCTGAAGAGGAAGAGTCAGAAGCCCCTTACACTTTGTCCATCTCCATCCCTATTCCTTTGCCAGAAGACATTTGGGGCTTGTTTCAAGTGCTGATTTTTGCATATTAACATCTGTTATGCTTTGAATTGTGCTTCCCAGCCCCCCACACTGTGCCCAAAGATATGTTGGAGTACTAATGCCCAGCACCTCACAATGTAAACTTACTTGGAAATGGGGTTATTGCTGATTATTTAAATTGAGATCAGACTAGAGCAAGTTGGCCTCCAATCCAATATATCTGGTATCCTTATAAGAAGACAGCCATATGAAGACACAAAGACACACGGGGAAATGCCACGTTAACAATGAAGGCAGAGATTGCAGAGTGATATGGCTCTAAGCCAAGGAAGGCCCTGGATTGCCCACAAACCACTGGAAGCTAAGAGAAGCCAAGAAGGATTCCCCTACAGGCTTCAAAGGGAGCATGGCCCTGCCAACACCTTAACTTCAGAGTTCTGGCCTCCAGAACCATGAGACAATAACTTTGTTGTTTAAAGCCACCCAGGATGTGGTACTTGCTCGAAGAAACTAATAGAGCATCTTTGTTTTTGTTTCTTTCCTCAAAGATAAAAACAATTGCTAAACAACTCTCAAAAATACTCAAATGTTCAGAAACTTACTTCATTTTACAAACAACCTTATGAAATAGGTGAAACTGTGTGTGTCTATACACATATATTGTTTTAATGAGAAAATTAAAGACAACCTCAGCTGCTTCTATGTCACAGCACTCCTGGGACACATCTTTATCTGTTTACAAAATTCTGTCTCATGTGGGAAAGAGTGTATCAGTCTGTTTATTGCTGATCTTTAGTTCCTACTACTGGGTCTACCACATGGTTCTCAATACACATTTTTTCAGTGGACAACTGAAACGATTTGTCCAAGAAAGGAGGGAAGAAAGCAAGCGCACATCTACTGAACATATTATCTGCATCAAACTTTTACCTTTTGAACTCTTTACATTTTATCTCCCTACTGTTCAAGAAAGGAACCGGTACCCATAATTTACATGTAAAGAATCGGTGCCCAAAGGGTATGCCTGGTTTGGCAAGAATTACACAGCCAGGAAATGGCAAAAACAAAACAAAATAAAACAAATCAGTCCAATTATGGAATTGCAAAATCCATAACCTTCAGAGAGAGGAATTTGGAAAAATCTACCAAAATTACTTGTACATTCACCTCTGACCCAGAAGCCTCATAGCCTAAATATACACAAGCAAGTAAGAGGAAGGCACAGGACCCATTACATTTATAATATATTTATAATAACAAAAGATTGGAAATAATCCAAGTGTCCAAGAAAAGGGGACAGGTTAAATAAATCTAGTATAAATAAATTATGGAATATCGTGTAGCTATAAAAAGGACTGTGGAAGACCTCTATATACTGCCATGGAGTGATCTTCAGGAAACTTTAACCTAAAAAAAGGAGGATGAATGGTGTGTTAAAAGGGCTAATTTTTAGGGGCGCCTGGGTGGCTCAGTTGGTTAAGCGACTGCCTTCGGCTCAGGTCATGATCCTGGAGTCCCGGGATCGAGTCCCACGTCAGGCTCCCTGCTCAGCAGGGAGTCTGCTTCTCCCTCTGATCCTCCTCCCCCTCATGCTCTCTGTCTGTCATTCTCTCTCTCTCAAATAAATAAATAAAATCTTAAAAAAAAAAAAAGGGCTAATTTTTATTTAGGTAAGGAAAACTATAAACATATGTATATACTCATATATGTATAGGTACATGTACATATATTTGTATATTCTGAACTAAAAATTGAATGACCTGGGGGCACCTGGGTTGTTCAGTCAGTGAAATGTCCAGCTCTTGATTTTGGCTCAGGTCATAATCTCAGGGTCCTGAGATGGAGCCCCGAAGTCGGCTCCCTGCCTAGAGGGGACTCTGCTTGAGATTCTCTTTCCCTCTACCCCATCACGTGCTGTTTCTTAACAAGAAAAAAGGACCTGAAACCAAAAAGTAATAAAAAGATTACCTATGGAGGAAAGGCAACGAAGATCAGGGAAGTAAACAAGAAGCTAGAACTCTCAAAATGCCCCTTGTTTTCTGTGTTTGTTTTTTTTAACCTGAAATTATATAAATATTTACACATTTAAAAACAAAATTTTAAAAAGACAAAAAAAACCTCCAAAAGTAAAAAGAAAAAACAACAATAATAAAAATAAATGCATTTAACTATAAGAAATATAACCCCCCAGGGAAGAATACTTTGACACTTTAAAATACAATATTTTCACTGTACTTCCCTAAAGGAATAAATTCTAAGAACAAAAACTACTACAAACAGCAAAGACATCTTAAACCAAATTCAGCAATATTTGCATTGTTAGATAATAGAGAAAAAACAATATATTAATGTCATTAGAAAACAAAATACTTAAAGAGATTTAAGTATAAAAAAATCAAAGCATGCACCACGTACTGCAATCTTTGAATTAGAAATTTAATATAAACTCATGATTTTTTTTATTTCTAAAAAACAAATACTCCATGCTATCTCTGTCTCCTAAGTTGGACTTGGAGCAATGACAAGAACACCCCTAAGCACCCAGATTGTGGTCCTTAAATTCTCCTCCCCGAAAACACAAAGGATTCTTGGGGAAATGTACAATGCAATGTGTGGGGCATAAAATATACGAGATGAACACTGGATAATTTGTAGTGCCAGAAAGAATGCCATCATAAATAACAAGGCCTTGACAAAAACACAGGAGGATTGAACTTGAAAGGCTCTCCAAGGACCACAAATGGGACAGGTCAGGCACCAAAAAGAAATTAATGACAGCAATGTGGCCAGAACACACAAATAAATAACACTTCATGAATTCATAATAATACCAACAACAACAACCAAGAAAAACCTAACAGGTCACCTTAAATTGTAGCAAAACCACCATCTCCGTATTCTGAAACCTAATGAAGAGAAAAAGCTCTGGCATTTATCCTGCTTTTCATATACCAAATTTTTTCAGGGAAACTAAATTATTGAAAAAGTTCTTCCTTAGAGAAGAATTCCAGCTAATGAATGTAGAAGGAATGTTAGAAAAATCAGCATTTTGTAACCACAAATGACAACAGATCTGAACAACAATCGTCAACAGCTGCTGAGACCACGGGTGAGAGTCCCCGAGAACGTTCTGGGTCCCGCTCTCTACACCTGCAACCACTTGTATTAGTTATCTATTGCTGTCCTAATAAAGACCATCTAGCAGCTTAAAACAACACACATTGTGGACCTCACCGTTCTGTAGGGAAAAGTAGGCTCAGCTTGTCACCCGGATGCAGATTTTAGAAGGCCAGAAGCAAAGTATCAGCCAGACTGGGCTGTAATTGGGAGGCTCTGGGAAGAATCGGTTTCTGGGTTCATTCAAGCTGTTGGCCAAACAAGCTTTGGATTTGGTGCTGCCCTTGGCTCCAGAGGTCTGGCTCGGGACCCCATGTGCCACACCCAGTGGGGGGCACACCACACCTCCTGCCCGCTGTCTCTCCTGCTTCCCTCCTACCTCCTTCTGCATCTTCCTCCTACTTCTTCTGACTTCTGCTGGGAAGAGTTGCTGCCTTTAAGGCTCATTGGATGCAACTGAACCCACCTGGGCAATCCTGGCTCCTCTTATCGGAAGGTCTGTTACCTTAAATACATCTACGACGTCCCCTTTCCTGGGGAGCATAGCCGATTCCCATGCTCCAGGATTAGGGGGCGGACATCATTGGAAAGTGGGGGTATATTTGGCCCCACTGTTCAACCTCCCCAAAGTGGCCATTATATATCTGCCCATTCTGTAAGAGGATTGCATTCCAAAATGAAGTGGAGAATAGGAAATGGAGGGTTTCTTGCATGCGAAATGAAATTTAACACACTGACAGACTGGTTTCCCCATCATTCCTGATTTATGGAAAACTGAAACATCCCTCAGCCAATGAATGCCACCAGGAACTTCCACCCATCCCCAAGCCAATGAACTTGCTACTTGAACTCTAACTAAACTCCCCTCTCTTTGCTCTCCCTGCCTGTAAAAACAGCTTACCCCAAGCCCTCCAAAACTCCCCTGTAACTTGCCACAGTTTGTGTGACCTGAACTGCAATTCTTCTGCTATTCCTGAATAAACTCAATTTCTGGTCATTTGAACTTGCCTCAGTTTACCTCTTTATTTAGGTTGGCAATGCAATGATAGAGATAGTACATGGCACCATCTATGACTTACTCTGGTGTCTAGATCTAGCTAACAGTTTTACAGTAAATTGGGAGGATAAAGAAACATTTTTCAAATGCCACATTGTGCAGTCAGCCAAACCGAGTATATGGGAAATTCTACAGAGCAAATGACTCAGGATTCTCAACAGCAACAACAAAATGGCAGAGAGAAATAAAAGGATGGATAAATTCGGAATGTTGAGAACACCAAATACCCATGAGAATGTGAACAACAGGAATTCTTATTTCTTGCTAGTGGGAATTCAAAATAGTACAGCCACTTTGGAAGATGGTTTGGCAATTTCTCAAAAGTAGATATACTCTTACCATATGGTGTGCAATTATACTTATTGGTATTTACCCAAAGGAGTTGAAAACTTATATCCATAAAAAAAAACCTGCATATGGGCATTTATAGAAGCTTTATTTATAAATGCCAAAACTTGGAAGCAACCAAGATGTCCTTCAGTAGGTGAATAAATTATATAAACTGTGGCACATCCACAGTTTATTTAACAGAATATTACTCAGCACTAAAAAGATACAATCTATCAAGCCATGAAAAGACATGGATGAACCTTATATATACATTCCTAAATGAAAGAAGCAAATTTGAAAGGCTACATACTATATGATTGTGATTATATGACATTCTGGAAAAGGCAAAACTATGGAGATGGTAAAAAAAAAAATCTGTGGTTGCCAGAGATTGGGGTAATGGAGAAGGATGAATAGACAGAACAAACATGATTTTTAAGGCAGTGAAAATACTCTGTGTGAAACCATAATGATGGATACATGTCATTATACATTTGACCAAAGTAATAGACTGTACAAGACCAAGAATGAACCCTAAGGTAAAGTATGTACTTTGAGTGATTACAATGTGTCAATGTAGGTTCATTAACTATAACAAATGTACCACCCTGCTGGGGGTGTATATAATGGGAGAGGTCATGCATATGTGGGGCACAGGGGGTATATGAGAAATCTCTGTACCTTCTTCTCAGTTTTGCTGTAAGCCTAAAACTGCCCTAAAAAAATACAGTCTCAGTCTTACCATAAAAGCATAAAATAAAATAAAACAAAAAATTCTAAATATAAATAAATAAAAGGGTGGGAGGAGGTAGGCGGTTATAGATTAAGGAGATTTATGTGACAAATTAACCAAGTGCAATGGGTGGATCTTCTTTGGATCCTGATTTGATCAAACTAACTATAAAAATACATTTTTGAAAAATATTAGTAAAACTTGAAGGCACATTGATTTGAGATGGTAATAAATAATTATTGTTTACTTTGTTAGGTTAATATTGTGGGTTTTTTATGTGTGATGTTGTGGGTTTTGGTGAGGTTTTTGTTTTGTTTTGTTTTTTAAGTTCTGGTTTGTTGATGACACATACCAAAGTATTGATGGGTGAAATGATGTGATGTCTAGGGTTTGTTTGAATATCCAGAAAGACAAAAAAAGAGTTGTAGGAAGACATAAGCAAAACAGGATTGGCAAAATCTTTTTTATTATTAATATTGAGGTATAATTAACATACAAAATTAGTTTCAGGTGTACAACATAATCATTTGATATTTATATACACTGTGAAATAATCACCACTATAAGTCTAGTTACCAAACGTCACCATACAAAGTTACCAAAAAAAATTTCTTTTTCTTGTGATGAGAATTTTAGGATTTACTCTCATGGCAACTTTCAAGTATGCACTACAATATTACTGACTATAGTCACCATGCTGTCCATTACATCTGCTGACTTACTTATTTTATAAATGGAAGTTTGTACCTCTTGACCTCCTTCACCCATCTCACCCATGACAAAATCTTAATACTTGTTCAATCCAAGTGGTGGATACGCAGTTCACTTTACCTTTGTGTATGTTTGAAGATTATCTAGATAAAATGTCCGCTATATTTTGTCACTCCCAAGGTCACACATATGATTAGAGTTCTACAGCAGAAAAGCCACATCAAATCCTTTCCCTCTACCTTCATAAACTATCTCAGATAAAACCATTTCTCACCACAATCATGTACACCCTAAATTACTGTAATAGTCATCTGCTGATTCTCCCTTTACTCTTCACTGTTTCCATAGAACAGCTGGAATGATCTTCCTTTTTCTTTTAAGATTTTATTTATTGGGAGCGCCTGGGTGGCTCAGTCGTTGCGCGTCTGCCTTCGGCTTAGGTCATGATCCCAGAGTCCCGGGATCGAGCCCTGCATCGGGCTCCCTGCTCTGTGGGGAGCCTGCTTCTCCCTCTCCCACTCCCTCTGCTTGTGTTCCCTCTCTCGCTGTGTCTCTCTCTGTCAAATAAATAAATTAAAAAAAAAAGATTTTATTTATTTATTTGAGAGAAAGAGAGAGCGTGAATGGGGGGAGGAGCAGAGGGAAAGGGACAAGCAGACCATGCTGAGCATGGAGCCCGACGGGGGGGTTCGATCCCACAACTCTGAGATCATGACCTGAGCCTAAATCAGGAGTCAGATGCTTAACCAACTGGGCCACCCAAGCAGCCCTGAAGTCATCTTTCTAAGACATAAATCATATCGTGTCATTCCTCTGCTCAAGCTCTCCAATGGCTTTCTACTACACATCAAAAGAAGTGAAAGTCTTGCCAAGGCCCATAAGTCCCCGTGTAATATAGCCTCTAGCTTTCTCCCAAATTTATTTATCTATCATCCCTGCTTTCTTGGCTTAATCCTCTTTAACTATGTGGCCTCCTTATTAGTTCTTCAAATAAATCAATTTCACTCCTGCCTCAGGAACTTTGCACATACTATTCCCTCTTCTAGGAGCATTCTTTCCCCAAATTCATGTCTTGTTCTCTCGCTTCTTTCAAGACTTATTTCAAATATTAACTCCTTAGAGAGTTCTTCTCTTACTACTCTCTCTAAAAGAGCACTCAACACCCTTCTGAATTCCCCTGTCCTACTTGATTTTTCATCATAGCGATCACTATTTATGTGATGCTATTTTTATTATGAGTCTCCCTTACATGATACATATAAGCTTCATGAAGGCAAGAACAATATATGGTTCAAAATTCTGTCCCTAACACCTAGGATGAAGCTTAGTGCTCAAATATTTACTCTTTGAATGAATATTGACTGAATGAATTAGAATATAGGTCCTTTTATTCACAGCCACAGTGCCCAGTCCTTTTTTTTCTTCATGTCTTCAATCTTTCATTTACTAATTTTCAAGGAACCTAGCAAATTCTCAGTGTATAAAAGCAATGGCTACAATGTTAAGACACATACAACTTCCTAAGTGAACTTAGTATCTTTCTAGAGCTATAGAACCCGAGAGAAAATAATTCATCGCCTGGAAAATTCTCAAAATATGGCTTTCTTGTAGATATGTTTTCAAAGTCTTTGGCTAAAGCATGAAGCTGCAGAAATTCAAGCTTTCCTTTTTATTGTGAGGCCAAGCACCCAAGATTCACTTAACTAGAGTATTATAGTCTGATGCAATATTAAGGCTTAATCGCTCGGAGAAGGGAGCACCACTTTCTCCACTTGGCTCATAACCTTGGGCAAAGTCCTGACTTTGCACAAACGCACAAAAAGCTCATGGTTCACTTTTCACCTACCTGTCCCTGAGCTTTGTATTCTTGCTTTGTACTTTCCCTTTGTATAAACCCTCTGTTTATTTTTATCCACAGGCTTGTTACCCAGCTTTTAGCTTTTAGCAGAGACATTTTAAGGTAAACCTGAAATTAAGCTGTACATTGGCATTGAATTTGGCAGACATGAGAGCTAAAGAATTGTATCCCAGATTTGTTAATGCCTTCATTTTTGCTTCTCTGTAAGCTAACCAATGTGAGCATATATATTCTAATGCAAATGCATGTATTTTCATTAGTTTAGTGTCGTCCATGACTTGCAATCACTGAATGGCAAGGAAGCGCCTACAGTAAGTCCTATGTTAAAGCAAAGGTTGCTAGGGAAACGGCAGGTTTTCAGAGATACTAGTTTGGAGTAGTGTTGCCACAGACCTGTAAAGTTTACAAAATATTTTCCTTCTAGTCTATTATTTCCTTTGTCCCTCACCTCAACCTTCCAAGGAAAATGATGACTCTCATTCACAGATGAAGACCAAGTTTAAAGAGAAATGACCTACTTCATGTTGGAGGGGGTCATTGAGAGGATATGACCATTGGTTGCCCCACAAGCTAGACCTGGGCAATGGGAGGTTCCTCACCCCCTCCCCTGTCCTTGGAATTACCTTCTGCCCACAGTTCCCACAGTAGGAGCTGTCTTCAAGAATGCAGCCTTGAGAGAGGAATGTGTTCTTGAGAACATCTGGATTGTGTACATGCAGTTAAGGCCTCTATTAACTTTAGATATTTAGGTGGGTGGGTGTGGAGACCTATACATCTTAGAGCCATCCAAGACAAGCCTTCTATGTAAATTCTCTTGCTTATTAATCCTACCACCTACAGTGTTCCGTTCCAGGTATGTTCAATGGAATTTACCCTACTCTCCTTTTTACCCAATCCCAAGGGTTAGAGGAACATAACCTTGGCCAAGCTACTGACAACTTTCCATTCTCCTGACCACAGTGATTAGTTTGGGGACCCAGATTTGGTGGAGCTTATGGAAACATGGCCTCTTTCTCTGAGATCACAAGCGTTAGGGAAAACTAAGCCAAAGTTATCTCTGGCAAATCTCCTGGGTCAAATTTGGACGGTATCTTTCAACATGAGAAGGCTGTCCAACAGAACAAGAGTCAGAGGGAGAATGAGATTGCATTTATTTGCTGATGCAAACTTGAGCTGAATTTCTGGCCAAACTTTCTGGCCAGAGTATCATTAGACTAGACTCAAATCCAGGTCCCCCAAGATCCAATTCTCTCTGGTCACTACACCCAAGCAATCCTAGCCTTGTAGGATCGTAAGAGTCCATGTCACAGGCTCTTTTGTCACTCAAAGGTTTTACCTCTATACTGTGGTGTCACAAATAGCGGGTTTCAAGAGCTGCTGCCTCACTTACCAGGTCTATGATCTGGGACAATCTACTTGACCCAACACTCAAAAGCATCATCACTATAATGAGAATATATATAATGGGAGGACCTGTCTCATAAAATTGTTACTGTCTGTCCAACACTTAACTGGCACATGGTAAACACCCAGGAAATTATAGCATCCATAATTATTATTCACTACTGAGTGATCTTTAATGAGATAAGGCAGAGAAATATGAACCTTTCAGAGACTCATCTACCAGTATATAAAAATAATTCAGTAGAATGCACAGATGACCTTTAGCAGTGTATGTTGCGTGGATTTGCAGGAAAGGGGATGGGAGAGGAGAAGGAGAAGGCCAGGAATTCTGGGTTTTATTGGAAAGCCTATTCAGTACTTCTGATACTAACAACTTGTACAGAAGAAAAGTGATGTAATGAGGGATAATGAAAGAAAATTAATATTTACTGAGCATCAGCCAGCTGTCAAGTTTGTTCTAGGCACTATCATAAATAACACATAATTTAATCCCTACAGATCCTATAAGGAATTAGGTATTATTACACACAATTTATGGATTCAAAAACTAAAGTTAGGAATGTAATGAATAGAAACACACTGCTAGTAAGTAGAGCTAGGATTTACAAGCAGTAATATCTGGTCTCAGATCCGTGTTCTCTTATGATAGTGTCCCACTCACAATGGACCAGTATAGCAACCCCTATGAATTTGGAAAACATTTAAGTTCTCCCATAGCTGTGGCTAGACAAGCATTCTTCCCAGGTCCATAAACTCCTACAGGTATGCCTAGTGTCTCACCTCTAAGAGAAGGGGACCCAACACCTTAAGTCATGGAACCAAGAGAAATCTTATGCCCCTTGTATCCCCCATTCCAGATACCCCATCTTCTCCCCTTCAACTCCTTCTTGACTCTGAACCCCCAATGAATTGAATCATTGTCTACTAGAGCCAGAATAGAGTTACCATCAAAATGTCTGGACTGTGTTTCCAAATTTTTCACTTATCCGCTGTGTGATTAAGAATTTTCTCCACCTTTCTATCTATGAAATAGGAATAATAATACTTGCATATTCACATTTATCGAGGTAGTGTTTGTAAAAAAAAAAAAAAAAAAAAAGCCCCAGAGAGAACCAACCATACAACAAAATAAAAACTGCATACATGGTTACTTGCTTTGCTCCATTGTGTTCATTGCCTTTTCCTTCATCCTTTCAACATAAATTCCTAGGGAAGCAAACTATATCTCTCCTTTTTCAATTCCACTGCCTGCCCCCCTGCTGTATGCACAATCGGAATCTATTGATTTATGAGCCTTTCACTAAATCCTAGAATACCACTTCTTTCCAGTTCCTTGGTCTCCAACACCAACCTCTTAAGATTGGGGGAGCAATTATAAATGAGGTTTTGTAACAACCTAAAAATAACTTCACAGCAGCCACAAAGAGACTCTTTATTCGTTACCACATTTTCTGCCACCCTTCCACTGTGCAGAAATGACCATATCAAAAAGCTCTGTAGTGAAAGGCTGTGGATGTGATGAAGTGAGCAGTATTTTTGGCACATGCCCTGTTCCAACTGCAAAATATCTTCGAATGTTCGTGGAATTCGTAGCCGTCTTGGAATGGATGGCATCATCAAGTAGAGTTCACTGTCATTACTCTTACTATAGTTCCCCTCCAAGGGGAAGACAGTCTTGGCCTTAGCTGTTTGCAAACTCTGTAAAATAAAAAGGGTTGCTTTCTCTGTTTATTAAATCTTCCAGGGCATTGTTTTTTTGGCTATGTCCCAAGAAATTAAAAAAAAAAAGCAAAACCAAAACCTGTTAGGTGGTCAAATAAATTTCGGAATAGTTGCACCTTTAAGAACTTTCTTGGAAGGGCGCCTGGGTGGCTCAGTCCTTAAGCGTCTGCCTTCGGCTCAGGTCATGATCCCAGAGTCCTGGGATTGAGCCCCACATCAGGCTCTCTGCTCGGCGGGAAGCCTGCTTCTCCCTCTCCCACTCCCCCTGCTGTATTCCCTCTCTAGCTGTGTCTCTGTCAAATAAATAAGTAAAATTAAAAAAAAAAAAAAAAGAACTTTCTTGGAAAGTCACAATGTGCTCATTTGCATATTTAAAATTCATAGTAGATCTGCTCCAAATGAGTCTTTTAATTTAATTTAACATAATTCTTCCCTTTATGGACCTTGTTCAGGTAATACTAGATAACAATAAGGAATCACTGTTCATTTTGTTAAGCATAACAGCATCTGTAGTGGGTGGTATGATGAGCTACCCTGATCCCTCCTCCTTCAGAAGTTCAAGATTATTCCCTATGCAGCTGGGAGTACTGCCAGCTAAACAGGCACCTGCTATGTGCCCTCTCCAGAAACTGCCTTCAAATTGCTGTTGGCTGAAGACAGACACCTACTCCCAGGTTATCCCCACTTCCTGGGAACAGCCTGGTCAATATGCAAGCATCACAGGAGTGTGAAGGTCAAACTTTCTGCCCCAAACTCGGGACAACTGAGAAGTGCTCAGCTCTGTAGCTTTCTATGGGGGCCGGGGGATCCTTTATAGAGCCTGCCTATCGGCTCACTCTGGCTTCCTTTCCTTCCTTCCTGCAGACGCTAATCCTGAAAATCCTAATAAGCTTTCTGCGGGCTACTCCTCATCTCAGAGTTTGCTTTCTAGGGAACCCAACCTGCGACATTGGCATGGGGGAAATTTTTTACACATCAGAGATAAACCCTGAGGAATTTAAGGATGAGATGATATGATGTCTCACTTTTGCAAGGGAAATAAAATGTGTGGAAATTGACGGAAGAAGATTGGCAAAATGTTAATAATTGTTGAGACTGAGCAACGAGCACATAGAGGTTCTTTGTAACAGTTGTTTTTTGTATGTGTTTGAAATTCTCTATTATAAAGTGTTTTTAAGATATTATCACCGAAGCTTCCAGAGAATTCTCTTTTCAAGTAAAACTGCTATCATCTTGGGGCAGGTTTGATGCTCTTTTGGTCTTAACTAGGACCTACATAGGCCCGGGAAGTTTCCCAATCATTTCCTATGGCATGGAATAATTCCACTGACTCTGGGTCTGAGTTCTTCAGACAGGCCTCATTAGTGCCCATGAAAAGGTCACAGATGCTAATGAACAGCCAGCTCCCTGCAACCAACTGCAGAACTGGAGAGGCTTGGAAGTCAATTGTTGCCTGATGATAGACCCACCCTTCAAGGTTACCTAAGCACGCAGAGCTGGCTGGACAGAAAATGCCCTCAGACGTAGGAAAGGGAGTGGAATGATGTAGAAAGCCTCAGGACACCAGACCAAGATAGCAGAACCAATTAAGCATCTGAGCCGCCACTTGGACAGTTGGAAACCGAGAGTGTAATTACTTCTCATCGGGAACATTGGCCTTTCCTTGAAATCCTGGGAAATGACCTGAGCGCAGCTCCAGGGCACTTTGTAAATAAGAAGTAGAATGCGATTCTCTGCCTCTCGGACCCGAATAGCCCAGGATGGATTTGTTAGCATCTCATAAACGGAAGAATAAGACTATTAATGATGGAAGGCAGACCAGGCGGCTATTAGGGTTTTTTTTGATCTCCTTAATTAAGACTCCCTTTCTTGGAGTAGCCTAAAGTGTTCAGCTCCTGTTCACTAAGCCATCTGCTCTGCCTGCAGTTTCCCCCCTCATTTCCTCCCAGAGGAATCTTCTGAGCTTCATGACACGAGGAGACCTGCCTGGAGTTGGATTTGCATCTCTAACTGAATCTATTTTAAGGTTTCTTTTGTGAACCTAATGGCTATCTCCTGTCATTTCCTACTTTCAGCAACTGATTGTGTCTCCTCTGAAGACTGGGGAGGGCCCAGTTCTCCCCCAGGGTTTCTGTTTGACGTCGACAGACACTCGCCGCCATAGAAACCGTCTGGCACAGCAACATGTATAAAACCTTCACCTTCATCCTTCAGGGTCAGGAGGAAACAGGTTGCTCCAGAACCTTCTCTGCAGCCCGGTTCACAGACAAGTCCCTCATTCAAGAGCACCTTTGGGCCAAGAGCTGCGTAGTCTCTCCCGGGTCCAAATTGTTCCTCTGATTTATCAGACCCTCTGTGACCCAGCGCCTTCCTCCTTCCTGAACCTGCGCTTCACCTTCCAGCGCGAGCCATGCTGGCATCATGCCAGCTCCTAAACATGCCAATCACATCGCCTCCCTTCTTCGCCCTTTGCACTTCTGTTCCCTTTCCCTGAGACGTTCTTCTCCTGGTCACTGTTGCGTGGTTGGCTCCTTCTTGTCATTTACATCTAGGCTGAATGTCACCTCCTCAGAGAAACATTCCCTGACTGCTCAGACTGAAGTGGCCACCTTGTCACTGTCTAGCACATCACCCCATTTTTAAATATATATATTTTTAAAGATTGTATTTATTTATTTGAGAGAAGAGAGAGAGAGAGCACAAGTAGGGAGAGGGAGAAGCAGACTCCCCACTGAGCAGGGAGCCCAACACGGGGCTCCATCCCAGGACCCTGGGATCATGACCTGAGCCCAAGGCAGACACCACCGATCGAGCCACCCAGGCACCCCACATCACCCCGTTTTAATTGTCTGCCCAGTACTGATATTTTCACTTGTTTATTTCCTGTCTCCCTCCCCCTCAACCGGTATGGCAGCTCCACAAGAGACTTGGATCTGCTCGCTCGCTGCTTGCCCACTGTGCCTGCAACTGGGTCTGGAATGCCATGGGTGCTTCAGAAATAACTGCTGGATTAATTAATTATTAATTGATCCTGTTTTTTATTTCATCTTCCTAACAACGCTAAAGGTGCATTTGATTATTCCCTTTACCAAAGGAGTAAAGGGAGGTTTAAAAATGAAGTAGCATGGACAAGGTCACTCAGATCTCGGGAGGAACAGGTTCAGGATTCCAATCCATGGCTGATTCTACCTTCTCCAGCAATCAGTTCTGTGAGGTCTCAGGTGAGATGTGAGAACAGATCCGTGTGTGTCCGCAATATCTATGGATGTAATTTTGCTTTGTCCTTGGGATGTGTGGCCTACAGTGCATGTTAGAGACCATTTCATTTTGTGCCCCTCCTCGTGCTAGGGGACACGCCAGCCCACAAAGGGAGAGTGATTGGCCCAGGGCAAACACATAGCAGCCAGAAGCAAACCTCAGACCGAGTCCCCCTGACTCCTCATTCCATGCCACGAGCCACCATATATGGCTGCACAGGGCATACCTACCTGGAGGTGATGAAGGACAGCTGGGCAGAGGCCAGACTCCAGGGGCACTCAGCACTCCATGCCAAGCACCCACATGGGCCTCTATGCGCCTTCCCAGAGGGGATGGCATTTTCCATTTTATACATTATTAAACTGCCTGCCATCTCTTTGTTTACTCGCTTCCTCAGAGAATTCGGAGGTCTAGAAGTAAACTCTTTCCAGCCTCTTGGACACTAGAAGTTTTTGGAAAAGTAGCTGAAGGTGCTGAAGTTATTCATCTTAGAGGGATGAGCTGCTAGCACTCAATCAGTTTTTGACTCATCACTTCCCTTCCTAATTAATAGATGAATCTAACTGTGCAGTGTTGTAACTAAGCAGCACTCTGGGAGTTCACAACCATGAGATGCTATTATACAGAGCGAGCCCAGGTTTATGCTTCTTCCGTGTCCAACATTTTTCTCCCTTTTCTGTCTCTTCCCCTTAGGACATTCTTACCCAAAAATAAAATCCCACTCGGGAATCCATGATATTTGATGAGTAAGATATAATGAGCATAGGCCAGGAATCTTCCAATTCTAAAGCATGTTAAAATAAAAAAAAATAAATAAATAAACCCCTAAAAGGCGATGTAGCAACATATGTACAAGGTTTGTCTTTAGGGGTGGGGCTAGAAAAGAATTCTTTTCCCTCTGCATCTGTCTATAGTGATCTCCTATAGGAAGCATGTATAGCTTTCATAGTGAAGGAGGAAACACTGTATCTTTGAAAAGACAGGGAATAGGAAGGAAAAGCTGTAGCTGGTAACAGCTGCAGGCTAAGGTTTGGAGCTGTAAGCAGAGTTGGCTTCAGCCAGCTGAGCAGCACAATGCACTACAATGTAAAATTTTTGCCGTTCAAAGCAGGAATCGAACCACGGGTCCTTCCCTCAGGACAGCAGAAAGATGGCAAAACCTGGAGCTGGGAGGGGGTAAAAAACCAGACCCCAAAGAGGGAGTTATTTTTAAAAGCACCTTTGATTTGGATGGCAGGCACATTACTCTGTCCTTAAGGCAATGTCACTGGGCTCAGCCTCACCGCCTTCTGGCAGGTGGCCCAAACCAGCAGGCTCCTCATGGGTCATTTGGCGCCGTTTGTTTCCTTTGTGCTGTCTCCTATCAAATAGTGAGCAGGGGAAGGAGCCCCGGGAAGGGCTCAGAAATGAATCCTGAAGAAAAGGGTGGGTCAAAATGAAATCATAAGGCCGAGACAAACCCAGGCAAGACAGAAGAGAAAATGTTCTCTGCACTCTTAAAAAAGCCAGAGTTGAAAGAAAGGCACAGCAACCCTTTTGCTTTTCTATTTGTAAATATTTTCTTCGCCTATGCCCCCCCTCCCACCGCCCTCCAAGAAAGTCTGGAAACAACACTTTTACCGAACTGTGTCCCCAAGACTTGCTCCAACTTCTCCTACGCCCGCACAGCGTCTGGGAGTGGAGGTAAGATGATATCAGCCAACTTGGGTTTCACGGCCCCCCATGATGCAGTGTCAGACCTGAGGACTTTCCTGGGGCATCCGGCAACAGAGAAAGCACATAGGTTTGTTGATGAAGGCCTGCTAAGGGTATTGGAGAGATGGAAGCTCGGGGCCAGAATTTTCAGTAAAAAAACACAAGCCCCCAGCTAGAAGTGAGAAGCCAAAGGAAAGAAAGAAGGAAAATTCATGACTTTTCCACGCAACAGGATGCAGTTACACGGTGCTGCCTCTACTTGGGTGGTGGCGCTGTGATGTGTGGTTGGCTTGCCTGGGGTTAAAAATTGGTCCGGGGACTGATTCAGGGTTGGCAACTTTGGCAGGAGGCTCAGGTGAGTCTTACAGACCTCAGCAAAAGAACCCTCTGAGAGGGGAAAACAGCCACGCCCAAAGAGAATGTAGGCTTTCTGAGACTCATTTATTCATTTCCTTTGAGCAACTGTATTTGGGACCTTGGGACCTTGGGCCAGGTGCTCAGAATACAATAGGGATTAAAAGCACAGGTGTGCTCACCCCTTTGCTCCCCATGGAGCTTTCTAATTAACCAAGAAGGCAGATATTAATCATATGCAAATCACGTACAAAAAGTCGGAATTCAAACCACGGTTAAGTGATATGAAGCCCTGTGGCGTTGGAAGGCATATCCATTACAGCATGATCCTCACTACCTGAATCCTGAATTGTTGAAAAATACAGAGGATTCGGGCACATAGAGATGGACAAAAAGCTGTCCTGCAGTGTGGGGTTGCCTGGCTCCAGTGTGCCTGAGGTTTGAGCTGCAGGAAAGACACACTTACCTGGCAGGACTACACTGAACAGATGTGGAAACAGGGCCCGGAAAGGCTGCACCGGTTATTATCAGACACCAACGGGACCACTCACCCCACTGCCTGAGGGGATCAGGGCAAGGCTAGAGGCCAGGACTGTTCAAGGAAAACTCCTCCTCTTGGATTGCAGGAGTGCGAATAAGAATTCTTCCCCTACATTTACTGTATTTTGTTCTCTTAAACCATGGTCAGTCAGGGTTGTGTGGCCATGTACCTCGGGAGGGCTCAGCAAACAGTGCCATCCAGTTCTGACCTTCAGAAGTCTTAGAACCCAACGCCATCGCTGCTTATTTGAGTATCTTTCTGGGCACCTTGAGGGCACTTTGCTCCCAGAAGATCTTTAGATGGCTCTGAAGAATATAGTAATAAAACTACACCCATTTTCTATTCTATTTTCCATCCAAATTGTATGAGCTATTAACAAGTCTATGGTCTCTCGAGGGTGATGCCACTGTTTGAATGTTACAGTACACTCGGACCTTGGTCACAGCGAATGCAGTTGACACAGCCAGGGCGAAACTCGGGTCACGTGTTGGGGAGTGACCTCTAAGAGCTTGTGGATGAGCTTCATTATCCACGTGGATTATTACAAACCCAACAGTAATGGTTTCCTAACTTGTTCTTTAATGATATTCTAAATAACAGCCTCACCCAGGCCATACTCAGATGATTTAAAACTAGAAGCTCTCACACCCAAACTCCCTGCAGTATACGTGGTGCTTTCTGGTATTTTGAACCCCTGACTTACAGACTTGGCAGAAAAACCATGTAAGTGCTAAAATAACTGTTCTATCCACTAGATTCTTAGGTGTATATGAACTTAGACGGTGTTGGGAAAACTGGACAGCAACATGCAAAAGAATGAAACTGGATCACTTTCTTACACCGTACACAAAAATAAGTTCAAAAAGGATTAAAGGCTTAAATGTGATACAGGAAACCATTAAAGTCCTAGAGGAGAACACAGGGAGTAACCTCTTTGACGTCAGCTGTAGCAACTTCTTACTGGATATGTCTCCAGAGGCAAGGGAAACAAAAGCAAAAATAAACTATTGGGACTTCATCAAAATAAGAAGCTTCTGCACAGCAAAGGAAACAATCAACAAAACTAAGAGGAACCTAGTAAATAGGAGAAGATATTTGCAAATGACATATCTGTAAAGGGTTAGTCTCCAAAATATGTAAAGAACTTATAAAACTCAATACCCAGAAAGCAAATAATCCAGTTAAGAAATGGGCAGAAGACACGAACATACATTTCTGCAAAGAAGACATACAAATGGCCAATAGACACATGAAAGATGCTCAGCATCACTCAGCATCAGGGAAATACAAATCAAAACTATAATGAGATATCACCTCACACCAGTCAGAATGGCTAAAATTAACAAAACAGGAAACAACAAATGTTGGGGAGGATATGGAGAAAGGGAACCCTCTTACACTGTTGGTAGGAATGCAAGCTGGTACAGCCACTCTGGAAAACAGTAAGGAGGTTCCTCAAAAAAGTTAAAAATAGAACTACCCTATGAGCCAGCCATTGCACTACTAGGTATTTACCCAAAGGATACAAAAATGTTGATCCAAAGGGATACACACACTCCAATGTTTATAGCAGCATTATCAACAATTGCCAAATTATGGAACCAGCCCAAGTATCCATCAACTGATGAATGGATAAAGAAGATGTGGTATATATATGCAATGGAATATTACTCAGCCATCAGAAAGAATGAAATCCTGCCATTTGCAACGACATGGATAGAGCTGGAGAATATTATGCTAAGTAAATAAGACAGTCAGAGATAGACAAATACCATATGATTCACTCATATGTGGAATTTAAGAAACCAAACAAACAAACATGGGTGAGGATGAAAAGGAAAACCAAGAAACAAACTTTTTTTTTAAAGATTCCACTTGTCTATTTGACAGAGAGAGAGAGAGAGCACAAGCAGGGGGACGGGCAGAGGGAGAGGGGGATGCAGACTCTCTGCTGAGCAGGGAGCCCGACGTGGGGCCCGATCCCAGGACCCCGGGATCATGACCTGAGCCAAAGGCAGACACCCAACCAACTGAGCCACCCAGCCACCCCAAAGACTCTTAACTCTAGAGAACAAACTGATGGTCACCAGAGGGGAGGTGCACAGGGAGATGAGTGAAATATGTGATGGGGATTAAGGAGTGCACTTGTTGTGATGAGCACCAGGTAATGTACAGAAGTACTGAATAACTTAATTCAACTATATTACATTGTAGGTTAACTCACTAAAATACAAATAAAAACTTGGAGGAAAAAAGAAAGTGTGAACTTGGAAAGATTCGCTTTTTCTTCTTATCAATTTTTTTTAAAGAGCTCTGCCTGCTCTTGAGGCCTGCACATATAAAAGTGCTAAGCCCAGCACCACTGAACTATGTCCTGTGCGGATCACCACACAATGTAATAGTGTGAACTGCACTCAGTGTGAACTAACACCCAGTGTAGAATTGTGAACTGCCTGCTGTGTGAGCTAATATCCAGTAGGGTAATGTGAAGTACATACAGAACTAATACACAGCAGAGCAGTGCAAACTGCTAAACAGTGTGAAGTGATTCAGTGGAGTAGTGTGAACTGGCACACGGTACATCATAGCCTAGCGTGAACTCTAGCTCACGCAGTGGAGGAGTGTGAACTGGCACACGGTACATCATAGCCTAGCGTGAACTCTAGCTCACGCAGTGGAGGAGTGTGAACTGGCACACGGTACATCATAGCCTAGCGTGAACTCTAGTTCACGCAGTGGAGGAGTGTGAACTGGCACACGGTACATCATAGCCTAGCGTGAACTTTAGCTCACGCAGTGGAGGAGTGTGAACTGGCACACGGTACATCATAGCCTAGCGTGAACACTAGCTCACGCAATGGAGGAGTGTGAACTAGCACACGGTACATCATAGCCTAGTGTGAACTAACACACAGTATATTTGACCCTTGAGCAACATGGGGAGGAGGGGCACCAATACCCTGCTCAATCAAAAATCCATGTGTAACGTCTAACTCCCCCAAAACTTAACCATTAATAGACTACGGTTGATCAGAATCCTTACTGATAACATAGTCAATTCACACATATTTTGTATATGTACCATATACTGTATTGATACAATACACTAAGCTAGGGAAAATATTATTAAGAGAATCATAGGAAAAAATACATTTACTTAAAAAAAACGCATTTACCAAAAAAAAAAAAAAATGCATTCATTGTACTGTATTTCACAAAAAAATCCACATAGAAGTGGACCCACACAGGGCAAACCCATGTTATTCAAGGGGCAACTGTATAGGAGTGTAAACTGTTAGTGTGCACTAATACAGAGTAGTGATATGAACGGATAAACCATGTAAACAATTACACAGTGTAATTGTGTATATGCCACAGTGGGAACCACCATACCTAGTAGTAATAGCAACCATCACACACACAGTAATGTCTCAGTACCACGGTGTTAATACCACACAGTATCTTTCTATGCAGGTCACACAATCTTTGAAAATATTCCATAAATCTAGAGGGACTCCAAAATAACAGTTGATACTCAAGAAAGCTTTCACTAAGTTGTACTGTCCTGATAGTTTTCAAACGTCCTCCTCTTCCAGCAGCCTATTACAATCATACTTCCAACTAAAGATTCCAAAATAATTATTGTAGTTTCACTGGAAATTTGATTTGGAGCATTCTTATTAACAGCAAAATGAAGCAACTCAAATAGTGACATTAATTCTGTGGAATATATAACGGATAAAAGGAGTGTGCTAGGCTAAGGACATCTCCAACAAGCGCATCAAAGAACAATACATACAGCATGATTCTGGTTCCTAAAAGAAACAAACCCGGGAAAAATAAAACAAGATGAAATCAGAGAGGGACACAAACCATAAGAGGCTCTTAATTACAGGAAACAAACTGAGGGTTGCTGGAGGGGAGAGGGGTGGAGGGATGGGGTAACTGGATGATGGACATTAAGGAGGGCACGTGATGTAATGAGCACTGAGTATTATATAAGACTGATGAATCACTGAACTCTACCTCTGAAACTAATCATACACTATATGTTAATTAACTGAATTTAAATTTAAAAAAGGAAACCAAAAAAATTGTGAGACAATCAATTACAGAATTCTTAGTATTAGAACAAAACTTCCTAGTTCCTTAGCATAAGCATAAGCTTTTCCCAGAACAAAATCATTTCAAGTGAGACTTTATTTATTTTTTTTTAAAGATTTTTATTTATTTATTGAGAGAGATAGTGATAGAGAGCATGAGAGGGGGAGAGTCAGAGGGAGAAGCAGACTCCCCGCTGAGCAGGGAGCCCAATGCAGGACTCGATCCCGGGACTCCAGGATCATGACCTGAGCCGAAGGCAGTCGCTTAAACAACTGAGCCACCCAGGCGCCCCTCAAGTGAGACTTTATTAATGGGACACCAAGTACTATGGAAGGCAATGTTCTCAGAGGCAAAGGCAATGAGAAGTTTCAAAGGGTCTTTGAAGTGACTTTCTATAGACGTTGAAGGTAAAGCTGCACAAGAATTTAAGGAAAGCAATTCCCAAAAGACTAAATGAGCTAATGCTACGTGTGTAACATTCTGGTTGCACAGCTGGATGATGACAGAATGCAGATTGCCTGGGAGGGAGATGGAATGCATATTCCATACCCCATGCCCTACAAGTAGTTTGCCCTCCTTCAGGAGGGCAGAGATCTCAAAGTTGGCTCCCCTCTGACCTAGAATACAAAGATTCTGAGTAGCTGATTGGAGACATCTCACTTGAGATAATACACAGTGATTAAATGAATAGACCGGGTTATAGGATTGTATTTAAGAAGGGAACACTTCTTGAGTTTCATAGTAATTGATAAGACAATGGACAAGTTACTTAGTCTCTTTCAATGGGGACAATAGTAATTGCCTTGCAGGGCTGTTACCAGCACCTAGAAATTCACCTGGTCGATAATGATAACCAATGATAATAACACTAACAGATAACAACAATAATAGTAACAACAGCTATCATTTAGAGTCCTTCTATTATGCACACACGTACATACTAAGCCCTGTAGATATATCTTCCTTAACCCTTATAATAACCCAATATTCTCAATATTTTCTCATTTCTTCAGGAGAAGAAACAGACCCAGAAAGTTAAAACAACTTACTGAGGGCACAAAGTTGGTACTTGTCGTGGCCAAGTCTGAATTCAAATGTCACCTCCAACATCGACTAGCTATGTGACCTTGGGTAGGTTATTTAAATTCCATATGCCTCAGTTTCTATATCTGTGAAATGGGATAATAACAATCCTTCCTTCATGGGGTGGTTGTAGGATTACATGAAATAAGAGACATAACATGTTTAACACACAGTAAATCCTCAATGAATGACAGGTTTCCATATTATATAAACATCATATGGGAAAGAGTTAAGGCTAACACTTAATAAAAATGGAGGCAAGCGCTTAACCAGAATTTACACTTGGATCAAAGGCTACCTGAGATTTTGCTGGGAAGTAAATTGCAGTAAAACTATAGACTTTTCCTCGGGAAGTAATACCAAAAAAAAAAGAAGAAGAAGAAGAAGAAGAAAGAAAGCAGCAATATGTCTGATGGAACATATGAACAGCATTTAATGTAGTCTCCAACGTTTTATGAATCATAATCGCCATTACTAAGGTAACTTTTAGGGCCCTAATTGAATATTACAGCATTCATCAACGCACATTAGGCCATAGAAGGAAGTATGATACCAAGGGTCCTCCACTTGCAAGGTTAATGTAAGTGATGAAGGTCCCATTTCTCTCTAAATATTATAAGAATGTTCTTGTACCATTTCCATTATTTCTGCCACATGTGCATGTAACATGTTTTAATGTTATAAATTTTCTCCAAGTTGAATCACTTTTACTAATTCAGGTTCTACTGAACTACTAAAAAGGAGTACCATCCATAATGAATATCTGTCTCTGTGGACCATGACCTTAAGAAAATCAAGATGATACTAAAATAGAGTTTATGAAAAATCAAGCAGCAGGCTTACATTTTAAAGACACCGTTGAACATTGAGGCATTGAAATGGATTTGGATTCCAAACACTGTTGGGAACCCTTCTATTCTTCCCTTCAAGTGATCAGCTTTAACCACTACTGGGACAGAGAAACCATGACCTCCCAGAGCCAATCATTTTATCTTTGTACTCAGATTCACTATGAGATCGAAAGTGTGCTTCCTCAATGTAATAGCTTTGATGTGTCTAACTCAGGGCAATTTTCTTGCTTCTTACATAATCTAAGATGTTATTATATACACTTCTTTCTGAAATGGGACAAAAGTCTATTAGTTATCAGGAAAACGTGAATTAAAACCACAATGCAAAATTACTATACACCCGACAGAATGGCTACATTTTAAGAAGATGGACAATATCAAATGTTGGTAAATACAGAAAACTCTATCATCATAACAACCATAGCAAGTAAGTATATACATATACCCTGTATAAAATATTTGGCAGTATCTATTAAGCTAAACCCATGTCTATCCTATGACCCAGCAATTCCATTCCTAGTTAAACACCCAACACAGTTGGGTTTCTATGCTCACAAAAATGAAAACAACCTAAGTATTCATCAATGGTAGATAACGCATGTAATGCATAATTAAATTGTAGTATATTCACACCGGCAAAGTTACACAACAGTAAGAGTGATCAATCTACGAGCGCCCAGAGCAGAATAGATGCATCTCACAGATATAATACTGGGGGAGAATGACAACACAAATGAGTTTTTACTCTTTTATTCCACTTATCTAAATTTCACTTTTTCCACATGTGTAATTCAATAACAAATTCTACAGATACAAAGAATATCTCTGTTTCTGAGATTGCATATTTACCACCTTATTTCAGAAGGTTCTGACCATAATGATTTTCTATACATATATTATTTCATTTGCTCATATTTGACACACATTGAATCATAATTTAAGTGAATTTAAAGTAAGGCATACTGGTTGAAATTTGTAAATAAAACAATTAAACCTTTCTCTAAGTTATATATATACTTTTTGATATTGGCATCTCCAGTCTTTCTTTGGACAGAATTTCACTGTTCTCAAATTTAAAATATGTTCTCCTACTAAAAAAAAAAAAATAGCGTTACTTGAAATAGTTGTCTCTATTTTTAAAAACATAATAATTTAGTGCAGGGATGGCAAATATCACGTAACACACAGCCCACCACCCTCCACTATAATGCTCACAGCCGACACGACAAACCAGCCACAAATTCTACTCCATTCTGTTGAGCTTGACCCCGCCTCTGTCTTCTAGTCAAACAGCACTTCAGGAAGGTACGAGGTAGAGAGCAAAGTTAATAGAATAAATGGGAATACCTTCATTTTCCATCCTCTGTTGGTTTGACCCAAAGCTGTCTTTATGCTGCACATTCGCCCTCCTGTTCTGCTCTCCCATCTGGACTCGTCCAGGCCGGTAGGGCAGGGAGAGCAATCCAAGCTGCCAGGGGGGCAGATGCACCTTTTCTAGTTCAAGGTCCTTCCCAAGCATCATCACCAGAGTAGACCATGCGACTGAACATGGATGTGCCACTACAGGACTTATATCCTACACTGGCTTCCATCAGGGTCAGCAGGAGAAGGGAAAGTTCAGCTACACGTGGGGGCTTTCTCCAGAGCTCAGCACCGAGAAGTCCCTTCATACCTAACCCAAATTCTTCCCCTTTCTCTGGTGGTGACCAAGCCCTTTTCAACTCCTCTCCAGACCTTCCCTGCAGGAAGACTAACAAGACCACACGTGGACCTACCTCTCATTACTCCTCACTTCTCTTGCGGATGTCCTTTCTCATTGTAAGGTTATTATAGTCAGCTGATGTCTCTTAAAACCAGGGCCACAGGGGGGCTGTGGCCAAGCCCTTTGACCCACTTTAGTCATAGTCTTTCTGTGCTCTCAGCTACTCTCAACTGCACGCTGAAAATACGCAAACTATTCCATAGTTGGCATGTTCTCTATTTCTCCCTTTACAAGGTCTAACCCGAACATTTGCTGCTAATCTTCCCAAATTTATCTCCTTGATGCTTTCTTCCCCCTCTACATGTTAGCATTCCTCTGAGCAAGACCTCCCACTCACCACAAAGAGCTGGCACAGGGAGACACTGCTGGCCCCTTACCCCAGCTTACTGCGCACATTCAAAAGCCCTTCACCTTGTGACCCCCTCACTTCCTGCGCTTACTCTTTTCACTCTTGCCCACCTGTCTGGCTTCAGATTCACCCCTCCGATCATCCAATCTGATTTTGCTCCCGTGGTCCCAATCATGTCACTCTTCTGAGACACCAGCGTGCGTTTGCCCACAGGACTGTGGGAATAATAGAGAAAAAGAAATGCTGCGAGCATGAGGCAAAGACGCCTGGTTTTTTAAGCAAGAGATGACTGAGCTTTCCAGCCCCTCTGGGCCTTCCAAAGCCCTAAAAGACCAATTTATCACCTACTGGTTTCCTCCTGGCTCACTCAGCTCCACTACCAGAGGCTCATCACAGCTTCCAGAACACGTTAGCCCTTCTGGGCTTTGGTACTTGCTATTCCATCTCCCTTGGGCATCTGCATGGCTTCCTCCTTCATGTCTTCATTCAAACATCCCCTTCTCAGGGAAGTGGTCTCTGATGATCCCATCTGAAACATATGATTCCACTCCCCCTGCTTCCCATCCCCCTTTCCTGCTTTCCCTAGTGTTTACCACTATTTGTAATGTAATATTTTAGTAGGAGTTACTGATCTTGCTTATCCAACTGCCTCCCCTTTTGGAATGTAAGGCCCATGAGCAGAAGAATTTTGCCCCTTTCTCCACTGCTGTGAAGAGCAGCGCCTGACACATTAGGCACTCGATACATATTTGTTGGCAGAATAAGTAGATGACCTAACAATAAAATGTTGGAGCAGGAAGGAAGGAAAAACCTATTATAATGGTTCCTGGTCGTCTTGGGCTGCTATGACAAAATACCTTGGACTGGGTGACTTCAATAGCAGACCTTTATTTCTCACAGCTCTGGATGTTTGGCAAATTCAAGTTCAAGGTGTTAGCAGATTCTGTTCCTCTGAGGGTCTACTTCCTGGCTAGTCAGCGGCTGTCCTCTTGCTGAAGCTCACATTGCCTTTCCTCTGTGAGTATAAGTGAAGAGAGCTCTCTCTTTTCTTCTTCTTATAGGGTAGAAACCCAATCATGGGGACCCCACCCTCATGACCTCATCAAAACCTAATTACATCCCAGTGGCCCCACCTCAAATACCTGTACCTGGGGATGGGGGATGAAGGGGGGCAGGGGGCAGTGGGGGTGTGTGGTTAGGGCTTCAACATAGGAATGAGGGAGAGGGGATGCAAACATTCAGTCAGTAACAGAATATAAGCTTGACAGCAGGGATTTTTGTCTCTTTTTGTTCACTGATGGGGAGTCCTCACATCTAGAATAGTGCCTGGCATATAATAATCACTCAGAAAATATTAAATAAGAACAGGAGAAATTGTAATGTAACTGCTGAGCTAAAATACAATGGCCATCACCAAATCACAGAAGTGACAATATATGGGATCAGATTTTTATTCTCCAAGCATCATAGGGAGTTTATCAAGACTATCAGTTAGGATGCTGGCTTTTATGCTGCTAACAGAGACCCAAGTAAACTGTGGTTTAAGCCAGAGGGCCAAAAATCATGAGGTAGATAGAGGTATGTTTCTCTCTTGCATAATAATTCAAACTGGTATAGCAGTTCCATTCTGCTAAGTCCTCAGAGGTCAGGACACTTGCTATTTTGTTGCTCTCTCATCTTTAAGGTGACACTGGGCCTCTGGTCCAAGGTGGCTTCCTTTCCTTGTCTCCAACACGGAGAAGGGGAGGGGGAAAGGGACGGAGCTGATGCTTCCATTTCAGGGCACCCCTGCAAGTTATACCCAGTTACACCCATCAAGGGCACACCTAGAAGCTTTGCTCATATCCCATTGACTAGAAATGAATCATATGGTCGCATCTAGCTATAACTTAGAACGGAAAATGTAGTCTCCCTTTTGAGATGTAAATCTGGGCTTTTATTATGATAGAAGAGGTGAGTAGATCTGGGGGAGAATGAGCAGTTTATGCCACAGCATACAGTTTAAAACGACCATGTAGAATTAAGATATACTTTGTATAATTAGTTATTACACTTGATCTTAGCCAAAAGGCCGAGAAGCGATGTATAATTAGTTATTAAAGCTGGATTACGCACAGAGTTTCACTGTACTATTTTCTCTACCAATGTTTATGTTTGGAAATTTCATAGTTAGGAGTTCTAAAAATTAATTGCATCAGCATATATTATGGGATTTTGTTGGAGTTTGAGTTAAGAAGGAGGATTTGTCAAGGTTCAGTAAGAAAACAGTAACAAACAGAGGCTTAAAAGTGCCTGCACATGGGGCACCTGGGGGGCTCAGTTGGTTAAGCATCAGCCTTCGGCTCAGGTCATGATCCCGGGGTCCTGTGATCGAGCCCCACTTCAGGCTCCCTGCTCAGGGAAAGCCTGCTTCACCCTCTCCCTGCCCCCCGCTTGTGCTTTCTCTCTCTCAAATAAAGAAAAAAGTCTTAAAAAAAAAAAAAGTGCTTGCTTGTAGGGACTTTCCCTCTCTTGCTGCACTTGGAGACACGGGGATGAACCTGAACTAGGCTCCCAAAGGGTGAAAGTCCCTACAGTTAAACTTAAGAATAAAACTGTCAGTTATTTTACCAACAAAAAAAAAAAATGGGTTTATTCAGGAGTAGTGGAGAATTGCAATTCAAGATAAGCAAGCTATGGCAAAACTATAGGCAAGTTCAACAAAAAAAAAAGAAAGAAAGAAAGGAAAGAGAGGAACAGTATTTTACGGAGAAGAAAGAGGAAATTGGGAAGGGTGTTTGAAACAAAAGTCCATTGGAGAAAAGCAAGAGTTTAAAATGACAAGAGTTTCTCCTTGGTTGAGTTGCAGGGGTAGTCGATTTCTTGTAGGAGATGCAATATGCTCCTTTTCCCTGTTGGGACCTGTGATTGACAATTGTTCCTTCAGTTGACATCAAGTGGTATGGCTTTCCTTGTCACCTCCCAACTCCACTTTAGTGAGGTTTTCCTCAATTAATTTTCACAATATGGAGGAGAATGGAGGTACCTCACTGACAGCTTGTCACCCACCAGATGTGTGAGCGAGGCCATTCTAGATCACCCAGCTGAATCCACAATACTAGCCAATCAGAGACCCATGACGGACACCATCAGAGAGAAGCTGAACTAGCCTTGATGTCATCCGAGGATAGAAAGTGGTTAGGATAGATGGGGCTTTGCAAGATGCCTGAGAAGGCAGACAACCTATGTGGTACTGACTAAGCATCAGCTGAGGCAGCCGCCAACAAAAAGCAGAAACAAACCAAAAACTGATCTCATAATTCTTTGAGATTCCTCAATCTCTCTGTTACTCTGGTGGCTCCCCGGAGGACCCAAGTACCCGGAGTGAGGATTCTCTTTCTAAAAGATAGTTTTTGATTCAGGCTCTTGCGAGCAATGCCCATCCCATCCCAGTTGTGCTCCAGGGGTCTGCCAGGGGCCACCACCCGAGCCTGCTGTTCCCGTTGGTTCTGCTCCAACCTCCAGAAAAGGAAAGTGGCTGCTTCCGGTCATTGTTTTTAAAGACCATCGTATACAACCTCATACATCTGGAATTTCGTTTTGCAATTACCCCTCTGCTCTTGCAAGTTTTAAACTCTAAAAAGGGTACCTGCCCTCATGCAAATGAGATGTTTGCATGTAGGATCCTACAGGGAGCATCACTTCTCAGAGAACAACTCATTAGCTCTGAGGGCTAATGCAAACTCTCCCACTCAGAAGCTTTGAAACCTTAGCAACTTGAGGAAACTGAGGCCCATTTCCTTCATGTATGCAGTGAGGATAATAATAAGGCCTCTAAAAGCAGCCCTAGTGAAAAATGCATCAAAACGTAAGTGAAAGTGATCTTTAACTATACGCATAAGGTTTTTTTCAAGTTCCTATTTCTCCTTAAGCTTAATGGTTGTAGGGATTGAGGGACAATTTTCCTTAAGTTCTAGAAAATTCTTTCTGGCCTCAATATGCTGGTGATAAAATGAGGGCTGCATTCAGAGTTTCACACTGTGTTCTTCCGACTCTGCATCTACCCATGATTATAAGACCTCCAGTTCCGGGGCGCCTGGGTGGCTCAGTCGTTAAGCATCTGCCTTCGGCTCAGGTCATGATCCCAGGGTCCTGGGATCGAGTCCCACATCGGGCTCCCTGCTCAGCGGGAAGCCTGCTTCTCCCTCTCCCACTCCCCCTGCTTGTGTTCCTGCTCTCGCTGTGTCTCTCTCTGTCAAATAAATAAATAAAAAATCTTAAAATATATATATATATCAAGACCTCCAGTTCCCCTTATTGAATATTGTATTCTTTCTTATAAACTCTTAGGTGTTCTCAGAGGTTTTTCCCTGGGTGCTTACCATTTTAGTCCTTTCAGATACAAGGTGGCTTTTGCCATGGTTATTACTCTCTAATAATCTGCAAGGACTCAGGCTCACAAAGCCATCGCCACAATTAGGGACACCTGTCTAGGAAAACTACAACGGCTCAAAACAAACATGGAAGATGTTGCTGATCTACAGTTTCTGCTCCTGCCCTTCGGTCCTGCTTCCACATTCTTATCATCAGCCCAGCATTTCTTCTGTTTGGAAATTAGTCCCAATTTTTTTTCCTCTACCCCTAGTATACATTATTGTCTCAAGACATCCATCTTAGCTGAGAGCGCTGTCAGCTGTCATCCCCACAGTGAAGGGCAGATAGCCTCTCACCACCTTCATGCTACACTCAGCTCTGTGGGTCTTGGCGCCAGGCCTCTGGTGCTCCCACTTCTTAGTGAGGATTTGATGCACTTACCCTTCTGCCTCCTTTGGGGAGCCCTTTCTTCAGAACCCTCACACATGAGTCCATGACACTGGGCTGGGAGATAACTTAAGAGAAAGACATTGTACCCCAAATCTCCTTCCTCTCTGATTCTGAGGCTTTGTTCTTGAATCAAGCTAGTATTTCTCACTTCTTCCTCCCCTCATCAAAATTCTGCATAGGAACGTGCTTCTGCCCGTCATGCCAATGGACTCACCCCATCACTCCCTGTGCCCAGGCACTTATGGATTCTAGGAAGGACACAGCCTTGGCCAAATCTAAAGCAATCACCACACTTTTTTTGGGGAGGGGGGGCTCCGTCTCACTTGTCTCACTTTCATTACATGAAAGATGAAATTCCACGGATTTGTGAACTAGTTAAACCATTTAGGCTAGTCGACTTTGTCATTTGCCAATACCTATGGATTACTACAAGGTAAGGAATGAACACAATTGGGATCAGGTAAACTCTGAACTTGACAAATGTCCCCATGTAATCATCTTTCATGGGAGAGAAAATAAGAATATTGTCATTAGCTGTATGCTCTCTTTTCTCATAATATTTCTTGCTTCTTTTCTTCTTGATTCTCTGTCTTATTTCTGAATCTTAATAAACTCAAAATAGACTGTTGACTGCTTAAAATTTCTTTGTTTTATGCCTCGAGATATACCAAAGAAAAAAACATTACCAGTCAATCATACACACCAAGTCTTTGCTATGAAAAGGAGAGAAAAATACTCAGGGTGTTCCAGGCATAAAACTATTCCAATTTTTAATCCTACTTTACAGAAATTGGAGACTTGGCTCTAAATTTAGCTGGATCTGACCTGCTTCACCTAGACTCACTTACCATTAACAATGAGAAAGAATTTTAAAGCTTCCCAATCCCTGTCAGTTCCTGTTATTAATAAAAAAGCATTTCCTTAATCCTTCACCCAAGAGCAGTTTCATTATAGTTTCAAAGTTTGTGGGGAGAATTCTGCTCAAAATGTTATCATTTTTAAAGAAAATTTGATTTTAAAAGAAATGGAAATTAAGCAGTTTGATAATACTGTGCTTATGAACTATTCACTTTTTTAAAAGAAAATTCAAAGGGACAGTATGTTCATCTCATGAATGTGTCCTAAAAATTGTAACTGTTTCTTTAAAGTCTTGTGGCACAGCAGGTGGCCAGGAAGTCATCTTTATTAAATTTAAAAGCTTTTGACCTTGAGTCACCAGCCTTTCAATTTTCCTTTGGGGAAGGAAAGAGTTAATTTATATTCATCCTTTTTTTTTTTTTTTTCATGAAGGAGAGACTCTAGTGTCTGAGTCTCTGAGCTCAATGCCAAGGTTCCACAAAATAATGAGAACCGTATTACAGATCATTTCATCAACATCTCAGAGGGCTTCATACCTGTTAAAATACTACTGTACCCTTCCTCTGTAGATAAGTATGCGGTTTGGTGTGAGAGCAAGAAATTAAATCTCTCTGCAAATGCCTTTTGCTATTTGTTTAACTCTGTCTTAATTTCTCGGCAATCCTTTCAGTACCACAAATTAAGAGGCTGGATCCTCAGGCACTTAGCTGCTCTGGCCATGCCACTCCAAGTAGAGAGAGCTTCTTGGCACATTAGCTAAAGGAAGGCATGGCAGGGGCACCTGGGTGGCTCAGTTGGTTAAGCGACTGCCTTCAGCTTGGGTCATGATCCCAGGGTCCTGGGATCGAGCCCCGCATTGGGCTCCCTGCTCAGCAGGGAGCCTGCTTCTCCCTCTCCCTCTCTCCCTCTGCTGCTCCCCTGCTTGTGCTCTCCAGCTCTCTCTCTGTTAAATAAATGAATAAAATCTTAAAAAAAAAAAAAAAAAGAAAGAAAAAGAAAGCAAGAAAGGTATGGCAGAGCCCCCATGAGCAACTTAGGGGACTGTCTCCCCTGAGCCTCTTTTGACCAAGATTTGGTCCTTGGGCAGTATGTATTTCACTCATATCACTTTGATAAGTAAATCTTCATCCTTTGAGGGGAGGGACTGAGCACAGGAGATGGGGCAAATTCAATGTGAACCAAGGGTTCAGGGTAGCCTGATGCAGGGTACTTTTAGTAATAGGACTATATTGACAAGAGCTGGTTCCCAAGGAGAGATCTGTGTTGGGGAAATATTATTGGAAATAAGTCCAATTCCTACAGTGATAATAAAAAAGGATAACAGATATTTGGAGATATAAGTTGTAATACTTTTTTACATCATTCTGTTTTATAATCATAACTCCATATTGGAAACCAGAGTTTCTCAGAGGTCTGTACCTAGGCATCTCAAGGCCAACTTTCATTCTAAGCCTGGCAATTGTATGAGATCATATGCACTTTGAATCTTAGCCCTAAATGTATTTCCCTATCTCTGAATCCACTCAAATACTCATTTTAACCTTTACTATTATATTCTTATTTGCCTTGAATGATCTTAGAATGAGGGAAGTTGGCATGTACCTAAAGAAAGAGGACATAGCTGAATAAATAAGCTGGGTCAGACACCGCAGAAGGAGTAGGGGCCACAAAGAGCAATGAGATACTGTCTCTGTTCTTGAAGAACTTACAGGCTAATGAAAGAAGAACAGTAACAGAGAAGCATCATTTCACTACAATATGGCAAGTGCTATGGAGAGATATGCCCCAGATACAATGAGGGCTCAACATCAGAGCATTTAGTCCATCCTAGAAGTCCAAGATAGATCTCGTGGAACAGATAATGTCTAAACTAAGTCTTAAAATCTCAAGAAGGGGAGGAACACTTCCACTGCAGAGTAAGGACCTCCAAAACTCCGTGCCTCCATAAAGGCAATGAGAAAATGGACGAACTATTTTCAAAAGCAACTTTTTCAGAATGCTGGAAGTTAACTAAAGGCTTATAACAATATGAGGAGAGGGCACCTGGGTGGCTCAGTTGGTTAAGCGACTGCCTTCAGCTCGGGTCATGATTCCGGAGTCCCAGGATTGAGTCCCACATTAGGCTCCCTGCTCAGCGGGGAGTCTTTTTCTCCCTTTGACCCTATCGTCTCTTGTGCTTTCTCTCTCTCTCTCTCAAATAAATAAAATAAAATCTTTAAAAAAAAAAAACAAAAAACATGAGGAGTGTTTATTAAGTAAAAACAGCTTTATCACAGTAAGAAAAGTGAGATTTGCTTTGCTTTGACTTACATTATTCCCATACCTCTTCCAAGCTTTGCAGTAGCCTTGAAAACTAGCATTGTCACAACCACGATAGCTGTGAAAACCAGCAGTCTAGCAGACATTGGAGGGGACAGAATGGATTTGAAGCACTGCAAAAAGCCCAATCCCCAGAGAACTGTCACCATTTAACCTCTCTGGTGCTCCCTATAAATGCCCCAGTCACAGGACTTGTCCTCCAGTGACCTGACTCAGCTCTGACTCCACGGGAAAATTCTTAACCCCAGGGCATTTGTCAAAAGTAATCAGCAGCAACTGTTTAATATCATAGCTGCCTGAGCTGGGGATACAAATTGGGACATTAGAGCCTTCCCAAAAACCTTAAACGAAAATCCTACAGAATGAAATATCTATGGAGGGTTTTGAAAATCTCTGCCATATTCCTGGGGATCTAGAAGGCCATGGGCATGCCAAGAAAGATCTGAGAAGACCCTAAGCTTTCACCCCTGGCTAACCTTGAGGCTCTTTGCAAGTAGTAAGAAAAAGATACAGTGGAGTTGTAAATTGTCAAAGTGTTGAAGGAATGCCACAAGAAACTATACAGAGACCCTGGGCAACAATTAACGACTTATTGCTCAAGGCATTTAAGGGAATTTCTTTCCAATCATTAGTTGACTACTAAGCTAACTAAGCAGAGACTTTAGTGACCACACACAACACAGGATATAGATATTACAAAATTAGTTCAGAAAGTCATTAAACAAGTAACAAACAACGGAACAACAAACTCTAGGTTGGGGGAGGATCTGATTTCCAAAGTTGCTGTTAAGAAGATAACTAAAAAAAAAAATACATAAGAGAATAATCACAAGGAAATTAAAAGTGGAACACTAGAAAATATCTAACACAACAGAAGGTAGTAATGGAGAAATAGAGAAACAAAAAAACAAATCATATAGAAAAGAAGTAGCAAAATGAGAGATGTAAATTCTATCTTATCAGGAACTACATTAAAAGTAAGTAGAATAAACACTCCAATCAAAAAGCAGTTTGGCAGAATGGCTACAAAGACATGACCCAGCTATTGACCCTACAAGAGACACATATTAGATTCAAAGATACAAATAGATTGAAAGTAGAAGAACAGCATGTAAACAATAACCAGAAGAGAGTCCAATGACAACACTAGTATCAGACAAAATAGTCTTTAAGATAAAAGTTGTTTCAGGGCACCTGGGTGACTCAGTCAGTTAAGCGTCTGTCTGCCTTCGGCTCAGGTCATGATCTCTAGGTCCTGGGATTAAGCCCCACATCAGGCTCCATGCTCAGCGGGGGGTCTGCTTGTCCCTCTCCCTCTGCCCCTCTCCCCACTGATGCGTGCTTTCTCTCTCTCTCTCTCTGTCTCTCAAATAAATAAAATCTTTTAAAAAATTATTTCTAGAGGGGCACTTGGGTGGCTCAGTTGGTTAAGCATCTGCCTTCAGCTCAGGTCATGATCCCAGAGTCCTGGGATCGAGCCCCACATCAGGCTCCATGTTCAGTGGGGAGTCTGCTTCTCCCTCTTCCTCAGCTGCTCCCCTTGCTTGTGCACTTGCTCTCTCTCTGTGTCAAATAAATAAATAAAATCTTTTTAAAAAATTGTTTCTAGAGACAAAGAATAGGTTATAATGATAAAAAGATCAATCCTTTGGGAAGCTAAAATAATTGTAACACAAACCTTTTGTTCCCTCTTCATTCAGTTCCACGGCAGGAAAAAAAAAAAAGATATATAAAGGAAAAATATACACATATACCCCACATGTATACTAAGTGTGGAATAAAATAAAAATATTCACGTAAAGAAAAAATCTGATTAAAAGCGTTATTGGTGGAGAGCAGAAGGACTGGCTTACTGTATGAGCTTGACTCCATATACTCTGAAATTCTAAGAGCCAAATCATGCCTTTGGCTAGGAGATTTACTTTATTCACCCTTGAGGGGAGGAAGAAACACACACAAACACACAAACATGCACAGACATAACATATGCACACACAGACATGACTAGCTCAGGTCCAAATTCTTACTTTATGCCTATCAAGTGTCCATAGAGTTAAATGAACCTTCGAACCTTCGGGCAAGCTCAGGCTCTTATTCCCTGAAGAGGTTGTTCAGCGATGTTGTGCTGACCTTCAGAAGAAAAGCCTAGAAAGAGGTCCACGGAAAGCAACATCAGAAAACCATGTCATTTCACAAATGCTTTAATGTATGTCTCAAGAAATCCTAACTCACTCAGAAATTCTAGTTGATTCAGTGCATAAATACAATTTTACATGATTTTACAACAAACATAAAGGTGATTTCTTTGTAATTTTGTTTTTCAATAAAATTTGATTCTGTGAAAAAAGAAAACCCATGGAATGAAATATTGTCAGGAAAATTACTGATAGGTCTTGTTTTTGCTGTTAATTATCCTAATTAATCTGGGCTCTCTTAGACCTGTCTTCTGGTTCTGTCATTAATCAGTGATTTAACCTTATGCAAATCATTCTTTCTCTTTTCCTAACTAATGATGAAGTTGAACTAGAAAGCCTTCAAAGTTTCCTTTCAGCTCTAATAATATTTGTGTTTCTGAAGTATGGATTAAAGTTTAGTTATCATCTACTTACATGTTAAATTTCCCTTGCCTCATCATAGTAGCTGCAGTAACAAAATCACTAATAAGCTAAACATTAGAGAAAATGTTTCAGTTAAGTTCAGGAAGGGAGGTAAGTGGGGAATTAATATCTTAGTTGATATGGGTTTCACAACTGCCTATTTTTTGATTATTGCCAAAAAGTCCAAGGTATAGTGCCCAGTTATAGCCAAATTGCCTTCAAGACCACTTTTGGAACTTTAGAAGTTTTAATAAGTACTTTACTCTTCCAGTTTTAAACTGCTTGCTTCAGAAATTTTTAGAGAATAACTAATAGAAATGGGTTTTCAAAGAAAAGTAGGTTTATTTCTCTAAGTCTAAAACTGCTCTGCATATATTTCTTAGCCCGTGGGGCCCATGGAGATGTATGCCATGCTGTACAAGACTCCTAGATTATATAACCCTGTTTCTGAGCACACTCACCACACCATAAATACTCTGCAATAGATGTGTGACAAATATTATTATTATCTCCATTAAGTTATTCAGTTGGAGGTTATACTTTCATTGCTATGCAAATATGTTTAAACAATGACCTATTTGCAAATATGTATGTCTTAGCCACAAGAGTAGATGATACCAATACCAATATTACATTTCCTCTGACTTCAGCCAAGCATAAATGCAACAAATGGGTTTATTGCTCCACTGTGTTCAGATCAAATAAGAGATTTAAATCTGAATAGCTCTAAATAGCTCTCTACACTCAGGTAGCACTCTCTTGACCATCTCCCAATATGCACGTTTCCTAATATAGAACACTGTTCCTGAGGGCAAATTCATTTCCTCAATTTTCTAGAAGCTACAGAAAAGCTCAGTATAGGCACAGGCTCAGACCTTCCCTTAGAAATGGTAAACACCACAAACAATGAAAATCATCCATTTCCTTGAAAAATTAAAATACAATTTGGCATGCATACTTTCTCTGGGCACAACCTTTCCTTAGTAACACACCTGGTGGTTGACTAGTTATTTATTTGAATCATTTAGGAGCTATCTGAAGACACATGAGCTTAAATCACATCTTTAAACAAAGCAAAATAGATTTAGACTTCCACAAACATCTGTTAATTTTTCATACACACTGAATCCATTAAGATAATTCACCTTATGGAGTAACTCACAACAAGGAGCTCCTTCCACAACACTGAAGAAAGGAACATTCAGTTATGCAAATGATTTCCATTTAAACTCTGCTCAGTGAACAACAGAAAGGGTAAGTGATTCAAACTGTATGCTAATCACCTTCACATCTACAGAGCTCTAGGAAAGCCAAGACCAGCAAGGTCAAAATTTCAGCAAGATTCTAGAATTACAATATCCTGAGGGTGGAAGACTTGTCAGATCATCCACACGATGGAGAACCAATCTGGGCTACTAGGGGTTTCCTCTACTTGAATCTACTTCATGGGTGACTTTTTCCTCTGCTGACATATTAGAATGATTTGGGATAATGAAATAATACCTGGTGATCTTCCTCTGAACTATTCAACTTGGACCAAATTAAAAAGTGGTTGTAACTACCTTGCAACTGTGGCTAAAGCCACCATGGGTCCTTGGTAACTGAGGGGGAGATAGGGCTGCCACTACTTGGCAGCAGCCCCAAGAAACTCTTAGTAGGGAGAAATCCCTCCTAACTTCTCATGAGATTTGAGAGTCCATTGAGCATGACCAAGAAGAGTCTGCAGCTGAAAACTTTGGCCCAGGGGTCACACCGTATTTAGGACACCTGCAAGGGTCTGGTGTGCTTAGAGTAGCAAATTCTGGCACAGAGGTGTCCTTCAGATATCTCAAAGACTGGTTTCAATGCATTTACCCCCCAAAAAAGTGGGGGGGGGTGATTTCTATCATTCCTTCGCATTCCTATGGGCTTTCTATTTAGCATAGCTTTTAAGTATTGAGAATTTACTTCTGGGCTAGACACTGTACTAAACAGTATGTAATTTCACCTAATCCTCAGGACAATATTATAAGATAGGAAATGTTATATTCATTCCACATTTGAAGAATCTTTGGGTCAGGGAGTTTAAATTATTTACACCAAAAGCAAGGACAGAGCTAGGATCTGAACCCTGGTCTGAATGACTTCCAAAGGCCATGCTGATAACAATATGCTCCTCTATGCTCTGCATAGCGTGAGTTATGATCACCCTGACCTCCAAGGCCACAGGGTTCTTTCCTCCACCCCTAGGTGTGATTTGAAGTGTCAGCCTAGAGTTCAAAACTCACTTGCCTAGATCTTTCCTCAAAAGATTCTAATTCCATGGGTCTGGGAGCCACGCAGGTACAGTTTTTAGAACTTCCCCAATTGATTCTGATGCACACTTTCCATCAAGAACCACTGATCACATGACTTAGTGATTCTATAACATGAGAATCCATATATGCATTCTCAGACATTCTTGGTGATAGACAATTTTTTTAAATTATTCTCAAAGTTAATTCTGGATCTGGATAACCAAGCCCTGCCAGCACACTTTATTCCTCTCTGTTTGTTTCAGTTTTGCACTTGTAATCCCTCATTTATTCACTCAACATGTAAGTTCCTAATATGTATCATTCAGGGCACACTGGTAAATAAGATGATAAGCACAGTTCCTCATTTACAAAATAGTGTTAAAAATAGTGACAACCTCACTGGGTTGCTGTGAAATCCAATGCAATAATATATAAAGTGCTTTGAAAAGGGTCTAGCATATAGTAAGCACTCGGTGAATGTTACATATGGACGTTGTCACTGCTCTTTTTTATTTTTTCAAGTAAACAAATTTTAATTTCATATAGTGCTAAGTGCTATGAACAAAACTAAAGCACAGTAAAGTGATAAATAGAAGCAGGTGATGGGTGTAAGATGAAGGTGTTAATTGGTGGTCTGGGAGATGTTCTTCATTTCAGTGATATTTAATAAGTGGCCTAAGGGAAGTGATGGAGCCAGCCACATGGCCATGTAGAGAAGAACATTCTAGGTCAAGGAAAGGGCCAGTGCAAACCTTCTTAGATAGAAATTAACTAATTTGTTCATATTCTTGCACTCATTTAGCTACAGGTGGTCATGTAAGAGACAGAATATAGCTGTCAGTGGAATGTTTCTCAAAAGGCTGAAGATCTTGTTATGGGATGAATTATACCCCACCTCTATTCATAGGTTGAAGTCCTAATCCCCAGGACCTCAGAATGTGACTGTGTTTGAAGACAGGGTCTTTACAGAGATAATTAAGTTAAAATGAGATCATTAGGATGGGTCCTCCTGCAATATGACTGGACATTTGGACACAGACATGTACAGAGGGAAGACAATATGAAGACACAGGGAGGAAATAGCCATCTATAAGCCAAAGAGAGTGGCCCACAACAGAGCTTCCCCCATGGACCTCAGAAGAAACCAACCCTGCCAACACTTTGTTCTCAGACTTTCAGCCTTCACAATTGTAAGAAAACTAATTTGTGCTGTTTAAAACACCCAGTTTGTGGTACTTTGTGAGGGTGGTCCTAGCAAACTAGGACCTCATTCTCAAGAATAAAAAGGAATTTTTCCCTTCAGATGGATCTATTTATTGTTCAAATTTAAAAGTTCATTCTGAAAAGATTTTGATCTATTCAAAAGGATAATAAGTGTTAATTCAGATTAGGTCTCCCAGGACTTTTGCCAAGTGGGTTGGTCAAATAGGAAGCAGTCCAAAGGCAAACTAGTTCTCTAGGAGGGTATCTGGACTAGTTGTAGCTCAGCTCACATCTTCCACATCATCCTGACCAACACAGGATTGGTGGCTTTTCTCATGAATGGATTTAATGGCAGGAATTAAGAATCTGGGGAAAAGTACAGAACAGTCATCTGGTAAACTACCAAGCACTTTAGTTCTCTTTACCAACATGGGGTCCCAAGTCTTCTGGTTGGGGGCAACATGCTTAAAGTCAGACCATGTCTGAGTCTAGCCTCCAGATTCTGTGCTCAGTAGGAATTACCCAGGAATTATATCCAAGAATAAGAGGTAACAGGGTTGTAAAGAAGAGGAGCTTGATGACTAGACTGTTCTTTTACCCTTAGAAGTTCCTGGCCAGCCAGAGAGAGCTGGGACTGAGAAAACTGAGCCATGTTGTGTTCATCAGGCTTGGAGGGACAAAAGTAGGAATGGGAAAAGGAGTAAGAGATGACAATGGTTGGGAGGTAGGGATCAGCAGAGGGAAGCGAGGACCAAAGCCAGACCTAAAGCCTCCATCACAGAAGGTCTGCATGGGTATCCCTTTAAAGGATGAGAAAGCGTACTCTATTGCATGGAAGATGAGTGCTTAAAGGGGGTGAACTACCCCTGAAAATAGACACATTGGAGGGCAAAGACTTGACTGCAATTGAATGAAATTGGTGCTTTCAATAGGAAGGAAAAAAAACAAACATTTTCACTGAGAATAAGATGTGCCAACAGGCAATGTTGCCATGACATTTCAAAGTGCTGGTTGCACCAGAATCTTGGCTGTAAATTGAAGTGGAGCCATAATCAGGTGGCATTCAAACTCAGGCATGTTATAATTAAGTAATTTTTTTGAACCAATGGTTTTATTAAGTTTCTCTCCACAAAAGCCAGCACTTCTCTTTAATTTCTACCGCATTCATGATATTTAGTTCCTGCCTGAGATTTCCTAATAGAAAGGCTAAGTATCCAGCTTCCTTTACTTGTTTATAAATGATAACACAATGATTTAAGCTATTGGAAGTGTATCACTTACTAAAATACAGTCAAACTTCTTTAAGTGAATTGGTTGCACATAAGGAAAAATTATAATTTCAGCACCACATACATGCTATGAAGACAACATAATTAGTTAAAGGGATGGAAAATAACTCAGGGATTATTACTTGCTTCTCTGAGACAAGGACATTTGAGCAAAGACTAGAATGGTGAGAAGAAAGCAGCCATGATAAGATCCAGAAGGAGCTGGACATGCAAAGGTCCTAAGGTAGGAATGAACCTGACATAATTGAGTGACGATAACAAGAGCAGTAATATTAAAATGTAGTGTGTGAGGGGGGCAAATAGGGGAGATGAGATTGGAGAGTCAGGCAGGGCAAAGATTATGTAAGACCCCATGGTGTAAAGTAAGGAATCTGGAGTTTATTCTAGTTGCAATCAGAGACTCTTAAAGACCTTTAGCAGGAGAGTGATATTATCTGATTTATTTTTCCCAAAGATCCAGGAGCTTCTCTGAGGAGGAATGCAAAGGAAAAAATAAGATCATCTAGGAGGCAATTTCAAACCAAATGATGAAGGTGGCTTATTTACAGTTTGGTTAGTGGTGATGGTGAAGTAAATTGTTGATTGATAGATTGATTGATTGGATTGATTAAGGGGTGTGAGGAAAAGAAATATTATAGAAGAGTCAAAGAGGGATCCTAGGTGTAGGGTCTGAGGACAGTGATGCCATTTATAGAGATGGCAAATCTTGGGGAAGAATAAATATGATAGGAGGGATTATCAATATTTCTGCTTTGTTCGTGTTAAGTTTGGGATACCAGATAGGTTTCCTCATAGAGACATTGAGTAGCAGCTAAATATATGAACCTTGGGCTCAGGTTAGAGTATTGAAATAAATCTATAGGTTTGGGTTCCACTATCATAAATATGGCACACTTTAGAGGCATAATGTAGATAAGATCAGGTAGGGTGTGATTTAGGGAGCTGAGAGAAGAAGCTCTGAGTCACTCCTACATTTGGAGATCTGGTGAAGGGATGAAGCCAGCGAGGAAGGTGGAGAAGAAATGACCAATATAGTAGGAAGAAAACCAAAGAAAAGGGCATGGTAAACCATTACAAATGATGTTAGGAATTCAAATTAAATAAGAACAAAGAATTGACCATTGGGTTTGGAATTAATGGGAGTGGAAGGAGGTGGAGAATTGAATTGAACTGCTCATTTTCAACCATAGTTACTGGTGGAAGGAGTACTGGGGTGGGGGAGAATTTCTCTCTCCTGGTTTCTGCTGGCATTCAAAGGGGCTCCTTCCACCTCAACACAAGCCCTCTAAATTCCTTGAAGGGAGAGAGGTTTATGGAGGGGCGTTGATGGCAAGGTATAGAAGTAGCATAGTATATGTCACTTTTCACCCACATTTTCTTGGCCAGAACTCAGTCATATGGCTCCACTAATATAGTGGGAGAATGAGCAATATGATCTTCCAGTGTAGTCAGCAGGAAAATGAACTGGGTTTGATAGATACCTACCATTTTCACACACATAGAACATGCTCACCCCTTCCCCAGGGAGGCAACCCAGAGATCTGATCTACACTGAAACTACTTCCAAGTTCAGGATTTCTAGGTGACCTTTCCATTTCTGGATGGGGCTTTCATTTTACAATAGTCTATAAGCTAAAAAGACAAGTTACCTTCCTCTACTTCCACAGGTAGACACTTCCAGTCAGAAGAAGGAAAATTGGGAGATGCTTAGTAGCCACTAGTCTTTAGCAATTCTGAAATACCACTGGACTGACTTTGTGAAGGTCTGCCATGAAAGAAGGGAGAGCTCCTTGAATAGACCCCAATTCTGTTCTCTGAAGTGGAAACTCATTTGCCCTTTGTTCTTCATAATTCTGGATTTCACTTGAGGATATTCTTTCCAATTTTTTAACCCATGTTGGCCACATCTAATGTGGGTGTTGAAGAGTGTGCTCTTGTCGAGAACTGCACTGTTCACGTGGCCCACGTCCTGCATGAGGGCTGTTGTAAGATTCCCTAAACAGTTAGGTTTTCTTTTAGGCAAGGCTCAAGAACCCTTTGGCAGCAAACTCCCTCAAATAATCATTATGCTTCTGAGTTCCTTGCTTCTAGTAAGATCCATGAGCTGTTAACTATATTCAAGGTTATTTTGTAGATTTAGATCACAGATTTCTCTATTTCTTTAGTTCCTCACCCCAGGCCTGCCTCTCACTCTACCTTGAGGCTGTAAAGCTTGAGTAGACAGGCCGTTTATCTGACTCAAAGCTGATCTCTGCCTTAGAGCTGAGTCACTCCATTAAACCAAGAAGTCTCACTGCGTCTTCGTCTCTCAAAGCCTTTTAAAATCTCAACTCTTCCTTTGAGTCTACAGGCAGTTGATTTTTCCAATTCGGATTCGGTAGGACCCTGACTTTGTAGACCTTATTCCCTTTCATTTTTGTAGGCAACAGCCCAGTTCTTTCCTGAGCTCATCTCTTTTTGGCACCACATTTTATTGATTGTAAGATGCCCATTCAGTTCTCATGTTAATCTATTTGAGGCTGGTTACATTTCATGACTGATGCAATAAGTCATTACTGGAGAGCTTAATTGAGCTTATTTTTCCCTTTCTGAGTAGCACAAAAAATAAAGGTGTGTCTTACAATCTATAACAAAACATAGTCTATGAACTATAGAAATAACTTGCAAAATGTAGTTAATGACAACCAACATAAATAAACCTAGTAACATTACCTTTCAATCCCTTCTTTAAGAACTGTATGCTCAGCATATAGGTAGCTCTCTAAGTGACCAGAGATACCAGTTTTACCAGTTTTACCATCACATATGTGGCTCTCCCACCATCTGGATTTTTATTCTTGTTTTCTCAACACTTGCCACTCAACTCAAAAAGCAAATATCCTGGTATCACTCCCTGGGCGGGCACAGTATTTTTCCCTGCCATCTCTGCGAAGAAGCTATACACATGCTTGCACACTTTGTTCTGACCTTTTGCTCCTCCCTTCCCATGAGGACAGCATGTCTCAAGTAAATCTGACCCTTCAGTCTAAGTCCCAAGATAAGACATACAGGGCAGAGCTGAGCACATGAGAAATACCATGAAATCCAAAAGATACTAAGTTTAGGTGATTTTTAGAGATGATTTCTATTAACCATTCAAGGAACAAACAATCTTAGTTTTATACAAACTGCATCACAGAATATTAAAAAAAGAAAGCTACAAACTCATTTTATGAGGTTAATGTAACATTGATATCAAAACTAGAGAACAGCACAAGAAAAAAACATTTAAGCCAATCTCACTTAAAAATATAGAGGCAAAATTTTAAACATATACAAGTACAATAAATTTAGTAGTCTGTTAAAAGTATAATAACTAAAATGGGTCAATCCCAGGAAAGCAAAGATAATTCTACATTAGAAAATCTATTACTATAATACTAGAATAACATATTAAGGGAAAAAACATATAATTATCTCAATCAATGAAGAATCACTAAATCCTACTTCTGAAACTAATATTACCCTATATGTTAACTAGAATTTAAATAAAAGCTTGAAAAAAAGGAAAAATCACCTGACAAAAACAATTTCATGAAGAAAACCTCTAAACAAAGAAATAAGGAAAATATTTTTCTTAATAAAAATTATATATGAAAAGAACCACACTAAGTCTCTTTCCTTACAACCAAACATTAAAGGAATTTCTTAGAACAAAAGTGCAAAACAAGTATACAACTAAGATCATTTACATTCAGCTATGTACCAAGCCCTAGCCAAGATAAAAAAAATAGGATATAAGAGTTGAGAATAGAAATTATGTCCCGATTTGCAAACAATATAATTATAAGAATTCCTAGATGATCTGCCAACAAATTATCAAAACAACTAAGGTAATTCAGCAAAGTTTCTAGATGAACTTCAGCAAGAAAAATGAGCAGCCTTCCTTACATGGTTAATAATCAATTAGAAAATGTGATAGAAAAATGCATGAAATATTTTGAAATATTTGAAATATATGAAATAATATCAACAAAAAATTTAAGGTATGAGGAATAAATTTAACAAAAGATTTTCAAGACCTTGATGAAGAGAATTATAAACCATTACTGAAGGGGGAACAATTCAAAGAAGCAGCTGCCCCAAATAAGTGAAGACATATACTGTGTCCATGAATAGGAAGAATCGATATCTTAAAATGTCAATTTGCCCCCAAATCATTTATTGAATACAAAGCCATTTCAATCAACATTTCACAGGGTTTTGATTTGTTGCTTTGTAGCATTATGCTTTTGTGGAATATGGCCAGCCAAGTGTAAATCTCATGTGGAAGATAAAAGATATTGGAAGAAGATAAGAGAGTTGCTCTATCTGATATCAGGAATCATTACTAAGTTATAGTAACTGACAGTCTGCTATCTGCACAGGAATAGATGGAGAGCCCACCAGACAGGAATAAAAAGCACAGAAACAAACCCTTGTCTATATGACAACCAGACAGGGTATTAGTTTTCTATCACTGCTATAACAAATCACCACAAACTTGATGGCTTAAACGACACACATGTATTTATGTACAACTCAATAGTTCAGAAATCCAACATGGGTCTCATTGGACCAATAGAAATGCATCAGCAGGACTATGTTTCCGGCATCTCTAATCAGCTTCTTTGTCTTTTCCCACTTCTCGAAGCCGCCTACATTCCTTGACTTGTTGCCCCCATCTTCATCTTCAAAGCCAGCAACGTTGCATCTCTCACCATTCTTGGAGTCATAGCTCCTTCTGCCTTCCTCTTCCACTTTTGAGGATGCTGGTGATTACATTGGGTAATCTAGGATAATCGCCATATCTTAAAGGCAGCTGATTAGCAACCTTAATTCCATCTGCAACACCAATTCCCTTTGGCCATGTTACCTCACATATTTTCATGTCCTGATGATTAGGATGTGGACCTCTTTGGAGGGCTGTTATTCTACCTACCACAGACAGCATTAAAAAAATCAGTGGGCACCAGATGCACCCAGGTTTGGTGAAGCCTGAAGCTTACTTAGAACAGGTGCTCTGTTTAAGAAAAAGAATACAAAAATATTTTTGAAAGATATATAGAAATAATATGACTATGTGACTGCAGTGCTAAAACTCTTGCTGGGGTCTTAGAAGGGTCTGGTAACAGTGAAGATACCTAAAGCTTATGTTGCATTTGCTTTGTAGTAATTCTGCCACTGAGCAAAAGCTGACTATTTAATATAAGTAAGCTGGAATCCTTTGTTAGATATGTGGACAAAGATAAAAATAAATGCCTTACATTACCTCTACCAAAAAAAAAAAAAAATTCCAGTAGAATAAAAAGTTAAATACAAAAACAAAACTTCAAAACATTTAGATGAAAACATAGACAAATATTTTTATAACTTTGGTCTAGAGAGGGATTTCTAAAGAAAAAATGGGGATTTTAACTACATGAAAATTTAAATCTGGTATCAAAACTTGAAACTCTCTGGTTTCCCTTTGACTCCCACTCAGCTGTGTCTGCATTCAGTCCTTGTTTCCCCCACCCCTAGTCTGACTTCTCTGTTGCTGCAGGAGTGGGAGGATTATGTGGCATGCTGTCCTGCGAGAAGTAATAACTGCAGGGTTGGCTGTACAATAAAGACAGATGGCCCCTTGCATAGAGATGGACGGCATGTATTTCGGTGTAACACTGTCCAACATCCTCTCGGATGGAAGGAGCTCAAAATCTAACTGTATAATCACTGACTGCTGGACCGTGTCCGTTCCATGCAGCATGCTCTCCACAGAAGAATTGCCTTGGCTGGTCTTGTGATAATCTTCCTATGATATTTTTCCTTAGGGAAGAAAGGGGTTTGGATGAGTATTGGAAAGCAGGGATATTCAGAATTAGAGGGAAAAATCAGTGTGGGAGAAAAGATGTCCATCGCCATCGATCTTTTCCATCGGGCTGCTCTACACTAAGAATTTTCTATAACGACTTTCTGTTCAAATTTAAGCTCCTGTTTATAAACAGAAATCAAGTTAAAATATAAAAATTAGTATCCAAAGATTCACACATTTGAAATCTTGTAAGAAATGCTGGAGCCAGATTTCAAGCCTGTGGAGGCACCTGAGTGCTAATGTTTAACCAAGTCCTGCTTCCTGGTCTTCGGCTCCTCTTCTGCTCCGGGGACAAAATCTTTAACACCTGCAGTCACCTTTTCAGCCATGCCTGTGCTGTTCTAAATCCTGAGACGGCACAGAGGAAAAGCACTGAAGAATGGTCCCCAGTGTTCCTTTGGCTGCCATTGCTTCCGAGTGCCAAAGGGAGCCAGGGAGCCCGAAGGCTGTCACTCTCTTGAAAAGAAATAGCATGTCTGGTGCCTCCAATATCTCCTGCTTTCAGCCAATTCCTTTGGCGGACAGCACGAGTGCTGCTGTCACTTGAATTTCTCTGCTGGAAGCAAGGAAAGGGCCAACTAGGTTTCCTTGAAACCGTGTCCTTGCACAAACACTGCCCCGTCTCCGTGCTTCCGCCATTGGATCTGATAGCTGCTCAAGCCACAACGGCCAGCCCCAGTTTGGTTGGGTTGTTTTGTCATTCCTTTAGCTCTCACCACCTGGGGAGGAAGTAGGAGTTAAGGAGGAAAGGACATGCATCTGGTGTATTCTGCTACTTTTTCTTTTCTCCAGGGTTTTCCCACTCTCTCTTTCTTGGTTCAGGAAACCAGTGCTAAAACCAGCGGGAAGTGCGTCAATATCTCCGCAGGAGCACTTCCTGCCATGTTCTTCTCATGCCAATTATTATGTGCTGAGAACAGTTATCTCATTTCCCCCCTCGTTTTCCCTTTCTTTCTTTCTTTTTTAAAGATTTATTTATTCATTTGAGAGAGGTAGGAAGGGGCAGAGAGAGAGAGAGAATCCCCAACCAGACTCCCTGCTGAGTGCAGAGCCAGACGCCAGGGCTCCATCCCAGGACCCTGAGATCATGACCTGAGCCAAAGGCAGAGGCTTAACAAACTGAGCGACCCAAGTGCTCCTTGTTTTCCCTTTCTTATAGCGTATAAACCCCACAGCATCACTTCATCCATCCAACAAATACATCTTAAGCAACCTGCCAAGGCTTTGCACTAGCTACAAGAGATACAAAGGCAGATAGAATGTGGTCTCCTGCCCAGTGGGAGCCTCTGATTCATGAACAAGACAGTGCAGAAACACTAAGGGTAGAATGCTAGGTAGGCTGTGTGTGGGAGCACAGAGGTGGGGCACCCAGCCCAGCCTGGAGGGATCAGAAAGAACTTCCTAGAGAAGATGACATCTCAGCTAGGTCTTATGTGAGTCAGAGACACCCAGCTAAGAGGGGAAGAGGGACAGGAACAGACCAGGCAGAGGGAATGATATGCACTAGGGCAGGGCTTCTCAGTCTCGGAACTACCAGCATGTAGGGCCAGATAATTCTCTCCTGCAGGGGAGGAGGGCTGTCCTGTGCATTGCCCAGTGTTTAACAGCATCCCCGCCCTCTGTTCCTTAGATGACAAAAGCATCCCCTTCCTCAGTTGTGGCCATCTTAAATATCTCTGGACATTGTCAGATTTTACCCCTAGGGGACAAAACTGCCCCTCTTTGAGAACCACTGTGCTAAGCACAGAAGACTAGAAGCAGGTTGGCATAGCTACGGTGTAAATCATGAGACAGAGAGCAACTAGTGTTGGAGGTAGAGAAGTAAGCAAAACCCAGATCTCCCAAGGCTTTTCAACTTTAGGAAAAGTTTCCTCTTTTATGGAAATAGTGATAATTTCTCCAGAGGAAGGTGATGAGGGCTAAGTCAGATCACCTATGTAAAGAATGTAGCACAGAGCTTGCGACACATAAAAAGAGATTTGTCCCCTCTCTTCTGCTCAGTCCCACTGTCTGGTATGGGAGTTAGGGGGATGCAAGGGAGGGCAGTCCAAGGGCAGAATGAGTGGTAGGCAGGCCCCCTAAGGCAGGAACAGGAAGCCAGAGGCAGAGCTGATGAATGCAGAGCTGGACCTGCTCCCACCTGGCAAACGGAAGCTTGAAATCCTCTGTGACTTTGCCTTTACCCACTTCTGAGCTTATCTTTCCAGAACACCTGGCTCTCATGTGTCAGACACACTTCTTTGTCTAATGTTAATCTCAACCCAGCAAACAGCTACCCTGTTCCTTATATAGACATACCAGGTCACGGACAAGGTGGGCGGGGCGGGTAGACACCATAATAAATAGAAAATCTGGCCTTCGGGACCTCCGTGTAAAGGGTGAGGAAAATAGCACCCCTGCTCCTCCGTCTCTCTAAGCCAACAAGTTCAAGTCCTAGCCCAGGCATCAGTGCCTCTCAGAAGCTGGTGCTGGTGGCCTCCCAGTACCCATCGGGGCTCGAGCTTCACTTCTCCAAGCGACCCATCGCATCTATACCTCCCCTCTATCGCAGCCATCGGCATGCTGCATTATAACGGATTTGTTGGTTGGCTTGTTCACTAACCAATGACTTAAGCAACTTGAAGGCAAGCATCCTCTATGGAATTAACGTGATTGACTGAATTAACGTGCCTAGACACACAGCCCCAGGACAGCATTTCAACCGCCTGAATGTGAGCAAGCCGAGACACTTGCCTCTCCCCACGCCAATGTTGGCGTGTGAATTACACCATAGCTAGAACGCACCTTGTTTTCAGTTCTGTGTCTCAGATTTTCTGCCCTCCCATCTTCGTTTCCTAGGGCTGCCGTTAGCACGCCATAAAATTAAAACAACCCTGGTGACTTAAATCAACAGAAATGGATCCTCTCACAACTCCAGAGGCCAGAAGTCTGAAATCAGTATCACAGGCCCCAAATCAAAGTGTTGGCAGGGCCATGATCCATTCAGAGGCTCTAGAGGAGATTCTTCCAGATTCTGATGGTTGTGGGCATTTCTGGGCATTTTGTGGCGGCCTGACCTCAATCTCCACCTCCGTGGTCACACTGCTTCTTCCTCTTCTGTGTCTGTCCTCTGTGTGTCTATTCTAAGGACACTTGTCATTAGACTTAAGACCTGGATAATCTAGGATAATCCCTTGATCTCAAAATCCTTAATTACATCTGCAAAGACCTTTTCCAAAAAGGGACACATTTGTGTACTCTGGGGATTAGTCACAGACATGTCTTTTTGGAGGCCACCAGTCAAGCCACCATCCCATCTTTCAACCAAGATGCATTGTTTAGAAACCCAACTGGGTATGGTTCCTTCCTCCAAGATTTTAGCCTGTTGGAATCCAGCTGTATTATAGTTAGAATTAAACAGAGAATGTGGGTTCTTCTGAGCTCTACCTAGTTATAGTAGGTAACATGTGTTGTTTAGAAGTATTTTTCTTTCCTCCGGCATGTTGCAACAGAAAGGCCTCTGTGTTCAGCGTTGAGCATGGGAAGATAGAGTCCCAGGTTTGCACCTTGAAAACAAGTTAGCTGCAGTTTCCTTATTTGTCATCGAGGGCCTTGGACAAGTTCATGGGTTTCTTTACCTCATTACCCATATCTTCTTTCATTTACTCTTCATAAAAAGCCTTCAAGGTGGAAACTATTGCAATATTGATTCTTAGAAATCAGGAAATTGCAGTTTAATATGATTAAGCAATTTGCCCATTATCACAACGTGGGTCAGTCTAAGGACTGGTCTGACTTCAAAATTTCTCCTTCCCCCTAAACCATGTTACGCATCTCTTCCACCATATCTGGGACAGGAAGCTCTCCATTTTATCCTAAATAACTCAAATACAGGATTTCATCAGCGATCCAGATTCAAAATACCACACACACACATTCTCTATTCACAAAAGATTCTCTAAATAATTGAAAATCAGTTTTCATCTGCTTGACACGAAGTGCTGACAGGGCCCTGAACCAGGGCCTATCTCAGCATTCTTCAGAGGCTTTGCTGGTATTTGATAACTGCTTGTAGTGAAACAAACTCACTGTCTAGCAGGCTAGGTTTGAGATAGAAGTTTCTACAAAGCAAAAATCTCTTCTCCTGGATTGGCAACCCAACCTCAACGAGGTAATGACCCTGTTATGACTATTTTCTTGTCAGTGCTGGCTTTTAGCCTGATTTTTTTGGCAGACAAATAGCCAACTTAGTTGAAGGCCAAACCTGTAGCAGGAAAAGAAAGAGAGGGCAATAAAAACTATAGACTGAAAAGGAAGCCGTCCTCATCCGGTAAACAGGCTTTTCCTCCAAGGAACATATATTTTGAAATATTTGGTCCTCCATATTGCATTTGCAAAGTAATAGTCCATCCTATGTTTTTGTTAATTGTAGGCCCAGGTAAATGCCAATCAGAGATTCTGATTAGAAGTGTATTAGCATTTTCATTCTGAGTGACTGTATTTAGATGAAAAGCTCCAACTCCTAGCAGCAAGACCTCATACTGTCCTAGGTCTTAACATCTGATGTTGAGGATGAGAAAATCAGAATACTGGGGAGTGGGAAGGGGTTGGTGAGGTGAGGAAGGGGTAAGAAGAGGACACCTTGCATTCCCTCTAGAGGCTGGAGTGGTGACCCCTCACCTCTGGGGCTCACAGACAGAAAACCACCGTATTGAGCAGAGCGGACGTCATCCTGGAGCAGGGCCCATACTAATGGCTCATGCTGACTGCAGGATTTATGAGCTCTCAGGAGGAAGCTTGTGACCACCTGAAGGCAAAGCTACTCTGTCACAAAGCTACACGTTACCCCTTCAGTTTTCTCAAGAGTCAGATGAGGCCAAGGTTATGGGACCAACCTACAGATAGATCATTTAGCTTTGACTTCACCCATGACCACAGGTTCACCCTTAGTGTCCCAGACCAGGCACCTGGGATCGCCCAGCTTCCTCTCCACAATGACCATAACTGCACCTAAACACACATGGCGCACTCCCTCCCTGCTTCAAGTCTTTGCTTAACTAGCACCTTCTCAATAGCACGTGTGCCAATCACTATTTTAAATGACCATCCCCCACCAAGGCACACCTGATGTTTCTTATTAGCCTTTTTCTGTCTTTTTTTTTTTAAAAAAAGATTTTATTTATTCATTTGAGAGAGAGAGACAGAGAGAGCACAAGCAGGGGGAGGGGCAGAGGGAGAAGGAGAAGCAGACTCCCCGCTGAGCAGGGAGCCCGATGCAGGAGATCATGACCTGAGCTGAAGGCAGACGCTTAACCATCTGAGCCACCCAGGCGCCCCAAGCCTTTTTCTTTATTTATAGTAATGGCCAGCTTCTAATAAGCCCTACAGTACTTCTATGTCCTATCTCTTTTCTATTTTCTATCTCCCCTGGTAGAATACAAGACCCATAAGATCCATGAGGACAGGGATCTTTGTTAGTTTCATTCATGATGGAATCCAAACACTTACCACAGTGTCTAGCACATTGTGAGCTCTCAGCAAAATCTCATTCTATCACTTTGGTTTTCCTGGCTTCTTATGCCGCCTCAGGAAATCTAACTCAGATGAACTCCATCAACTCTTCCAACTTAGATCAAGTAAGTAGGATATGTAGCCAAAATAGTATATCAAGATCTGAGTTGTGAGATGCTTGGCTTACCCCTGGCCTAACCAACTGATTCTCCTTGACCAAAGGACTTAAACATTCTCAAGCATAAAACTTGACTGTTGAATCCATCGCTTATTTTCTTTGATGTTATACAAGATATTTACTCATTCGTTCATACATTCAATGTTCACAGCATTGGTCTATGCTTATGTACTGACATTAATGCCAGGATAAAATAATTTAATATACAAAACCAAAATATACTGTGTACATTATCCCCAAGACCTGCAATATATTCAATGACATGTAATACATTTTCTTGCATAGTCAATAGAAACTGGGTAACTGTACATCTTGCTACCTGTGAATCATAGTGATAAACTATCAGGCAAAAGACAGATACACCAATCCAGATCAATAGGAAAGAGGGAAAAATCAGTGTGGGAGAAAAGATGTCATGCCACCACCGCCTTTCTAGTGAAGGATGAATTGCCTAAGGAATATTAATACATTTCCAAAGTGAAAAATCTTATATAAGGCCAGACCTAACTGAGACATACATAATTCCTTTTATAATTCAGATTTTCAAATACATAAATGGGACAAAAAATTTTGAGGGACGCTCTTCAACAGGCAGTGGCTTCAGTTCTTGTTGCTAGCATTCTGTTAGTGACAGTATCATCAACATGAGTCCAAAGAATGGAGCTCTGTTTTGATCTTTGGGGAAATCCAATTTTGATACCACAAAAATGAATTACTCTTTCCTTTTAACCATTACCGTTACCATTCGATCATGGTAAATGCTCTATCTTTGGTTTGATGTGATTAAATTATAATCCCTTGTTTTGTTATTACTCTCACCCTTCTCAAATTGGATTTTTCTAAAGGATGCATTCTTTGAGCAATGCTAGCCACGGAGATGTTGCTTGGTGCACAGTCTTACGAAAGCTGCTCCTTTCAGCACTCAGATGACACACGGTTGCGTGAACAAGATTGCAGAGGCAAATGAGAGTCTGCAGGCTTAGAGGGAAAGGCATTTAATTAGAGTTTGAGCTCCGAGCCTGAATTTCTTGGGGCACATCCAAGGTTTCTACCTCAGTGTGGGCATCTACAAAATAGGTAAAGCACGGCTCATCATTTATCTTCTCACAAGAAAATTATCACCCACATCTATTCCTACTCAGGAACTCTGGCTCTGGCAAGGCAAGTGAGATGGGACAACGACCTGTAAAACACGGTGTGAGAGCTGGTGATGAAATTGGCCAAATTAAACCATCATGATTATTAAATACAGAGAAAAGGCAATAGAAGAAGACAAGAATAGTACCGTGCACCGTTTATCGAGCGCGTGGCAGATGTCAGGACTTCTGCAGGTGGCTTTATGTCCCTCATGGTAAATCATCCCTGCCATCTTGGAAAGTAAGTGTTGTTATTCCCATCTTTTCACACATAGGAACCCATGGAGATTTATAGACATCAGATAGTTTGGCCAAGGGCCCACATAAAACAAGTAGCAGAGCCTGCAATTAAATTAACTCCAGCTTCACCTCTGATGCCTAGAAACAAGCTCTAGCTATGTAATTGTCATGGGATGCAGAAGAATTGAGGGGGAAGAGGTGGGCTTTCCTATACTTTACAGGTATCTCAACATCTCCAGTGATGGGGAGTGTGTGTGTCCATCTGTCTGTTTGTAAAACGCCGACTCACATGCTCCTTTCTTCTCCTTTGTTTATTTCCTAAATCACAGCAAATCTTTAGCCATCTTTGGGATGTTCCACAAAACAGCATGACTGAGTCCACTGGCCTTGCTGTGTCATTGCTGGTAGCCACTTATGTTGTAGATGTGACAGGGATTATCACTACCCTTCTGTGTCACTATTCCAGAGTCTCTGGTAGCCCTAACTCTCCAAAAGCAATGGAAACAGCCATGTTTGAGGCCCTTGTGTCCATATCTGATTTTTTAACTCTAGTGAGAATTTTCCACTGGAGAATGAACAATTTTACAGCTAAACCACCTGTCCACTCAACACACTGCACTCCTTGCTATCTCTAGGACGTGGTCCATGCTGTTGTCTCTACTTTAATGTCTTTCCCTTCTATGTCTGGTGCAATTGTATCAGTGCTGTTCATTCTTCGTGGCCCAGGTGGAATATCGCAGTTTCTAGAAAGCTTTCTCTGAAACTTCCAGACAAAATTGATCTTTATTCTGTGTTTCTACTCATACTTTACACTTTACTGTGGACATTTAGCATCTATTTGAATAGAATCAGTTGTGTTCATCTCCCCTATTGTACCTCATCCCTCTATTCCCTGCATCCCATGCTTGGAACATAACAGCCGTTCAAAACCCATTCACTGGGTTGTGTTGACAAATGAGCTCCTCTTTGCAAATTTTTAGAAATTGGAAAGATGGCATGTCGAGGATCATCCGGGATACACCAAAAATGTACTCCCTTGGGAAGTAAATGCTAAATTATATTTAACTTTCAACTTCTGTGTAAGGATTTTCTGGAGATAAAATTCATTCTGAAAAGACCGAAGAAAGAAACAGAAGACTGAGCTAGGTGGGGGCACGAGCAGAGGGAAAGCAGTGAGGCAAAGATGGACGCCCCATGGAAGCATGTTTGCTTAGGACCATAGTTCCTATTTGTAGCCTTGACTCCACTCCACAAGAAGAGATACCACTCTTAAAAAGAATCCTCTGATGCAAGAAGTATGATCCCTCTTTGATAACAAAGAACTGAGTCTCAGAAAATTGCTCAAAGGTCACATTGAAGATCATATAATTGGTTGGAGGCTGAGATGAAACTAGGACCTAGGTAGGGTTTTTTAGGGTTTGGCTTTGTTTTGTTTTGTTTTATTCCACGCTCTACTCTTTGCTTTACAGCATATACTATGTCGGTCAACAACTTTCAATTGGCACTTGTCCTCAGCTCACTCTTTCCCTTGGTTATCCCTTTTTGTCACTTTTTTCCAATTCCCTGTACTTTTCTCCCTAAAATCCCTGCACAGACTCTTTTAGATTGTCACTGTGAAGAAAGAGCCCTGTAAACAATGCCAGGTGCTCTGCCTCGCCTTAAATCATTAAACCCCAAGTCTGCAGCAGGAAAGTGACTATTGGCAGCAAATTGGTCTTTTCAGATACACCTGTTCATACAGAGAACTGTCACTCCTGGGAGAACCATCCTAAAATATTGACTGTTCTACTTTCAGAGTTCTCCAAGGTACTGCCATTTAATGCACTTGGGGAAAAATGGTTCTGTTTGCTAATAGTATTTCATGTCTTCTGCTCTATAGCTGCCCAAATTTCAAGTCAACAGAAGTATATTGAACATCTAATATAGGTCATGCCCTGTTCTGAAGACTGCAGATTCTCCGAGTTAAATGAAACATGGTCCCTGCCATCACCGCGGTCTTAAGAATAGTGAGTTGTAATACAATAACCAGGTAGAATACAGTAGGGTGAAGTTATGCATCACAAACTGAGCAGAATGGTCCCACAACCAATTTATGGCTTCCTTTGGCCCTTTCAAAGCCACCAACCTGTCCAGGCACCCATCTGCCTTTTCCTAGGCAACATTCATTCCTTCTATTGTCCACAACAGTTCATACCTTCACCACCCCTCACCACTGTCCTACCTAACACCTTGATCTTTACTCTTAGCCAAAACTTTGTCACCTCTTAGAGAAAGTTTAAGAAGTCCCTTCATTTTCTGAGCACTGTTGCCCCATCTACTGTAGCAGCACGGGCTTATCTGCACCCGCTTCCCTCTTTGTGCCTTGTTCTCCCATCTCCGTGGAAGTGATGTTTCTACTCCCACTGGCGCCCCATATCCTCTTGCTTCTCCAAGACCTCACAACACCACATAGCCTCTACCCATGCTGTCTGGCCAATATTTTCCACCATCCCTGTTTGGACAGATATACAAGTCTCTCTCATTTTCCTGGTGTCCAAATCCAAAACCTAGTAGTCATCCTTGACTCTTCTCCCTTCCTACGCATCTAATCAGTCACTGCATGTAGAGATTCAAACTCCTAAAGGCCTCTTTCATCCACCTGGGTCTGTACTCATGCCACTGCCTCAGTTTGAGCCAGAATCCTTTCTTACAATGGTCATTCCAGTAGCTTCCTGACTAGTTCTCTCTTGTTCTATTCTATGTTCTCTCCAATCTAATGGATGCCATGCTTCCAGAGAGCCTTCTAATATCTGCAACTAACCATGCTCCTACTCTGCTGAGTATCTTTTCATGGCTCCCTCTTGCCTGTGGAGTAAAATTAGACTCACTTACATAATGCACAACGCTTTCCTGGATCTGCCACCTACCTACCTGGCCAGTCATTCTACCTCTCCCACTGGCACTCCAGCCTTCTTAATTCCTCCCACGTCTTTATCCTCTTGTTCATGTTCCCCCTCTGCCTAAAACATATCGCCCCTTCCATAGTCTAGCCTTGACAAGTCCTTTTTCTTCACTGATCCTTCAGGAAGATTCCCCAGACTTCTGTTGGGTCCCTCCCATGTCCTCACACACACACACACACTGACGGTGTGGCCAGTAATGTCAAATGTTTAGAGAAACCAGAAAAGGAGAGTCATTTTACCTGTTAAAATATTGTTGGTTTTAGGGACTTTATCTAAGCTGATTTATCTAAACAGCCCATGTATTATTTGGGGCTCTGCTTCTTTGAAAAGCGAGTGCTAAATTATTACAACCTCACTCATTTTCCTTTTTTGATATGAAACTCCTGTTTTTATAGAACCTAATTTTCATGTCAGGATGAATTGCTTCAGAAATTCCAGTTGCAAAGCCTAGCAGATGCAGACGGCTCTGGAAAAAGAACAGTTAGAGGCAGTTAATCATGAGTGCCTGCTTTTCAGTAAGCAAAGCCAGATGCTACCGTTGTAGGTCAGTGACAGGTAAACTGCAAATAAAATAAATTATCACATAGGCCACATCGTATGTCAAAGCTTTTATTGAGGTTGAGGTTCTTCATTCTTTAGGAGAAAACATGTGCTTGTTTTCCATCAGGAGTGAATGAAGACACCCTTCTGCCATCTGGATCATAAAAAAGATCACCCAGTTATATACAATCAGTCCACTGGTAGCCCCCGTCCTGCGGACAGGTTCTGACTGTTACAGAGATGAGTCAACGATGGTGCCCTGTGCAGCCTGTGGCCTTGGGAATCCTTTTGCCTGGGTTTAAGCCCTGGCTTGGCCACTTAGTGGCTGCATGGCTTGAGTGTGTTCCTTGACCCCTCAGTGCTCCAGTCTGCTCCTCTACAAGAGAGGATTAATAAAGATAATAAAATTTACTCACGGAACTGCTGCAAAGATTAAACAACATACGAAAAATTCCCGACAGCCGTTCACCTCCAATAAGTGGCATTAACAGTTATCTTGGTGTCAAATGACAAAGTCTAACAGAGTCCATTTAGAGGGAAATGCTCCTCTTCCACGTATTTGCTCACATTTCACTCCCTCGCCTAAACTTTACCTTTAACCCTTGTTCTTTTGATAGTACAGTGCAGCTGTGTTTGGGACCATGGCTGAAAACAGGTTTGGACTGAGGCAGACAGTTTTACCATCAAGATCTTAATGCCGTAAGTCAAACAGAGAAAGACATGTATCATATGATCTCACTGATATGAGGAATTCTTAATCGCAGGAAACAAACTGAGGGTTGCTGGAGTGGGGGGTGGGGTGGGAGGGATGGGGTGACTGGGTGATAGACACTGGGGAGGGTATGTGTCTGGTAAGCGCTGTGGATTGTGCAAGACTGTTGAAGCTCAGATCTGTACCTCTGAAACAAATAATGCAATATATGTTAAGAAAAAAAAGAAGAAGAAGAAGAAGAAGAAGAAGGAGAGGAAGGTAGCGGGAGGGGAAGAATGAAGCGGGGGAAATCGGAGGGGTAGATGAACCATGAGAGACGATAGACTCTGAAAAACAAACTGAGGGTTCTAGAGGGGAGGGGGGTGGGAGGATGGGTTAGCCTGGTGGTGGGTATTGAGGAGGGCACATTCTGCATGGTGCACTGGGTGTTGTGCACAAACAATGAATCATGGAACACTTCATCTAAAACTAATGTTGTAATGTAAGGGGATTAACATAAGAATAAAAAAATTAAAAAAAAAATCTTAATTCCGATATTTCTGCAATGATTTCAATTTCAAGAGGGAAATCTCAAGTCCCTGACTCTATATTTCAAGAAAAGATCCCCTGCCCAAGATTAGTTTGCTCCCTCAGTCTTCCTCTTACAAGGTGGCTGGTCAAGAGCACACTGATGGGGATGCCTGGGTGGCTCAGTCGTTAAGCGTCGGCCTTCGGCTCAGGTCATGATCCCAGGGTCCTGGGATCAAGTCCCGCATCGGGCTCCCTGCTCAGCGGGAAGCCTGCTTCTCTGTCTGCCTGTCACTCCCCCCTGCTTGTGCTCTCTCTCTCTGACAAATAAATAAATAAAATCTTAAAAAAAAAAAAAAAAGAGCACACTGATGTTTCATGCCATCATACCGGGCACTTAGGTCACAGAGGAATCCCTCTACAAAAATTCATGTTGCCCAGCCTGCAACTAAAGAAAAATGCCCATGGTGATTAACATAACATAATAAAAAAAAAAAAGAAAGAAAGAAAAATGCCCAATACTTGCCAGATATAGAGGTCAGCAGAACTTACCCTGGTGCTTTCTTTAAAAACTTCATTGTGGCCCTCAGTATCTAAAGCAAAATTTTAAGTTCATCAAAACTGCAGAAGATATTCCAAAGTAATGGTTTTAAAAACTACTCTGGTATTTATTTTGATCTGATCACTTCAAAAAAGGAAGGAAGGGAGTGAGGGAGGGAGGGAAGGAAGGAAGGAAGGAAGGAAGGAAGGAAGGAAGGAAGGAAGGAAGGAGGGAAGGAAGGAAGGAGGGAAGGAAGGAAGGAAGGAAATGGAGAGAGAGAGGGTGGGAGGGAAAAAGGACAGAAGAAGGAGGAGGAGATTATTTCAACTTTTTGTTTTATAAAATCTCACTTTTGGGCGCCTGGGTGGCTCAGTCATTAAGCATCTACCTTCGGCTCAGGTCATGATCCCAGGGTCCTGGGATCAAGTCCCACGTCAGGAGTCTGCTTCTCCCTCTCCCTCTGCTGCTCCTTCTGCTTCTGCTCTCTCGCTTTCAAATAAATAAATAAAATCTTCAAAAAAATAAAATCTCACTTTTTCCTTATTTACATATCAATGCAAAAATCTATCACTAATTAAAATATATGGACAAGGGGCGCCTAGGTGGCGCACTTGGTTAAGCGACTGCCTTCGGCTCAGGCCATGACCCTGGAGTCCCGGGATCAAGTCCTGCATCGGGCTCCCTGCTTGGCGGGGAGTCTGCTTCTCCCTCTGACCCTCCCCCCTCTCGTGCTCTCTCTCTCTCTTTCTCATTCTCTCTCTCTCAAATAAATAAATAAAATCTTTAAAAAAAATAAATTATATGGACAGATGTAGTCTGAGCTATGGATGAAGAAACAGATATAGATATATACTGTATACACACACACACACACAAATATAGTATTTAAGATAGGACGAAATCAGAGGAAACATTTTCTAGTTTCTTTTTGCAAGGATCTGAATGGCTTTCAAGCATGTACAATCCATTGTGTTACACTGTGTTTTGTATCTCCTGCTCTTTCATTTTTCTCAAATTTGTTTCATGATATTTCCCTGAGAAAGAGTAGCCTATGAGTTCATGAATTAAAGGAAAATTGTCAAAAGGGTGAGCAATGTCTTGTGTAGGAACCAGGGACTGGGTTCAATGCCTCCCAATTGACGTTAATATAAGGGATCCTGCTGTTCTCCCCACTTCACAGATATAAATGAAGAGACAGTTAGGCAGAGGCACTTTCCCCTTCACAGAACTGCCTCACCTTCCTAGAGTCTTCAGTTCTATCCTGTAGGTCTATTTCTCTGTCTCTCACATGCAAGAGTGTATACACACACACACACACACACACACATTTGATTCTAGGCTTAGATTTCCTCATTCATCCAACAAATATATATTGAACACCTGCTCTGCTTCAGTCTCCATTCCAGACATGAGGGATACAAGAAGCCTACAGGAAGCTTGCACTTTGCATGGGTAACAGATATTAAAGAAATATATCAAACAAAAAATCATTGATTACAGTCATAATGAATGCTAGAGTAGAACGTAGAGTATGAAACGACAGCTCCTAACATGGGGATCTGACCCAAAATGGAAAACAAGCATACTAAAAATATCATTTTTATTAAGAACATATTGCACTGGTCCCTCTGTGGGAAGATCCACTCGCTTCTTGAGGGTGTGGACTAGCCTCCCCACCCCCACCGGCTTTCTCACTGAAGCAATTGTACCTTTTTGCTCCATGATACCTTGTCCCCATACCAGACCTAAGGTTACAGAAATCTCAAAGCTTCTCAGGGTTCAACAGGTGCCTGGATTCTGATTGTCGTGAGGCACCCTACTATGCTAGTTTTTTAACATATGTATGTTGTAGCTTCAATTTTTAACCTATGGATATGTGTCTTTAGATTTGACATTCTATGTCAGGCATCTTTCTTTCTGTTGATGACTCTGATTTGTTGAATACACACTATAAAAATTGACATAGGAGGGTTCTTCTGTATTCGTTTTCTCAATCACAAAATGTATATTGACACTGACCCTGTGCCAGGCATTGTGTTACCCACTGAATACACAGCTGGGAACAGAACAGGCATGACCCCAGACCTCACGGAGCTTACACATTAGGCTGATTCTTTGTTGCTATATGATTCCTCAAATACTTCCTAAAATGTTTAAAAAAGGTTTAGGACTGTCAAAGATGCAGATGCTGCCGAAAATATCTCTGGCCCTGCAGAATTTAAGTTCTTATGAGGGAGACAAGACCTAGCACACCAAACAATACATGAGATTATATTGTTGAAAAAGGAAATGGATATAGATTCAAGTGTCCAGGGGAGACTTCTCTGAAGAGATGAGGTTTGAAAAGTGCCTTGAAGAAAAAATAATCTTGGATAAGTGACAAGAAGAGAGGAGGTCATCCAGGGTAGAAATGACAGAGGACCATCTAAAAAGGTTGGCCAGAAGACAGCAAAGAGACAGGGTTATCTAGAATGCAAGCTGACAAAAAAAAAAAAAAAGGAAGGTGGGTGTTAAGTGCTCAGATAAGTTCTTGAGAATTGTTTTGACAGATAACATGAAGCCTTTCTTTCCCTGGTAAGTAAGGAGCTCTTGGATCCCCTTCTAGTCATGTTTATGCTGCAAAAATTATTTTTGAAAATGTATTTGGATTTTAAGGACAAAGAAATAAAAGGCAGGGAGACAGATGAGAACATTGTTGATTTGATTTAGGTGTGATTATACCTATACAAGCGTGTACCCAATGGGACTGGAAGAAATGAATCTAAGAGATAATATATAAATAAGCCTTTGCTACAGTCTGAATGGAAGGGCTAAGGGAATGATGGGCAGGAATATAGGCCAGGGAATGTGGGAGGTGAGGGAGTGAAAGACAGACATGAATGGATAGCAAAAGAATCTTGGTTAACTTGGGGTTTATTGAATTTTATTTGGTGGTGGAGCTTTTGCATGAAAAGGTCCTGTGTTTGTTTAAAACCATGGGCCTGGTGCCTGGGTCAGAAGTCTAGCCTAGAAATCAGGAGGTCATTGGAGCAGGAGGGATGTACAATTCTGAAAACAGATGAGCTCTATGGATGGAGGGATGTAGAGACAAACCCAAACTTTCAGAAGCCAAAAAAAAAGTTAGCAGTAACTATCTACTAGAAATAAGAAAACAGAATAATTAGCCTTCAGATGATAAGAATGTCTATGCCATTGACCTCAGACATTTATTATGCTTACAAATTTCTTGGGAAAATGTAAATGCTAATTTAGAAAAGAAAAAAGCCCTCTTCATTCAGTTGCCCTCATTCTAATTTTGTGGTTTCTAGAGAGGACAACACTATTGGCTTGGAAGAGGCCAGCTTCCATAACTACCAGACAAATGCTAAATGGGAAAATGGTAAACTCCCCATAAAGACAATGAGAAGATGGAAGCTGATTTATTTCCAGTAGCTTCATAAATCACAAGAAAACTTGAAAGATTTAATTAAGAACAGAAATGGCCCCCAGACAATTTAGTAAAGGTAGTTTTTTTCCCCCAGATTCTTGTCACTGTTAGCTCAAGTCCCCCTATGTTAAAAGCTTTAGTGACAGAAAACAAGCTTTTATTTCCAAGACTCTTGCAAACGATTTGTGATCTTGTCATTGAGTATGTTCCACATATACCAACGTATTTGCCGGTGAACTCTCATGACCTCTCTTCCCAATCACACAGAAGAAACCCACAAAGGTTTTTAAATTTTAAACCGCAATTTCACTTTTAAAAATACCAGAGAGTGAAGGTATAATTGGAAAGACAGAATCCATGCGATAACTTCTGAATGCAGACACCAGTTCCGATACTCAGAACTTTTAAAAAACCAAAACACGTTCCAAGTGTTAGTATTCAGTCTTAGTCTGGCTGCCTTGAGTGAAGCATATTTCAGTCCATACTATGTCCGCTTTCAGGAAGTTATTCCCAATTGGAATATTAACCATTGTATTGCTAGTTCCTCATCTTTTTATATATATATATACATATATTTTTTAAGATTTTATTTATTTATATGAGAGAGAGAGACAGCGAGAACAGGAACACAAGCAGGGGGAGTGGGAGAGGGAGAAGCAGGCTTCCTGCTGAGCAGGGAGCCTGATGTGGGACTCGATCCCAGGACCCTGGGATCATGACCTGAGCCGAAGGCAGACGCTTAACAACTGAGCCACCCAGGCGCCCGCTAGTTCCTCATCTTTAAGTGTCTCTCTCACTAGGCAATTTAGGAAGAAACAATACCTTACAGTTTTAAAGTCTCACTCCATCATCTTGGTCTGACAAGCTCTTACTTAGTTCCAAAGTCCTTTTCCTTCTGAAATTATTCATTCATTTGCTAAGAAGAAGGAGGAGGAGGAAGAGGAGAAAAAGAAGGGGTGCCTGGTTGGCTCAGTTGGTAGCATATCTGACTCTTGATCTTGAGTTTGAGCCCCAAGTTGGGCATAGAGATTACTTAAGAAAAAATAAAATCATTCATTCATCCATTCCACAACCATCTAACGATAAGTGCTGGGTGGATAGATACGAACAAGACAGAAGAGGTCCTTGATCTTACAAAGCTTACACCTGCGAGTGTGTATGTGTGCGTGCATGCATATGTGTGTGTGTGTGCGTGTGTGTGTGTGTGTGGAGGGCCAGGATGTGGGAGGATTGGGAGGAAAAGACAAACAAAAGAGAGGCCAGGACAATTTCAAATATTGGTAAGTGCTGTGAAGAAGGAAATAAGGAGTGAGTTGCTAGAGAGTGAGGAGGGGACTTCTGAGCTCAGGTCTGCAAGAAAACAAGGAGCCTTCCAAGGGGGTATCTGGGGAGAGTGAGTTCCATGCAGGACGTCTGAGGTGAGAGCAAGCTAGACACATATAGAAACAGAAGGAAGGTTAAGATACACACAACAGTGTTAGTATAACTTGCAGTCCCTACGATGGTGCACTGTTGTACCTTTCATAGTTATTACAGTGTGGAGCCCAGAGGAAAGGGGAAGGTGATGCAGAAGGTATGGGATCATGTTGGGTCTTATAGGTCTTAGGGACTGGGTTTCATTCTAAGCATAACAGGAAGCCCCTGAAGGGCTTCAGACAGTAGAACATGATTTGCTCTGTATTTTTTAAAACCCTACTTACTGCTGTGCAGAGAATGCAATGTAGGGTGGCAAGAACAGAAGCGGGGAGAGCAGCGCAACCAGTTGCTGAAGAGGACCCAGGGAAAGTGGACGGCAGCCTGAATTTGGGAGAAAACAGTGTGGTTGGAGGTGAACCGGCAGGTTTAAGATGCAATTTAGGGGAAGGGTTTGCCTGGACCAGCGGATGGACTGAAGGTGGGAGATCAAGGAAAGGGCCAATTCATGGGTGATGCCTATGTTTTTGGCTTCAGCAGCTGGGAACACTATGAGGAATGGAATCATTTGGGGGAGTTGGAGCAGGAAACCAGGAGATCACCCCCAAGTCTTTTCTTACTGGTCTTCTTACCTTAAACACAACTTGTTGCTGTGTGTGCCATGTTTTATTGTAAATTGTGTTTTAACAGATTTTGAGCCCCTGGAAACGGTCCTGTTTTATTCATATCCCAGATACTACCAAAGTGTCTGGCACATAGTAGGTGCTCAAAATGTGCTTATTCAAGAATCCATGAATTGGAAGTAAAATGCTTCAAGTCCAATTGCTTGTCTCTTTGGAAAAGCAGTGTTTGCATAATTGAATATTTCCTTTTACTTCGACTTATGAACTATTTTATTCACACTGAAAAGGCATACCATATAATAAAAAAGAGCTATGACTGTGATTTAGATGTGCCCTAATTAAAAGAAGCCCCTATTTATATGTAAAGCAGGTCATACTTTATGTAGAGAAGAAATCACATAAGTTGTTTATAAACAAGAAATCGTTGCAGTCCCTACAGGGCTTGGGTTAGTCCCTCTGGATTTAGTAGGGTTTCAGTATATATTTATTTAATAAATGGAATTGAAAGTAACAGAGTACTTTACCTAAAAGCCTTCATTGGTCTATAAAAATTATATATGAGCAGAGTCCTTCAGAATAAACTATTAAAATCTTGGGAGGGTTTAAATTTGCTATCCTGGAAAAGGGAGCCATTTATATTTAAAGGCCAGAGTAAGGAATCAAACTGGCACTTTTCATCCGAATTGACCCCTGGAGATTATACCCTCTGGGGCTGCACAGCATGCGAGCTCAGTATTGTGTTAGTTGCGTGTAACTTACTGTTTTTGTTGTAGCTGCTTCCCTATATTTCCTACTTACAGGAAAATGAAATGTTTAAACCACAGAATCCCAGGTGGTTCAGCTGACAGGTATAAGAAGCAATGCGATACAGAAATAAAACATCGTCAGTTTTTGATTAATGGGAGGAGAAGTTTTGATATAGCATGCAGGCTTGAGGTTTTTTCCTTCCCTAAGCCAGAGTGTTCTATAAAACCTCCACTTATACAACCACTATCAAAAAACATGGAGAAAAATCATTCTCTGGGTACAGTAAGGAATGCATTGGAAAAAGTCCTGGTCTTCCTTCAGCGTAGCTAGTACATAAGAAATTATAGAAACACAAGAGCTCAGATGGAGGAATGGGGCTGATGAGGACTCCGTAGTGTATAGCTAGAAACTGAAGCCACTGCAAGGCTTGAATTCTGCATTTTTTGTCTAGCAGGACCTGGCCAATCTGTCACGGGGTATTTGGGGGGGTTGTGGAGGGACACAGGAAAGGATGCCAAGAAAGAACAGCAAAAATAAATAAAAGTATTATTTAATGGATCTTTTAGTAAGCAATCTCTGCAGCTCACACATCACCACAGGTTTGTATTTGTTGGCCCTAAGTCCACAGTCATCTCACGAGGCAGATCTGTTAACCCCACTTTTGTTTTTTTTTAATTTTTTAAAAGATTTTATTTATTTATTTGAGAAAGAGAACAGGAGTGGGGGGCGGGGGGGGGAGCAGAGAGAGAGGGAGAAGCAGACTCCCCGTTTAGCAGGGAGCCTGATGCGGGGGGCTTCATCTCAGGACCCTGAGATCATGACCTGAGCCGAAGGCAGACGCTTAATGACTGAGCCACCCAGGTGCCCCATGTTACCTCCACTTTTAGCAGAAGAAACGGCAATTCAAAAATGATAGAGAAACTTACTCAAAGCAATATTTCCAATAAGGAACAGACCAGAATCCAAACCCAGCTACAGTGGATCTAAAATACCGCCCTGAACTAGGGAGTGATGCAGAAAGAGGTGACATTAGAGGGCCAAGGCATGAAGCAGAAGAGCCACATCTGTGACCAGGTCCTAAGGAGCACGCCTTGTTCTAACCCTAAAAGTATACTGTACTGGAGAACGAGTCCTTCATCTTGGATAGAATACTCACTGTCTTTCGCAAATTTATTTAGTAAATGTAGCTTCTAATTATAGTTTCAGTTCTTCTCAACTAATCCTTGCTACCTTCAAAACATACTGAGAATGAGTCCTTCATCTTGGATAGAGTACTCACTGTCTTTTGCAAATTTATTTAGCAAATGTAGCTTCTAAGTATAGTTTCAGTTCTTCTCAACTAATCCGTGCTATCTTCAAAACGTACCAAGTAACCCCCCATTTGGGGTATTATTGAGGAAATGGCCCTCAAATGAACTAACCCATCTCATCATGGTGGTCAGGGTTTGCATCCCAGAGGTGCAAACCAGGTAAGCAGAACGCCCCAAGAAGGTGTTACCTGAATAGGGACCTGAGTGTGCCCCGTGACAGAACAGGTGGAAATGTTCTTCAGTCTCCCCCCAAAACCCTTAAATGTCTGCCGCGTTTAGCAGTATGTATACATGTTTGCACCAAAATAGTTTCGGTGGGGTTGCATTTTGTAAATATATCTCTGGCCCATTTTCCAGGTTCTCTGTGATTATAAGCTACGCGGACATCATGAGATTCAGCATTGATTGTAGTTCAACTGCCATACTTTCCCAAGCCCTTTTAGCTCTTAGGCTTTATGATCAATAATGACCAATTCTGTGTCCAGTAACTTTCTAGGTACACTGGGGTTGATGGTGAGCTCTTCTTAGAGGCACAATCCTGTTAGTCAATTTCAAAGATAAGCGAAAGGATGAAGAAAAACTCAATTCTTTGATAACAAGAATGAAATACAGGAGTTCACAGAAGGGAAGGAAGGAGCTGAAATTAGCAAGGAAGAAAGGATTTGTAAAGCAGTAAAGATGCTCTTGTCTGTGACAGATGTGTAGGGATGGGTGATGTCACCGGGATATTGACGCTTACTGAGCAGCTACTATGTATCCAGCAACCTTCTGGACACTGCATGTAGTTTCTCATAGGTAAATCTCACCCATGTTACAGATGATGACGTGGACGTTGCGAGAGAATAGATTACCTTGGCCAATGGTCATATGACAAATAAAAGGCACTCAAATATTCAAACTCAGATCTGAATATGTCAAGATTCTGTGCCACTCCCAGTATGCCAGAAGAGGGACCATTATTTCACGGCTGGGGTTATAACCCGGAGGTTTTCAGGTATGCCAGACTTTGCAATGTGTCCTTTGCCAGGTAAGTCTTCTTCCTCCTTTTCCCTTGGTTAATGCCTAACTTGTCCTTCAAGTTTCCGTTAAAAATCAGCTCATCAAGAAGTGAAGCACGGAAAAAGCGGGGAGAGCCAGAAGATCCCCCTGAACCTCCAAAGTAGATGAATCCCCCAGTCTCACAGCCACCTGCACCTTCACACCTGTATTAGGATTAGGCTGAGCTCAAAGTTCTGATCTTTGACTCCTTGGTCTTGGAGATCTGCCTCTTCTCTCACCCCTCAGCTTTCCACGTGAGGATGCAAAGGCCATGTGAAAAACGAGGCGGGGCAGAGAAGGCGGCATCCCAGATCCAGGTTTTGCTACAGGACTGTTTCACCTTGTCTGCCAGGGATTTCAACAGGAGGTTTGCGGGAAAGGTTTGGTGCCATGGTCTTGCTAAGTAGCTTCTTAGAACCACCTGTTCAGTTTTCCCACTTGGGGTGCAGAACATTACCGTACCTCCCATGACCTAACTCTCTGGCATTCAGGAGTTAAAGCTGCAGGAAGGGGGCCTCCCAGAGCACAGCTCCGTTCCTCCTTCTCTGCTTACCCCTGGCTAGCCTCTGTCCATCCCTCTCACAGGACTTTGCTGAAATCAGCAACAAACACACACACCCACATTCTGAACATGTTCATTTCTCCCCAAGCTGCAGGCTTACTTAGCATGTGGTCGGTTTTCAGAGGTGTCTCAGGTTGAAAGTCACACTGCCTCTTTGGCCACAACTTTCCAGCCTGTGAACCTGTGTCTTTGCCACTTACCACCTAATGGGGAAGCCAGTACCACATTTTTAGGTTAAGTCCCAGAACACAGTTGAAAGGGTGAAATTCTACATGAGATGTATGTTGGCGGTGGCAGGGAGGAGGGTGAAGTACAATGGAAATCGATTAAACCAAGTGTCTTACCTCCAATCTGTTATAAATTATTGGGAATCACTTCAGTTTAAAGTGCTTTGTGCAGGGTGCCTGGGTGGCTTAGCCGTTAGGCGTCTGCCTTCGGCTCAGGTCACGATCCCCGGGTCCTGGGGTCAAGCCCCGCATCGGGCTCTCTTCTCAGCGGCGAGTCTGCTTCTCCCTTAGTGCTGCTCTCTCTCTCTCTCTCAAAAAAGTAAATAAAATCTTAAAAAAAAAAACAAAACTGCTTTGTGCAATATAGTCCTCGAGAATGATGAAAACCGCAATTCAGCGTGTTTTTTCATGATCTTCCAACATTACATCTTATTATCAAAAGTCTCTCCATACATTGCCTGTATTTTCCCCACACTGCCATAGATTGCAAACACCTAGTTCTCTTCCTGCTAACAACTCACAGCAACCCCTGGCAGATGAGGCTGTGAAAGGTGTTCATTCCAGGGTGCTGCCCTAACTCCTGGGGTTCACAGCTCCAACCCGGGCTCTTCTGCAGTGCCCTCCCAAGCCCTCCACTTAACCTGTGTCTGAAGCCTTGAGTTTAAAGCCAAATTAGTTAAAACTCTTAACTTTTCACTCGGCCCTTGGAAGTGGCCTTGGGTCTTTATGAACGTGTGTGTATATTTCTCTGCTCTTCTAACGGAAAGTGACAATATCCTTGTATGTGTGTGTCTATGTATTTGTTGACAGAAATGAATGAATCTCTCATCTCTTAGTTACAGTCTGGATGCCAAAGGAACAGACTTTAAGATCCCACCTATTTCCTCTCCTACCAGACAATGCAGGTTGACTTTTCCTTTTCGTGGGTGGGTAAGGAGGTAGATGGATAATTGATAGATGGAATTGATAGAATCATGGATGGGTGAGAAAGAGAGAGAAGCATGCGTGTGTGGCCGATCTGACAGACTCGAAATCTAGGTTTGGGTCATCCTGAATGAAAACCTATTTTGGTGCTCCTGAGGCTCCTGAGCATGTTCCTTCTCTCACCGCCCACTCTCTTTGAGCCGTGTACTCTTGTCTGCTTTCTTTCCTTCACTTCAAAGCAGTAGGCAGCGGTAGCAGCTCCTCTGGAAACCTTGGCCTGCTGTTTCATGGACTAATTTATCCTGTCTTCTGCTTTTGACCCCAGCTGCGTCCCCCACCTTGTGCGCTCTGACTCACATAACAGCAAAGCCCCAGGGCATTCTGTGACGCTTTCTTTCTTTCAGAAGGCCACGCCGGGCTCCTGAGTTCACGGAGGGGGTGTCTCAGCTTTGGCGAGCGCTGCAGTTAGCAAACCACAGGTACCAGCTGACCAACGAGGGTTCTGTGCAAAGCCTGCCCTATTCGGCCCTTCCCACCACCAAACGCGTTCCATCACTGCAAAAAGAAAAAAAAACAAACCACCAGGCAGAGGTCCTGATGCTCTTGAGCCTCTGCATTCCTGAGTCAGCAAAGGGAAAATATGCTGAACGACCAGCTAAGGTCCCGGACCCCACAGCCAATTCCAGAACTCCGTTCCTCACAGGACTTAATGCTACATCAATTAAAGACTTATTCCTGTTGACAAGCACCTTAGTGAGAACTAAATTAGATCAGCTTCTTCTTAACACGTAGCTATTCTCATTGTCAGGGAAGCAAGAAATATTAAGAGGGAGAGAGAAAAAAAGAACGACTGAGGGATAGAGGATACATGAGGAAGAAAGCTGGAGAAGTCTTGGGTAAGACTAAAACGGTGACTGATCAGGGTATGTGGAAAATAGGAACCTAGACCACTTTAGTCTGGGTGCAAAGGCTCTAACCCTTGGAGAGGTAAAGAAAGAGAGAGAGAGAGAGAGGAGATGGTATCCTTTCACTACCCATAAAGTATGTGGGAGGGGTGGTTCAAAATCAAATAAACCTCATTTCTCATTTCTCGTTTTTTCTATTCAGGTTCTCCTTCCCCCACTCCACTCAGGCCCCTGCGGCCCCTCCTGACATTCCTCCACCATCCCAGACGTGTCACCTGCGTGTGCAACAGAGCAGACTTCTTTATGCCACCCCACCTCAGAAAGTTCCCTAAGCCCCTCTCCTGACTTCCTTCTCTCTCTCTGACTTATCGCCATGTTTTACACACTTTGCTAACGGATAAACACACGTCCATCTCTTTTGTTTCCACTGTAGCTAGAGAAGGGCCTGCAGGGCTAGAGCAGACCCCCACTCAGTGTTTGCTGTCACTTTGCATGAATGAATGAACAAATGAGAGCCTGGCTACCCATGGAGATGTTTCAAGATCTGACCTATTCTCTCTCCCTTCAGACACTGTGGTTTGACTTTTCTTTTTTATGTTCTTTTTTTATGTTCATCAGAGCACAGGTCCACATCCTGGTCACCTATTGCTAAAGCCAAAGGAGGGATCACTTTCGGGAGAATCTCAAAGTTAAACAAGCCACACCAAGTGAAGGGAAGGTTGTATCTAATGTTTTTTTGTTTTGTTTTGTTTTGTTTTTGTCTTAGTAGGCTCCATGCCCAGCATGAAGCCCAATACAGGGCTTGAACTCATAACCCTGAGATCAAGACTTGGGCTGAAGAGTCAGTTGCTTGAGAGCCTGGGTGGCTCAGCTGGTTAAGCATCTGCCTTTGGCTCAGGTCATGACCCCAGGGTCCTGGGATCGAGTCCTGCGTTGGGCTCCCTGCTCAGCAGAGAGCCTGCTTTTCCTTCTGCCTCTGCCGCTCCCCCTGCTTGTGCTCTCTCTCTCACTCTCTCTCTCTGACAAATAAATAAATAAAATCTTAAAAAAAAAAAAAATCAGCTGCTTAACCGACTGAGCCACCCAGACGCCCCCTCCCCAATATTTCTTTAGCTTAAAGAAGAGCCTATTTTCCTGTGTGCAGCGTGCGCTCATGTGTAGGTGTGTTAAGCAAACCTGTAACTATAGCAGGAAGGCTGCTAAGAATAAATGTCCAGCTTTCCAAAATTTGGCTGTGAACCCAGTGCCCAGGATGGTGGATTAGACCACTTATACCATTCTTTCCATGGGAAAAGACATCCTCATTTCCAAACAAGGTCACGAAATACATTTTGAAGTAAAATTGGCTTATAATTTGGGACTCGTCTAGAATACCGGATTTAAAATGTGTAACCCAAGGCCAATAAATCGCAGATCATACTGGCAAAGACATGTTCTGACAAGTATACTGGGCAATTTGTGAACGCTTTACACTGGTTGTGTTGAAACCTGGGCAGAAGGGATGGCTAGCTGCTTGTGTTACCCAATGCGTAGTACGAGCTTCAGCAAGAGCAGCTATATTTTAAGAATGACAAAGGCCAAAGGCTGTGGTTAATGTCTGATGTGGAAAATCTAAGACACTACAGTGGTGGATTTAGAAACTGCTCTTTATAAGGATTTTAGACTATTGCCCCTCTTAGTTACGTAGGTGTAAGTAGGTATTTTTCTTCTAAGCTTTCAGTGTCTTTTTTGGCCCTAAATGCAATCTCCTGCGAATCTGTGTGCATTTCTGAAGGAGCTCCATGCCAAGGGCCTCTGGGGATGCCCAATCCCTCTTTCCACGTGTGTCAGTTACATTAAAGGGCAGGTGTCTTCTCCACAGTCTCCGAGGCTTCGGCCATAATAAACACATCGGATATTGCCCTTGCACCCCTGTCCTGGAGGTCGAGGTACCCACACTGGGAATGAGCAGGCGCAGAACAAGAATCAGTAGTTTGACTATGAGCTGACCTCCTCTCTCATTCCTCCTTCCTGCAAATACAGTTTTACTTAACATAAATCGGATTGACCTATAAATTGTGTTCTCCCTCTTTATTATTTTTCACTCAATAATATCACTTTTAAGATGTACATAGTTGCTGTGTGTAGCACCATGATTATTGCTTCTTAATGCTAAATAATAAGTCTTTGTGTGCACCTGTCTCATTTTACTTACTCTTCCCCCAGCAAAGGTTTCCTCCGGTTTCTCACTACTGCAAGCAGTGATGCAAACAGGGATCCTTAGACATGCTGAAGAGGAGTCTAAGAGCAAGAACAGGGTTGTGGGAGTGTTAGGGGATACACATATATCATTTCATCTGTACCGCCAGCTTTCTCTCCCCCAAGTTTCTACTAGTTTATACTTTCTCCAGCAGAATATGAGAATTCCCCATTTCATTCCCATTTCATTCACCAGTACTTGCTACTTTTCCTCATTACCAATCTCAGAAGTATAAAGGATTGTATCAGTCTTGTATTACCAATCTGAAGAGTACAAAGGATTAGATCATTACTGTTTTAATTTATACTTCTCTGATTATTAGCGAGTGTAAGAATCTCTGATACTTAAAAGCATTCAGGTTCCCGTGTTTGCGAATTGCCGATTCACATCTGTTCATTATTTTCTACTTTGTTTTGTTTTAATTGCAGATCAACAGACATTTCTATTATGTCCTAGATAATAATCCTTGGCTTTTAATGTTGCAAATACAGTTCCCGGTTCCCAATTTGTAAGTTGTTTTGTTACCTTCACTGTCCTTTATTGCCAAAAATCTTTAATTTTGTTGTAGTCATTATCCAATTATCCAACCCACTCTTTTTTTGAGATCTTAAAAAACTTTTTAAATTTTTTTATTATTATTTTTTTTTTTTAGAGAGAGAGAGCATGAGTGGCAAGGGGCAGAGGGAGAGAGAGAGAGAGAGAGAGAGAGAATCTTAAGCAGGCTCCATGTCCAACCACAACCCTGAGATCATGACCTGATCTGAAATCAACAGTTGGATGCTTAACGGAATGAGCTACCCAGGTGCTCCCCCCGTTTTTTGTTTTTTGGTTTTTTTACATTTATACATTTACTTCATGGAAACATGTCCACAACATATTGTTAAAGGAAAAACAATGAGTTCTAAATTAGCAGGTATACTATGATCCTACTTATATACAGTGATTCACATTAGTAACAAGTATGCCCCCTCATTGGTTTGAGTACAAAGTAAAGCCATATTTTTTTTACTGTTCAAATTATAATAACCCAGATCCTATTTTGCTCAATTTAACAGAAAATATCACTTTCTTTCTTGGCTCCCCTGTCCCAAGATCCCTCAATGTCAGTTTTTGTGATCTTTTCATAGAACCAACTCTTGGTTTTGTTGATTTTTTTCCTGTTTTTCTATTCTCTATTTCATTTATATCTGCTTTAATCTTTATTATTTTCTTCCTTCTGCTAACTTTGCTCAACCCACATTTGACTTCTAGGGCGTGTGCCTTAGTGTTTTGTCTAAAAAGTCACATTTTTAAAGTTTAGCTTTCTAATTGGTGTAAACACCAATTTTTTTCTCACATAAAAAGCAAACTTCTTCAACAACAGCAACTAAAAAGTCCTTCCTTTCCCCATGATTTGTGGTGCAATTTGTATCATTTAATCAGGAGTAGATTCTGAGTTCTTCCTTATATTTCACTGGCCCTTTTGAATTCATGTATTCCATTATCCATTAATTAAACAGATACTTACTGAGCACCTGCTATGACTGAGACATTATTTTACGTGCTGGGAAAACAGACAAATTTCCTGACTACCACAGAGCTTACCTTAGGGTAGTAATGTAGAGCCTTCAAGGTCACTTAAAGAACTTTGGCATTTACTAAAATAACAATAACGGCCAGCACATATATTTTGCATTACTGTGCACCAGGCACTGTTCCAAGGGCATTATACATATTAATTTACCTGATCCTCTCAACCACCCTGTGATAGACTTACTACTATTATTCCCCACCTTACCGATAAAGAAGCCACAGCACAAATGATTTAAGTAACTTGCCTAGGGGCATACTACTGGAAGGTGACAAAGCCAGAATTCAAACCCAAACAGTCTGATTCTGGAGACTGTTCTCTAACACACTGCCCTGTACTGTCTCTAACTGGGATGGGAACCCACTGTGTGAATACCATGAATGATCCAGATACTAGGTTTACTTAGGCTACTGTGTGGAAAGTAGGCTGTAGGTGGGCAAGAGTAGAAAAAGGAGACCGGGCGTGCCTGGGTGGCTCAGTTGTTGAGCGGCTGCCTTCGGCTCAGGTCATGATCCCAAGGTCCTGGGATGGAGCCCCGCATCGGGCTCCCTGCTTGGCCCGAAGCCTGCTTCTCCCTCTCCCACTTACCCTGCTTGTGTTCCCTCTCTCGCTGTGTCTCTCTCTGTCAAATAAATAAATAAAATCTTAAAAAAAAAATAAAGAAAAAGGAGACCGATCAGGGACTATATCAGTAGGCTCAACAAGAGATGATGGTGATCAGGACTAATTAGCAGCAATGGAGGAGGTAAGAGGAGTCACATTCTTGGTTTGTTGACAACTGGGCAGTGGAGTACTGGAGAGAGAGAAGAGTCACTGATGATTTCAAGGTTTTTATTTTGAATGACTTGAAGGGTGGAGTTGTCATTTACTAAATGGGAAAGACTGCCTGAAGAACAAATTAAGGAAAGAAAACTCCCTTAACCTTTTAGATGCCATTATATAAAGGGATCAAAAAGATCCCTCTTAGATGTCATCAGACACTGGGATTTGAACAGGCAGTTGTATATGTGAGTCTGGAATTCAGAGGCAAGATCTGTCTAAGACATATAAATATGAGTAACATTGCCACATCGACTTAAAAGACTAAAAGAAATCACCAAGGGAGAGAGAGTAGAAAACCAAAAATGTCCAAAGACTGATGTTAGCATATTCCAACATTAAGAAGGCACCAAGATGCAGAGGAAATGAAAAAAGATTAAGACGAGCAGCCAATGAAGGTGGTATAAAACCAGGGGGCTACAGTTTTAGAAAAGCCAAGTCAGTCAGGTGTTTGGAGGAGAGAGTATCTACTTTATCAAACAGGTGATGATTAGTACCACTGTTTGTTTTTGTAAACTCATGTCTCAGCAACAGTGCTACAAGATCTTATTAGTTATAATAATTTATTAATTTATTTCTTGTTGGCTTATATAAGAACTCATAAATCTATAAAGAAGGACAGTTTTGTGTCTTGTCTCCTTTTCCTATTAATATACTTCTGTGGTAATCATCAGAAAGGCCCACCAGTATTTCCCTATCTTCCCCTTTCCAGGTACATATTAGGATTTCACTTCTGCCCCGGGGGCTCAGAGCCAGACCCGGCCTGCCCCTATGCTCACGGGAAGGAGGGAGCTCCAGAGTGTATAGAGAAGCGGGCCTCCGGACCCTGGTGAGCTGGGGCCAGACTCTTAACTCAGTTGGAGCTCTAAGTGTGGCCTCTTCCCAGTCCCCGCCCTCATCCCACCTGTCGTGCCTTTACCATTGCTTCCCAGCGGGCGGACGTGACTCCTCTATCACCAGAGCTTCCGGCTGGGGAACAGCCTTCTCCCAAGAGCATTATTCGGATCCTGGACTCCATGGCTAAAGTCAGGCCCCAGGAGTGCGTTCTCCCTTCTGTTGCCCACCTGCCAGTTTGTAATGGTCCCAAGAGGGTCACGCCTCCTCCAGGCTGTAGGATTTGAGGAATCGCCATGGGTCTGGGTCTGAGTCGTAACCTGGGGGCATCTGGCACTTCCCTGGCTTCCCTCCTGGGCGGGCGCTTGGCCAAGACACAGGGCAATGTAGGGCCCACAGGGTTGTCTGATTTCCATGAGCGGAGTGCTGGGAGGTAGCTGGTAGCCTTGATCTTCCTAAAGTGGGAGCCCCTGAGACAGTGTGTGGCATGGGGGCCAGAAGGAAGCTCGGAGGAATCAGAGGAGCCCAGGGGAACTGGGCTCACGGAGAAGTCCCCAGGGGCCTGCTGAGTTTCTTGATTTCTTTTGGTTTTGCTTTTCAATCCGGCTGACCCTGGCTCTAGTCACAGTAAACCCTGACCAGTGCCATCTGGTTCCAGGCAGAGGGTGACCAGAGGGTCAGTGTTCACAGATGGCTCCACAGCCAGGATGTGTGAAAGGGTCTGAGAAGGCATGTTTGCCCCTCGCACATTTCCAGTCATGGCTTTCATTTCTCCCCTTTGTTCTGTCCCATTTCTGTTCTTGCCTTGGACTTGTGGGTGTGAAGACCCCTCTCTGTCCTTCCTTGCACGGGTCCGCCAGCCAGCCCCAGGCTCCTCCCAAGGGTCCCAGGCAGCCCCTGATGGCTGTCCTGTTGGGTGGGCTTCCCACCTCCTCTCCCAGCCTTGCTTCCCGGCCTTGCCAGGCTGGACAGGAGAGGCAGGGACTGCTCATAGGGACATGGGGTGGGGACCCAAGGGTCTCCCAGTGAGAGAAAGTAGCAGGGGCTGGGGGTCCACTCCAGGCAGGTGAGACCAAATGAATGGTTGGGCAGCACTCTATGCTGAGCTGCAGGCCAGGCAGCAGAGGGCAGGGCCTCCAGGTCCTGCTGGCCCCTGTGTGCCCCCCCAAGGTGGCTCGCAGCAGAGTGGGCCTGGGCGGCACCCCCCACCCCCAGCCCCGCACACAGCTGGGCTGGTGCCCTCCAAGGTCACACCCCTCCCCACTGGTGTCGTCCTGATCTGGAGTTACCTTTTGATGTCATGAAGACATTTTGTTTATATATTTTATTTATTTATTTATTTATTTTTAGAGGGACTGGTTCTTTGTGCCAAGAGAGTATATTTAATAAAAATAAAAATGACCAAAAAAAAGAACTTTTTTTAGATTTTATTTATTTGTCAGAGAGAGGGAGAGAGAGCACATGAGCAGTGGAGAGGACCAGAGGGAGAGGGAAAAGCAAGCTCCCTACTGAGCAGGGAGCCTCATGTGGGGACTCTATCCCAGGACCCTGAGATCATGACCTGAGCCGATGGCAGATGCTTAACTGACTCAGCCACCCAGGTGCCCCATAAACATGTTATCTTTAATATCAATATACTTTTTTAGTATTTTGGGGCAAGTGGAATCATATAGGAATAGAATAGAAACAGAAAAGCAGTATTTTGAGATAGGAGTAGGTTGAAAACTTTTTTGTGCCCATTTCTTTCAGACCCTTAACTGACTGAGCCACCCAGGCGTCCACTCTTGTGGTTTTTAAGCAATTAAAGCATTTAGGTTTTATGAAGTGTAGCATAATCTCAATCATCCTGATTTGATATGTTTCTTTTTTTTTTTTTATCTTGTTGCATTGGTCAGGACCCCAATTCTGTGATGAAAAGTAATGGTGGGAGTGGGGATCCTCATATTATTAAATGGCATTACATAACGTTTGTAGTGAATTTTAATCAAGTTAAGTAATTTTCCACTCATTTCTAGTTGTCCAGATTTTATTTTTCAATCACAAATAGGAATTGGATGCTATCAAATGCACTTTCTGCATCTATTCAGTTAACATGTGATTTTTCTCCTTTAATCCATTTGCTGTAGTAAATCTGTTATAAACCATACTTGGATTCCTTTTTATTTTTTTTTAAGATTTTATTTACTTATTTGTCAGAGAGGGAGAGAGTGAGCACAAGCAGGGGGAGTGGGAGAGGGAGAAGCAGGCTTCCCACTGAGCAAGGAGCCTGATGCGGGACTCGATCCCAGGACCCTGGGGTCATGACCTGAGCCCAAGGCAAATGCTTAATGGACTGAGCCACCCAGGCGTCCCCCATACTTGGATTCCTGAGATAAACCCTAATCATGATACATTGTTACACTGTAGGATTTAATAAATATCTCATTTGCATTTAGTCACTTATATGAAAAGGGTCTATAATTTTTTCTCATATCTTTGTATTTGGAAGAATGGTTTTTCTAGTCTCATAAAACAAAACCATCTAAACAAAACCATCATGCTGTACACCTTAAACCTATATAGTTGATGTTTGTCAACTCTTTCTTAATAGAACTGGGGAAAAATGAATTGGGCATGTCTTTCTGTTTTCTGGAAATAAATCAGTATGGTAGGAAGTATCTGTTCCTTGGTAATTTGGTAAGACTCAATGCAAAAATTGATCTTATTTGTTTTAACAGTTTTAAACACTTTAATTATTTTAATTTTTGATTTAATGTTCTGTATTACTTTTACTCAATTTCATTGATCTCTGCATTTATCTTTATTACTGTGGATCAAGTGAGTTAAGTATCAATAACAGTGCCTGGGGCAATAAATATTATAATATAAATGTTAGCTTACTGTCATAAATTGTTTTATTTCTTATTTGGGTTTAACATTACACATTGTTAATTCTTTTTTTCATTGAACAACCAGTTCATTCGACTTCAGTTTTTACTGTTGTAAATGTTTTTAAAGCTATACATTTTCCACTGAATACTGCCTTAGCCATATTCCATAAATTCTGTCATATGATAATTTTGTAAATCCGTTCTAATTATTTCATCAGTTTATCATTATTTGTCCTTTTCCCCAAGGGTTATTTAATATTATGATTTTAGTTTCCAAAACTGTGCCAGTTTTATAGCTTTCCTTTTGTCACTGATTTCTAATTTGATCGAATTTTCCTGTTATGTTGATTCTCTTGTTGGTTAAAACTTTACTGGAGCGCCTGGGTGGTTCAGTTGGTTGGGCATCCAGCTCAATTTCGGCTCAGGTCATGATCTCAGAGTCCTGAGATCCAGCCCCATGTTGGGCTCCGTGTTCAGTGGGGAGTCTGCTGGAGATTCTCTCTCCCTTTCCCTCTGCACCTCCCCCCACTCAAGCACACTCTCATGTACGCACACTCTCTCGCAAATAAATAAATCTAAGGGAGGTGGGTGGGGGGATGGGGTAATTGGGTGATGGGCATTAAGGAGGACACTTGATATAATGAGCATTGGGTGTTGTATGCAATTGATGAATCACTAAATTCTACCTCTGAAACTAATAAAAAAATAAATAAATCTTTTAAAAAAACAAAAAAAGGGGCACCTGGGTGGCTCAGCCGTTAAGCGTCTGCCTTCGGCTCAGGTCATGATCCCTGGGTCCTGGGATCGGGCCCCGCATTGGGCTCCCTGCTTTCCGGGAAGCCTGCTTCTCCCTCTCCCACTCCCCCTGCTTGTGTTCCCTCTCTCGCTGTGTCTCTCTCTGTCAAATAAATAAATAAAACCTTTAAAAAATAAATAAATAAAAAATAAAAAACAAATAAAAAACCAACAACAGAAAAACCCCTTTATTGTCACATTGCGTTTTTACAGTTTGTGCTTTATGAGCATTCAGCAATGCTAAAAATTTTCTATGTATATTTTGTATTTGTATTTCTGTATAAGTCTATTATCCTGAGCATATTAATTATGTTATTCTAATCTTTTTTTTAAGTTTATTTATTTTTAAAGATTTTATTTATTTGCCAGACAGAGAGAGAGAAAGCAAGAGTGCAGAAGCAGTGCGAGCAGCAGGAAGAGGGAGAAGCAGGCTCCCCGCCGAGCAGGGAGCCCGATGTGGGGCTCGATCCCAGGACCCTGGGATCATGACCTGAGCCGAAGGCAGACGATTAACCGACTGAGCCACCTAGGTGTCCCAATGTTATTCTAATCTTCTGTTATACTTAATTTATGTCTGTTTGCTAAGTTTCCAAGAAACGTGTGCTAAAACACTACCCCACTGTCTTCTTATAAGCAGTGTAGTTGGACTTAGCCCCTCTGCCTGGTTCTAATGTTGGATGCTCCTAAATAGGCTAAATGTCAGCACCATTTGAACAAGACTGCATGAAGCCTGGTCAAGGTTGAGCTGGATCTGTGGGTTTGGGGCCTCACTGTGGCTCAGGCATAAAAAACAAACCACCAACGAAAAAAAGAGTACAAATTAAGAAGATACCCCAACCTCTTTCCCATGTGTATTACTCTGTATTCTTCCTTATATCGCCCAGGAGATTCTTACAGTTTGACATGAGCCTCTCGGTTCCCAGTACAATGTATGTTCCACAAGGCTAACTAACGTTCAGTGGGTCACAGTTAAATGCCAATAAGCATAGAAAGGCCTAAAAGGTGATTAAACAAAGTGCTGAATAGTACCTCCTCACCTCTGTAGCATCCCCAGATCTGAGATCAGGGGAGGAAACCTGCAGTGCAGGCAGGTTTACCATTTTGCCAGCTATGACATTCAGGAAGTCTCTGCTCCTTTTCACCCACTTTAATGTAATAGGCGTCTCTATCACAGTACCATGATGCTTCTCTGCCCTGCGCCCTTGCTCCAATACTTAGCCCCCTTGGTGTTCTTTGCATCATAATTCTCTCTACTGGCTTCATCTCTTCAACCTAAAAGCATGCTCAGTATCCTTCTACCTACCTTTTGTTTCTTTCCTTTCCTCTGGGACTTCACTAAGTTATTTTTGAAAGACTGTCTCTACCAGATCACTCCTAGTACCCTAGTGCCAGAGGATGGGGCAAAGACAAAGCAAAGATGGAATCACCTTGGAATATGGCATTTCAAAAGTCCAGGTGGAAATGGAAGCGAGTTTGGACAGATGTGGAGTAGAGTCAAGGAAAAGACAGGCAGGAGAAAGTGCTTAGGCAAAGTAGAAAATATATAAAATACTTATTCCAGAAAGTTAAAGAAAGTTAATAGGATTGTTCAGCAGTGCTGTGTATACACTTGAGTTTGATGAACAGGATTTATCAATATATCTGCCCCATTGTGTGATTTCCTCTAACAAATCTCAGATGCATGGATACTGCCAATCATGAAATTAGTAAAGGGTTTGTGAATCCCTGAGGTGCTAGCCATCTTCTCTAGATTGATCTTCTTAAATCAGTGTTGGGTTTACTTGACTTCTCTGCAGTAATATGTGCAGTGGCTATCCATTGCCTACATAATAAAATTGAAGGGGGCACCTGGGTGGCTCAGGTCATAATCCCGGGGTCACAGGATGGAGCCCCGCATCGGGCTCCCTCATCAGCAGGGGGTCTGCTTCTCCTGCTCCCTCTACCCCTTCTCCCTGCTCATGCTCTCTCTCAAATAAATAAAATCTTAAAAATAAATAAATAAATAAATAAAATTTAAATATTTCTTAGGAAGGCATTCAAGGTCTCTCCATAATCTGGCCCGAATCAAACTTCTCAGCTTTACCTTCTCTATCTCATTCTCTTCCTGTCATACTGAACTACATAGAACACATTCTATTTTGCTTTATAGGGCTTTAATACTGCCTTTCCATACACTGAAGAAGACTTTTACCTTCTCTTTATGTCCCTCAGCCTTACCTCTCAAATGTGTCCTTAAAAATCCAACGCAAATCCCTACTTCTCCATCAAGCCCTCCTTCTCTGACTGCCCAAGGGGTTCTGGCACCTTTACATGCTTCCTTTATTTTAGTTGTCTGGGTCCTCGACTTGGTCAGTCAACACATCACCTGGGAATATAGGGACAAGAGATCTGGTGTTTTGCTTTCTTTTTTCCCATAATCCATCATCTCCCTTTCCTCTGGCAACCACATTTATATATTCCTTTGGGAAACCTCTCCTATACTTTTAATCCATATAATTTGGGGAGGGGCACCCTTGGGCAAGGGAGGCATAAATAACCCAGGCCCACACGCAGTAACTGGCTCAGGAAGCAGATATGTCACTGAAGCCATGGAAATTCGGACCCGTGACCATCGGGTCCTGGAAGTGCTTCTAGAAACATGGAGGCAGAGGGAGCTCCTTACTGGTGGCGTAAAGCAGACTGCATGTGCTCCTGCAGCTGTTAGGGGCAATCTGGCTCCCGGGAAGAGGACTTTGCTGAGAATTAAGCCAACAGAAAAAAGGAAATCCAGGAGAACAAAGGACAAATATTGTTGATGTCATCGTTTGCATCCTGAGATATTGCCCATGCCAGATGAACTCCTGGGTTTTGCAGTTATGCCACCAACGAATGCCCTTTGTGATGCAGCTGGAGTTTGAGTTTCGAATCCTTCAAGTCCTGTCACCTCTACAAATGGCCACACCCAACATTCTCTCCCAGCTCCAGGCCTCTGGGGCACCTACTGTGTAGAGCACTAATTCAATATTTAGGGCAAAGTGGGTTATATGGTCATTGACATGGTTAATGTATTTCCTGCCTCCCCACCTAACAGCAGATTATCTGAGGGCCGTTTTCTGCAGACTCTGACGCCACATTGCCTGGGGCTTGAAGGCTGGCTCCACCATGTACCGAGTGACGCTGAGCAAAGCACTTCACCTGCTTGGGCTTCTGCTTCATCGTCCATAAGATGGGAATTAAAATGGCAACAACTGCAAAACAAAAACAAAAAGAATGGTACCATCTCAGAGAGCTGTTGTGAGGAGTTAATATACGTGAAGCCTTTAGAAAAGTATCTGGCACATAATATGTACCATACCAGTAAGCCCTATGTAAGTGTAAGCTATTTTTATTACTATTATTATCACAACGATGCTGATTATCATTATTATTATTTGTAACCCACTGCCTACTGCAGTGCCCCTCAATTATAAAGAGTGAATCACTCTTAACTATTATGTAAGAGAATTTTAATATAGTACTTGTTTGTCTGGTCCTACAGTTTTGTTTTTTTTTTAAAGATTTTATTTGTTTGACAGTGAGAGAAACAGTGAGAGAGGGAACACAAGCAGAGGGAGTGAGAGAGAGAGAAGTAGGCTTCCCGTGGAGCAGGGAGCCCAATGTGGGGCTCGATCCCAGGTCCCTGGGATCATGACCTGAGCCGAAGGCAGATGCTTAACGACTGCGCCACCCAGGTGCCCCTGGTCCTACAGTTTTAACATGGATCAAACCACCAAGGCATTAAAAGGCAGCCCCTACCATCTCAGCTCAGAATACTGCCAAAGTCCCAAATCTTCTCGTCTCATTTCTGCCCCTTCCTTCCCCTTCCCCTCCATCCCTGCCTGAGCTCACTGCCTGCCCTATAGTTTCCTCTCTCATGCCTAGCATCCAACAGGCCCTAGAACTTGACAGATTTCTCCTTGTTCGTTTTTGGGTATTAGTCCTCTTCTCTTCATCTGTCTCTCCGTCTTACTGTGGTTCTTCTGTATTACGGCACACTGGCCTTCTATCCTGGGGGATCAGCTAACAGTTAATAGGAGAGCATCTACTCCAGTGTAAGGCTTTAGAATATACTCTAATCGGAATTTAAAATGTAACCACCAAGACACACGAAGTAACTAAGTATTTCAAAAGAGACTAAGAATGAAAATACATCTTTTCGTCCACTAAAATCCTGCTCCCCTCCCCCATGGCTGTTGCCCTCCAAGTCCAAGGAGAATTTCTAGGTTAGGTTGTGCCACGGCATGTCAACAGTAGTCAGTCACCTAGACAGGATTAGGATGCTGATAGGGTCACATTAATCACCTACAATCTAATCATTTACAATCTCAGGCTGGAGGGAAGAGGGGCCAGTTTGCAAATCATGAGCGCTACTGAGCTCTATTTAAAGTCTATTTATTATGACCTGGCCATGTTGAGAGTTGAACACATCACCAGTCTGGATGCAGAAGAAACTGCCATCATTCAGAATATTACCTGAAGCAAAGTGGGAGATAAAGTTAGCAAAAGGCACACAACCCATAAAAACATCTCTGATTTAAACATGAGACATTTCCAATGTGCTAAATTTGGAATGATTTGCTTACCCATGGTCCTGCTGGAAGAAATAAAATGCGCAGCTTGGGAAATGAAGGAAGAAAACATATCAATGTTTTGCTCATAATGCTGAAAGAAACAGAATTATCTGAACCATGTGAATTCAAAATGTACCCATTTTTAAAAAGCACATTGGCTATATTTGGAATACAACTTAGAACTTAGACTTTCAAACTCCTAAAAATTCAATAGTGGAATTTTTAAGGCAATTTCTAGTTTCATTACAACAAATACACATAAGCTGCACTTTTATACATGAACACACTCAGCAGAAAACTTTTCTGCATGGTTTGCTACAAAAAGTATCAAAGGTCAAATCAAATCTTATGAAAAGTCATATCGTAACAGAAGGCATCCTAATAGGACACTGCATGTAATGTTGGCCATTGATTCCTTCCCACCTAAACAAATTACAAAGGCACACATACCATGTTGAACATTGAAAAGAAAGGGGGAAAAAATGAGAATACTCATTAGATTTTAATGTATATTTTTTCCTAGGTCAACTTCCCAGAAGCAGATCCTGAGATGAAGGTTCACACGCAAGGGGTTTATCAAGGAAATGCTCATCAGTAAAACCAACAACAGGCTGAAGGAAGGAGGACAGAGAAGGGGAGGAGGCCACATAAGGGTATGATCTCAAGCAAAATCCCACATAGCCTAATCCCATAGGGGACTTTGAAGAAGAAATTATCACCTGAGAGTTGTTCTAATCTGAGTCAAGAAAGAAGGGCTTTGAAACTCCATTGGCAAAGAGCATTGCCAAAGGGTCAACCCAGGAGGAACATAAATTCCTGTGTGTTCAAAGAAGGTTCCAGTAGACCAAAGAAAGTCTCCCCCCAAATCACTATAGATTATGAATGATGGGAATAAAAGCACACTGAAGTCTGGAGACACAAAGGAAGAGTGACAAGGGGTATTACAAAATCTGGATAGAGTACTGACATTATTTACTATTTGGTTCTTTAATGATGTTTACTCATATAAATAATGCCTCATACCATTATTATTAACTTTATTATTTGAAAATACTGGATAGATACACTTGCACAATTCAAACACTGGATATATCTTCCCAATACGAATGAATACGTTTAACTGCCTATACAGATCAACTCAAACCAAGAATTTATTCTGTGATCCACCATTTTTATTTATCCAATCACTCAAAAGTATTTATTGATTGGCCACTATGGACAGTCCATTTAACAATGTTGTTAATAACTTTGGAGTCACAAAGAACTTGTTTTGAATCCCAGCTCTACTGGTTACCAACTATATGATTTGGAGCAAATGACTAATTCTCTAAATCCCTGTTTGCACATGTATAAAATGGCGGCAATCATATGAGGATTGAAGGAGATGTTACATGTAATTGACTTTGCATTAGTGTATAGCACAAAGATGCTCAATAAATGTTAATAACAATGAAAATTATAATGTTCAAGGCAGGGTGATAACTTCTCTGTACGCTTATAGTATGCTTAAAAGAAAAACAAGATGTGGTCCCTGCCTTGAATAGTTTATCATGGAGGGCAAGGCATGACATTTAGCACAGAAAAGATAAACAATCCAAGAAAGCAATGTATGACCGATGGTGAATGAGATCCATAAAAAAATCAACAGATATCCCACCACCAATCTCTCCTTCCCACTAACATGTTCTCCACACTGACGCTGGAGTTCTTTTTCTAAAACATAACTCTAATAGTGACACTCTTGTGTCCATAAGTTGTAATGGCTCCTGTGTATTATCGACATGAAATAGTCCAGGTTCCATAGCCTTCACCCCTGATCTATGTGCTCCCTGTCCCCAGTAATCTACTAGAGTTCACATCTTCGGCTTCATCCCAGTGACAGTTCTTCATCCCAGGACAGTTAAGAATAGTATCTTTCTACTTTTGTGTCACTGCTCAAGCAGTTCATCCATGTGGAATCTCTTCTCCACTTCTTACTGTGGAAATTTCTCCCATCCTTAGACATCCATCCCAAGTGTCATATCCTGCATAAATCTTCCCTATCTCCTTCATGCAGATGACTTCTACTGTGTCCATTTCCTGTAGGACATTGCTCTACCACTTAATGGGTGGTGCCCAGCTTGACACCTATGTACTAATAGATGCATCGAAGTAAATGGCTGGGGAGAAAAGGTCTGTACACTGAGGCTGGGCCAGCCACTTAGCAATGTCTGCCAAAACGTCAGACTTGGCACCGGACTGTAAGTTTCTTGAGGCCAAGGATGACCCCTAAGATATCATAGGTGAATTACAAAGAGGGGAAATTAGCGTACTGCCATATTGTGGAAATTAAAGGAAGTTGATTTCAAGAAAGTAGACAAAGGATTGGGTGTCAAATACTTCTGAGAAGTCCAGGAAAACAATGATTGAGATTTGTATAGACAAGATCATCAGTGATTTTGGAAAATGCAAATAAAAGCTATGAGACACGGTAGCTGGTGGTGGGAGGTTGAGGAGATATATGTCATGAGAAAGTAATTTGCAAGATTTTTTTAAAAGCTGTTTTTGATAAAGGTTAAAGGAAAATGATCCATTTAAAGAGGGACATATTAAAAATGCTAGAGAGAAGAATTATTTGAGAAGGAACTGATTTTTTTTAACTATACTCAAAACTTTACTCTGTAATTAAATAATGTGGTTGTGCAATTCCTATAATTCCAGAATAAGGAAATTAAAACCACCCGAACTCTAGCTTGACCTTTTTGCAATTTAACATTTTCCCATTACCATTGCGTAGCTAGATTCGCTTATCTGAATTCCAACAGCAGTTGTCTGCCTCCAGCTCCATTCTTAGGGAAATTCCCCACTGGTTCTCTATGGTTCTCCCTTCAAGCTCTCACACCCACTCAGGATGACCAGATTCTTCAGCCTGTTAGCAGAAGCGTCCAGGTGTTCAGGACTGCTGGAGAGTAGCTCGACTGTCCATGCGAGGTCAGCTGGCAGGTGTCCACACTGGATGGTGTGCTTATCATGGATCATTTCCAGATGACTGGCCTTTCCTCTCCCTCCTACTTTGGGGATTCCTAGTCCCTTTTCCCATTCTTTCCTTCCAGAGTCACCACCCTGCCTTTCGTTTTCTCTTTCTCCTTCTCCAACCCCAAACCCTCAACCTTATGGTCTATGAGAAAAAGAAAACAAAACCAAAAACAGACCCAAGAATCTTTGTTTAGAATTCAAGTCAATAGTCTGAATCTTTTTTTTTCAGCATTGTGTGGGGTGAGGGGGGGAAAAGCCCTCAAGAGATATGGAAAACTGATTGGTGGTTATGTGAAGTGGGGAGTATAAGGTGGGCAAAATGGCTGAAGGGGTCAAAGGTACACATTTCCAGTTCTAAAATGAGTAAGTCATGGGGATGTAATGTACAGCAGAGTGACTACAATTAATTACAGGATACTACATATTTGAAAGTAGCTGGGAAAGTGAATCTTGAAACAAGTTCTCAGGACAAGAAAAAAAAACTTGCAACTATGTACGGTGATGGATGTTAACTAGACTTACTGTGGTGATCCTTTTCCAAAAGATACAAATATCAAATTATTATGTTGTACACCTGAAACTAATATAATGTTATGTCAATTATATCTCAATTAAAAAAAAAAAACCCTCAAGATTCCAGTGAGAACAAAAAGGAGTAGAAAAATATACCAAAAACAGATGAATGACCTGAGGCATAATTCTGGCATGTTATCAAACAGATTAATAATAATAATGGCTAACTTTGAGTTATTATCTACCAGACACTGGTGTCAGCCTTTATGTCTATAACTTATGTAATCATCATACAAACCAATGAGAGAGGTGCAATTATGTTTGCCACTCTACAGATAAGAAACGGAAGCACAGAGCGGTTAAATATTTTGCCCGAGGGTACTCAGCTAAGAAGGAGTAGAATTCGGACTGGAATTCTGAGTCTGGACTGTCCCGTTCCAGAGAGGCCACACTTGGAATCTTCACTCCATACTGCTGGGATATCATGTTCTTTGCTTTACAGATATACCACTTCTCCAAAATTAAACACCACCACTTTTGGATAATATTTCAAAAATAGATATTATTTTGATATTATTACCCCGTAGAGAAAGATTATGTCATGCAAATCAACATTCTTTGGTCTCTATGTTGGTCCAGCTATAAAAGTACAAAGTATAGTTGTGGATGCTGGGTGAATGCAATATTGAGAATATTATTTGTTAGATTCGAAGGAGAGTGACAATAACTAGTTACATTTAATACCCTAATTTACACAGATGGTTTATAAAACCACTTATAACTTGCTCTGAGAGTACGTAGGTGGTTGTTAGATATACAGAGAAATGTAGGAACTGACAAAATGGATTTGTCTCAGTTGTATGATTTCAATTAAGTTTTTATATAACTACTTTACACATTGCTTGAGTAATGTGAAAATCATCTGCAGATACACAGCATAGTTATGTCATATGGGTCCTGAGGTAGCTAATTACAGTTATCTGTAGAAACATACTATAAATATGCTCAACATCCAAATGAAGCCTTCCTAGAGAATCATCTATAGATACAAATGGAAGCATTACTGCGGACATATCAAAAACTGGTAATTATCTTTTGGTTTCCCATAGAATTTCTATAGAGTTCATTCCCCTTGATGTTGACCATATCTAAAACAGTAGTTTTCACTCATTCAAAGAGGCTAATTGTGTCTCTGAAATGTAGATTTCTGGACATGCCCAGAAATTCTGATTCTTTAGGTCTGGCATAGCCTCCAGATCTGTGTTTTTAAACAAGTTCCTCTGGGAATTCTGATACAGATCATTAGCCCACCACACTTTGAGAAACACAGATCAGAGACGAACAAACTCAGGGCAATGTATGGCTCTGTCCTGAAGACACACATGCTTTGTTCGGTAGCATCTGGAGAGGAGGCCATTGACCTGGTTTGGTCCACAGCCACTGGCTACCCAATTTGTAGGTACCCAAATTGACTACCCAATTGTGGTACCAGTTTGTGACTACCCAACTGAGCTATCACCCTTAACCACTGCTCAAGGATTCAGTGACTTGGAATTTTGAAAACCAACACAAGCATTAGTTGAAACTGAACCTGGAATATAGAATGAACTCTTTGCTATTTACTCAATATCAATTTACTACGAGCATTATGCAAACATGTAGACAGCAAATTTTTAGGATCAGTTATTAATATCTAATCCCTCCTCATCTAAGGACTAATGAAAATTATATCCAGATGAGATTAGGGGTAATGTTTTTGTCCTTATTACTGCATGAATCATCCCTGTTCATTGTCTTAGTTTAATGGAATCTGCTGCTTGTCTCAGCTGTTAACACTGATTCGGCCATCTACTAATTTAAAAATATTCTTATACTATCTGTAATCACTCATGAAGGTCTTTGCCAATTATGCATCTATAACTGTAGTTATTCCTACTTTTCTTAGCTACTGCACAGATCTGTGTAGAATTAAAATCTGTTTCTCCTCTGATTTGAACATGTTCCCATGTCCAGTTATGACAGTATGGGGACAAATACCATCTTTGTTATGACAAAGTGAAGATGACAGAGACAGCCTCGCCTTTTCACAAGATAAGAAGGGCTGCCAAACTGAGTGATGTCTAAAACGGTTTCCAACAATGGGCAGAAGGTTTTACTTTTTCCGTATGTGTTACATAATCCAACGCCCAAATGGATGCTGCTATTTAAACATACCATTCCCTCTTCTGTGTGGGTTTTACGAGCTTAGTTTTTGTTACCATGTTGGTTCTTTTGTGACACAGAGTTGCATCAAGATCTACTTGCTGGGGTTGCAGTTTGTAGTGGAAAATACATTTTTAGTATCTTTGGAAAGCTTGGAATTTTACAGACTGGGCTTTTTTAAGTGGGTTAGGAAAAGGAGAGGTCTTCAACATGCCAAGACCGATAGAGAAGACAGTTGATAATTGTTTTCAGTCCATTTTTCCAGTGATAATTTCCTAGGAAAACTAGAGGATGAAATCTTTCTTTATATCCTTCATTGTATAGTTTTTAATTCTAAAAATTCATAAGTCGTCAACAGTGCTAAAAGGAAGTCAGGTAGTTACTCTTGTGCTTCTGTGACAAGCACCTCTTGTCTCAGTAAGTGGCGCCCTGATGAGTATCTTTACGTAACGGGCACCATGGAAACTGCAGTCCATGTGGGTCCATGGCTCCATGTGGGGAGCCAAAGGGCTCAAGGTCAAGCATCTGCACTCAAAAGTATGTCTGGGAAGCTTTGGAAGCCAATCACGAAGAATTTCTCTATTTTAGTTCCCTTAAAAAGTAGGGGAAGAAATCTTGTTATCCTAAGTACAAAGAAAGCAAAGTAAAATCTGGCTTTCCCATTAAGGTTATGTGTTTTAACAAAAACCAAACCAAACTAAACAAACAAGGATGAAAGCAACTCTGAGTTCCTGCTTAACCTTAAGTTCATTCTAGTTAAGTTCTGATCAGTAACAGAGCTTCAGAAGTACTGTCTTGTTTTTTATCCCCCCTCAGACATGTATCCTATTTCTGGAATTCTACACTACTTACTATTTTGAGGTATGTGTCCATTCTCAAGGCTCTAAAGCTTTTGTTCTGCCCACTTGTGTGAAATTTGGGGGGTAAATTTTTGCTTTTTCCTTAAAATTTCTTTGCTCAGTTAAAAGTCTCAGAACCAACATTTGTACTTTTGATGGTTATTTTCAGAGCAAATAAACACTTCAGGTTAAGCTAAAGACAAAATAGTCTTTTTTTTTTCTAAAAAAAACCAAAAAAATGTTCAAAAGCTCAGTGGAATATTGGTTTGTTAGTTGTGATAAATATACCACAGTAAAGTAAGATATTAATGTGAAGGAAAACTGGCTATGTGTATAAAGAAACTCTCTGTACTAACCTTGTAACTTTTCTGTAAATCTAAAATTATTTAAAAAAAAAGCTTTTTAAAAAGCTCAATGGGTACAAAGAAGAGAGATAAGTGAGGTAAGAATTGTGTGAGAGACTTTAAAGATGATTTAGCCCAACCAACTGCTGAGCGTTGAAATCTTTTTGTCATCAACCAGAAAGTGTCATCCAGGCTAGGTACACTTGAATTGTACTGTAGGCAGAAAATTCTCTAAGCCAAGGCAACCCAAAAAGCCTATTTCTGGGAGACTCCTTACAAAGTTCTTCCTGTGACTGAGTCCAAAGCTGTCTCTCGGCAGATTCCAATCTGAAGCTATTCCTTGGAGTCCTCGACAGCAGGGGGCTCCTCCATCTCATACCCCTGGCTCAACACTTTTTTTTTTTTTTTTTAAGATTTTATTTATTTATTTGACAGAGAGAGACACAGAGGGAGAGGGAACACAAGCAGGGGGAGTGGGAGAGGGAGAAGCAGGCCTCCCGCAGAGCAGGGAGCCCGATGCGGGGCTCGATCCCAGGTCCCTGGGATCATGACCTGAGCTGAAGGCAGACGCTTAACGCCTGAGCCACCCAGGCGCCCCTCAATACTTTTTGAATACAAAACAAATCTCACATCTTCTGTCAGTTTGCTAGGGCCGCCCTAACAGAGTACAACTGGACCTCTGTCCTTGACTTGCAGATGCCACCTTCGCACCGTGTCCTCACGTGGTCTTTTCTCCGCTTGCGTGCACACCAGTACCTCTTTTTTTTTTTTTTTTTAAGATTTTTATTTATTTATTTGAGACAGAGAGAATGAGAGACAGAGAGCATGAGAGGGAGGAGGGTCAGAGGGAGAAGCAGACTCCCTGCCGAGCAGGGAGCCCAGTGCGGGACTCGATCCAGGGACTCCAGGATCATGACCTGAGCCGAAGGCAGTCGCCCAACCGACTGAGCCACCCAGGCGCCCCCCAGTACCTCTTCTTATGAGGACATCAGTCCTCCTGGATTAGACCCCCACCCTTTTATAATCTCGTTGCATTTTAATTACCTGTTTAAAGGCCTTATTTCCAAATACAGTCACAATTGGGGGTTAGGGCTTCGACATGTGAGTGGGAGGGAGCACAATTCAGTCCATAAGACTCCTGTAAGCATTAAAGCCCTTCAAATATTGGAAAATTGCAGTGAGATATTACAGTAGTGGTAAGGAGTATGGACCTGGGGTTAGTCCTGGGTTCAAATCCCAGCTCAGGCACTAGTGAGCAAGACGTCTAAGGGTAGCTACCAAACCTGATGGAACTTCATTGTCTCATGTGGAAAATGAGGAGAATAATGGTAATTATTTGATGTGGTATTATGAGGTTTTAATCCATAATTCATGTAAAGCACCTAACAGGATATCTAGCACATAGTAGGACTTTACTTAATACGCATGATAATAATACATCTTGATTCTCCTCTAGCCTAAGAAACCCTTACTTCTTTGAAGTAGTTTCAGTCTCCTGAACCTAAACTATGTGTCCTCAAAGTGACTGTCTGGGTGTGTGGGTTGCACGTGGGTTACACTAAGCCAACTGCTTCCATGGGGTTGGAAACATACCTCCTAATACTAAAGGCTAACAGCACACATACTCTCCTGGTTCTCAGATCACAATACCTTCACATTAAGCTATTCAGTAAATAAAACCCCCGAGTCTTTTTGACTCATGAGTCTTCTTTGGAGATTTCTGCTAAGCCAGGTCCCATTCTCAACTAATGGGAAGGTCAGTTTCCTAGAACCAAAGTCATGATTGCACATTCACTTACATCACATTTTATCTTGTTAGCATCATATCTCCCGCTCATTCTCTTTTTAGATGTTCACAAATCATCTTCTTTCCCATCAGTGATCTGTTTAAAAGAGTTTTGTTTAGATCCACCCAAGTTTACTGCTGAGCACAGGGGAACAGCTCCAGCCTGACGACCTTGCAGGTATCCATATAAACAAAGCTTGAATCGGAGCTTATCTGAGTCCTGGCAGAACACCATCCTGGAGTGCAGAGAGGGTGGGTGGCATCTAAGGAGCTGCTAGGAAGCCAAATCCTACCCACTTCTCTATCTCCCCGAGAGGATGTTATGAGACAGTTTCTCATTATCTCCTGGGTTCTGATGAAGGACAGGCAACTCAGTACCAGGGCATCCCACAACTAGTCTTGCAATCATTGCCCTTTGTTTGGGTGTTATCCTGTTTGGTGTGTAGGACACAGAGCTTGCCCCTCTGACTTATTCTTCTTCCTGCTGTTTGTAGCAAACTATCAAAATCTAAAAGTGGTTCATTATATCTCTACTGGTTGACCCGTCAGGCCTTGGCTTCACCTTGTCTTCTAAGTATGGGTGAGCTTGGCAGCGTAGGGAATATTTTCATTCTTTAAAATCAGAAATAAGGGCGCCTGGGTGGCTCAGTCAGCTAAGTGTCTGCCTTCGGCTCAGGTCATGATTCCGGGGTCCTGGGATTGAGTCCCGCGTTGGGCTCCCTGCAGAGCAGGGAGCCTGCTTCTCCCTCTTTCTCTGCCTGCCACTCCCCCTGCTTGGGCTCTCCCTCTATATCAAATAAATAAATAAAATAAAATCTTTAATAAAAAAATAATAAATGAAATCAGAAATAAGTTTACCCAACTCCGATTCTTCCAGAGTTTTCTACTCCTCATAACTGAGGACAGCTATGACTTACAGTGGCTGGTTGTTGCTTGTTGCCTTAAAATCTTTTCACCCATTTGAACTTCCTTTCACTCTTATCCAAGTTCATTTCATACTTTATAGCCTTTGTTGTGCATGCAAACTTCAGACACCATTTACACACCATCACACCAATGTCTTGGCTCTAGAAATCACAACCTCTGACTCCTGGAGAGCTGTTTGGCATTGCGGCACATAGTTGTTCTTTTATTTGGGCACTTAGCAAGTAGTGACTAACAAGGAACACTAAAATACTAAGGGGTTAACACTTAACAACAGTCCTTAGCAGGTGTGTGTTCTTTACATGTACCAACCTGTTTGATTCTCACAACAGTCTTATTTAGTATGTTCTATTATTATGGTGTCCATCCTATAGATGATTAAAACTACAAAAGGTTAAGTAAATTCTGTTTACTACAGGATGAACAAGGAATGATCCCAGACATTCAGGGGCTCACAGTCCAGCAACTCTGAGTCTCTGATGTCTAAGTCATTGGTCCTGAAACCATAACTGATACACTAATGAAGGGCTTCCTGAATCTGGGGCTAACCAGAAGTAGAGCACATGGTCCCAATAGGCAGAAATGAAAGAAGATCATGAAAGATGGAGGAAGGGAATGAGAAGACCCTGAGATCATGACCTGAGCGGAAGGCAGATGCTCAACCGACTAGGCCACCTGGGTGCCCCCAAAACATTATTTTATAACTCGTTTAGAGAAAGCAAGTTACTATAGGAAAAGGCTCACACCATTGTAGAGGCTGAGAAGTCCTGGGGTCTATACAGCCAGCAAGCTGAAGACAGGGCAGAGTCGATGGTATATATAGTTCCAATCAGAGTCCAGAGGCCTGACAACCGGGTGAGCTGATGGGCTAAGTTCCAGTCCAACACTGAGTCTCAAAGTAGGACAAAGCTGGTGTCCCAGCTTGAAGACAGAGAGTGATTTCTCTCTTATCTTGCCTTTTTGTTCTATTCAGGCCTTCAATGGATTGCATGAACTCCACCCACCCCCACCTTGGGAAAAACAATCTGCTTTACTCAGGCTATGGATTCAAATATTAATCTCATCCAAAAACACCCTTGCAGACAACACTCAGAATGATGGTTAACCAAGTATCTGGGCACCCCCGGCCCTGTCAAGCTGACACACAAAATTAACCATCACAGCACCACCAAGCCATCATTCCAGTTCAGGGTAAGGGGAAAAAGAACATGTTTTAAACAATGTGTCTCTGATGTCATATATATCCCTTCTGTTCCTATCCTACCGACCAGAAATTAGTCACATATCTAGGGAAATATCCAAGTTTTGTGGAGTCTGAGATTTAAAAGACATAACATTTAATATTTATTTAGAATGCACAAAATATACAGATTTTTTAAAGCTGTCAATTTCCACAAATATTACAAAATCCAAAAAAATAATGGTATCAATCCCACTAAACCTTCATAATACTATTTTCCTATATTTTTGACCATATATTCTGATTACTTCTTCACATAGTATTCTCTAATTATCATTTTGTATAGTGAGAATAGAAAAATAATTTCCTCTAATATGGATTATCAAATTTTGTATTTTACTATTGATGGTTTAGAAAAGTTCCTTTCAGCTTCACAATCCGTTGTTGGTAATGTCAACATCAGGCAACATCTGATACTCTGAAATGTATAAAACACGTAACTTAAGATACAAATACTCTATTTGTAGAACTGCTAAAGATTTATGTACCACACATATAGGAATTCTGATCAGTTTAATTTCATGCAATTCTCATCAAAGTAAGAAAAATGTGTAGAGTGCTTATAATTGTACGCTTTGAATAACTATATTCCAGATGGGAAAGAACTTCCATTTTGACTAGGCATCAATGGAAACTGAAACCTCGGACTCCAATCTGATCCCTGAAAGACCTTTCCACAGTCTAGCTTCTGGCTCTGCACACTTCAAACCTACTTTCCCCTCCAGTACCCACACACTTAGGGGCCCTGAAGGCCACCTCTTCACTGGGCTGGCTAATGATAATGTAACTCTGCAAGGAGGTGACTGCAAAACACACAAATATATCACATTCAATGAAAAATAAATGGACACCAATTCCTCTTCCCCTAGATCCCCAAAACCTCCTGTGACCACTCCATCATAGCCAACACAAAGTGTAATAAAGAAAAAGCCGGAAGGCAAAGACATAGTAGTCTTAACCTATTGTGATCACAATATCTTACTCTTATAAATTTTCAAAACTTACGATAATACAAAACAAAACACACACCAAAACTTAAGATCAGGTGAAACATTGAGAGGGTCCCTCCTGGGTTTGGGAACAGACTTTTGCAAGTAAGGATCCTAAAGCTTATGTGTCATTGGTTTTATTGTAAACCTCCTTCAGAAAAGGCCAGAAAATGTAGTTACTAAATGAGCAGCCATGGACCCATCTAAAGGCATAGCTAAAAGAGAGAAATGGACACTGGAAAGCCATTAGTAATCACTAATCTCTAGCTAGCCTCTACTCAGCTTCTTTCAGAGATTATCTCTGTCCAGGGAGAGAAGAGTCGAGAAAACAAGCAAATATTTACTAATGTCAGTCATATTTTCAGGGCTTACATCATGGCTATGGAAAAACTTACAGTAATGTTTTATTTGTTTCAAATATTTAGAAATAATGGAGACTGTTTCTTGACCCAAGCTTTGTATGAAGACAACCTCATGCACATCTAGGGGGAAAAAAGCAAAAACAAAACAAAACAAAGAGACATCTCAGAGAAATGGCTCTACCCACATCTTCCTATTGTTTGAGAAGCACATATCCTCACACTCACTCTCCTTCACAGATAATTTGTATTTGTTAGCTCTTGTTGCATAACAAATCACCCAAAACTTGGGCGCCTGGGTGGCTCAGTTGGTTAAGCGACTGCCTTCGGCTCAGGTCATGATCCTGGAGTCCCAGGATCGAGTCCTGCATCGGGCTCCCTGCTCGGCAGGGAGTCTGCTTCTCCCTCTGACCCTCCCCCCTCTCATGCTCTCTCTATCTCATTCTCTCTCTCAAATAAATAAATAAAATCTTAAAAAAAACCAAAAAACAAAAAACAAAAAAAACAAATCACCCAAAACTTAATAGCCTATTATTATTTTTCATGATTCTCTGGGCTTGTTCGGGATGGCCTCATTCATAGATCTAGTGGCTGGCAGGCTGGCATGTGTGTCAGGATTTCAGCTGGGACAGCTTGCGTCTGGTCCACACGATCTCAACTCCTCCCTATGCTAGCCCATGCTTCTCTCCATGACAGTCTAGGGTTCCAAAGAGGAACAAGAACAAGTAGCTTTTAAACTTATGGTTGTGTCACTTTTGCTAATTTCTTCTGGCCAAATCAAGTTATATGGTTAAGCTTAAATTCAAGAGGGAGAGAAAATAGACTCCGTGTTTTGATTGGAAGAGCTTCAAAATATTATGACAATTTTTGCCATCTACCACCATCTATATTCTAGCCAGAATCACTTCAGATCTTCCCGAATGGGAAATATGCAAACTCCCAACCCCGGGGCCCTGAAGTCTCATTCAATTATGGTGTCAGACTCAAAGCCCAGAATCTCACGATCTATATCCGGTCCAGATGCAGATGAGGCTGCTTGGATTCACATCATCAAGAACAGCTTCTCTGGTTCTCTCTCTGGAGACCTGGTGAACTAAGAAGACAAACCATCTACCTCTCTTCCATGAAAACGCACTGGCAAGACCGGAACAGGATAACCACAGTGGACACTCCCATCCAAAAAAAGGAAAAGCAGGAAGCTGGAAATATTCCTTGGCTGGAGTCTAGATCTTCTCCCTGGGAAAGGTTTACTCTTTGTACCACCGTCTGGTCTCATCTTCTCCCTCTAAAATATCCTTCCATTTTATTTATTTATTTATTTATTTTTAATTTTTTTTTAAAGATTTTATTTATTTATTTGACAGAGAGAGACACAGCGAGAGAGGGAACACAAGCAGGGGGAGAGGGAGAGGGAGAAGCAGGCTTCCCGCCGAGCAGGGAGCCAGATGCGGGGCTCGATCCCAGGACCCTGGGATCATGACCTGAGCCAAAGGCAGACGCTTAACGACTGAGCCACCCAGGCGCCCAATATCCTTCCATTTTAATAAGAAATCTCCCATGTTTCCAGAAGACAATGCTTCTGAGGCTTCTTCCTAGCCACAAAAGTTGGAATCCTAGAGATCTTTTCTCATTTTCAACTTTCTCTGTCCTTTTTGGTCCAAGTTGGAAGTACTCGTCCTAGCATAATTTTCTTAAAAATTATGTGCATGTCCTACGTTAATTAGTGGGGTTTATTTCCTACTCCAAACACCACATCCATAATTCTTCCAGAGAGATTTCTCTGGACTGGACCACAGGTTAGGTAACTGAGTAATTTGGACAGTACTAAATTGGACTCTTGGCTGAATTTTGTTTCTAGTTCTGGTTCTGCTGCTTACTGTTCCTAGATGACTGTGTCCATACCAGTGGCAACAGTGTAATGGGGGGGGGGGGGTGTTATTATTATGGTCAGTTCCTTAAGAGATTTCTCCTGGGTATCAGATGTCAGGAATGGGGGTGCGTGGGTGGCTCAGGCAGTTAAGCATCTGCCTTCAGCTCAGGTCAGGATCCCAGGGTCCTGGGATTGAGTCCCATGTTGGGCTCCCTGCTCAGTGGGGAGTCTGTTTATCCCTCTTCCTCTGTCTCTCTCCTGGCTCCTGCTATCTCTCTCTCTCTCTCTCAAATAAATAAATAAAATCTTAAAAAAAAAAAAAGATGTTAGGAATGGGTATGACAGTAAATGTAGAATCTGGTATACTTAGCCTTTTCTTTGGCTTGTATTTGTTTTTTATCTGCAACAATATGGGCTCCTTTAACTCTAAAGATTCTTGCTTGTCCAAAAACTCTAGCCTTTTATATTTTCCCTTATAAGGGGTCCAATATTGTCAAACTCCATGAAAACAGGATTTCTATACTAAATATAAAAAGAAACAGAATTTCTGGCAGGCTCTTTGATTTCTCTAAATAAATGAATTAATTCCAAATCAATGTCCCTGCAGGGTCTTTAAATAAGGCTAAAGAAAGGAGAGAGGACAAATCTGTATCACTTCAAATTAGAAAAACTGATCCAGAAAAATAAGGGTTCCTACAAGCCATATAAGCCAAGAATTAATGGTTCTACAAAATATAATCAAGTTCAGCCTTTAAAAAATGATGAAAATCAATGACATTATTACAAGGTATATGGACAATGAAAAAAGTTCTGCCAAATTCAGAAGAGAACAAAATTGCAGAGATGCACAACAATGCTCCCTCATCCGACCTAAGGGTCTTAATTATATGGTTTTGTCTCTTTAACTGAGAAACATTCTTAATAGCTACTAACAACTCCGTTTCTACCTTAAGAGCTGTAGCTTTATCACAATTAACTCTTCTAATTTTCTAAAGAGTTGATAAAATTTGCATTTCATGAATAGAAAATACATTTTGAGCAAACAGTTTGATATACCTTGGTCCCCTCTAGAGTGAATGAACAAACGACATTGTAAGTTGTTTTAAAATCTAATGGGGAAGGGCGCCTGGGTGGCTCAGTTGGTTAAGCGACTGCCTTCGGCTCAGGTCATGATCCTGGAGTCCCGGGATCGAGTCCCACGTTGGGCTCCCTGCTCAGTGGGGAGTCTGCTTCTCTCTCTGACCCTCCCCCCTCTCATGCTCTCTATCTCATTCTCTCTCTCAAATAAATAAATAAAATCTTAAAAAAAAAAAAAATCTAATGGGGAAGGGGGCTTCACTTTCGGCAATATTAGAGTACCCTAGATCAGATTTGTCCGCATACAGTAAAGAAGTAGGGAAATGGACAAAACATGTGGAACTGTTTGTGGACATTAGAGAACATGCAGCAAGGGACAATCCCTAAAGGAAGAGCAACGTCACAGTCACCCCCCAGCTTTCTGCCTGGAAGCACTTTCTCAACTGTGCTGGAAAAGAGAACCTCAAGCAGAACACAGGAGTGTCAGTGAGTTCAGGAAGGAAAGACTGGCACTCAGCGAAGCCCTGTGGTTGTACTTGTAGAAAAGAAGCAGAAACGAGAGAACCATACAAAGAAAGAGCCCCAGGAATCTGCAGGGGATCTGCTCCAGACTATAACTGAATACTAAGTTGTGGATGCATGAGGTGAAATTTCACCAAGTCAGGAAAAAGCATTTGAGAAACTGTAAGAACTCTTACACGGAACTGAGAGATGTTTGCGTTTTAACCAGGCAGGGCAGGGAGGCCACAGTACCCACCAAGAATAGATGCCTGAGGGTTACTGCTAAGTTGTAGGGGTAAACCAGCTTCACGGCGAAGTCCACACGACACAACCCTGAGATACCAGCCTCTAGAGGATTAAGCAAATCTGCAAGTGTCTTAACTGTCTTCCAGAAGAAAATAACTCTAGTGCTTAAGACAACAAAATCCAACACTCAACAACATAGGAATCACAATGTACATCCTTCAATTAAAATCTATAGACTGAGAAGCTGGAAAATGTCACCCAGGCACGAAGGGGGAAAAGTCAGTCAACAATAAAAAACACTAGAATGACATAGAATGATAGTATCAGACAAGGACTTAAAAGAGCTATTGTAAATATGCTCAATATTTTATTCTAAAGGAAAACACACAATGAAAAATACAAAGAAAGACCAAATTAAGTCCTGGAGATGAAATATACACTATCTGAAGTGAAAAACTGTATGGGCTTAATAGAGATTAAGTATCTAATCTCTAGATACTTTAGTAGAAAAGATCAGTGAACTTGAAGATACAGGAATAGAAACTATCCAAACTGAAGAACAGAGAGAAAAACAGGTAAAAAATGAACAGAACTCCAGTGATTTTGGACAATGTCATGCTAATTTATGTGTAAGAAAAAGAAAAATCAAAGGAACAGCCTGCAGATTTCACAAATTTGATAAAAACAATAAACACGTAGATCCAAGAAATACATACACAAAGAAAACCACACCAAACACATCATAATGAAATTGCTGAAAACAAATGATAGAGAGAAATCTTAAAAGTAGTCAGAAAGATAAATATTTTATTTAAAAAATCATCAATTCATCAACAGGCATAACAGTTCTAAGTTTATATATGCACTTAATTACAGAGTTTCGAATATATGAAGAAAAAAAATGACAGAACAGAAAGTAGATTGACTATTATCACTAGAAATTTCAATATCCCTCTCTGAACAAGTAATAGAACAAGTAGACAGAAATCAATAAGAACGCAGACATCCTTAATAACACTGTCAATCTAATGAATCTAACTTACATTTATAGAACATTCTATCTAACAAGAGTAAAATGTACATCCTTCACACATGTTCATCAAACATTCAACGAGAGATCACATGCTGGACATAAAACAAGTCTCAAATTGATAAGGCCTAATGACTTATGAAGTGTGTTCTCTGATAACAAAGGAATCGAATTAGGCAATCAATAATTATAATAATCACATCTGGAAAATCTTCCAGCATACTTCCAAACACCACACGGGTCAAGGAAATGATGAACAAAATTAGAAAATATCTTAAAATGAGAATAAAAATTGAGGGATCCAGCTAATATAGAATTTAAAAGATAAACTTATAGCTCTAAATGCTTACACTAGGAAAGAAGAAATGATACATAACAACAGTGAACAAAGTTTCCATTTTAAGCATAGAAAGGAATAGCTTTGAGTTAATAAAAGGCATCTATGAAAACCCTATTCCTAACTCACATTTAATGGTGAAAGAATAAATGTTTTTCCTTTCAGATTGGAAATAACCTCAAGAAAACAAAATAAAACACATACAGATTAGAAAGAATTAAAACTGTCTTTACTTGCAGGTAAAATGATCACATATATAGAAAATCCTAAAGGATCGACAAGAAAGTTACCATAATCGCCATGTAAATCTAGCAAGTTTACAAGATTAATACATAAAGATGTATTGTTTTTCTATATACATCAATGAACAATTAGAAACTGTTACTTCTTTCCCTTCCTGTTAATCCTGTTTTGCTTTGTTCCATTGCCAATTCCCAACTGTTAATTTGTTATCCAGCCTTTCACATACTACATTCCAAACAAAACACTCAGTTAATCATAGCTCAGGAAGAACCTCACATTACCTGTAGATTGCAAAATGGCCACAAAGTCTTCCCATCCCGTATGCATACTCCTTTGAAGTATGACTTTATAGCTCTTCCCATCAAGAGATAGTCCGTTCTCTAGGTCCTTGCATGTGGGCTTGCCCACATGACTTAGGTGTTTAGCAGAACCTTAGCAGATGCGTCAGAAGCAGAAGCATGAAAAGTGCTTGGCTACTGGAGTTTACTTGCTCTTCACGCTCTTTGGAACCCTGGGACTCCTGTATGAGGAATCCAGAGCTAGCCTGCTGATGGATGAGAGAACACACAAAGCAAAGAGATGATCCCAACTGAAGCCCTCCTGTACCATCCAGCTACAAGCAGGCTGACAGCTGACCACTGAGATAAGCCAAGCTGTCTCAGACCAAAAGGTATGCCCACCCAACCCCCGGGGTCCCGAGAAATAATGCTTGCATGAAGCCACTAAATTCTGGGGTGATTTATTACCCAGTGATATCTAACTGGCACAGGTTACTCCTGTTCTCATTCCAGTAGTGAAAGCAAATCACAAGCCCACAACTCCCTTCAATGTCCAGCATCCCCAGCAGGTGTGTGAAGTAAGCTCCTAATGAACAGTAATCCTCTATGCCTCAGGGGTGAGGCTGTAGATCCCCTCCGTTCTTTAGAGATATACATGGATATATTTAGAAGTAAAAATGACATGATGTCTAAGTTTTAATGTAAAATAGTCCTTAAAGGAAAGGAGGAAGAAGGTGGAGGAATAGATGAAGGAAGCGTGACAGAACAGTAATAATTCCTGAACATGGGGTATGGAGAGAGTGCATTCACCTGCTTGGGCTGTCATGACAGAATACCACAGGTGGGGGGGTTTCAACAACAGCTATTTCTCTTCTCACAGTTCTGGAGGCTGGAAGTCTGAGGTGAGGGTGCTGGCATGGTTGACTGCCGCTGAGAGCCCTCTTCCTCACTTTCAGGGGGTCACCTTCTGTGTCCTCACGTGGTCTTCTTGTGTGCATGCGTGTGGCGAGAGATCTCTCTTCTTACAATCCCAAGAGATGAGGACTTCATCCTCATGACCTCATTTATCCTTAATTACCTCCAAAAAAAAAAAAGCCCCATTTCTAAGCAGAGTCCCACTGAAGGTGAAATGAGGTTAGGACCTCAACAGAAGAATCTGAGGGTGGGGACATGATTCAGTCCACAGCAGGGATTGAATTTATTATACTACCATTTCTAATTTTACATTTGAAAACTTCCATAAGATTTAGGAGATGTAACTGTATTTTGGCTCCTGTGTGTTTATACTTGATTTAGTGAGAAACAGAAAACACTGGAAGGTTCTATGATCCCGTCAGACCCTTAAAAATCTCTTGACTAGGTAATTAGAAATGACAGTTCAAGATAGTAAAGCTGTGAATTTGCGTTAATGTCCCATCTTCTACTTCCTTCCAGGTTGCTGGTACTACGGTAGTTCCACATCTGCCATAGAAAGAGAGGGTGACTGGCCTCCCCAGGGCTGTCTCTCCGCTCCCCCATCTATCTCAAGTGGCTCTAGCTTCTATTAGAACGGACACGCTGGGGGAAGAGGTTAAGAAAGGTGTTACTGGAACAGGAACTGTCATATGTTGGCCCTGAGCTCTCGGGCCCAACTCTGCTGCCATTTCCTTGACACAGATGGATGCATATGGTCACTTGGAACTCCTTCCTCAAGCACAGGAAGTCGAGGGCCCACTTCCAGACTCTTCCGGCGGAGACTCCCTGCTCCCACAGAGGGCAGTCCTGGGCAGGCCTCACGGAAACCTCCCGCCAGCCATCTCTCCTGTGAGGCCCGTATCTGATCCACAGAAAATACTCACCCTTCCTTTCCCCCCAGTCTGTGCCTGTCAACCGACATCACAGCAACAACACTCTGAGCTCAGTCCCCAAAGCAGCAACTTGCATCTTAGTTTCCAATTACACAGAAACACATTATCACAGATTTGTTATTTGACAGTTTAGGAGATGAAATGTCCAAAATCACCAAAATCAAGGAGCCACTAGGGTGGCACTACTTTTTCTTTTTAATTTTATTTTATTATGTTATGCTAGTCACCATACAGTACATCATTATAGGGTGGCATTACTTCTAAGGGCTCTGAAGAAACAGAGAGAACCCACTGCTTGCCTTTTCCACCTTCTAGAGGCTACCTGCATTCCTTGGCTCATGCCACACTGCTCTGACCTCTACTTCCGTTATGACGTCCCCTCGGGCTGACCATCCCGCCACCGCCTTCTCCAAAGGATCCTCGTGATGCCACTGGGCCCACCTGGTTATCCAGGATCATCTCGCCATCTCAAAACCCTGAACCACTTTTGCAAAGTCCTGTTTGCCAAGTGGGGTAACATATTCACTAGTTCCAGGGATTAAGATGTAGACACCTTTGAGGGAACATCCTGTCTTCTACGTTTCTCGGGGGTTGGGGTGAGTTGGACCCCATTTCATTATGCCTCTGTTTCAAAGAACACAGAGGGCCTTCCCTGGCTTCCTCATGGAAATCCTTCCCACCAGGCTCGAGGTAAAGAAGGTAGCACTCCACCCCTTCCCCAGGGACTGCAAGAGGCTTCCAAAGAACTCTCTTCTCCTGTCCCCACACAAAGGGTTATCTGGCCTCTTCTCTGACCCTTAGTTCGTCAGACAGATGCAGACTCGTGGAATAGGTACCTTCACATTTCTTTCACAGAATTTGTATGCAATGCTTTCACTCCATTTGGTATCTTGATATTCAGAGAATCAACACCTTAGTTGAAACCAAGGCGTGGAAAGTTCCACTCTAACATCCTGTACATAACTATTTCCCTAAAGCAGAAACATGAAATTATAAATAGATCCTCATGAATTGTTAAATTCTTAAAGCTTGTCTCCTATTTGGTGACGGAATGTATTTAATGAGTCAAAAGGAATTTCAATATTCAAAGGTGAATATTAAATGAATAACACTCTATAGAACACAAAAATACTTTCAGGAGAGTATTTTTGCTTCTGAATAGCTTTTCAGTCAGTTATACTGTTCCTTCTTGAATTAAGAACTATCACTCAACCAATCTTCTGCTCATGTGAAAAAGAGTAATTTGAGCCGGAGAGCAAACCTCACCTGCAAAACAGTAAATGTGATATGTGATGTTGGCATACTCTATTTTGCCTGAAGAAAGGTATTTTTTCATTCTCAAACCTCTCTCTCATAGTGTGATAGCTAAAACATTTATAAAATCCACAAAATAATGGTACCATAATTTATATGTATACATTATTAGGCATTTCTACTAAAATGATAATGAATAGAGTGTTTATGCAAAAATGAAAACTGTAGTATTTGATTGTCAGATCTGGAATATTTCTTCCATCAAATATTCCATCAAAACAGAGATGTCTAACCTCTGAGAACACACACAAAAAAATGAGATGGAGGGCGCCTGGGTGGCTCAGATGGTTAAGCATCTGCCTTCGGCTCAGGTCATGATCCCAGGGTCCTGGGATCGAGTCCCGCATCGGGCTCCCTGCTCCTTGGGAGCCTGCTTCTCCCTCTGCCTCTCTCTCTCTCTGTCTCTCATGAATAAATAAATAAAAATCTTTAAAAAAAAAAAAAATGAGATGGAGGCCCTATTAGTATATTAGTTTGAACTCTTTTGAGATGCAAGTAACAAATTAACTACAGTTTCAGCCAAAAAACCCCCAAAAAACAGAGTGGGGGAGGGAGGGGAGACTCAATGATAGAATATATGGCACAGAACTCACAGGCAGGGAATACAGCTGGACTGGAGGAAATTTCTAAACCCTGTTTCTTGTCTCTACTCCCTCTGGTTTTCTGCATTGTTCTCTCTGGCGGCAGGGTGACATGACAGAATATAGGACAGCCAAAGGATCCTAAGTCTTAACCCATCAAGTGACTAAAAGAGATTTCTTTTTATTTTTTTTTAAAGATTTTTATTCATATGAGAGAGAGTGAGGGGGGGGGGAGGGGCAGAGGGAGAAGCAGACTCCCCGATGAGTAGGGAGCCTGATGTGGGACTCGATCCTGGGACTCTGGGATCATGACCTGAGCCGAAGGCAGACGCTTAACCAACTGAGCCACCTAGACGCCCAAGAAATTTATTTTTAGTTCAAATTCCCAAGGAAGAGACGGCTGACCCTGGCTGGGGTCATATACCCATTCCTGGAGTAATTAACTATGGCCAGGAGATCACACTGCATGGAGACGGCATCCACTGTAGATGAGCGTGAGATGGAGAGCTGAGAGAAAGACGACTGTAACAGGTCACTCCAAAGTGCTGGGATAGCTAATGCTGAATACCTAAGAGACGGTTCACATCTGGATTCATAAATCCTATAGTTCTCCGAGTGTGAGCTTTCAGTCTTGTACTATGTTTGCTTCTTCCATCTGAGGAAGTGGCATTGAGCAAGGACGGCCATATTTATTTTACCATCGCTGGTTGGGGGATATTCATAGAAGGATGCAGGCAGTAAAAATTTAAATACCAACCCATGTGGTTATAAACTCAGAGGAGATAAACCAGAGCCCAGGCCATGACTGATAAACTCCCCTGTTTTCTATCTCTAAAAGTGGGTAGATTTCTTCCTGTGACTACAGCCCCTGAGGGACTCACTTTTGTGTGGTATATCTTGGCTGCAAATTCCTGTCTCTGTAGGTATCCAGGCTCTCTGTCAACAAAACCAGTCAAACCTTCCAGGCCTGCCATGGTGTCAGTTTCCAATGGAACCCTGATGTCAGTAGAATGTATGGAAATCTCATATAAACGCAACTTACCAAACACAGTTTGCATTCGATGCTAAGAACTTTTAAGTTGTAATGAAAAGTCTGACTCAAACCATTCCCTCTTTAAAAATTTCCATTTTTTACTATAATAATTCTAAAGGGTTTTCTTCACTTTTTCATAAAGCTAAACTACTTCAGGGAATATTCTAGGTGAGAAAATCATCTACGTGTCTCCCGAAGCATGGTTAGAATTGTTCTACAGCAAGATACTCTTTTAGGGTTTTGCCTACACTGAGGAGTCTCACAGGCAATGTATCCTCAAATGCAAGCACATTCTGGCATTTTTACCATATGCCATTCACCCCAGAAACCTCTAATGGCATGGAAAAGAAGAAAACCCTGTTAAAATGAGGAGTTATGAAACTTAAGCAGGTAAAGGGATCCTTGGTGGGAGGGTTAAAAACAGAAATGATGAATAAACTTTAAAAAAACAGTTCCTCAGGCGCCTGGATGGCTCAGTTGGTTGGGCGACTGCCTTCGGCTCGGGTCGTGATCCTGGAGTCCCTGGATCGAGTCCCACATCGGGCTCCTTGCTCGGCAGGGAGTCTGCTTCTCCCTCTCACCCTCCCCCCTCTCATGTGCTCTCTCTCATTCTCTCTCAAATAAATAAATAAAATCTTTAAAAAAATAAAAATAAATAAAAAATAAAAAAACAGTTCCTCACTGTATTCTAAGGGAAGCAGAAGTAGCCTATTATTTTATTTAAAATAAACAAAAAGGAAAACATGGAAGTATTTACACAATCCTATGGTCCTCATTATTTCCAAACAATATTCACAGAGAAATACATAGCTCTAATTGTAGATTTTTAAAAAAATGGAAAAGTTAAAAACCCTTTCTAAAAAGCCAGAGAAAGGAGTGCCTGGGTGGCTCAGTCTGTTAAGTGTCTGACTCCTGGATCTCAGGGTTGTGAGTTCAAGCCTCACGTCGGGCTCCACCCTGGGTGTGGAGCCTAAATGAATGAATGAATGAATGCCAGAGAGAGGATAGCAATGCAAACGCAAAAACAGGAGAAGGAGTAATGAAGAACAAAAGTCCATAGCAGGAGAAAGCAAATGTAAAATAGACAAAGTGAACAATACCAGAACTGGTTTCCTGGAAAGGTTAACACAAGTGTCAAACCTCTAAGGCTGAATTTTTTAAATGGAGAAAGCCCAAGTAGCATTATCAGGAATGAAATAGGTGAAATTAGTATACACTTCAAAGGATGAGAGGAAATTAGAAAGATCTTTATGACAATAAATTTGTCAACTTTTGATGAAATGGCCAGATTCTTTAAGAAAATAATACATCTTATACAACTAAACAAGAAAATACAGAAAAATTTTAATAGTTCAAGATCTTTCAGAAAATTGACTTTGTAACTGAAAAACTACCCATGAAAGAGAACTTGAGGCTCAGGTAACTCCCCTTGAAAATGCTCTTAAATACTTAGGGAAAAAATAACCAATCTTACAAAAACTCCTTCTGAGAACAGAGAAATATCAAGTATCACAATTCATGTTAAGAGGCCAGGATAATATTCATCTAAAACCTTTTAAAAAGGATATTAAAAGAAAAGTATAGACCAATTTCTCTAATAAACGTAGATGCAAAAACCCAAAAGGTACATATGCAAATCAAGTCCAGTTTTATAGAGAAAGGGTAATATTATTATACGACCAAATAGCATTTATTCCAGGAAGACAAAGTTGGTTTCACATTCAAAATTCAGTCGAGTACTTGACTATAGTAACAGAATAAAAAGAAAACCATGCATTTCAACAAATACAACAAAAGCATTTGATAAAATCCAAATCCCATTCATGGCAAAAACTCAGCTAACTAAGCATTAAAAACACTTTCTTAATATCATGGAGGGTATCTACAGAACACCTATTTCTATATCGTATATAAAAAGGTGGAAGATTATGATTATCAGTGCAAAAATCCGCAACAAAACACTAGCAACAAAAATTCAACAGTACACTGAAAGGATTATACAACATGGCCAAGTGGGATTTATTCCTGGAGTGAAAGGATGATTCAACATACAAAAAATCAATCACTGTTAATATGCCACACTGACAGAAAGAAGAGGGAAAGACATGATCATCTCAATTGATGCAGAAAACGCATTTGACAAAATTAAACAAAAAAATAAAAAAACAAAAAACAAAAAACTAGGAACAGAAGGAAATTACTTCAACACAATCAAGGCCATCTATGAAAAGCCCATAACTAAAACCATACTCAATGGTGAAGAAAAACTTTTTCCTCTAAAATCAGGAACAAAACAGAGATGCTAACTTTTATCACTTTTATTCAACACAGTACTAGAAGTCCTAGCCAAAAGCAATTAGACAAGAAACAGAAACAAAACGCACCCAAATTAGAAAGGAAGTTAAATTATCCCTGTTTCCAGATGACATAATATTATATCCAGAAAACCCTAAAGATTCAGGAAAAAACAAAAACAAAAACAAAAACAAAACCCTGGTCAAATAAACAAATTCAGCAGAGTGCAGGATACAATAATATCAAGACACAAAAATCAGTTGTTTCTACACACTAACAATGAACAATCCAAAAATAAGTTGAAGAAGACACTCCCATTTACAATAGCATCAAAAAGAATAAAATACTTAGGAATATATTTAACCAAGGAAGTGAAAGACTTGTATACTGAAAACTACAAAACACTGCCAGAAGAAATTTTAAAGAAGACACAAATCGATGGAAAGACATTCTATGTTTATGGGATTGGAAGGCTCAGTATTGTTAGGATGTTAGGATGTTATGATCACCATGCAAAGTGATCTACAGATTTATTTTTTTTAAAGATTTTATTTACTCATTTGACAGAGAGAGAGAGAAAGAGCACAAGCAGGGGGAGCGGCAGGCAGAGGGCAGAGGGAGAAGCAGACTCCCCACTGAGCAAGGAGCTCCATGTGGAGCTCAATCCCAGGACCCTGAGATCATGACCTGCACGGAAGGCAGACACTTAACCTACTGAGCCACCAGGTGCCCTGTGATCTACAGGTTTAACGCAATCCTTATCAAAATCCAAAAAGTATTTTCTGCAGAAATAGAGAATGTCATCCTAAAAATCATATGGGATCTCAAGGGATCCCAAATAGCCAAAGTAATTGTTTTCTGAATTATATAACCTCCAAATTCTTATGTTGACGCTCTAACCTCCCCCCACCCCCATCCTCCCTCCACAGAGCTCAGAATGTAACCATATTTGGCTGATTGAGTTAAAAAGAGGCCTTTGGATGGGCCTTAATCCAATCTGACAGATGTCCTTCTAGGAGGAAATTTAGATACAGAAAGGGACCTCAGGGATGTGCCCACAGAGAGGAAAGGCCATGTGAGAACAGACCAAGAATGGGACTATCTGAAAGCTGAGAGCAGAGGCCACTTAAGAAAACAAACCTGCAGACACCATGACCTTAAACTTCTAGCCTTCAGAACTGTGAGAAAATAAAAGCCTGCTGCTTAAGCACCCAGTCTGTGGTACTTTGTTACAGTTGCCCTAGCTAACTAATACAGCAATCCTGAAAAAACAAACGTAGAGGCCTCAAAGTTTCAGATTTCAAAACTTATTACAAAGCTCTAGGAATCAAGAGTGCGGTACTGACATAAAGACAGATGTACAGACCAGTGGAGTAGACTAGAGAGCTCAGAAATAAACCCTCAGATACAGAGTCAAATGACTATCAACAAGGGTGCCAAGACCATTCAATGGGGAAAGGACTGTCTCTTCCACAAATGGGGTTGGGAAAAATGAATATCCACATGCAAAAAATGAAAGTTGGAGGCTTACTGTAAACCACACAAAAATGGCTCTTTCATCTGGGCTGCCAACATGCCATGCAGACTGAGGAAGACCCAGAAACTTCGGAGCCACCAAAGCCGGGGCCACGGCTTCATGGGCAAAAGCCAAAAGCACCCCAGGAGGGCCGGGGTCATGCTGGTGGTGTGCATCGCCACAGGACCACCTTTGACAAACACCACCCAGTTTGCTTTGGAAAAGTTGGTATGAGGCATTACCACATAAGGAGGAACCCGAGCTCCTGGCCAACTGTCAACCTTGATAAACTGTGGACCTGGGTCAGCAAGCAAATGTGGATAAATACCTCCAGAAATAAGACCGGAGCTGCTCCTATCACTGATGTGGTGCTATCAGGCTACTACAAAGTTTTGGGGAAGGGAGAGCTTCTAAAACAGCCTGCCATTATGAAGGCCAAATTCTCCATCAGAAGAGCTGGGGAGAAGATTAAGCACTGGGGGTCTTGTGTCCTGGTAGTGGAAGGAGGTTCAATCAAGGCTAACGAGTGGAAAAAAAATACAAAAACGATTTAAAGTGAATCAAAGACCTCAATGTAAGACCTTAAACTATAAAACTCTTAGAAGAAAACAGGGGAAAAGCTTCATCACATTGGGTTGGCAAATATTTCCTGGATATAATACCAAAAGCATAAGGAACACACGCAAAAATTGATAAATAGAACATCAACTTAAAAACTTCTGTGCATCAAAAGACACAATCAAATAATGAAAAGAAAACCTACAGCATGGAAGAAAATATTTGCAAATCATACCTCTTATAAGGGGTTACTATCTAGAATATTAAAGCACCTCCAACTTCACAACAAAAAAACCTAATAACTCGATGGAAAAAACAGACAAAGGATCTCCATATTTCTCCAAAGATACGCAAAATGGCCAATGACAATCTGAAAAGATGGTCACTATCACTTAGCAAAATGCAAATCAAAACCCAAATGAGCTACTGCCTCACATCCATTAGGAAGACCACTAAGAAACAAAATAGAAATCAAGTGTTGGTGAGGATATGGAGAAATCAAAACCCATGGGCAAATGGTGAGAACGCAAAATGGTGCAGCCTCCAGGAAAAATATTATGGTGGTTTCTCAAAAAATTAAGACTAGAATTGCCATATGATATGGCAATTCCACTTCTGGATATAAATCCAAAAGAATTGAAAACAGGGTCTCAAAGAGGTATTTGTAGTACACTGATTTTCACAGCAGCATTATTCTCAAGAGCAAAAAGATGGAAGCAATCCAAATAAAGACAATGTGGGACATACACACAAGGGAATATTATTCAGCCTTAAAAAGGAAAGAATTCTGACACATGCCACAACACGAATGAATCTTGAGGGCATTATGCTAAGTGAAATAAGCCAGTCACAAAGAGACAACTATGTATGATTCCACTTACAAGAGTTACCTAGAGTAATCAAATTTACAGAAACAAAGTAGGACGGTAGGTGCCAAGGGCTGGGCGGAAAGGAAAATGGGGAGTTAATGAGTATAGAGTTTCAGTTTTTTGTTTTTGTTTTTTTTTAAGAGTTTCAGTTCTGCAAGGCCAAAATGTTCTGGAGATTAATTACATAACAACTGTGAATATATTTCACCTTCAGCAAATGAGCCTTGCAATATAATCACTGTTAAATAAGAATATCAAAGGACATAGATCAGGATGGATACTGAATTTCCATGTATTTCCTGAATTCTTTTAAAAAATGGTGACCATGACATAATTTGCAAACTGACATGAAATCTAACATTTTTGTTTGGGACTCATAATGGATCAGGGCTTTTTTTGAAAGTAAGATTTTTAACAGGTAAGACGAAGAGGTGGGAATAGAGCTCACTGTTTTCCATCCTGGGAGTCTATCCCCATGGCTGTCTGGTTATTTGTTCACCAAGCCATCTTTCCTTCCTTCCTGGGCACAGAGCTGGACTTGGTTGCCTAGCCCACTCTGCAGTTAGGTGTGGCCACAACTGTTCTCTGGCCAATGTGACATAACACATGCCATCTCCAGACCTGATCGATAAAAGCCACCCATGCGCTACCGTTCATCCTCCGAGGAAGGGCCCAGAGAGTGAAGAGATGGGGTGAGAGCCCCTGGGGGAGGCTGCCAGGCTAGTGACATATACACCAGACCACTGCTTCAGCAAGAAATTCTTATAGTGGTAAGCCCTTAAAATGATGCATTTTACGCAGAAAATACGTAACTAAGCAGTAAAAATTGTTAATCATGGTTGCCCACGAAACATTTTTAGCCAGCGTTATGTAGGGATGGACACCAATCACAAAACAAACATCCTGCCTAGCAGTGGAGGGTCATTACTTTCATGCGGAGTATCTTCCTAGACCCAGTCTTCACCGAGTTGGGGACCCATGACTACTCCTGGCTTTGTGAGCAGTCACATCCTGCCTATTTATTTGCTTATGTGAACACTCTACTTTAGCTGTACAAACCAACCTTCATCAATATCATATGCAAAGACACCAAATACTATGATCGTGCCATTCAAGATGGCTTTAGCTGGATTCTTTACATGGTGAATACATCTCAAGAACCCTCTAGAAAGATTTTGAACTTCTGAAAAATGCATGGAATATTCTGATAAAAATTTTCATCAGTACCTTCTCACAGTAGATATACAGCAGCCGGTAATGGATTAAACATATACACGCACACACACTTTTTTCCCACCACATTGTAAACATAACACAATTAGAAGGACAATATGTGTTTCAGACAATATAAAGCAAAAATCGGCTGGAAAGAATCTAACGAGATTTCAGCCAGGAATTAATTCTAAGCATCCAACTCTATAAGCGTAGGTAGTGGTCCATCGCTGACTATAATATGGATCTTGTAAGTTCACACTCGGTGTCTACCTCTGAGCCACTGGCATCCCTGGTAAAAAGAAGCTGAAAGAAAGCTACGACCAAAGGCTGCTGGGGGCTTCACATACACCAGCAGGTTTGCCAAGGAAGGTGGAAAGGCAGGATGAGTCAGTGAGAGTAACTGAGTACACAGAATAAACAGTTACAAATTTCTCCCAGAGGAGTTGGCTTCATTAATACAAATAAATCTATTGGATTTATCATCCCTTGAATTTCACTGAAAAAAAAAAAAGTGAGTTGACCCATGTGACAGCATTAATATAAATGTTGGAGAAAATATGGCAAAATTGGCAAGAGTGATGAATGACCCAAGTTTGGGAAACACTATCCTAAGTGCTATAAATAATCAAATCATCTCTCAGATAAAAGCACTGGAGTGAATATTAAAATAATTAAACAATTCTGGAACCCTGAAGAGAAAAAGAGAATTAACATTTGCTTTAAATTTTGGATTGCTGCTGAAGGACTCACTTTTCTTGATGATTTAGCTTAATTCCTGGCTGAAATGTTTTCAGTTATTTTTTTTTTTTTACTTTCACATTTTTTATGGTCTCAACCAACTTCAGTTTGGGCATTCTGAACTCAGTACCTGAAACACATAGGTTTGCAGGTTTTAACTTTCTTATTTTTCAATAATGAGCAATATGTAAGCCTCAGCATCTATATATAAGGTGCCATCTGTTCATAAGATTACATTTATATAAATATATTGAACACGGATATAGAGTTAAGTTGCATGTGCAAAAAATCCCAAGATTTCAAGATTAGTTACTACCTATTATGACCTGAAATATTAATATACATTTGTACATGTATATAAATCTAGTCACACAAATACTCAAGCACATACCTGATTTCTAACTGCTACCTAAAAACATAGGCTGGTATTTAACACTAGCAAATAACATCGAGTTATTATATTATATTACATAGTGTATGACAACAGGATTAAAAAAGCTTTCATGGAATAAAGTAATAAATCATATGCATTTCCTTGAGCAGAACACGACCAATTGTAACTCATTATGAAATTAAAACTCAAACGAAATAACCAGGATGAGAAGAAGGTTTGATTAAACTATAGGTCATAAATACCATGAAGAGATCGAGTCATTGCCTCCAGGGAAGCAAGGCTGTTTGCTGCAAAGCTTGGTGACCTCAGCATCAGAAATGGGTCCTGTACCTAGATAGAGCATAACTGGCCAGCACGTTCAGCAAGTCAGAATTCTTTGAGCCCCAGTTGCCAAAATTTTTAAATGGGGAAAATGAATGAGCCAATCTCTGAGAAAACTGAAACACCTCTTAACGGTTTACACTTCTCTGAAAAATAGAGAAACCTCAACCAGCAACAAGCCATAAATCAAAAATGACAAAGGTGGGGGGATACAATGTGTTCTTCATAGCCTATACACAAACATCACATTCTGACTCAACTGACTACTGAGTGGGATGCATAAAGTCATTGCTCATCACTTTCTATGCTTTGAGTATCCACACACTCCAAACATTTTTAGTGGTATCTTTATTTCATTCCAAGTATTTGATTTTTTTCTGTCCTCCACCCCTCCCCTATGCCCAGGCTTCTTGTCTTCTGTTACCTACATGAAGTTATATTTAAGTTAATAGATACTTACTGAATGGCCAGTGTGTCCAGGAAGGGAAATTCCTCACTTCCTGTGAAGAGGTAGGAAATAGTAGAAGAACAAAGTTCTTTTCCCATGTGAAGTCAACCTATGGGTCAGAGAAAGAGGTCAAACATTGTAAGGATGCTTTGCAAAATATAAGAGCAAAATTAAAATAGCAATAAACAAATAGGCATTATTCACTCCATCTCTTATTAGTTTATCTTTGTCATTTCTAAACATTATCCTACACATATACATCAACTTACTAGGAGACCCTGAGTCAGGCAGTGGTTCAATGTGCAAGTGTCAAATCTATCCATTTGGTTTCCTTGTTTAACCCATCAAAAAGAGTGTCTCTAAAACTAACATCTGACAAAAGCTATTTCTATTTGAATAGAACTACCAGTTTTATTATTGCAAAGCAAAATAATGTCTAATGCAGTAACCCAATGACAAGTGAACATTTACACTCTAATAAGCTATCCTGTGGTGTCTCTGAGAATTACTCTATATAAGTGGAACAGTACATCGCTCAGATTTGAGGTTGATCAAGCTACACTTGACTCTCAGCATTTCTTGAATGTATACTTTGAATCTGATCTGATTCAAACCTTTAGTCAGCTGCCACAGATCTGAGCTGTGCCTCACTTCTCAAGCGTTGTCTTGCCTATCTGAGGGCCTAGATGTGCAAAGGGGGGCAGGGCAGACCCAATCTGACCTTCAAGAAGTTCCAGGAATGAACTTCCAGGGAAGATGGTGGTGTGGGAGGATCCTAAGCTCACATGATCCCACGGACACAACTAGATAACAGCCAGGTCAGTGTAAATAACCCAGAAAATAACCCAGAGACTGAAAGGCCAGACCCTCCACAGCCAAATGTAGAGAAGAGGCCACACTGAAGAGGGTAGGAAGGGCAGAGACAAGGTTCGGCGCTAAACAGACCTGCAGGACTGTCCACAGGAGGGGGGTAGACCATGACACCACGGGTGTAGAGAGGGGAGAGAAGCAGATTCTCAACCCAGGGAGCCTGCATGGGAAAGATGAATCCCCATAATGTTTGGCTTTGAAGACGAAGGGGCCAGGTTTCTCGAATTCTTACACTCAGCAGGGCCTAACACCCAGAACTTTAAAAATCAGCAGGCTCCATGCCAGGAGAGCAGAGGGTGGAGTTCCTACCCTTGAGCAGACAGCCCAGCAAACAGCCCCCCAGAAATACAGCACAGAAGCAGCAGTTTGAAAAATTCCTGGGGCATACAGGACGCAGAGTCTACTAACCTCAGAGCATGCGCTGGGGGGCCCAGGATCTTTGGAGACTTCTCCAGAAGAAAAGGAGTTGGCAGGTGCCATTTCCCTCCCCTGCACCCCAGTCTAGACACATGAACACCTGCGAGAACCAGCATAGTGGCAACACTCTCTACCTAACTTGCTAACTCCATGCCCCACCCCCATGTTCTCCTGCGGGCACACCCCCTCCAGCCAGATGCGCTAAGGTCCCCTCCTGCAGCAAACCCACACAAGAGTTGCTAACACCACAAGCCCACCCTCTACTCCCCTCCACCTGCCACACTTCTGCAGATCCACTTCCTCCACCTGACCTGCCTCAGTCCCTTCCCTCAGGGGACCAGCGCAGACCTTACTGGTACCACATGCCCCAACACCATGTTCTTCTACCAATGAACCCCCTCCACTTACTCCTGTCTAGAGCCCATACGAAGCAGTGCCACAAGCCTGGCAGTGTGCCAGCAGCCCTGACAGGGGCCAGCACCACTCCAAAGTGACCCGTGCCCAAGGGAGAGAAGATAGCCACACACACCGGTCTGACCGCAGCCCCAGAAGTGGGCTGCAGGCAGACATCTGGTCTGACTGCATGCCCCGTTCAACAATGAACACTTCTCAGGGAACAAGTGCTACTCTATCTCTGGCGAGTACCTGGTCTGACTCAACTTAAGCCCAAGGTGGCCCACTGGCCCATTAACACAGAGACCAAACCCTACCCACAACCAGGCAGAGAGTCATCGCAGATGATTGAAGCGTCAGGTTCTGGGGGAGAACAGGGGACACTGCACTGCAGGACATACAGGACCTCTTCTTCATAAGGCCACTACTTTCAAGAGCAGGAGACATAGCTGACTTTCCTTACACACAGAAACAAACATAGAGTTAGACAAAATGAGGAGGCAAAGGAGTATGTCCCAAACGAAAGAATAGGACAAAATGACAACAAGAGAGCTAAACAAAATGGAGAGAAGATATATGCCTGACAGAGAATTTAAAGTAAGGTCATAAAGATACTCACTAGACTTAAGGCTGTAGGACCTCAGTGAGACCTTAAAGAGAGAAAACAAAAAAGAACCAATCAGAGATAAACTCAATAGCTGAAATGAGTAATACACTAGATCGAACATGTAGCAGACTAGAGGAAGCAGAAGAACGGACCAGTGACCCGGAGGATAGAGTAATGGAAAACAATCGAAGCTGAACAGAAGAGAGAGAAAAAAGAATAATAAAAAATGAAAACAGACTCAAAGAACTCAACAACAACACCAAGCATAAGTGTAGTAACATTTGTATTATAGGGATTTCAGAAGGAGAAAAGAGAGAAAAGGGGGTGGAAAATTTAGTTGAAGTAATAATAGCTGAAAACTTCCAAATTTAGGGAAGGAAACAGAAATCCAGATCCAGGAGGTACAGAGAGCCCCCAACAAAATTAACCCAAGGAGGTCTACACCAAGACACATAGTAATTAAAATGGCCAAAAGTAGTAATAAAGGGAAAAATTTTAAAGTAGCAAGAGAAAAGAAAGCAGTTATATATGAGGAAAACCCCATAAGGCTATCAGTTGATTTTTCAGCAGAAATTTTGCAGGCCAGAAGAGTGGCATGATATACTCAAAGTGCCAAAAGTAAAAAACCTACACCCAAGAATACTGTATCTAGTAAGACTATCATTCAGAATAGAAGGAGATAAAGAGTTTCCCAGACAAACAAAAGTTAAAGGAATTCATCACCACTAAATCAGCTCTACCAGAAATGTTAAAGGGGACTCTGAGTGAAAGGGGAAGACCGTAAGTTTGAGTAAAGAAAGCAGGAAGGAAAAAGCAGTAAAATCAGTCCACAAAAATCAAAAGATTCACAAAATAATTCACAAAATAAAAGGAGGTAAAGTATGACACCAATACCTAAAATGGTGGAGGGGAGAGAAGTAAAAATATGGGTTCAAACCTAAGTGACCTTCAACTTAATACGGTCTACTACATGCATATTATATACAAACCTAACTGTAACCATAAATCAAAACCTGGTAATAGAGCTGCAAAAAACAAACAGAAAGAGAAAGAGAGAGAAAGAGAGGGAGAGAGAGAGAGAAAGGAATCCAAGTCAATCACTAAAGAAAGCCAGCAAGCCATGAGAGAAGAGTGCAAGAGAACAACAAACAACAAAATGGCAGTAAGTACATACCTATTGGTAATTGCTTTGGATGTAATGGACTAAATGCCCCAATCAAAAGACACAGGGTAATGGAATGGATAAAAAAACAAGACCCATAAAAATGCTGCCTACAAGGGACTCATTTCAGACCTAAAGACACCTGCAGATTGAAAGTGAAGGGATGGGGAAACATTTATCATGCAAATGGATGTGAAAAGAAAGTCAGGGGGCACCTGGGTGGCTCAGTCATTAAGAGTTTGCCCTCGGCTCAGGTCATGATCCCAGGGTCCTGGGATGGAGCCCTGCATCAGGCTCCCTGCTCAGCGGGGAGTCTGCTTCTCCCTCTCCCTCTGCCCCTCCCCCCACTCATGTGCACGCTCTCTCTCTCTCTCCCTCTATCTCAAATAAAAAAAAAAGTCAGGGTAGCAATTCTTAGACTTTAAAACACAGTAACAAGAGACAAAGATGGGCACTATATAATAATAAAGGGAACAATCCAACAAGAGGCTATAACAATTGTAAATGTTTGGACCTAACAAGGGAGCACCCCAAAAATAAAGCAGCTGTTATAAAGTAATAAATAGTAATACAATAACAGTAGGGGACTTTAACACCACACTCACATCAATAGACAGATCATCCAAACAGAAAATCAACAAGGAAAAAATGGCTTTGAATGATACATTGGACCAGATGGATTTAACAGATATATTCAGAACATTCCGCCCTAAAATAGCAGGATACACATTCTTTTCAAGTGCACATGGTATATTCTCTAGAATGGATCATACTAGGCCACAGAACAAGTCTCAACAAATTCAAAAAGATCGAAGTCATACCATGCATTTTTTTGACAACTTTAAGACACCAAAAATTAACCACAAGGAAAAATCTAGGAAGAACACAAATATATGGAGGTTAAATAACATGCTATTAAACAATGAATGGGTCAATTGAGAAATCAAAGACGAAATCAAAACATACATGGAGACAAATTAAAAAGAAAATATAAGGGTCCAAAATCTTCGGGATGCAGCAAAAGTTGTTTTAAGAGGAAAGTTTATAGCAACAGAGGGAAATTTATAGACCTATGTCAAGAAGCAAGAAAAACCTCAACTTAACCTTGCACCTAAAGGAGCTAGAAAAATAAGAACAAACAAAACCCAAAACCAGTAAAAGGAAAAAAAATAATAAAGATTGTAGCAGAAATAAACTAAATAGAAACAAAAAAACAATAGAACAGATCAATGAAACCACAGGCTGGTTCTTTGAAAAGATCAACAAAACTGATAAATCTTTAGCCAGAATCATAAAAAAAAAGAAAGAAAAGAAAGGATTCAAATGAACAAAATCAGAAATGATAGAGGAAAAATAACACCACACAGAAATACAAAGGATTATAAGAGAATTATAATGAAAAATTATATGCCAACAAATTGGACAACCTAAGAAGAAACAGATAAAACATAAAACCTACCAAAACTGAACCAGGAAGAAATACAAAATTTGAAAAGGACAATTACCAGCAATGACACTGAATCAGTCATCAGAAAATTCCCAACAAAAGCCCAGGACCAGACAGTTTCACAGGTAAATTCTACCAAATATTTAAAGAGTTAATAGCTATTCTCAAACTTTTCCAAAAAATAAAGAGGAAGGAAAGCTTCCAAATTTATTCTATGAGGCCAGCATTACCCTGATAACAAAATCAGATAAAGACACTACATAAAAAGAGAACTACAGGCCAATATCTCTGATGAGTATGGTTGCAAGAATCCTCAACAAAATATTAGCAAACCAAATCCAAAAATACATTTAAAAAAATCATTCACCATGATCAAGTGGGGTGTATTCTTGAGATGCTAGCATGGTTCAATATTTGCAAAGTGATCAACATGGTAAGTCACATCAGCAAGAAAAAGGATAAAAACCATATGATCATTACAGATAGTATAACATCCATTCATGATATAAATCCCCAAAACAAAGGTTTACAGGGAACATACCTCAACAAAGTCCATATGTGAAAAACCCACAGCTAATATCATACTCATTGAGGAAAAACTGAGAGCTTTTCCCTTAAGGTCAGGAACAAGACAAGATGCCACTCTCACCACTTTGATTCAACACAGTACTGAAAGTACCAGCCACAGCAATCAGACAACAGAAAAGAAATAATAGGTAACCAAATTGGTAAGGAAGAAGTAAAACTTTCAATATTTGCAGATGAAATTATACTAAAGAAACTTCTAAAGACTCCACCAAAAAACTACTAGAAATGATAAATGAACTCAGTAAGGTCACAGGACACAAAATCAATATTCGGAAATCCACTGCATTTCTATACACCAAAAGTGAGTAGCAGAAAGAGGAATTAAGAAAACAATCCCAGGGGTGCCTGGGTGGCTCAGTTGGTTAAGCATCTGCCTTCGGCTCAGGTCATGATCCTGGGGTCCTGGGATCAAGTCACGCATTGGGCTCCCTGCTCTGCGGGGAGTCTGCTTCTCCCTCTCCCTCTGCCACTCCCCCTGCTTGTGGTCTCTCGCTCTTTCTCAAATAAATAAATAAAATCTTAAAAAAAAACCAAAACATTTACAATTCCACCAGAAGTAATAAAATACCTAGGCATAAACTTAACCAAGAAGGAGAATGATCTGTAGTCTGAAAACTATAAAACATTGATCAAAGAAACTGAAGATGACACAAACAAATGGAAAGATATTCCACGCTCATGGATTGGAAGAACAAATACTGTTAAAATGTCCATACTACCCAAAGCAATCTATAGATTTAATGCAATCCCTATCAAAATACCAACAGCATTTTTTTTTCACAGAACTAGAACAAAGACTCCTAAAATTTGTATGGAACAAAAGATCTCAAAGAGCAAAAGCCATCTTGGAAAGGAAAAACAAAACTGGAGGTATCACAATCCCAGATTTCAAGATATACTACAAAGCTGTAGTAATCAAAACAGAATGGCAAAGGCACAAAAACAGACCCAAGATCAATGGAACAGAACAGAGCCCAGAAATAAATGCACAATTATATGGTTGACTAATCTTCAACAAAGGAGGCAAGAATATGTAATGGGAAAAAGACTGTCTCGTCAGCAAATGGTGTTCGGAAAAATGGACAGCCACATGCATAAAGAATGAAACTGGACCACTTTCTTACACCATACACAAAAATAAACTCAAAATGGATAAAGGACCTAAATGTGAGTCCTGAAACTATAAAAATCCTAGAGAACAGACAATAATTTCTTGACATCAGCCGTAGCAACATTTTTCTAGGTATTTCTCCTGAGGTAAGGGAAACAAAAAGCAAAAATAAACTACTGGAACTACATCAAAATAAAAAGCTTCCACACAGCAAAAGGAATCAATAAAATGAAAAGACAACCTACTGAATGGGAGAAGATATTTGCAAATGATAAATCCAGTAAAGGGTAGTATCCAAAATACATAAAGAACTGACACAACTCAACCCCCAAAACACAAAGAATACAATTTAAAAATGGGCAGAAGACATGAACAGACATTTCTTCACAGAATATATGGAGATGGCCAACAGACACATGAAAAGATGCTCAACATCACTCATCATCAGGGAAATGCAAATCAAAACCACAATGGGATACCACCTCACTCCTGTGAGAATGGCTAAAATCAACACAAGAAACAGCCAGTATTGTCGAGGACGTGGAGAGAAAGGAACACTTGTGCACTGTTGGTGGGAATGTAAACTGGTGCGGCCACTGTGGAAAACAGTATGGAGATCCTCAAAAAATTAAAAATAGAACTACCATGTGAACCAGTAATTCCACTACAGGGTATTTATCCACAGAATATGAAAACACTAATTCAAAAAGATATATACACCCCTCTGTTTATTGCAGCATTATTTTCAACAGCCAAATTACGGAAGCAGCCCAAGTGTCCATCGATTGATGAATGGATAAAGAGCTGGCATGTGAACACAGACACACACACGCGAATATTACTCAGCCATAAAAAAGAATGGAATCTTGCCATTTGCAACAACATGGATGGATCTAGAGAGTATAATGCTAAATGAAGTAAGAGAAGAACAAATACCATATGATTTCACTCGAAAGTGGCATTTAAGAAAAACAAGTGAACAAGGAAAAAAAGAGACAAACCAAGACACAGATTCTTAACTACTGAGAACAAACTGATGTTTACCAGAGGGGAGGTGGGGTGGCGGGATGGTTGAAATAGGTGAAGGGGTTGAAGGGCACACTTATTATGACATGCACTGAGCAATATATACTATCGTAAACTAATTTAACAGTGCACATTAACTATACTAGAATTAAAATTGTTTTAAAAACGCAACATATTAAATAACTTAAAAAACAAAACAGTTCCAGGAATGGACTCCAGTGAGACTAGGGACCAGGGATGTTTAAGGACTGTAGTGCATCAAGGACCGATGACATTTGGATCAGAGAAGTTTTTGCCCTCAGAATGCAATTTAAAGATGAGTACTTCAGCATGAACCTGAGGAACTCTATCATTTCGAGAACAAAGTATAGGCCAACATAACAGCCGATACTGAAGAACTCAGAATAAGTGAGTGTGATTCTTACTTACTCCTCATTTACATTCAAGAATAATATATGTGCTGGAAGGGGGGGGGGGATGAGTAACAAAATTAAACCAAAATGTAAATCACTGAAAAGCCACAAAGGTGACAAAACAATATTAATAGGACCGAAGTGATACGGCAAAGTGATGCAATTTAGAAAGTTTAGGCATTTTGATTTTCAAAAAAACATTCCATGAGATCTTTTAAAAACCTTGTAGCATTTAAAACTGTATTTCTAGGGCGCCTGGGTGGCTCAGTCGTTAAGCGTCTACCTTCGGCTCAGGTCATGATCCCAGGGTGCTGGGATCGAGCCCCGCATCGGGCTCCCTGCTCAGTGGGGAGCCTGCTTCTCCCTCTCCCACTCCTCCTGCTTGTATTCCTGCTCTTGCTATCTCTCTGTCAAATAAATAAATAAAATCTTTAAAAAAAAAAAAAACTGTATTTCTAAAATACATCCATCCAAAAGAGCTTTGATTTATGTCATAATCAGCGAAGTTAATTCTGTGAAAGTCTGATAATTGATTTACGCATAATGCTCATTAAGATATCCCCACATATACACATGATTAAAACAGAACTACATGCTTCTCTTATAAAATACAAAAACGTAAGACTCACACAATGACACAAACACCTATTTATTGTATTAAATACAAGCCTGAAATGTTAAGTAGATATAACAGGTTCCAAAAAATTAACATTTCAGATTCTCCAAGTCCTGCTGGTGCTTTACAACTAAAACAATGCTTCGGAGGGCTTTTTTTTTAATTCATTAAAAAAAAGCAACAATCGGGGGGGATATAAAATCCATAAAATCCCAAATGTAGAAGTTTATTCAAAACGGTGCCGAATCCCTAAGGTGGCCGTCAACAGCACTGGTTCGCAGCTTTAAGGAATGTGAAGCTCACAGTTTGCAGGGGTTTCTGCCTCGGAAGCCACCGCCCCCCCCCGCCCCGTCCCCGCCGCCGGCTACACGGCCGTTTCGTGCTTCCACAGCCCGGTCCTGATGTTGCCAGTGCTCTCCGCACCCAGCAAGGGGCCGTCCTGCCCGTTGCTCTTGACTGGTCCATTCTGCACGGCCAGGTTGAGTCCGTAGGACTTCTGCTGGCTTCCAAGTTCAACTACAACTGGCTTCCTTAAGGCATCCTTCTTGCTGCCACTCGAAGCGGGCTTTTCGAAATTTCTGGGGCTCCGGGGGAGTGTGCCACAGCCATCACTGCTCTCCTGTTGGGGCGGGTTGCACGGTCTCTCTCTGTAGGCTGAATGCGCTCTTCTGCTCCTCGAGGGTCCTTCGTCACTGCCCGGCCGGCTCTTAGGGAAGCCGTTCTGCACACTGCCCTCCACGCTCGTTGGGACGTCATAGGCATATTCTCTGAGGACGGCGAGCCGGCTTGCCCGGTGTCCTTTACTCCTGTTTTTATGATGGCGGCCCGGGTGCACGTTTGGGCGAAACTGGACTTCCAGAGGCGCCACGTGCATCTTGATGTCATTGTCCATCGAATGTTCGGTCAGACTATTATCGAGCTGAGGTGTGGAGTTCAAGGGCAGAGGGCTGGTGTGGCACTGAGCTGCAGCAGCCTGCAAGTTTGTTAATTTGCAGCCCTGGGAGGAGTTCTTGAAGCTCGACGTACTCTTGTTGGTGCATGAGGATTCGGCGCTGCTGCTGGTGCCCTTCGGGGCCTCTCCGTTCGTGCCGCTGGAGGTGGGGGGCTGCACGTCCACCTGCACGGAGTACGAGCTCCGGCCGGGGCAGCAAGTCATGAGCCACGCGAGTCTAACGTCCTCCCTGTTAACGCAGTGGTGAACCACGATGAAGGCACTGAGGCTTAAACACGTAGCTCCAAAAAAGAAGCTAAACACCAAGTCCAGGGGGTAATACATGGAGACGGCCAAGGCCCCAAACATCCACAAGGCGACATATAAGAGCAAGGTAAGGCTGGCCCCCAGAAGTTGAGAATGGAAAGTGTGTTCATTTTCCAATGCTGACGTCGAGATCAGAGACAGAGACAGTGAGTCCTGAGGGTGCACTTCGCCGTTTCCATTGGCCGTCAACCGCTGCTGTGCCTCGGTGGGCTCCTTCAGCTCATATCTGCGCTCGGGGTGTCTTTTCAACTGAATAAATATGCTTAGAAAGTACACACAGTTTACGAAAGTGATGAAGCTGGCAGGCCCGTAGAAGGCTCCCAAGGAGGGCTCCCAGGCCATCCAGCAACTAGAAGAGAAAATGAGAAGCCGAGTCAGATGCTACGACACATCAACAAACTGTCCCAGAAACTGCAATAAAGTCAGGGCCTGGGAAATCATTAAAAAGAGAAGCAATGGGGTCAGGTATGCAGAGAACACAAAACACTCACTAGGGTGCATTTGGCCGACTGCCGTAATTCTTGATGTTGGCTGCGGCTGTTATGCCACAAACTATGATGGGTATGCCACCTCCGATCAGGTAAAACCTGGAAGAAGGAACAATGCAAATAGCAGCTCATCATTCCAAGTTACCAAGGCGCGCACATCCCGGCGTCTCCGTCCTGCAAAAGTCCTTCCTTCGTGACCAATTATTATTCCTATCCCAATAATAAACTGGAAATTAACTTCTGGAGGCTGCTTTGTTAACAATAACTTTCTGAATTTTTTTTTTTTTTTAATTTTTGTTTGGATATCTTTTTTTTTTTTTTTAAAGCAGGCTACCAAGTTTCCAACTAGAGGAAAGCTGGTCGGCTTCTGCCACCCCGTGGACAAGCACGGCTACTGCAGGTAGGGTTTTAGTTCCTATTCTTTTCTTTCAGAAGGCACTAACCGGCTTCCTTTCGATTCAGCTGGCGAACCAGAAAGTTAGCCCATTACCAAATGGACCTTAAGGTCTCCCTGTGCCATACGTCAGACAAAACACGTAATGACATTATTTGTTTATTAATGTCTGGTTAAACCTGCATGTTCTGGGACACCCTACTGCTGTGTATGCTTATCCCTAGTCACTCAGGCAAAGCAGGTGCTCGGTCCCAGCAGCTTCACGCAGTGTGCAGGCCCTTCCTGACTCCTTTCCCGTGGACTCACTGGGGACAGCAGGAAAAATGAAGGTACCTAAGAACGGAGGGAGACAGAGTGGTGGCGGGCCCTACAAAGAGAAACTTCTTTCCTGGGCCAGACCTTCTTTGAGCTGAGACAGTAGGAACTCTGTGCCCTGGCTGGGTCCTCCTGGGCATGGTCACAATCCTAACTCTGCATCTGCCACTTTGCAGAGACACAGCCCGAGGTCCTGAGCTGGCTGGGTGAAGACTGTATTGGGGACTTAATTAACACCTGTGCTTGGTGTCTTTTTTTTTTTTTTCCACTCACTCAGAACCTAACAGAAAGGAAGATGGGACCCCCAAATCTTCAAACACCATCTCTCCCTTCTTTTAAGGCCAGGGACAGACGTGTCAAATTGCCTCCCAACTCTGTGGCCGGGCACTCCTGCTGCCCCTCATCGTCCAGGGACCATTCACCTCCTGAATCTTCTATGATCTCAGGTGTTCTCTTTCAGTTCTTCCCTTTATTGGCTATGGCCCATCTACTAAATGTCAACATGGCCCCAGGACCATGCTTTTAACTAACTTCTCCCCGGGGCATGTGGTTCAGGACCACATGCGAGAACATCTCCAGCTGTCTGCACAGCGCTGAGCACCGTCTTCCCTGCTGAGCCCCCGGTTTCCCATAATGTGAACGACTCACAGAAAGTACTAGTGAGCCTACGTCCTCTGAGCGTACATACCCCCCCCCGCCCCCCCATTCTACGTTTCCTATATTCTCAGCTGATGGAAGCACCATGTGCTGAGGTGCCCTCGCTAAGTAATCTGAAACCATCTTTGAAGTTCTCTCCCTCCCACAATTTTAAATCTAACTGGCCATCCATTCTGGAGAACCTGCCTCAAGTGTCTTGAACACGCGCCCCCTCTCTTCTCTCTGACGCTGTTCGGGTTTCAGTCCTCCCGCGGGCAAGCAAACGACCTCTCGGCAGAATTCCCTACCCTCAGGCTCTCCCATTGAGACGGGTTACTAATGCAAGGCTGTCCTTCTAAAAAGATACCTCGTGGGGCCACTCCCTTAGGTAAAAGTCTTCCATGGCTGCCCACATTTGCACACGGCTCCCAAAGGCCTGACACAGAGCTTTCACCCTGACTTCCTGCAATCTCCACCGATAAGTTCCAGCCAAAGTGCATGCTCAAAGTTCCCTCAGCTCCCCCCATAATCCTGTATCTGGAGCGTCACCTCTGACCTTTGCCCTAATCACTCAGGAAGATCATCCCTAATGGTCAATACTTCCCAACACCCACCCTCCCCCCAAATTAATGGCGCCTTTGTTTGCACTTTCCAAAAGAATGTTATCTCCAGCACAGTTCTCACCCCACCCACAGCCGGTTCTTCGTGGTCCCCTCAGGCAGACTGGAAACTCCTCAGACGCAGGACAGCTTAGGTGCCTGGCCTGGTGCCAGCTCCACAGCCAGCGTTCAGCCCACCAGTCACCACTGCTCAATTTTTACTCCTGCAGCCCAGTAATCCACTATTTTTTTATTATAATTGGGAAGAAGGGTGTAACTCCAAAACTGAGTTGTCTTTTGTGGAGAGTAGTAAAATGGAAACATACTTGCGGAGGTTAAAATCTCTGACGTGACCCCAAGGAAATAACCACAGCTAACATTTTTTTAGAGCCTGTTAGACGGTCGGTGCCACCTTAAGGCACTTATTTATTCCCACGTTACAGATGAGAGAAGGAGGCCGGGAGAGGGTAGCGAACTTCACCAGGGGCTCCCGGCCAGAACTCAAACCCAGGAAGCCCAGCTTATGGACTTTCCAAAATTTACTCAGCATTGTTTTGTTATGTTTAAAACGGCTTCACCTCAACTGTTTAATGAACGTTTAATAGAACACAGTGAACAAGGATATCAGATACCTGAGCATCGGTCTTGGAGGAGGCGGCAGTTCATCGGGATCCTGGCATCTTTTCGCCTTTTTAGTGACTTGTTTATAGATATTTCGAGCTGTCACTCCAACCCATAGTACTGTAGCAAGAGTGGAATAATGAAGAATTATTCCAACCTAGAAAGAAGATTGAAGGATATATAAACTGAAAGGAGAAAAAAAACTCCCCAGGAACAGGGGCCTCCGAGGTTACCAAAAATACCTGGTAAGTAACTTCCAAAAACAGGACTCAAAAACAGCATGAAGGTATATTCTAAAGATGGATTCCTCTGCCCACTAAGGAAACAAAGCATTCTAACAGCCGTGTAACAGAGGATCATGTCCTCTCACAGATCCAGGAGACCCACAGACCACACACAACGTTTACCCAAGATAACCCTTCAGACACCATGGAATTGACTCTTAGACAACATTAAACCAAAGGTGTGTTTCACCCAGACGCCATGTTATAAAGTAGAGTTCGGTTTCTGAGGCCCATTTTAAGGAGGAAGGTAGAGGGCAAGGGCAGAGAATAAGCTTGTGTGACAGCCCTGAGTTCTAATTCAGAGCTTTCGTATATGATAACGGTAGGTCAGCAAGAGAATATATTGGCGGGTCAGAGGGTGATGTCTAGAATCAAAACTTTTACCTGGTTTTAAAACCAGTATCCACCCCTTATCAGCTGTGATAACTTCAGCAAAGGCGTATAACATCTCAAACACTGGTTTCCTTGTGCGTAAGCAGAGAGAGATGAAAGTACTGTGGGGCTAACTAAGATCGTCTACATAAAGCCTTCAGGACATTGTCTGGCCCATGATAAGCAATCAAGAAAAATGACAGCTATATTTTTATTATTACTTATTAGGAGTGTGGTTTTAAGTAAATAATGTCACCTCTCTAAATTAATTTTCCTCATTGGAAGAGTGGGAAGATTATCAATGACTATCTCTGGCATTTCTGTAGGGGCTATATGGGCACAATATTTGAGACATAACAGGTACCCAATAAATAGTGGAAACCTGCAGAATATGTAATGGTCACACTAATTAAATTTCTTCCCCCAGGGGGTTATGGAGGTCATGTTTACCATGTGACCTGTGTGTGAAGCAACTCTATTTGGAGCTAGAATTCTAGATGAAGATATATATGGGCCTAAGAAAGGTTTAAATCCATTTTAAGAAAAGTGCATATATCATTGGAACATCAAGGACACTATTCAGCTTTCTAATCCGACTAATTACTTACTATCTGTTTGATCATTTCTTTTTATATAATTACCGCAGGTAAAATCCTATTAACGAAAATCTTCAAGACAAATTTTTTCCTTCTAAAAGGATGGCTCTCTGATCTGAAGAAAATCAAACTGATTGACATTATCAAACCTAGGGCAGTGATAACCACATTTAGATTGCTGCCCAGAGTTCATTTTCATGAGAATCAGTGTGCAGCCAAAATGCGGCAAGTGAAAACCCAAGTCTTATTTTGCAGGACAAAAATGAGGACAGTCACTGTCCAGTCTGAATCTTGCTCTGACTCGGGAAGTGGCTGGCAGGGTGGGTCCAGCTTGGCCAAACTAGAAGACTCACAGTTATTTTCTTCGTAAGGAGAAAAGTGGCTCCTTGGTTTCCATTAGTTTTACTGTCCGTATGGTAAAAGCAAAATTTACAGAGAAAAGTAGAACAAAAAGCATAAAGTAAACCTTAGACTATCTGGAGTCATACCCAATACTAGATGTAAAAATAGTGTCCATGAATTTGGTACATAGACAGCAAAATGTTCAAGACAAATCACTGGTATGGACTCAAAACGGTAGGCTCCACTGGAGGTTTCTCAGATGACGAGGTCAGAAGAACAAGACCGAGCGGTGAAGTAAATAAGTTTAAAAAATAGGAGTGAAAATATTTTCAACACAGGAGGTACAGATGGAGCATTTTCTTGTTTTAGATCTAAGAGGGAAAACTCAACCTTTAGATTTTGAAGTGTTTCCTATGGCATTTCAAAAATTCCAGAGTGTTCACACTTGAAAGATACTAAAGCCTTCAGTCAAACAAAATTATTACTAATGGTAGAATTTTAGGGGTCTGATGTCACCTAGTAACCATCATGTAAGCAAATCCCCAGATATTCCATGAGAACCAGAATAAAGGGGGAGCAGAGAACTGGCAGAGAGGGTATTTCTTTTGGAATGGGATACCTCCTACTGTTTTCTCCATCAGACACTTGAAATGCAACCTGTCAAATTTCTTTCACATAAATCAGAAATACATGTGGAAAGTTTGTAAAGTTTGGGAATAAGTAATCTAATTCATAGGGCATGTAAACGATTAATTAAATGCAACAGAGGATTACTTGAGAAAGTCACCTGACCTCAGGACATCAATTTCCAAAACTGTAAAACGGATATAAAATAATTATCCCAGAGAGTTGCATTTTATATGTTACTGAACCATATATAAGCTCTCACAAAGTAGAGACCGGACATTGTAACGATCATATTTGTAACCCCCAATAACCCTAAGATAGTACAGCATGTAGAGTGAGTGTGCAAAAAAATGATCTTTATATTCATATAATCATGTATGAATACATGTAAAATAGTAACAGCTTCCACTATTGAATGCCCACTGTGTGCCCCAAAATGTACGAAGACAATTTGTAAGTGCTTCCATTTTATCCTCCTAACGTCACCATTCAGTGGAGGGTATTAACCTTGAGCTACAGACCATGGGACTGCATCTGAAAGGCATGCAATCATCACTAGAGGTCACCTGGTCAGTAGCAGGGCTGCAACTCAAACCCATGTCTGCTGGTTTCCAGAACCCACGCCCCTTCTATTAGGCTGTGCTGGTCCTCACTAAACAGTGAACCATAGTGACCCCAGTGTGGGGAGGGGAAGCGGCTCGCGGGGGACGACAGCTGAGTCAGCAAGACTGGCATCTGAATCACCCCTCTGCCACCCAACAGCCTAGTGATTTGGGACAAGTTGTTCAATTCCGTAAGACTCAATTTCTGTACTGATAAAATATAGGAATAACGAGTACCTCCTGGGGTTAATATGAAAGTTAAGATAACACATTTGCAGTAGTTGGCAAGTAAAAGGTCTTCAAATTCATTGATTAAATTTCCCCAAGGCATTTCACGTGCCATGGCAGAAAAACTCTTGAGAAGAGACACAAAAGGACACCAGAGAAGGTTAGCCGACGCTGTATTTAATAAATTAAATCATGGAGTCGTAGAGTAACAAGGTGACTTAAGTAAGATCCGGCCGTGTCTTTTCACCACACAGCTAAGGAAACCAAGGACCAGAAAATTAATTATCACACAATTATTTGGCAGCACATCATGACCCAGAACCCAGGACCCTTCCCACCTGGAGTGAACAGCCCTCGCTACTTTGACACTCGGCTACTCAGCTCTTCTTCAGCTCCTTCTGCAAGAGAGAGTCCAAGCCTGCAGAACGCACCTAGAGTACCACCAGAACTGACTTATGACTCAGAGTGGGAAGGACCTGGCTGGTGCCTAATGGCATCTCCAACAACCTCAACCCATCACTGTGGGGAGGCAAGCATCGTAGAACCCGTTCGCGCCGTCCATAAAGTATATGAGCTCTGAAAGGGAAATAAGAAACGTAAAACTGCACCGATTACGTGCACATATAAAACTGCATATAAGGTATGCACACATTAGGATTCTAGCAGGTGCACTCAGGGCTCAGCTGGAAGAACCTTAATGATCATGTAAGTTAACTAGCCCAACCCATTATTTTATAGAAGAAACGTTAACCCCTACTAGGCTAAGTGACTAATCATACAGATGTGGGAAACAAAGGCAGAAGAAAACTTATTAAATTTCCTACTACCTACAGCCCATTGCCAAGTCCTTGAGTGACATTCCTCTAGGGGCTCAGCTGCCTCTATGTTACTACTTTGCTAAGGGCAAAAGCCAAGCTTAGCCCAACCCCCAGGATCCTGTAAGTCTACTTTAACACATAAAAATTCCTTTAGAAACTTCCTTTATCTCTACCCCTCAAGATGCCTGTTGGCAATCATCCCCCAAGCATATGGCCCACGGATATCCATCTGAAGGGTCTCATGACTACAGTTTTATTAGAAGGCAATAAATGACTTATTCCCAACAATAGCTAGCCCCCTCAAGGTCCTGGAAACCTTGCTTCAAAATTCCTTAGAGACTTTCACTCTCCCTAACCCCCTCCCAACTTGGAAGTATGTAACGGGCCACTTGTCATGACCCAGGTACAGCTCCTTCTGCCCATGGTTCCTGTCCCCGTGCTTTCATAAAACAACCTTCTTGAGGAAGAATTCTCTCTTGGCTGTTGGCGTCGAACCTTTACATCTTTCCTACATCAATACTAGTCATCCTGGCAGACACAGAATTAGAACCTACCTACTAGTGTCTGGAAGTGCAGGCCAGTCCTGCTTGCCTTCCCCCGACTCCCCGCTCAGTTGGCTCCTAACTGAACCACCACAACGGCAAAGAGAAGCCAGTCATGTCTGAGTCAGAAACGGCAAGAGTGTTATGTTTTTCACAGAAGGAAAAACAGTGGAAAAACAGAAGCAAATGACATGTAAAAACATCTAAAGACTTGCCTTTCCCTTAAAAAAAAAAAAAAAAAATCTTTAAGCCATGGACATTCAATGTAGAGGCCCTGAACACTCCCTGCAAATTCCTCTCCTTTTCTTTCTAGAAAAGGTATAAAATATCATTCAGGACAATGAAAGGCAGTCATCTTCACAATGGCCTCTTTCTATTCATTGCCTCAGTGAAATCAAGGTGTCTGCTTTGTGAAAACAATGAATACTTTTAGACAAATCGAGACTACCTTTACCACCACCGTGGGCTGAGCACTCTCCTCACAACCTCTGCTCAAAATGGCTCCAGGGTCGAATGACTTCTACCATATGTAAACCAAGGACTTTTTTGTTCATTCGCCCAATAAACATTTGCTAAGCATCTAGTATCACCTACTCTGGGTCAGGTCCTGTGCTGATCCTTGGATAAACACGGGTGAATCAGATCAGTGGGATTCCTTGCAGAGCGTCGGGTCCAGAGACAGAGAACAGGTAAACAGGAGTCAACTGTGAAGGGTTGTAGGCATCATGGAAATTTAATAAGCACCATGGGATAATGAGGGGAGGGGAGGGACGGTATCTCTCAAACAGTAACAGTAAACTGAGACCTACAAACAAGATGAATAGGAATCAGAAGGGGTGGGGGGGAGGGCTGAGAGAACATTATCTTCTGTGCATGGATTCAGCTGACCCAAGACCCATTATCTGACCTCTCGTACGGTCCAATCAAGTTGGATTCCCAGTGTATATTAATGGCCTACAACAGAAATACTCTGCACAGCAGAGAGGTAATTTTTTCAATAGTGACACTAACAGAAATAAAGTCTCCAGCACCTTAATCCTCTCCATGATTCTTACACACACTCGCATTTTAAACTGGATGTCAGCTATACAATATTGGATTAGTTGTCAACCTTAGGTTCATGACACATTCTAGTGACTGGACCAAGCACGTCCTGCTGTTATTTAATTAGTTATTATTCATAAGTGGCTAAGAACTTATCAGCAAGACAAAAGGCAAGACCTTGACCAAAACCTGTATCAAACAATATAATCCCCTTCCCCCAAGGTAATCATTACTCTCTATCTTCTGTTTATCATCCCTTTGCCTTCCTTCTACAGTTTTATTGGATCCACATATTTTCATTAAAAGTGAGCGGTTTCATTTTAGTTACTTCTTGCTTTATAAAAAAAAGACAGCAGGGTGGATGTAATTTATGGGACTTAATTTTTCCACATATATTCCTAAGACTTACTCATATTGTTACACATTGTTGTAATTCATTAGTTTTGACTGTTGCATAATATCACAGTTTATTCACTCACTCTGTCACCAATGGGCATTTGGGCTGCTTCCAGGTTTTCTCTATTGGGCACAGTGCTATGAATATTCATATGCACGTGTATACTCCTAGACACAGGTCTGTTACATATGGGCAAGCGTACTCTCGGAGTCAGGAACGGGGCTGCTGGGTCCCAGGGTCTATGCATGGTTAACCTCAGACCGCAAAGCCTCCGAGAATCATCCGCTTAACGTTCCTACCCACGACGCAGAAAACATGCGGACCCAACATGTTCTTCACGACTTGGCATTGTCAGGCTTGACTTTTTGCTGACAGAAAAGGCATAAATGCTACCTCATTGTCTTAATTCGCATCTCCATGACCACCGATCATGCTGAGCACCTCTTCCCACAGATACGGACTCTGTGTATCCTCTTCTCTGAAAAGTCTGTCCACTCTCGCCACTTTTTCTACTGGGTTGTTTGTGGCATTTTTGTTGATTACAGTTTTTTTTTTTTTTTAAAGATTTTATTTATTTATTTGAGAGAGAGCATGAGAAGGGGGAGGGTCAGAGAGAGAGGCAGACTCCCTGCTGAGTAGGGAGCCTGACGTGGGACTCAATCCCAGGACTCCAGGATCATGACCTGAGCCAAAGGCAGTCGCTTAACCAACTGAGCCACCCAGGCACCCCGTTGATTATAGTTCTTAATGTATTTTTTATTCCAATGCCTTTTCAGCGGTATGTATTAAGAAGAGCATCTTCCAATTTGTTAGCTTGTCTTTCCATTTTCATTAAGGAATCTTAATTAACAAAAGCTCTTATTTTTAATTTGGTTAAAATTATCTCTTCTAGTCAATGCCTTTTAGTGTTGTATTTAAGAAATCCCTACCCAAGGACTGTGATATTTTCTAATGTGAATTTTAACATTTTGGCTTGGCCATGGTAGTTTTTTAATCCACCTGAAGTTGACATTTTTTATAAGGCATGAGTACAGATCCACTGTAATGTTTTTCCACATGGATTTTCCCCAGCTCCTTTATGCTGCACAGAGGTCTCTCTTCGCCACAACTGAAGAGCATGCAAACCTTGGTCTCACACCAGAGTTGCACATGGGTCTGCTTCTGAGTCTCTGTTCACCTGTGCTGGTCCATGTCTCTCTCGCTACCCCAAATGCCGCAATGTTAATGACGAGAGCCTCCTAAGTTCTGATGATTAGGACAGTCACCTTGCTCTACTCTTCCTTTGCAGAAGTGTCCTGGCTATCTTTATCTTTGGTTCTTTGCTTTTAATGTAAATTTAAAAACCATTTTATTGTGTTTTGTGAAAAACTCTCTTACATATATATTAATTTCAGAGTAACTGCCATCCTTCTAATAGTAACACTTCCTGTCCCTGGGCCTAGTATATCGTTTATTTAGGTCTTCTTAAATACCTATTACAATTTTGCCTGTAAATAGTGAACATCTTTTATTCATTCTTGGTACCTGATATTCTTTGATACATGGCATCTTCACATTAATTATGTTTCCTCATAGTTGCATTTCTGCATCCAACTTCTGTATGTTAAACTTGGATTCACTCTTGGCTAAACCTTCCCATTACCTCAAATCATTTATCTGTAAATTACGGTAGGGTTTTTTTTTTATATAAATAATCACATCATCTGACAGCTCAAATATTAGTCCCAACTTATGGGTGCGGAAGCTGAGACACAGAAAAGTTAAACACTGAAATCACAGGATCTCAAAGAGATAACTGCACCCCTACGTTCACTGTAGCCTTATTCACCACAGTCAAGAGAGAGAAGCAACCTACATGTCCATCAGCAGATAAATGGATAAAGAAAAGGTGGTATATCAGTACGATGGAATATTATTCAGCCATAAAAAAGGAAGGAAATCCTGTCCCATGCTACAACACAGATGAACCCTGAGGACATTATGCTAAGTGAAATGAACCAGTCGCAGAACGATGAATGCTGCACGATTCCACTCAGACGAGGTATCTAAGTAGTCAAGCTACAGAAAGTAACACAGTGGTTACCCAGAGCTGGGAGGGCAGGGGAATGGAAAGTTGCTGTCTAACAGGCACAGCGTTTCAGCCATGCAAGATGAAACGGTTCTAGAAATCTGCTGTGCAATACTGTACTTCTACTTAATATTAAACTGTACACGTAAAAGTTTGTAAAGAGGTAAGTCTTTTGTCATGTTTTACTGGCAATTAAAACAAAAGTTAAATAAATAGCCCATAAAAACAGCAAAGTAGACCTGAAACCCAAATCCAGGCAGTTTGAACTCAATTACTGCATGGTACCACTTCCTATCATGCATATGGAAAACAGTATGCAAATATAGGAAATATGCACAATTTTTGATGTCTATTCATATGTTGAATAGTTTTGGTTTTTTTATACATATCTCAGAAGAATACTGTTCACTGAGGTGACGTGTATAATTTATTTGAAATTAAAAGTTGAATATTTTTAATTTCTCTTATTTACCACACAAGAAGCTTCTGATTTTTATATCTTACAGTTAAATCTTTTTCAAATTCCTATTATTTCCATAAATAGATGAAATAATTTTTAAAACCCTACTATCGGGGCACCTGGGTGGCTCTGTCAGTTAAACGTCTGCCTTCAGCTCAGGTCATGATCCCAGGGTCCTGGGATCGAGTCCCGCATCGGGCTCCCTGCTCAGTGAGGAGCCTGCTTCTCCCTCTCCTTCTCCCCCTCCCCCTGCTCATTCTCTCTCTCTCTCGTTCTCTCTCAAATAAATAAATAAAATCTTTAAATAAATAAGTAAATAAATAAAACCCTATTGTCAGAAAATATCATTTTTTCCTTAGCCCAAGTCAGGGTTTTACAAATTTTTTAAATTAAATGTTCGGCATTATAAAAGACATAACAAGTAGCAATGAATTCCCAAGGATAGAGAGACAAGCTCCCTAAGTCACGTGTCCAATCGTGAAATAACAGTTCAAAACTTGGGAGTACACCAGTTAAAAACGTGTGAGTGACACACACTCAGCTTAACTGTAAAGAAAAACAACTTTAAAAAACACGCTTCCTTCTACAGTTAATAAAACATGAAATTACTTTCTAATGTCATTATTTTTTCCCATTTCAGGTTTTCACTCTGACTTACCGCTTGGCAGACACTGCCATTTCTGGTTTGGGTTATTCCTCCCACGAAGACCACACAGGTCAGGAAAACATGAAAGCACAAGTTCACAAGCATGTGCCAGCCCTTGAGACTGATTCTAATCAAACTGTTAAAAGGAAAAATATGAATATTCAGGCTAGTTCATGTGAGGCAGGAGGCTAGGATATTCATCCGCAAGTTAGCAATTCCAACTGCATAAAAGGCCAAACGTAAATGTTTTATGCTTAAACGTTTTACTTAAAATACACGTTCTATCAGACACACACACACACACAAACACAGGATTTGAGACCTCATTTCACTCAATACAGTTTCTTAACATTTCACTTCATGCACTAAAAAAGACAAGTCATTTATGGAACTATTGCATCCACTAAAGGCTAAACAAATTCTCCATAATAAGAAGTATCTGGGCTTCTGTTAGTTACCACGTCTTATGACAGCTGGATTATTTGTTTGCTTCCAGGAGATTTCTGCAAGCTGCCGATCTCTGCTTTTCTTGACCTACTAGGATAACACGGTCTAAATGCCCAGTACATTTCCTCCTGGCCTTTCATAACAAAATGTTGAAGTCTTTCTTTCTTTTAATATCAAAATCTCCTTTTGTTTCTTCACTAAATGTCAAGAAATGCCATGTAAGTCCAGCTTAAATAGGAAAATACATTCTAGCAAAACCTCTCGTAGAGTGAATTTCTGCTTAGCAAATCCTTCCAGTTTGTTATTCCCTACCATAAAATAAAAGTTTCTGTAGCTTTGCCTCCAATTAACAAACCATCTCCATGTTTAAATGCCACAAACTGCCTTACAAGGGCCATCTATAAAACAAAGAAGATCACAACATGCACAAAGGCATCAATTAGAAGTACCACCACCGTCGGCTTCTGGAAGACACTGCCACAGGAAACAAGCCTCCAGCTCACCTCACCCGCTTGCTGCCCCCCTGTCCCACCTCCCAGCCTCCAACACATACCTCCCATATTCTTTCCCAGAAACAAACAGACCATCTCCTGGACTAATTCCTTATGTCTCGAATTGCATGAACTGAAGGAAGCTTGTACGTATTCTAAAGTAATGGCTCTTCCTTCGGAAGGTAAGCATGGTGTTGAACTCAGTTTTATCCTAATTCGATGTGAAATAAACTCCCTCCACTCGAAGTCCCCCATTTGCCAAGTTGCCTTTCTTACCTGTGATGGTATATATAACTGATGATGACCGCCAAGAGGCTTAAGAGGAGAATGATGGCGGTAGTATAAACCACGGGGTGCAGCAGACCGGCTGCCTGGGCGTAGAGTTCGGATCCTGTCAAGTCCTGAGGGAAAAAAGAAAGTCCCGTTCCAGGTGCACGTTTCTGGACATGCAGAGATTATCTCCAGGGACGAACCACACGCTGACCCTCATATCTCTTTGTTTTATTCAAGGACCAATGTTTCATGCTATCTTCTTCACACCTTACTCTGCCTTCCTAGCTTCCACTGTGCAAGTTACTTATGGTGTATGTACATATAGGGTGTGTGTGTGTGTGTATATACGTGCATACATATGTATGCATATATGTATATATTTATACATGCACACACCCTTGCTCTACATCTGAGATGTAGATAAATCTGAATACTGACTTTGCTACGAGGGTCATGGAGAGACAGCAACAGACTTGTGATCAGGCAGAGTAGTACCTCCAAGACAATCAAGCCTAAACGGCTCTCGCTAACCATCTGTGGTCAAGTTCAACTCCGAGTTCAACAAATACAAGCGGACTGACCGTTGGGTAAAGCACTGGGGACGCAATGGTAAGACGTGGTTCCTGCCCTTGAAGAGCTGCCCCTCACAGGGGAGAGACACCCACAATCAGATTGCAACAATGTCTGAAGATGGTAAAGGCAACACGGTTTTGGGAGTGAAGAGCTCAAAATCTATACTGTAAGTAACAGCAAATCACTTCTAAAGCATTTACCATAATCCAGGCACCAAGCCAGCACTTTACACTGAGTACCTCTACGAGCTATAGGTATATCAGCAGCCCCACTGTAGAGGTTGAGCAAGTGAGGCACAAAGAGGTTAAGTGTCATGACATTTGGTCCAAGGGAACGTGGCTGCCACGTCTGTCCTCCCGAACACAATGCAGACAGTGCCCGACTAAAATGAAAACAGTCGACACCATAAGGCTTCCTTCCTTATAAAGGACCAAAGCAGGCTGGGCAGGTGCCTCCGCCCCAGCCACGGTCCCCACACCAGAAAACCGGGGCTGTAGAGTCACCAGATCCTGTCCCGAAATTATCCTTCTAAACTGACTCTGGAAGCTACAAAAGGACAGCTGGACGGAGGAAGCCGTTCACAGTAAATGCATCTTTAATCCAGAGGTGCCTGACACATCTAGAAAAGCTAGATAGAAAAGGGGACAGATTTTCCTGAAGAATCGGAAGTCGACAATATACAAATTATAGATCTAAAAAGATCGTATCAGAACACCTTAACAAGCCCCTCACTGTAACAAATGATGAAGAGAGGCCCACGGAGACTGACAAAAATCACAGTTAATAGGAAACTGGAGCTACAACATGGGAAATTGAATTCTAGTCTGAGAGCTCCACTATGTCGTGATGAGTCTCAAACCTGCAATTCATCTATTTATTTGACAAATGTTAATTGGGTACCCACCATGGCCAGGCACTATGCCAAGCACTGGATACTCAGCGAAACGCAGAACGTAGTCCCAGCCCTCGAGAGCTGACAGGCTGTAAACTGAGTAGCAGAAAAGGGAAAATATAAGAGAAAAAGCCTATCACCATGAAGTCTGCACCATCTGCCCCTATGAGATGCTCACACGATTAGTCTATAGTCCCAGGGCCTGCACGCACTCACATTTTGCCAGAAGTCCAGAATATCCATGGGAAAATTCAAAAAAACACTGGGGCAATGAGAACCAGTTAGATGCTAGTAAAAGCAGACACAGTTCCTCTCAATTTCTACAAAGAGCTACTATTCCAGTGCAGAATTAATAACTGGTATTATTCAGATAAGATAATTCAATATCTAGGATTTGGCCTCTAGACTCCTTCCATGCACCACATATTTGACATTCCTCTAGGAAATGTTCAGTAACACATCACCACTCACTTGCTGGCTACCTGAGTCTGGAGCCGTTGCCTCCCTATAAGGTGAAGACACCACCAATCACCTGGCAGGGTCTGGGTAGGGGCCAGAGGGAGGGCACGCCAGCGTGCCTTTCACAGGCCTCATGGGAGAGCTAACAAACACAGGTGGCCACATAATATCTAATGAACCATCAGACAAAGTGCCAACTCAGTTCTCAAAATATATTGCATATAATATTTACATTTAAAAGCAATTAGTGTTTCTCAAAAGTCAAGTGAAGAGAATAGAGAAATAGAGAAAGAAACTGGAGGCTGAAATAAAGGGCGAAGACCCTCATCCAAGTTCCAACTGGAGGAAGACACAGGTGCTCCTGTCACTGGTCCCGCAGGGCATGCTTCTTCTGGGGCATTTTGGATTGTCACCACAAAATGATCTACCCAAAAGGAAGAGAACCCCAGCCGAGAGACCGACCCAGGGAAAGGGGTAAAGTGCCAAACAGTAAGTACTTTAGGCTTTGAGGGCCAAGAGGGAAATTGAGGTTACTGTGCAGGTGTTTATTAACCACTTAAAGCAGCTGACGGGACTGGGCCTGTGGGTCAAATGCTCACCATGGTTTATAGACATCAGATATAAAGAAAACAAATTAAGCTAAGAAAACCTATCTCTTTTTTAAAAAGATTTATTTATTTATTTGAGAGAGAGCGAGAGAAAGCGTGTGTGTGTGTGTGTGTGTGTGTGTATTGTGTGTATGGGAACAGGGGAGAGGAATGGGGGAAGACAGAGAAACAATCCCAAGCAGAATCCATGCTGAGCATGGGGCCAGATGCAGGGCTTGACCTCACGACCCAGAGATCATGACCTGAGCTGAAACCAAGAGTCTGACACTCTTGATTTTTTTAAAGAGGATATAAAAAGCACTAACTATAAAAAGCAAGACCTTAGGAAAATTAAGAAACTCTGTTCATAAAAAGACAACATTAAGAGAAAAAGGAGAAAGGCACTTTTATAGACTGAATGTTTGTGTCCCTCCAAAATCCATATGTTGAAACACTAATCCCCAATATGATGGTATTAAGAGGTGGGGTCTATTGGGAGGTGATCAGGACACAGTGGCCTCATGAATGGATTAGCACCTGGATAAAAGGGACCCCGGAGAGCTCCCTTGCCCTTTCCACCATGTGAGGACACAGGAAAAAGACGCCATCTATGAGCCAGCAAGCGGGCCCTCACCAGACACCGAATCTGGTAGGAAGGACCTTGATCTTGGGCTTCAGGCTTCCAGAACTGTGAGAAATAAATTCCTGTCCTTTATAAACCACCCCAGCCTACGGTCCTCTGTTACAGCAGCCCTAACTCATTAAGACCGGCATGGACAGGCGCCTGGGTGGCTCAGTTGGTTAAGCGACTGCCTTCGGCTCAGGTCATGATCCTGGAGTCCCGGGATCGAGTCCCGCATCGGGCTCCCTGCTCGGCAGGGAGTCTGCTTCGTCCTCTGACCCTATCCCCTCTCATGTGCTCTCTGTCTCTCTCATTCTCTCTGTCTCAAATAAATAAATAAAATCTTTAAAAAGAAAAAAAAGGGGCGCCTGGGTGGCTCAGCTGGTTAAGCGACTGCCTTCGGCTCAGGTCATGATCCTGGAGTCCCGGGATCGAGTCCCGCATCGGGCTCCCTGCTCGGCAGGGAGTCTGCTTCTCCCTCTGACCCTCCCCCCTCTCATGCTCTCTCTCTCTCATTCTCTCTCTCACAAATAAATAAAATCTTAAAAAAAAAAAAAAAAAAGACCGGCATGGACTGGGAGAGATACTTGCAACACATAAATCCAACAAAGAGCTCCCATTCACCATTCATATCTAGAATTCCTGTAAGTCAGTAAGAAAACAACAGATAACCAAAGTAAAAATAGGCAAGATGTATATGTGGAATCTTAAAAACAAACAAAACAAAACGAACAAACCAACAAAAAACCCTCATAGAGAAAGAGAAATCATTTTTGTGGTTACCAGAGGCAGGGGACAGGGGAAGGGGGGGACTGGGTGAAGGTAATCAAAAGGTACAGACTCCCGGTTTTAAGATAACACTACTGTATGGTACATTTGAAAGTTGCTGAGAGTGTAGAGCCTATAACTTTTCTTTCTTTTTTTGGTATCTGTATGAGATAACAGATGTTAACTAAACTTATTGTGGTGATCACTTCATAATACGTGCAAGTCATTACGCTGTACACCTTTTACACTTACACAATGTTGCGTGTCAATTATATCCCAATAAAACTGAAAGAAAAAAATTAAAAGTCAAAGATAATGAAAACAGGCAAGATCTGAGCAAGAACCTCACAAAAGGGGATACCCAAACTGACAATAAGAAAATGGAGAGGTGCTCAGCATCCTTAGTCAACAGAGAACAACAAATTAAAACCACAATGACATCATAATACCACCACCAGAGACTAAAATGAAAGATTTACACTACCAAGCGTTGGCAAGGATGTGGAAAACCTAAAGCTCTCATCACTGTTGAGACTATAAACCAAAACGACCACGTTGGTCAACTGTATGGCATAACCTACCAACCAGTAATTCCACTCCGGAGTGCCCATGTCCATCAAAAACCATATACGTGAATACTCAGAGCAGCTTTCTCTTGAGAGCCAAAACCTAGCAACAGCTCAAATGCCCATCAAAAGTGCAACACACAAGTTCTGGTATTTTCCTACAATGAACTGTGTAGCAATGAAAAAGAATACACTGCTGCTACATGCAAAAACAAGATATATCTCACAGATGTAATGATGGGAAAGAAACCAGACACGAGGGCGCCTGGGTGGCTCAGTTGGTTAAGCAACTGCCTTCAGCTCAGGTCATGATCCTGGAGTCCCTGGATCGAGTCCCGCATCGGGCTCCCTGCTCAGCGGGGAGTCTGCTTCTCCCTCTGATCCTCCCCCTCTCATGCTGTCTCCCATTCTCTCTCTCAGATAAATAAAATCTTTAAAAAAAAAAAAAAAGAAAGAAAGAAACCAGACACAAAAGAGTATATACTGTAAAATTCCAATTTTATGAAGTTTAAGAATAGGCAAAATTGATCTATGGTGACAGACATGGGACAGGGGATATCTCATGAGACATGCTGGGATTAACCAGAAAGAAGCATAGGAGAGCTAACAAGTGCTCAAGCCAAAATCTTAATCTTGATGGTAGTCGAAGGTACGTATTCACCTAAAAAAATCATTAACCATACACCTAAGATCTATATATGCACTTTGCTCAATACCTCCACTGAACAAAATTGGTCCCCCTTTGAGACCACTTCAGAAAACTTATCCTGCAGATTTTCTATTAAATATGCGAAATAATATTGTACAAGGCAATTACTGGAAACAGAGGAAGACCTAAATAAGTCATGGTAGGAACATAAAATAATGTTCAATGGTGAAAAAGAATGAAGCTGGTGAGCCTGGGTGGCTCAGTCGGTTGGGAGTCAGACTCTTGGTTTCGGCTCGGGTCCTGATCTCATGGGTTATGGGACAGAGCCCGGAATCCAGCTCTGTGCTCAGCGGAGAGTCTGCTTGGGGATTCTCAAGCTCTGACCCTCCCCAAGCTTGCTCTTGAGCTCTCTCTCTTGCTCCCTCTAGAATAAATAAATAAATCTTAAAAAAAAAAAAATGAGGAAGATATAGGAAGATTTCAGAAAGGAGATTTACTGGAGTGACTAAGACATTGATTTCTGGAGTCTGAATTCAAGTCTCAATTCCAACACTAACTTTGCAAAGTTGGGCATGGTGCTTAACCTCACTATGCCTCAGTTTTTCCACCTGTAAACTGGGCGTAATGATTAATAGCACTAGACCTCATGAGGTAGCCACAAGGACCAAATAAGTTAATGCATGTAAAGACTTCAGGAGAATGCCTAGAACATAAGCAGTTAATGAAAATTAGCCACCAGCATCATATCATCCTAAAGTACCATAAGTTATATTATTCCAAGGACACCATCACCGTCAGAAGATACACTGTCTCATGGGGGAAAAAAAGCATGGTTTGAAACAATGTTTGCAGCATGCAGCCTTCATGCAAAAATGAAAGAAAACAGGACTAGATATTCATTCTGCTTCAATATACATGAAAATCCCTTCAAAAACAGGCAAGAAACTTCTATTAGTGACAAGTTACCTACTTTGTCCAGATAGTGACCATAATGGAAGAGAGGCGTGGAGGTCAAGTTTTCACTATATATTAATGTGTTGAAATAACTAAGACATTTGATCCCTGTGAATGCAGTACCTATTTAAGAATTATATTTTAAAAATGTTGCTAGCATGCATGTTTAATCATAGCGTAGGTGAAGCTGAAGTTTGCTTTCATTCAGCAAGTTTTATACAAACAAAATTTCAAAGCCACACTAGAGGGATGTGGTTAACAAATGAGAGCTCGCTAGTTTCCTGTATTTCTGTGTGAACACTGTAACAAAAGGGAATCACAGTACAGAGGCCATTTTATCTTTACTACTATCACTGACGGTCCTACCCAAATAGTCTGACCCCACACGTTACCTCCTTACTACTCAGGTTTCTTTTGTCTCCTACTAACCCCAACTTCTAGGAATCTTTCTGCCTCAATTCCTACTATTTCTGATCATTTATTTCAAGCAGACCTAATTTCTGCTTAAGTTTTTTCTCTGGCTCCCACTGTGACCTAGGATATATACAACTGGTTACATACAGCAGGACATCTACTGAACAGAACCATGGTATCTATTCTGGATTTGCAAACAAATATATTCTTTGTCTCATTTTTTTAAGCACGATCAGGAAAAAGTTTTTATCTGCCATAATAGGAATTTAGATTTGCTACAGAAAGCCATCTATTAAGACAGTTTTCAAGAAAAATAGGATTTTATCGATTATTCAAAATAGTGCCAGGTAAGGAAAAAAGATGCCGATTTCCAAAATTTAAAAGATACCTGATTTCCAAAATTTAGAAGATAGCTGTTTTATCTCAGACATAGGTTTATTCAAAAGTAGGCATAATTCCATTGGCTGTGCCTTCATGTTTAATTAGCAATTCTAAAAATCCCAAATTTTTGTTAACAATTTTTGTTGACAATTTCAGATACATTTCACTTCGCTGCCTCTAGGTGGCACAGTTACATTTTAAAAGAGCAAAAGAAAGGCTATTCTTTGAAAATAGAAAAATATCTCGGTACTGTATTTTTTAGCTTTAAAGAATTGTGTATTACATTTTTTAAAAGATTAAAAGCATGAACGATAAAATAGCTTATTCTTTCTAGAAAAGGATTATGCCAATTTAAATAGTTTAGAAGAACAGCTAGGAAGTTCAAAAATAGATGCTTTTAAGTATTAAATAAAAATAAAAGTTTCACATGTACAGTATCATGTCATTAACAGTGAAGCCTATAAAATGCCTTTTGTGTGTGTTTTGTTTCATTTATTTTGCCCAACTTTCTCTACTTATTATGTAAAGTTCAGACAATGCTGTATCTCTATTATTTCTCCTCCAGTACTTTCTAATTTCGGGTTATTTTATAATCAAAACCTGAACGATAAAACACTTTGAAAGAAAATGCTTCATACTTTATTGCTTCATGCTTGAATGTGAAAGGTTACTACAAAATAATAAAATGTGAACTTAAGAGAAACCAGACTCAAAATTACAGATATCAAATACCTTCTATCTGGGAGAAGTCTAAACTTATCAACAAGAACTATACACAAGAAAAGGATAAATAACTTAAAGAAATATGCTGAGTCGGACTCTGTAGTCTCCACCCATGGTCAGCTGAGCTAAATAACAGACGTATTGACGGAGGTCACTGAAAGACAATCCTCACACCCCGCTAAACAATCTATTCCCTCCTCTGCCTGTCTGGCCAGAGGTTGGGTATGGTATATACTTAATTGAGGTGCAAAGAGAAAACCAAAAAAGGAGTTCAGGAAAATCTACTTCAGGCTTGCTTCAAAATCATTTCTAGTGGTAAATACACTTTCTGGGTTTGTTTGTTTGTTTTTAAGATTTATTTATGAGAGAGAGTGAGAGCGTGTGAGTGAACACAAGCGGGGGGGGGGGGGGGAGTGAGAGAATCCCAAACAGACTCTCTACTGAGCACAGAGCCTGACATGGGGCTCGATCCCACAACCCTGAGATCATGACCTAAGCCAAAATCAAGAGTCAGATGCTTAACCAACTGACCCACCCAGGCGCCCCACGCTTTTGTTTTGTTAAGAAAAGAATTTACAAAAAGTAAGATATATCATGTTTCAAGATTATTTAGTGCTTTGATAAAATCCTGTCTAGATAACAGATTCAGATCTGGAGGCAGGAAGAGAAACATAAGCATCCTCACTCCCAGGCTAGCCTCGTGCCATTTCTCAAAAATGTCTTTCAGATTCCTAAGTAATTCCTTCCACTGCTCTCCAAATGCATGTCTACGTACTCCATGTATATACTGTAATATAAAATACAAACTAGTATGGCTAATTTCACACTTACCAGCTCAGGAACCAGGTTCACTTAAGTAACTCGTTAATAACAGAACTGTTCCGATACATTCATATACACATTTATATATATCTATACATTTTAGTTTCCCTGAGACTAAAGAAACTGGCTAACACAGACTAACATATGAATAGTGGTAAATAACAGAAAACAACATTAGCGTGATTAGCATTAACAGTGAAAAGACACGACCTGGGTCAATACTGTCACTTACCGTGACTAAATGAAAATTGCCACAGTTACTCTAAATTCAAGAGTCTAAAACTTATGCTGTATAGTGGGAAAAAGTGGTAGACGGCAAAGAAGGAAAATCTCTCACTGTTCACTGTGTATCTTTGGGCAAATGAGTCACTCTTTCCTGTTTAATAGTTGGACTGTATGGACCCAAAATGTATCCAAATTTCAGAAGATCAAAGTTTAGTGGACCTGATTCACTTATAAAGTTTCCTGAAAATCCCTATAACCAAGTTCAATCCCATACATCGCACTCGGTCGTCACTTAATTTCCTTTTAAATTCAGAATTACCCCAAATATTACCTCCTAATACAAGGTAACAGTTTATGTTAAAAGTTAAAAAAAAAAAAAAAAATCTTCACTGGAGCTTAACTACGCATAGGGAAAAAATGAGGAAATTTAGTGTTTATGCATAAAGTTAACAATTGCCATACCATTAAAACTGCATAGTTACTAAGGGAATAGCACTGAATGGTGGTGATATTTTCATCCGAGTAGAGTATATGGCACCCATCTGACTTCCAGCCTCCTTGTCCATTCAGCAAATCGAAATCCCACTGGGCAGCCACGGCATCTGCTCCGTGCGCGATTCGACGCAGTGTCACATTAACAGGGATGTGGTGGGTATCCACATTCACACCATCTGGAGAAAATGGGAAATGAAAATATTTCTGAAACAAACTTCAGAAACAATGAAATGTCGACTTCCACACGAATGGGTACTCTGTGGTATTGTTTTTCACTAGGGACTCATTAAAGCGAGAAGGAACAAAAATAAGCATTTTTTAGGTATGGGATATCATAAAGTCCCACTGTCTAGTCACGACAGGAGAACATAAGCCACGTAACAAACCTATTTTGGTGAGAATCACAGGGGTAACCACCGTACGCCGTTTTCCATCGTCAGCCAAATTTGTTGAATTCCCGGTGGCTGGGAAAAGCTTTCCGTTGCGGAATGCGATGAGTTGAAGCTTATAGAGAGAGTCATCAGTGGGTCTGACTTCCCTTTTTTGCTTTGGTGAGAAAAGGGAAGGAGGAAGCTGAATAGAAGCCTCGACGATAGTATTCTGAATATACATAAAAAAAAAAAATCAAAGAAAGGTTGCCATATTAGTGTGCAGAAACCAGAAAGAATAGTTCGAACGGCTATGAATGTTTAATAGTTAGAACAATTTATCAGTTACACGAAATATCCAAACACCACACCAAAGCACAGAAGAAGCATAAAATAAAGAGAAATGCAAACTCTATTTCAAAGAGTTAAAGTCGTAAACAAGGAATTATTTCAGACAATAAAGTGAATTTTCCCATGGTAACAAATACTGCTGACGTCGATAGCATTAAACAGATCAAGAATCTCAGTGATCACTCTTTCTATCAATTTTACAACGATCAATTATAGATATAAGCACCAATGCAACCCACCACAAATGTGAGTTTAATTAATTTGGACTTATGGAACTCTAAGGTGATTCAGGATGGATTCAAACTGTCAACTAAAAGAAATTCTACATACTTAATAGAAACTTAGATTCAAGCAAACTCTAATCTTAGCAGAAGTGCCCCTGAGACTAAGAAACATGTTAGAAATCAGGTTAGAGAAACATAGTAACAAACAGAGCAGCTGATCACTGAATGTTTTACATACTTCTTTATTAGGGATTGTTAAACTATAAATTATTTAGCATTCAATAAAAAACAAATCTGTATACCAAGGAGGCAAATAATTAACCACTTAAAAAAATTCCCTGTTTGAAGAATTCATCACAAAGTTTTTCTCTTGACATCAATCTCCCTCCAATCCACAGAATTTCCTCCTAAGAAACATATTTGATCTTAAATTAGTTTAAAGAGCACCCCAGTTCTCCAATGTTTAGCAAATACCTCCCCCCCAATCCTAAGTACATCATATGATTTGGCTAAAACCTACATTTCAAATTCCTCTTCTAACATTCCCTATTCCACCACCTGTAACCTGGTCACCCTGAATATATCAATCCTTGAGATTCCCTACATTTTTTATGCCACTTGGGAGTGCTGCACATGCCAGGACCCCTTGCTGAAATGCTCTGCTGTTCTTTTGTCTGGCAAACTCTTGAACTGGGCAGATCTGATTTCTAGCAAGATAATTTTGCAGGCAATGTCAAAGACGGATCAGAATAAGAGTGGCTGACAACCAAGAGAAAGACATCCTTAACATGGGGCTTTTTTGGAGGATTAATTACATGACTCCTTGGTATACTGCTTTTCCAGTTAGCTGCTCCCTCTTCTGGCCTCCCGTGGCATTCCGCACCCATCTCTATCGTAACTAATACGTGCAATATCACAATGCAACTCACTGTCTGCCCCTTTAACTACAGTAGCAGGATTTTTGAGTGCAGATCATCTCACTTATTTTTCTGGACCCCCTATGTTAATAATAGTTCCTGGTATTTATATTTGATAAAAGTAACCCATTGTTTGTAAAACTAATGAAAGTCTGTGTGGCATGATTATATTTTTAAAAGGTTCTATTTAAGCAAGTGATTAACTTTAAAATGAGTTCTTAACAGCTGTGCTTAGAACAATGCTGGAACACACTGGACACACACAAATATCTGCTGAATAAAGTATTCTGAAAGTCTGAATATTGGAAGTGTGAATACTTCTTTTAAATTGAAGATGCCAAGAAGATAATTGGTAGAAATATTTTGCCTAAGAAACATGCACAAAAAGGTTTCTACTATTCTCACTTACAAACATAATAACCTGATGGAGACACAAAGTCTGTTATAAATTCATCTATTAAATTTCTATTCTGTATATAAATTTATCTGAAGTGTGAAATGAGGTAGCAAAAAAGGAAAAACATCAACAGATTGACTAGTTAAAAGGTCAAAATCCTGACAATGCGTTACAAACTGGACATCTATTAAAATTTAAGAACTATACGATTCAATAAAATAACTATTGTGAACACAAAACGACTCAAAAGCAAAGCACAACTCTCTAGGAAAGCATTACCTACGGGTTATCAAATTAATTTTAAAAAGAAGACATACTGACACTTTTTAAAAGAGCTGAAAAAGGAAATGACATCTTTGATTTCTGGAAGTCAGAAAATGTTTTCTACCAAAGTTTAAACTTGTAAAACCACCCAAACAACAGCAAATTATAAAAAGTCAGAAGAGTATGAACCCATCACCGAGAGATGAAAGCTACATACTTTGGCTTCTAAAATACCCTTTAAAGTCCAATAATGGAATATGGCTCAATAATAATTACAGGGGCTCTGGAATGGACAAAGGATGGCTAGGAGTGCTGGAAAAACTGCATCAATAATGAATAATGTTTGGATTTTTATAGTAAGAATATATTTGTATATTTCATTTCTTTAAAAGAAGTGATTGTTAATTATGGAAAAGTTGTAAATTTCATGAACCAAATCACCGAGGAACACCCATTTGTTACATCTGTCATGATTTTACCTTTTGCCACTTGGCCTAAAGGCAAGGAACCAGTCTGTCATTTCATTTAAACCATCTATTCATTTTAAAATGTATGGATCACAGCAATGGAAACACAAGGCAATTACAGCTAATAAGTCAGAAAAAGCGCTCTTAAAACCCTTTGGGAAATACATGTTTTTGGAGTCTAATGTTTGCCACCCCTGGGGAAAGGAACATAAGATCTGAAACAAGAAACCAGGATGTGGGTCCCAGCCTTACCACTTTGTGGCCCCTTAACACGGCACAGTTTTGTTTACACTCTCTGGGTCTCATCTGTCATGGGCATCGAATGATGATCTTTCTAACGAATGGCTGTGAGGACCACAGGGGATCATGACCATGATAAGCACAAGAGGCTACATAATTGTGGGTGGTATTTTTATGACTATTACTGCCTCAGTGTGGCATGTGGTTATCTGGAGGCTGGAGGGGGGGGGTGTGGGAAGAAAATGCCTTCAAGTAATGGACTTACCAACAATCATCTAGAACCTCATCATATTTTGACTTCCACAGTTCACTTCTAGTGTTAATTTCAATACTAAAAATTGACAAAGTATGAACATACATGAAATGGATGTTATCATAGAGCTCTTATAATTTTATTTGCAAAATTCATGTATATTTCCCTACTTACAGTGACATTAAACTGGGAAGAAAATACACATCATAAGGGATATTAATTCAAATACTTCCACTAGACTTTAACACCTTCCCTTATGAAACAATCAGAACTTCTGATACTGTGTAGTTAATACATTAAAATTTCCTGAAATCCTAATTTTGCTCACTTCTATAGAATTCTAACACTAAAACTGGAATGAGTCAAAGAGGCACCTGCCTTAAAACAATAAAATACTAAAACAAATAATAAAAATACTAATTTACTTATGTTGTCTTAACAATCTACACTCTCGCTTTTAAACAGATATGATATGTGCTAATTTTCTTGTGTATAATTAGTTATTAAATGCATACCACTTTTTGATTATCTCACTGCTAAAGATTAACAGGGATTTTGTTTGCCTTCAGAATCAAGTTTTTAACTAACTTTCCTTGCTAATTAAGCTTTGGCTGCTAAATTTTATCCAACAGTATTTACTGGATGTTTCATTGCTCTGTGCTAGGCACTCTGGAGATATTCGATGAGTAAGCCATGGTCCCTGCCTCAAATATTCATAATCTAACAAGGGAGAGGCAACAACAATAAAACAATGACAAGAACATTTATTAAGCGCTTGTTCTGTGCTGGACACTATTGTGAATGTCCACACATTTGCCTCACATAATCCTCTCAATAACCCATTGAGGTAGGTGCTATTTCATGATGCCCATGTAACAAATGAGAAACTGACATTCAGAGAGGTTCAGGTACTTGCACAAGTTTGCACAGCTGTTAAGTGGGGGAGAAGAATGTGAATCCAGGATGTCTGGCTACAGAGACCACATTCTTTGTCCCCATATCCCATGGCTTCTCAGTATAACTCAACCTGCCATGATACCAGCTTCTAATTATTCTATAGAAGAACGAACAAAGCACTAGGAAACTAACAGGCAGTGATGAATTCTCAGGAAGAGAAGGAGGGTACTATTTGAATGGAGTCTTAGAGGAGCAAGGCTCTTACTGGGCAGGGGTATGGGACTGAGGGCAGGAGAAGGGGCAGAAAGGAGGTAGGGGGCATGAAGTCATATACGACTGGTCTGGAAAGTTAAAGAACTTCAGCTGGGCTAAAACCCTAGGTGTCGAGGACGAGTGAAATAGGGGATGCAGAGAGAAACACTGATTTCTAAATTCCACTCAAGAAAACTTTAAAGAACCAGTTCTTTTAGGCTACATTGCAGCTCTCCATTGAACTCAAAACACCAGCAAGTTCTAAAAGCTCTTAGTCATTTATCACAAACAGGTTCTGTCTGGTGATGGTAACATGGTCTGTTATGGTGCCAAGGGGGGAAGGAAGCATTCGGTGAAGACAAGAGCAGAGATTCGGTGCTGTAAGAGTCAGACGACAGCTACCTCAGTCTCCCCCTGGCCGACCGACTGAGGCCAGGCACTGGAACTCACTGCTGACTCAAGCCCTCGCTCTGCCCTCAAGCAGTCCTCGGTCCAGTGTAGGAGCCAGGAAACCCATCTGGCTCCTGTACATCACGCGCAATGATACAGGAGCTGAGCATTACAGGCAAAGTACGGAAGAGAAATAAAGGAGATGAGGGTGGGAGAGGACCGACAGGATGGTATTCGGTCAAGGTTTCTTGAAGGTGACAGTTCTGCACACAGCCCAATTGCCTGGGAAGGGTAAGGGTAGGAGCTGGGAAGTCTAGTAGGAGAATTAGCATGAGACTGGCCTAGGAATGGCCAGTGGTTGGGAGAGGAGCCAAGGGAGGTCTGTTGTTACCGGACCGAAGACAGGAGGGAGGAAGAGCCATGTGGCAGGAGTGCAGATAAATGCCAAAGGAGGAAGCTATCCGATGGCCAGCCTCCAGATAGACAAGGAGTGTCCATGAGGGGATGGGCAAGGTCACCACGCCAGGTAGATCCAGGGATAATGCTAACAATAGTAACCACCTGAAATGACGTGCACACAGACAACCTGCACGGTTCCGCAAACCGGAAGGCTCCTGGAGGCCCTCTGTTCTGTAGGTACCCGCCCTTCAGTTGCTAAAGGGTGGACAGACTGGGTGATGCTCCCCAGAGGACCAGCAGGGCTCAGGGAGCCCTCGGGAACTGGCACAGCAGCTGAATTTGCTACAGGGTTTGGAAGTATTTTACTATCTTACTGACTGTCCTGGTTACATTGGGACATGCTGGTCGGACGTCAGGCAGGCCTAGGTAGATCAATCTATACAAGAAGGATGGATTTTTAAGGAAGAGCCTAGGGACCCAAAGACTACATGGGAAGTCACAATGGTTTGGGTAATACAGAAGTCCAAACCAGACTGTGATGGTAGCAAAGACAGGACAGAGATTGAAGAAATACATAGGGAGCAATTCAAGTAAGGTTCCTATTGCTAACAGAGAAACTGCCTTTTTAGAGGTTTAACTTCGTATGATAGCATATTCTCCCATTCAAGGGTAATATCAATTAGGAGGTGTTCGCATTATCTTAGTATATTCAAGGCATTAAAAAAAAAAAGACATGCAAGAAGAGTAAAAACTGCCCTAGTAATAAAGTTAAAAATATAAAGTAAGCTTTCTATTAAAGTGCTAAAGCATTTTGCTCTTTTGATGTTATAATTTTTAACTAATTTTATGTTACAAAGGATATATCATGTCATCAATGAAGCATGAATAATAGTGTAATGTGTCCTTGGTTTCTGGCCATAGATGATCTTAAGAGGATAAAATCGTGTGAAATTGACAAATCTGAGTGTGTTCATTTAAAGCTTTCTACTCTGGCAGGTAGAAACTCTCCTTACCCAGAGGGGTAGCTTGTGAAATTGATTAAATGTAGGGTTTCATCATTTGTAATCCCTTTCTACCAACTATGATCATCTAAGATAGGAGGGTTCATCAATTTTAAGTGCTCCTCAAAGACACATGCTTCTCTCTCTTGGGCTGGTGTGCGTCTCTGTGTCTCTGCCTTTTATGGTGTGTTTTTACTGATGAACAACACAGTAAGGAAAACAGCAGGTCAGCAGGAGTGTGGCTGGGTACATTAAGTACCCTCCCAGAGGGAAGAGTCACAAATAAATCTTGCCAATTTTCCTCTGAGTATATTATATCAAGTAAATATATTATCATTAGACATTCTGACCTAGCTGAGATTGTCTTGGGCAGTGGGGGAAGTTGGGTTACTTCTAAATTTGGCAAACCGGCTCTCCTTATGGAGGTCACTGGCGTCAAGGTGAACAAAATAATGTTAATTTTCTTTCATTCATTCTTTCAATATATCTACTGAGTGCCCAAATCCATCCATCCATCCATCCATCCATCCATTCATTCATTCATTCATTCAATATTTACTAAGTGCCCACAAAGTACCAGGACACCTAACACCCATTTGATCAATTACCATGCAGCCTTTAAAGTGAATGCAATGCTGTTTGTGATATAATTCAGGGACAAGCCAGAACCAAAGAACATACTGTGTAATTAAAATCCATAGAGAACACAGTTACACATGGCCACACAAAGCTAAATGAGAAAATGTGGTCCCATTAGGGTGTTGGAATCGTACCTCCACTATGTGCTTCGATGTAGTTTTAATGAAACACATCTATACCCCAAATGTTGAAACTCAATAAAAATGCTTTTCATTGCAATAAAACACACATTTTCTGAAGACAGATCACATATTTGCACTTCTTTGCCAAAAATCTTGATCTACAGCTTGCCTGATTAAATGCCCGATCTCAAGGCTGGCTTTTCCATTAGGTCCAGTGGACACAGAGCCAAGGGCACGCAATATTTGGAGGAGGTCTATGGAAATGTTTTCATGTCTTTAAAATTAGGAGCGTAAAAATGAACTTTCAGGTCAAAGAAAATGTTCTAAAATGTATTAATATATTCATCTTCTTACCACTTGGAGTCATAAAATATAATTTTGATATTTTTGTGTGGAGAATGGGGTCCAAAGGGCAAAAGTGTCTAGGCCCATGAAAATCATAACATGTCCCTTCCCGGTCTGAATTTCTTTTCAAAGAACAGCCAAAACAATACCAATACCCACCCTACCCCGCCCCCAAATAGCTTCTAAAAATTAGGTTATTTTGCAAAGCAAACCATTTTGAGTTTTCTAATCTGACAGTACTAACAGTAAAGAGTCTTAAATGCTTATGGAATACAACATACCTTTAGTGCCAGACTTGAAAACGTATTTGAAACATTGCACTTAAAGCTCAGCTGCTTATCCAGGTTTCCGTCCAGGTCCCGCCTCCCATACTCGGAAAGGCCTGTCCGGTCAGCGGCTGCTACCTTCTGGAACACGGTGCACGTCATCCCAGTGAAGCCCACCGCCTTGATGACATAAGCTTCCAGAGCAATATTGGGTGAATACTTCAAAAGTCAAACAGGAGTTATGAAAGGTTTACAGCATGAGGGAAAAGCACTTTCGAAGAGTTTTCAAACACAAATCACTGTACATAAGCTGGAGGCAAAAGCTCCACTTCTTACTTAACAAAGACATTGTGCAGGTAACTGGCACATAAAAAAAGATGCTGGAAACCAAAGGATATCCTAAACTAGACAGATACCAAGTGAGGAAACAAGTCATAAAGTATGGAAGATCAGAGATAAGTGAGAAGTCAATTAAAAATCATTTAAAGAGCACTTTGAGGAAACTATAAGCTAAAAATGAAAGTGTCTTATAAAAAAAATGAGCTAGAGAAATCAGTGGACTCTCTTAATGATAATACAAGAGGAGTATTAGGGTCTGAGAAATAACACTCTTAACAGTCGCCTTGCTCTGGGCTGGCCCAGTTGGAAGAGCATGCAACTCTTGATCTTGGGGTCATGAGTTCGAGCCCCACGTTGAGTACAGAGATTACTTTAAAATAAAAATTTAAAAAGTAAAATTAAAAAAAAAAATAGAGGTCTCCTCATTCCAATACTTCATGCCATATTCACTCTTTTCTATTACGGGGAAATGAAGTTAACTCTTTGCAGGTAGACAGCATCTCCGTCCTTTCTTTACGGATGACCGAGTGATGCCCACTGTATTGGCAAGGCACCATTCTAAGGACCATATATAGACAATGTCCTCTTTTTCAATTTTTTTAAGCGTAAAATTTCTGTGTGAGGTATATAAAATCTATCAGGAAGATAAGATACAAATTAAAAAAATATAAAAGACCACATAGAATCTGCCACGCACCATATGCATGGTAGAAAAGAACTGTTGGTTTCCCCAAATACTCAAGACTGACAAATCTTTGCATTAGCTTCTGTCACATGGATGACACATGGTGAAAAATCTTACTAAGTTCAATTATATTTGTTAACAAATGAAATTCCATTCTTTTACTGAGCAAAGATACATACTATTATGACAAACATGTGAAACCTCCATCAAAAGAAAGAAAACTGCAGTTTTGAGGTGCTTTGGAAGCTGTCTCACATTACAAGTAGATGCATAATTTCCTGGAACCTTTTTAACACTTTGACGTGGAGTGTAGACACCTACAATGCACCTTTATTATATCCTAGGGTTCTCTGAAGAACCAACGAGGTGCAGAGGAAGGAAGAAGCCCTTGGAGCCAAGTAGTAAGGCTAAAGCATGGGATTTAAAATGGATCTAGATGACCAGACAGGATAAAATGTAGCCATAAAAATGGCAAGCTGGTTTCAAGTAAGTTCATGTATCTGAGAAAGAAATTACCCTGAACTACGTTGTCAGGATAGCAGCCAAGGTAGACCTCCATTCCATTTATTATTCAAGGAGGCAATCCTAAACTTCACTGAACAAAAGGAACAATAAAACACAGTATCATCAAAAAGATCCCATTGATCTTTGGGAAAACAGTAATCTTTAATTGTATAAAATCACAGGAGGATTTCTAGAATATTCTATGAACCTACTGAAATAGTTAGGAAATGAAAACCATGGTCAAGATTCCAGAGTGTGAGTCATAAGGGAATGAGACTTTACTTATCATATTTTACCACACTTTTAGAAAAAGTCAGCAGGACACCAGTTCAATTTAGCACAAATAAAATTTAATACTATTTAACTTAAGGGTGATTATTAAATATAAAAACTCATCATTCCAAGAGTGACATCAACTGGAAATGCCAAGAGTTCACATGGGTTGGAGGGCCTCCCAGTTCTCTTTTGAAATTGGAACCTGGGCAAGCAATCAGACAACTCTCTCAAACCGGGACTGGATGGTGGGTCGATGACAGACAGTACAGCAAACCTACCGTGTGCTTATTTGGTTTTAGATTAAATGGTGAGAACCATTTAAACAGCAAATTAAGAAAGTATTTTACAGTTACCAAGAAAACAGACTACTCAAAAGCAAAATGAGCTTTTAAACTGTTAGACAACAGGAAATTCTATAATAATCGGCAGTAATGGAAAATACCCACCCTATCATGGGGGGGGGGGAACCTATCTTTTTTAAGTTCAAGTTGGCTTTCAATGAATTTTTTTCTTAGAATTCAAGGACAGTGTTACACTTACTGTTGAATAAACATGAGCTCCGTTTGCTAATCGGTACGTAGCGATGCGCTGCAGACACTGAACAATTCTACTGCAGGCCTTCGCTTCCCTCTGTGCCAACCCAAGGACACGCTCATCAGCCAACATGATGTTACTTGCGATGTCGACCATCACATCACCTAGCTAGCAGGTATGCAGGGGAAAAAAGAAAGACTTTTAAAACCAATGCAGGATGTTTTACATAATCAAAATCACAATGAGACACCAAGATTAGCCATCAGTCTCAATGTTCACGTTAAAACCCAATGGGCACTTTTATTTTTTCTCACTGAAACGTTTCCAGATAGGCACAGCATGTTCGGTTATGACCATTTGGTGATACTTAGCTCAAAACAGTATACTTAAACAACAACCAACTCATTGGGGAAGGATGCCAGGTGGTACTCCATTTGACAAGGGGGGAAAAAAAAGGCATTAAATTAATCAAGGAGAATGGAAAGACATCACATGGTTCCCAGAATAAAGAGATCTCAACTCTTTGTCTGGGAAAACATTTATAAACACCTCTTTCTGTGTAAGTGTTAATTCAGTATTATTATTAAGAAATAGACATGACCACCTCATTAGTATCCTGTCACGTCCAAAAACCTAAGTGTGTCCAGCTACTGAGTTCCCCACATGGGCTGGACCACTGGATGGATGTTAGCACATACGGTTTCCACTACCTCGAATGAACTTCTTCTGTTCCTCCCAGCCTGATGAATGCTTTAAGATCCAGTGCCACGAAACAAATGGATCCTAAGAGGTGCTCACTTTTCCACCACTTGTTTTGTTTCATTTACTGAATTCCTTCTATTAAGTTCAGTTCCTCACTCACAGATGTAAGCATCTGTCAGGCAATCACAGCAAAGTGTCAATAACTCCTGTTGATCCTGACTTATATGTCCCACGTCAAAGAGATGCAATGAACAGTCCAGGCTAATGAGACATACTGGTGACGAGGGTGTTTGGTATCAAGCAGAATGTTCATGAGACGGAGATCTATGGCAGAAAGAACTACAAAAGCATTCCAGAGGCAGGATCAGAGGATTTACAAGCTGCTGGGTCCTCTAATCAAGAAACAAGTAGCAAAGGTGGTAAGCCCCAAAGCCAAGCGAGAGAGCTAAGGCCGTTTTGGCAGATGTCTTTTGATCATCCCAGAAGATCCCAGATGAATTTTTCAACCCTGTTCTGCATCCAATACTCTTCCCAAGATGTGTAATTATGAGGCTGAGGGGGGACTGGAAAATGTTTGGTCCATCCCACCCACGGTTCACTTCACAAAGGAGATCAGAAATCCACCAGATCACAACGCTGGAACACAATGGGATAAGGAACTAAGTGAGTACAGGGGCGAAGAACACGACTTCAAATCCTGACCACACTGGCTGGCTGGACACTTACCCTCCTGTACCTTCCTTTATTTGTAAAAGGGGGATAACAACAATCCTGTCTTTTCTGAATGTTGTGAAGATTAAGTTCCTATAATAAATACTAGGTTCCTGAAACCACGCCTGGTTAGCGGTATTCATTATTTTATTGCCTTTTTTTTTTTTTTTTTAACATTTCAATTCCAGCACAGGCCTTTCTTTGAAGATAGCTCTAGAAGGAGTGTTAAGAGGAGTGGTGCATTTACATCCAAAAATATGTAAGAACTCATATAACTCAACAGCAGAAGAACCAATCTGATTAAAAGTCAGGTGGAGCATCTGAATAGACATTTTTCTAAAGAAGACATACAGATGACCAAAAGGTACATGAAAAGGTGTCCAACGTCACTAAGCATCAGAGAAATGCTAATCAAAACCACAGTGAGATGTCACCTCACACCTCTGAAAATGGCTATGGAGAAGATAAGAGTAAGAAGAGGGGATGAGGATGTGGAGACAGGGGAGCCCTGGGCACTGCTGGTGGGAATGTAAACTGGTCCAGCCACTTACTTATGGAAAACAGTATTGAGGTTTCTCAAAGGATTAAAGACAGAACTACCATATGATCCAGCAATTCCACTTCCAAGTATTTATCCAAAGAAAATGAAAACACTAATTTGAACAGATATACACACCTCATGTTCATACCAGCATTATTTATAATAGCCAAGACATAGAAACAACCTAAGTGTCTATCAATGGATGAATGGATAAAAAAGATGTGATGTGTATGCACGCCCCCCCCGCCACACACTGGAATATTACATAGTCATAAAAAAAGGACATCCTGCCATTTGCGACAACATGGCTGGAACTTAACTTGAGGTATTATGCTAAGTGAAATAAGTCAGAGAAACACAATTACCGTAGGATCTCACTTACATGTGGAATCTTGAAAAAACAACAAAAAAACAAAACAAAACAAAACAAAAAACCACCAAGAGAACAGACTGGTGGTTGCCAGAGATGAGAGTGGGGATTGGGCAAAACAGGTAAAGGGTATCAAAAGGTACAAATTTCCAGTCATAAATAAGTCATGGGGACGTAACGTACAGCACGGTGACTATAGTTAATAACACTATTGTATATTTGCAAGTTGCTAAGAGAGATCTTTCTCATGACAAGAAAAAATATTTTCTAACTCTACGGTGATGGATGTTAACTAGACTTACTTTGGTGATCATTTCACAATACACACAAACGTTGACTCATTATGTTGTACACCTAAAACTAATATATCAATTACACCTCAATAAAAAATTAAAAAATTGAATTTACAAAGAGGGGTGCCTTTTTAAAGTCTGAGTTCATATATAAAAAGGATCAATGCGTCCAGCAAAACTGCCTTTCTCTACTCTCTAAAGTGCTGCCACCTCATTCAATTAAAAATACTTCATAGACTTCTCAATGCCCCTAACATAGTATATCACGATTCTTTCCTTATTTTATTTCCAATGTAAACATCTCGAGGGCAGAGACAACACAATGTCTCACTTATATTTATACCCTTATTCAGTAGTAAAACTCTTGGTGTACAAGCCAATAGCTAGACAGTTCCGTGTACTCACTATTTATTGAGGACCAAGGTAAGCCAGACACTGTCCAGAGCGATGGAGATACAACAGTAAGAGAAACATACAAGATCTATCTGGGGGCTTACAATCTTTGAGGAAAATACAAAACAAGCAAGTAAACACATTTTTATAAGTGACTAGGTTGCGGTAACTGCAGTGAACAAACCTACCAGACTGATATATGATGAAGAGTAATAGAATTTAATCCAAACACCCTATTTTAATAGACCCAGACATTCTCAAAGGGCATTTACCCCAAACCCAACACATTAACAAGATCAACTGAGAACTAGAAAGGCCTATAATCAACTTCAATGCAATCCAGAGCCTATCCATTTTATACAACTCATGGACTATTGGCATCCTAGTATATATTCTACATATTCCTAACAAACAGGTATGGGGGTGAATTTCATTCTAACAGAAGCCTTTGGGGTGCCTGGGTGGCTCAGCCGGTTAAGCGTCTGCCTTTGGCTCAGGTCATGATCCCAGGGTCCTGGGATCAAGCCCTGCATCAGGTTCCATGCTCAGCAGGAAGCCTGCTTCTCCCTCTCCCACTCCCCCTGCTTGTGTTCCCTCTCTCGCTGTGTCTCTCTCTGTCAAATAAATAAATAAAATCTTAAAAAAAAAAAGAAGAAGAAGCCCTTATTTCTAGAGTTATAAAGGCAGTGGTTCCCAATACGGCCAATTGCTGAGTATGTCCATCAGCCATTTATCCAGCGACTGGAATAATACCTGCCAACTCTTAACAGGAATTCAGAGTTAGCTGGAATAACCTGGCTAAGGGTCTGTCTATTATTACCTATTGTTAGTTCAAAAAAAAAATTTTTAAAGCAATTTTACTAGATTGAAGTATAATGGACAGGGATAGCACAAAATGTAAAGAGGATTCTGAACCCTGAACCAACTCTTGCCAAGGAACAGGCTGACACTCTTCAGTTAAAACCATGGGCCACTTGTACAGAAAAAAGCTCACTCAGAATTTAAAAGAAAAAAACAGCCCAAGGGTGGAGCCAAGAGCTGTGGAGAATTAATTTGAGGCTTACTCAAGGGACTGGTGATTTCTCAGCTAAACTTCAGAATCTCAATGGACCAGGTACTAATGTGTGACTCCTACTTCCCTTCTTTAGAGAGGGAGATTCTCTGTCTCACAACAGTGTTTGGTGTGTGCAAGGCACATAACTTGTCTCCTTAGTTCATAGGTCTTTAGACTGAGAAGTACTCGACACAAGGAACCTCATTCAAAGAGCCAAATACACACCTGGACCTGATTTTGATAATGGGATCCTGGGGCTCAAGCCTGACCTGGAAGCAGTAACAGGATGAAAATACTGGAGTTTTAGGGAGTATTTTGCATGTGGGGAGGGATATAGATTTTAAAATGATTTAACACTTATCTGGGGCTGATGTACTGTACTGTTTAAATTCTGTTACATAGGTCATACCTACACTGGGTGGACAATTGCGCAGGAGTAAAAAACATCTCTACTGTGGAAAGAAATGGGTTGTCACACCAATGATTTCTATCACCCATGTGTATTTGCTGTGGGAGAACCTAAGAAAAATTTCTTGCTCCCAGGAGCCTTGTGAAACAACGTGATACTCTGACTGCATGAGCTTCTTCAATTACTGGCCACATATACACAGGAGACAAACAAGCAAGCAGAAGGGGGAAAAGAAGTCATGAAAGGCTAGTTCAAATTTTTATGCAAAAATAAATAGGTAAAAGAGATGATGGGGTTTAAAATATACTCTATGGCTGCCAAAGAAATTTCCACTGGCTGCAAACACCTAAAAGATAATATATAAGAATATCCAGATTCTAAAGTACTAGAGAAATAAATATATAAGGTATTTATAAATTAGTAATTTATAAATTTATAAATTAACAATTACAACTCCACTTGTCTCATGCTTTTTTTAGTTTTAAACGTGTGGACTTTATAAAGATCCAACATGAGACCTGACAGATATATCATTTCTACTGAAAAACTATAATTATTACCTGATCAAAGAGCCACGGCTATGGCCCACTAGGTAATGCTAGTAATGCACTTTAATGTGTGTTAATAATTGTAAAGAAAAGAAATCTCTCTAAGAGGGTACATAGCTAGCCAAGAGTGATTGCTTTCGCACAGAACAAGCTATCTTTCTCATTATTTCATTCCAAATGGCTAAGAACTTATGAAAAGGATTTGTTGCCAAGATATTCCCTAGAGCAGGTAATCACAAAATGCTGTATACTTCCATAGCTTGGTTATGGAAGCAGTTCTGAATCTGTCACAGGGGCAAAAAAGGACACAAAAAGGATAACAGCACATGAAAAATTACATTGGATTAAAAAAGTATTCCTACGATCGGACACACAAAGATAGTTTGGCAACTGCAAGGAGCGTTAAAAAGCATTGTGTTTCTCCTTGACCTCATTTCCCGAAGGCCACTCCAGCCACAAAAGGGTCAGGAGGAATCATGCACCTGCTCTTCCACCTGTCACACTAAATGGTTGAGGCTCAAATAAAAACACGTGAGAATGCACTTTTATCAAAGATAAAAGGGTAAAGAAATGAAAATGCCACATGAGTAACAAAGAAAGTATTAAGTGTCATTTGTTGTAAGAATATTTCATGCTCTCAATAGATATGTTTGGAACTCTGATCAAAACGAGATCCACATCATCTGTAAATTTCATGAATTTCTGATATGCTAGCATATGAAACACACAATACATAAACTAAACTTGAATTTAATTTTAATGGAGAAGTAGAGTATAACCCTGAAGACAGAATATTTCTGTGCCTTAAATACTCCTGGGTTAAGTCTTCAACTCTGTCACTTGCCAGCTAAATGTCTGAGTCAGTTATTGAGACTCTCCAAGCCTCAGTTTGTTTGCTCATTTGTAAAATGAGACCAAGAACCCTAAGAGAATTTCTCGGAAGGTTTCATTCCACAGTAAAGAAAAACAAAACTGAAGACAAATATCCTCCTGAAGAAATTCATGTCATTTTTGAGAAAAACCAAGGGATCTAGGCCCCTCCCCAGTTTGCATTTTCCAGCTAAGCAGCAGGGGGTACCCACTCCCCTCACCCCCTTAAATCTAATAACCAGAAAAGCAAGAATTACAGACTCATGTGTGGAACTGGGCAGTTGCTTGGGGACGGGTAAGGTGGTGATGGGTTGTACAGGAATGACGTGCAGTCCAAACTCGACTAGATAAAAATAGTAATAAATAATAATAATAATAATAATAGCAGCCGCTGGTATTATTATTAAGTTCAGGCAATCCTCATGATTTTCTCCTAGATACAAATGACATATAATACTGAGATCATACCTATCTCTAAGTATGTTACTGCCTGCTTACTTTTAATGAAGGACTTGGCCCACTGTGAAGCCAAGTTTTAAAAGTGTATTTATGTCCCTCTTTACTAGGTTCAGTGTCCTGAGTGCCTCAGGATCCCACCACAGGCTTCTCGGCTCGCTTAGTTAAGCAGTCAATATTCAGTGAGAGTCTCACTGTGATAATCACCAGGGCCTGTGGCAAAGATTAAAGATCTGATTTTATTGTGGTCTAGGAGCAAAGAAGGTAATGAGGAACAGGACGATGAGGACCATGGGGGATCCAGGGAAACAGGTGGGGCGGGGGGAGAGATTGAGAATAAAGCTGTGTGGAGTAAATGCCACATTTATGGCCCATTTCCTCACAAAAAGGATTTAAAGTAGCTTAGCAAAATAAAAAGGATTATTCTTTTTAATTAAGAAAACAAATAAAGAGTGGGAAATACAGACTTACAATAAAAAAGAGACACAGGTAAAAATATGCATCAGTGCAGAGCTTCTAGGACCCGGGGAAGATGGTGTGTTTCTAGTCAAAGTGATGAAGACAATACCGTAATTATCAAGAGAAAGAAGAATATTTCGGGGAGTCTGGGTCACTTAGTCGGTTAAGGGACTGACTCTTGGTTTCAGCTCAGGTTATGATCTCAGGGTCCTGGGATCGAGCCCCATGTCGGGCTCTGCACTCAGCAGGGAGTCTGCTTGAGATTCTCTCTCGCTCTCCCTCTGCCCCTCCTGCTCGTGCTCTCTGTCTCAAATAAATAAATAAACCAGGAAGGAAAGAGGGAAGGATGGAAGAAAGGGAAGGGAAGGGAAGGGAAGGGAAGGGAAGGGAAGGGAAGGAAGGGAGGGAGGGAGGGAGGGAGGGAGGGAGGGAGGGAAGGGAAGGGAAGGAAGAAGGGAAGGAAGGATGGACAAACATCTCTTCCAGGTCAACAAAGCCACTTCCATGACAAATTCTCAGGACATATGAGGTGGAACTTGGGGGGCGGCCCCCTGCACCCTCAGCCAGACCTTCATAGTGAATGGAAGAGCTGAACTCTTAGAGTCCTCTAATTCTCCCAAGGGAAGCACAGTTTGTGTTTTCTGATGAAAGACACATGTGCATCTCCCTTTCTGGGAGGATGGAGAACTAGGTACTCAGGATGATTCTCCCGCTAACACGTGAAAAATGCTGAGTGAAAACAAGTGAGAGGAAAACCTGCACCACTGACCAGTCAGAACATAAAGACTATTCCAGAGGCCAAGAGCAAAACAGCAACAGGAATCTAAGGAGCCCTGAGGCTGAATTCTGATGGCTACGACCTGTGATCTGCTTTCCAGGCAGGGCCCGGATCCCACCAAGGCAGGCCCATGAGGAGATCACTGCACTAAGCTGAAAATAAAAAGGGGACACCTCCAGGGTCAGGGCGAACCAGCAAGCAAATGTGCCAAGGTCAAGACAGTTTCACAAGGTGAGAGGTGAAAAATCTCTTCCCAGACAATTTGTAAACACAGCTGATCTTCACACAGGATTAAGGTCAGACATCACATTATTTCTGAGGCCTGAAAAACCTCAAGGTGAGAACTGATTTCAAAGCAAACCCCTTACCTTGGTATCGCCCCTAGGCATTTGACAGAAGCAAACAAATATCACACTTAATAAGGATACATTTGACTATTCCCATTAAGACTTCGTATCATCAACATTACAGCATTGTTCTAGAGGTTCTCACTAACGTATAACCAGAAAAAAGAAAAATTTAAAAAAAAAATTAAAAAAAGAAAAATTTAAAAAATTTTAAAAAATACAATTTAAATAGGAACAGATAAACTGTTATTCACTGGTGACATCTATCTAGAAAATCCCATATAACCAACTGCAAAATTATGTGAATCAAGATGCACATTTTTAAAAACCAGAATCAAGGAAAATTGAACAAGGACTAAATATTTGATGGTATTAAGGACTCAGAGCTCATTTGAATGACATAATTAACAGTATCATGGTTCTATTTTAAAGTTCCTGATATTTCAGAAAAATTATGGATGAAATAGGACATACAGAATTTGGTATTAAATGTTCCTGCACTGAAAAAGGAAACCAAAAAAGAAAGGAAGCAAGAAAAAGAGAAAGAAAAAAAAGAGAGAGAGAGAATGGAATGGGGACAAAGGAAGTAAGTGGACAGATGAAACAAGATTTCAAGTCTGGTGAAAGGTAAGACGTAGACATTAATGATAATTAATATCATTACCCTTTGGAATTTCTCCTACCCTTTTGGAATTTTCCAATAAAAAGTTTCTGGGGCACCTGCGTGGTTCACTCAGTTACACATCTACCTTCAGCTCAGACCATGATCTCGGGGTGCTGGGATCAAGTCCTGCACCAGGCTCCCTGCTGAGTGGGGAGTCTGCTTCTCCCACTCCTTCTGTGCTTTCTCTCCCTCTCTTGCTCTCTTTCAAATAAACAAAATCTTTAAAAAAAAAAAAAAAAGTTTCTGAAAAGTTTTTAGAAAGTTAAGCCCAAAGAATACTTTTTCTAATAAGCAGGACAGGGTTAGAAAGAGAAGTTACTACAGTTTCTCAAAGCTGGTGCAAAGTCATGCCACCCCGTATCTCAGTCTAAATGTAATCCTCAGACCTCCCTGCAGACACACTGAATCAGAAACTCAGGATGCAGGCCCACCAATCCATTTAACAAATCTCCCAGGGGATTCAGATACACACTCAAGTTTTAGAAACAATGTTCTAGAAAGGATAACGAAGCCAGGCCCAGGATCTCGGACCAACTTAAGAATACAGAGAAGTCTGACACAATCAAGAAAAAAAACACTAGCGCTACTGAAAAACAAAACAAAACATAATCGTTCATACGGAAGTGATTGTTTTAAGTACGTGAACAACTTTACATTTGTACATAAAAATGTGCCAAATGCTCAGAGATTTACAACGAGAGCACTACGATGCATAGCCCAATCTGATCTTCAGATCCATTCTCGTCTTCTGAAATGCATATATATTGTTATCCTAATAGAAATCACCACAGTAAATATGGAGCAGATACTTAAATGTGCCTGACAGACAACCTTCAGCTGTTTTTAAAAGACCCCACTAAATACACCATTTAGACCTGGTAGCTGGAGAGCTTTTGGCACCCACCCTAAGACTGCAGAGCACGGGTCTGTGCTGCCTGAACTCAATCACAGGTTAAAAAGCAATTGCCTCACAATATTGTGTGTATGAATTATTCATAGCAGAGAAACTTTTTGGACATCATGCAAAAAATCAATTTAATTATTTGTCCAACTAAGCCGTACACATTTTAGGATACCTTAGAATAATTTCACGGTAATTAACATAAAATGAAGCCCTTAAACCTCATGATTTCTTTTTACTATTCTAATAAATGGCCTACACTTTCACTTTCCAAAGAATCTGATAGGATGGCTGTCACTGCACCACAGGTAATAATATTACATTTATACTTCAATTATGCAATCCTGAAATTTTTCCCGTTTCTTCTATTTATGCTTAATAATTTGCCATCATTTGTCTCCAAAGTTAATTCAAACTTTACCTCCTATGTCATCAGTGAAAGTGACAGCAACCTCCTCCACACTTTTTAGTTAGATAATTAAAGCACTCTGGTGATTTTTTTTTTTTTTTAAAGGACCTACTTCTTAGCTTCTGAGATAAGAATGTTAAGGAGGGCAAATATCATCCCCGTTTTAAGAATAAAGCGCCCAAGGTTAATAAGTAACTCATGAAACTGTATCTACCTCCAGTTCTCAACAAAATGCTTCTACCTGAGCACACGCCAAAGTGGCAGCCCACACAGTGGTAAACATGGTAAAATGTACACTTTCTGGGCATCACACTGCTCTTCACTAGCTGGGAAGCGCACAAAGCTCCTTCACATCCAAACAGGGCAGCGTGGGAACAAATTGGCATTATATGATGGCAAACTATTTTTTAGTGTCCACATTCCAGATCATATTCCAATTATTCTAGTGACTCAAACCATCCCACTTCCATGCATAACGTCTAATCATGTGGCAGCTAACCTGTGATTATAATGAATAATGGAGTGCAGTCCTACCACAGAGCTGGAATCCAGACAGCTTCTCCCACTGCTGGGAAAATTTACCACCGGAAGCAGGCTGTGGCCCAGAGAGACAAGCAAGTACCAAGACTGTTCTTGAGAAAACTGTGGTCTGAAGTTCAGACAGAAACACTGAAATGCTATCTCATTATCAAGTGGTCCCGTTGACCTGAGTCCCACGTAAAGACATGTAACTATTTTCCTTCCTTTAGTAACTACATCATATTAGAGAAAGCACCTAAGGTACTGGGACTGTAGTTTCAAATCCCCAAACTTATCACCAAAATGCAAGATAGTAATAGATAGTCTACAAAAAAAAAAAAGTTTCCTTGGTTTAAATGAATTGGAAAAACAAGGCATAGTATTTACCTTTTAACATTACTAATGAATCTGAGATGTCCCACATAAAGAACTATATGAGACTTTGTTCACTCCAGTGTTTTCCCCACAGCTGTACGTGGAGTTCTTCCAGAATTCCACGACAGGGCAACACTACCAAAAAGTGAGCATGATATAGCAGAAAGCCTCTGGATTACACACACAGGACTCCTGGGTTCTGTGTTCGGCCCCACCCTAACCCCGCCATATAGAAACTCAGGGAAATCATTTAATTTTCTTTGGGTGTCTGTTCATGACTTAATCTAGATTTTATCTATCTCTAAAATCCATTTTTGCGTGACTCTATCACATAAGAAACAGTTACCTATCAAGTTCTCAGGTAGCTTGAAGCTTACAGTTTAAGAACACATTAATCTGCATCTAAAAACTGACTCAGAACATTATTTTCTGCTCATTCATTCTTAAAATGGTAGTTGTCAATGTTTTCACCTAAAGGATATCATAGTTTTAAGAACACGGCCCTGTTAAAATATACTCATTTTCAAAGTCACTAAATTTTCCTAACTTGCATATTATAATCATTGGAATTTCAAAAAAGTTCCTAAAAAGTGGTTTCATTTTCCAGGACATTACAAAAGAAATGAAGCCATTCAATAGAAGATCTGGGTGACTAAAGCTCACATTAAGGATGGCTGTGCTGCTAACCCATGGCCCCATCTACTCCTGAATATGGTCTCCAGTCCTGACCGTATCTAGTAAGCCTGACCAGAGAATTCAGGCAAATGCAAAGCCCATCCCACAGCCTCACTGGGGCAGAGAACCAAGCCCGCAGTTCTCAGCCAGGGGAAAAAGCCCCCATCCCCATCCTCAGAGCTCTAACAGTTCCCTCACCCACAAGCAGACGATAACAGCAGGTCCCACCTGCCCAAGGACATGCCCAGCAGACACACCCAGAAACCCAAACAGAGCTGACTGATGAAAAAACAAACCTGTGAAGGCTAGAAGAGGAGCCCCATTACTCAAATGCATAGACACCAACGCAAGGAATCAAGGATCATGAAAAGTCATGTAACTAGGACACCACCAAAGGAAACTAATAAAGTTCCAATAACTAACTCTAAAATAATGGAGGATCCATGACCTATTAGACAAATAATGTAGAATGATCCTGTTAAGGAAGCTGAGTGAGCTGCAAGAAAACAGAGACAACTACACAAAATGGGGGAACAGTGCATGAACAAAACAGTAAATCGGACAAGGAAACAGTGGCCATTCAAAAACAAACAAATCCTGGAGTTGAAAAATATAATAACTGAAGAATTCAACAGAGTTTCAAAAGTAGACTTGACCATGCAGAAAAAAGAATCAACAACTAGAGAGGATAGGACACTGGAAATTACAGAATCACAGGAGCAAAAAAGGGAAGGAAACAGAATGAAAAAAGCCTACAGGAGTTATGGGACACAACAGGAAGACAAAATAAAACAAAACAAAGCAAAATATTAACATTATGGGAATTCCAAAAGGAGAAAAGAAAGAGAAAGGAACAGAAAATATATTTAAAGCAATAATGGCTGAAAACTTTCCAAACCTGGGAAGAGAAATGGACATCCAGGTCGGTGAGGCCCAAAAGACCCCAAAAAGGTTGAACCTGAAAAGGGCTATGCTAAGAAACATTATAATTAAAAAGTCAAAGACAAATAATTTAAGAGCAGTAAGACAAAAGAGGGAAGTTACATACAAGGGAAACCCCGTAAGACTCTCAGTGGATTTCTCAAAAGAAACATTTCTGTCAAGGAGAGAAGATGACATGTTCAAAATACTGAAAGAAAATAACTGTCAACCAGGAATTCTACATCCTGAAAATCTGTCCTTCAGAAACAAAGAAAGGATTAAGACCTTCCCAAACCAACAAAAGCTGAGTGAGTTCATTACCACCATGATCCGCCTTACAAGAAATACTAAAGGGTGTTCTTTGAGTAGAAGTAAAAGAGTGCTAACGTCATAAAAACATAAAAAGGTAGTGTAAATCTCACTGGTAATGGTAAATATATAGGCATTTTATATTCTGTAATATGACAATAGTGGTGTATAATTCGCTTAAAACTCTAGTTTCAAAGTTAAGAGTATAGGGGTGCCTGGGTGGCTCAGTCGTTCAGTGTCTGCCTTTGGCTCAGGTCATGATCGCAGGGTCCTGGGATCGAGCCCCACATCGGGCTCCCTGCTCGGTGGGAAGCCTGCTTCTCCCTCTCCCACTCCCCCTGCTTGTGTTCCCTCTCTCGCTGTCTCTCTCTGTCAAATAAATAAATAAAATCTTAAAAAAAAAAGCTAAGTACGTACTTAAAAAACCATAATTACAATTAACATGGTATTTAAAAAATTTTTTTATGTAAACTCTATGCCACACATAGGGCCCCAACTCATGACCCAAGATCAAGAGTCACATGCTCTACAGATGGAGCCAGCCAGGCACCCCTACATGTTTTTTACATTGTATAAATAATAATAGCAGTAACCTAAAACATGAGGAAGAGGAGACAGAAAAGTGTAAAGCTTACAAACTCTACTAAAGTTGTTATCAGTTTAAAATACGTGTTCTAAGTTTTAAAATATCTTATGTAAGCCTCATGGCAACCACACAGAAAAATCTTGGTAGTAATTACACAAAAGAAAACAAGAAGTCAAAACATACTGATACCAAAAGACATCAAAAAAACAAAAAAGGATAAGAATCATAGAATAATGGATCTACAAAACAACCAGAATACAACTAACAAAATGACCACAGTAAGTCCTTAGTGAGGACTATCAATAATTACTTTAAATATAAGAAAATTAAATTCTTCAATTAAAAGACACAGACTGGCTCAAAAGATAAAAACAAAAAACAAAAAAACCCCAAAACCAAAAACAAAAAAATAAAAAACAAGATCCAGCAATATGCTGCACACAGACTTACTTTTGCCCTAAAGACAGAGCTAGACTGAGAGTGAAAGGATGGAAAAAGACATTTCAAGCAAATGGTAACCACAACCAAACAAAACAAAGAGGGTAGCTATATTTGTATTGGACAAAATGGACTTTAAAAGTGGTAAAAAAAAAAAAAAAATCTTTATACAATGATAAAGAGGTCACTACAAGAAGATTAACAACTGTAAATCCAACATTGGAGCACGTAAAAACACAGAGCAAAAACAGAACTACAAGGAGAGACAAACAGTAACACAATAGTAGTTGTCATCTTTGATACCCCACTCTTAACAATGGATAGATCATCCAGAGAATCAAAAGGAAACAGTGGATCTGAATAACACTATAGACGAATTGGGCTTAACAGATGTACACAGAGCATTCTACTCAACAACAGCAGAATACACATTCTTCCCAAGCACACACAGAACATTTCCTAGAATGGACTACAGGTGAGGCCACAAAACAAGTCTTAACAAATTCAAGAAGACTGAGATCATCTTTTCTGCCCACAATGACATGAAACTAGAAATCAGTAGCAAGAGGGAAACTAGAAAATTCACTCACAAACACATGGAAATTAAACAACACTCTACTCAATAACCAATGGATCAAAGATGAAATTAAAGGAAATTAAAAAGGGCTCCTGAGGATCGTGTGGTTGGCTGGCTCAGTTGGTAGAGCATGTGACTCTTGATCTCTGGGTTGTAAGTTCAAGCCCCATACTTAGCACAGATTACTTAAAAATAAAACCTTAAAAAAAGGTTCTTGACACAAAAATGGAAATACAACATACCAAAACTTGTGAGATGCAGCCAAAGCAGTTCTAAAAGCAAAGTTCACAACAATAAACACCTATATTAAGAAGCAAGAAAGAGGGGCGCCTGGGTGGCTCAGTCGTTAAGCATCTGCCTTTGGCTCAGGTCATGATCCCAGGGTCCTGGGATCGAGCCCCGCATCCGGCTCCCTGCTCAGCGGGAAGCCTGCTTCTCCTCTCCCACTCCCCCTGCTTGTGTTTCCTCTCTCACTGTCTCTCTCTCTGTCAAATAAATAAATAAAATCTTTAAAAAAAAAAAGCAAGAAAGATCCCAAATAACCTAACTTTATGCCTTAAGGATCTAGAAAAAGAAGAGCAAACCGAACTCCAAGGTAGCAGAAGATAATATTTGACCAGGGAGCCAAGAATACTCAATGGAGAAAAGACAGTGCAAACCATTTATCTGGGAAGGGGTTAATACGCAAACTATATAAAGAATTTATATACTCAGTAGCCAAAAAAGAAAAAAAAAAAAAATTTAAAAATGGGCCTGAAAGAGCAACAGGTACATGAAAAGGTCTTCAATATCGCTAGTCATCAGGGAAATACAAATTAAAAGCACAATGAGGCACTACCTCACACTTGGCAGAATGGCCATCATCAAAAAGACAAGAAAATACTGGTAAAAATATGAAGGGGAACCTTTGTGTACTTGGTAGAAATGTAAATTTGTACAGCCACCATGCAAAACAATATGGAGGACCCTAAAAAAGTTAAAAATAGAACTACCACTTGATCCTGAAATTCCACTTCTGGAAACATATGCAAAGGAAACAAAAACCCTAACTTGAAAATATATCTGCATCCCCATGTTCATAGCAGCATTATTTATAATAGCCAAGACATGGACACAACCTAAGTATCCATCAATGGATGAAAGGAAAGAAACTGTGATATATACATGCACACACACACACACACACAGGAATATTATTCAGCCATAAAAAAAATGAGGAGATCCTATCACTTGTTCCAACATGGAGGGACCCTGAAGGCATTATGCTAAGTGAAGTAAATCAGACAGAGAAAGACAAATACATCTGATCTCACTTACATGTGGGCAAAAAGAAACCTCACAGAACGAGAACAAACTTGGGGTTACCAGAGGCAGAGGGTGGGGAGAGAGGAAAGAGGAGGATGGTGGTCAGAAGGTGCAAATTTCCAATCATAAGGGAAGTACTAGGGACATAAAGCACAAATGGCGACCCAGTGAACTCTGTTGTGTGGTATATAGGAAAGTTGTTACAGTAAGTCCTAAGAGCCCCCATCACACAAAGAAATTTCCCTTTTTTTCTTTTCTTTTTATTTTATCTATATGGGAAGATGGATGTGAGCCTAACTTATTGTGGTGATCATTTCACAATATTTGTACATCAAACCATCAGGCTGTTATACAGTGATGCATGTTTATTTCTCAATAAAACTGGAAAAAAGAGCGAGAGAGTGAGAGCGAGAAAGAGAGGGAGAGAGAGAAGGACGAACACATGGCTGTGTGGGGAAGAGAAATCCCAGAATGCCCGAGAGGTAGCTGCAGCCAACCCACAGCGTGGACACAGGCTGGCTTTGCTCTATCACGATATTCCAAGAAACTGATTGTTCACCTCTATTCCCTCCAACAACAGATGACTGTACTAAATGGAGCATAGGGCGCCTGGGTGGCTCAGTTGGTTAAGCGACTGCCTTCGGCTCAGGTCTTGATCCTGGAGTCCCGGGATCGAGTCCCGCATCGGGCTCCCTGCTCGGCAGGGAGTCTGCTTCTCCCTCTGACCCTCCCCCCTCTCCTGCTCTCTCTCTCTCATTCTCTCTCTCAAATAAATAAATAAAATCTTTAAAAATAAATAAATAATTAATTAATTAAATGGAGCATAAATTTCTCCACAACAGTTTTGGAAATTAAAAAGTGCATTTAATTGAAATACAGCAAACATAAAGAGGCTTTAAAAATAGAGATTCAGCTCTACCACATGACCATATGTTGACATGCTATATGCCACAAAGGTGAACCAGAAAAATACCTCTTTGGACTTTTCCTCTTTGGTAAATCTTCCAAATTTTTCTATCATTTCAGCCACAAATATAACATCCATCTTGTCAGAAAAATTGGCGGCTTCCACGGTATAAGCCAGTAACTGTCGGGCTGTGGCCACAGCATTCGTAAGATTGAGAGGCATCTATATTAAAAAGGCAAAAACGAACAACGAATTTTGACATTTTATCTTTGCATTTCCAAACATGGCAACGAATTCAAACTCTTTATCATTTATCACCAGGACCTTCTTAAAACGCTTTCTCAAACCTGAGGAAAGCGGAATTCTAATGGTAACTAACCGTAAGGAATTTTTTTTTTTAACTTTGAAATACAGTAATACATTAAAACACATCTGATAAACATGCTGCACCATCTCTCCCTCTCTACTTATCCAAATTCTACACATACTCAATGCCAATTGCGTAGTAAAGCCTTTCCTGAGTATTCCGACTGGGAGGGATCAATAACTCCCCCGGAGCCCCTGCACATGGGAGGAAGAGGCATTTATCTATACTGCCATGCACGTCCAGTAATGGTCTACATTTGCTTATTTATTGACTTACACACAACTTGGCACCAACCATTCCACAAAGGGTGTAACAGGTACCAGGGAGTGTAAGAAAATGTGTAACAGAAACCATCTTCCAACTGCTTCCAATCTGGTCAGGTTAAAAACGGAGGCACAAGAGCGGAGACAAGAAAAGGCGTCTGAGGGGTACAAGTATGACAAGGGATCACTGGTGACAGATTATAAAAGAAGCCCAAGAGGTGGCTTCCCAGATGGATTTGAAGGACGGTTGGGATTTGGTCCAGTGGCTACAGATGATAAAGATATTCAAACAAAGGCAGCCACTGGAAAGGAAAACGGACACCAGGGAGGGCCCTGAATACTGGAGGCGGTGACGAGGCTTGATCCCAAAGACAGATGGACTGAATGTAACACCAAATCCTTATGCTTTACTAGTATTTAAAACACACACACACACCTGGTATTTCAACTAAAATACATTAACAACCTCAGCAAAGGGGAAGACTTTGTAGTTACCTGATTAAACATATAAAGCACCCTAGTGACATCGTTTGCATACTGGCAGCGAGAATAATCATCATCCGCCCAGAAGCCCCCTCTATCGCATCTACGCCAAGCCTTCCTCTCATCCTGTGGGTTTCCGGGATAGATCCCACTGCCGTGGGTATTCCGAGTGCACTGAAGGTACGCCGTAATGCCTGCTAACGTTCTGGGCCATCTAGACAGATGAAGACAAAAAAGGATGTGAAAACCGACGGGGACACAAATCACAGCAGAGGAACACTGAGGATCAGGACAGATCATGGATAATCATGGAGAAAAATCAAGAAGAAACGGATTCCTTCAGAACAGAGAGTTTAAAAAAAATTAAAAGGTTAGCATGGACTAAGCTGTTTTAAACTATCAGCCACATTTACTTTAATACCGTAGGATATTTTCTTAAGATGTTCTAAATGTTGCTATAAACACACAGCAAAATGGTCTTACATCCAGTTAAAAAAAAAAAAGAAAGAAAGAAAACCAGTTCAACAGATGGCACAGAAGCGGGGTTCCCAGATGTGCCGACAATTCACTATAGCAGGTGCAGGACTGCTCTCCTTGGCAAGGCCTGCCTGCCACCGTGGGGGGCCCTTCAGTGGCACCTAGGAATTTGGGACTTGGAGTATTCCCATGAACAGTTAACCGGTAGGGGTTGTTCACCATGCCTAGACTGTTTGGAGAAGCAGTATGGTTTATGCTGAAACTTGCTTTCTTCCCTGGAGTCTGAAATTTTGGTACATGCCAGACAGAGGGTGCCTGCCTACACGACCAGCAAGAAGAACTTTGGATACTGAGTCTCCAAAGGGTTTCCCTGGGCGCAACACTGTATCCACTTCTATACAGCGTTGCTGCCCTTTTGCGGCTGGAGGAGGAATACCAAGAAGCTTGCCCTTGGATCTCTCCAGAATGCACCTATGTCTTTCCCCTCGTTATCCAGCTACCTATCTTACTATATAACCAAAATCTATCTTAGCTGTGACTACAACGACATGCTGGGTACCATGAGTCCTCCAAGCAAATTTCTGCATGTCGGGGAGGTCTAGCAGACCCGCAACACAGTATACAACTGAATTTATCTGGGAGAAGGTACCCCCCCCTATGCAGGAGACTGCACAAATCTGTGGGCATGGACTGTCACTAGCAGTTGGGAGAAATCTTTGTCATTTGAGCTCCCTTTCTCCAAAACTGGGAATGAACTGAATATATTTAATAAAAGTTACAGTTGACCTATAACATAAGAACTGATAAATTAGAATAGCAGTCATACCAAAATATAATTCATTACCAAAATCTGCATAAACAGATCAAGCAACACTAAGCTAAATCTTATTAATGCAGTGAAAGTTTAACTGCATAATATACTAAGGAGTATCAAAAGCTAATTCATTAATTAGTCAAATAATCACATTCTTCTGTTTTTAAAAATGTAAAATAGTCAAATTATGAGCAAAAATAGAAAATCCACCATAAATAGAAAACATTATGATTACTTAATAAAAGATGCAGAATATAACAAAATTCACAAATGTTACCTGTTTTTTAAGTATACAGTATAAATATTATCTATTAACAGTTAATCTACATAAAGGACTTATCCATTGGCAATAATAAATGCTAATTTCCATATACTTGCGTCAGGGAGAATTTTTTTTTAAAGGACAAAAGACAGTTTTTAAAAAAGCATTTAAGAACTAGCTGAGCTAAAGATGTTGCTACTGCTTCTTCACCTTGGATTTATTTTTTATTTTTATTTATTTATTCTTTAAAATTTATTTAAATTCAATTCATTAACATATAATGTATTATTGGTTTCAGAGACAGAGTTCAATGATTCATCAGTCTTATATAATACCCAGTGCTCATTACATCATGTGCCCTCCTTAATGCCCATCACCCAGTTACTCCATCCCTCCATCCTCCTCCCCTGCAGCAACCCTCAGTTTGTTTCCTATGATTAAGAGTATTTTATGGTTTGTCTCCCTCTCTGATTTCGTCTTGTTTTATTTTGTCCTCTCTTCCCCTATGATCCTCTGTTTTGTTTCTTAAATTCCACATATGAGTGAAATCATTCACCTTGGATTTAAAAGATTAATACCAAAGGGTTTTCTTACCCTTAAAACTTGGGTAGTAGGAGTACAAACTGGGTATTCAACAAACTTACGCTGCTTTAAAGAGCAACATATTTCCTTTCATTTACATCAACTATAAAGTCATTATTAAAATCCTGAACATAAAAAACATTAAATAAGTAATATATTTAAAAGAACAACCTTGAAAGTAAGGAGAGTCTAAGGCAAAAGCTTTTTTTTAAACAACCTTGAAAGCAAGGAGAGTCTAAGGCAAAAGCTGTTACCTCCCACAAATTTTAAATTTTCTATTTAAAAAAACTGTAGTATCTCACTCATTCTGCTTATCTCAATACAGAGTCCAACAGCAGTGGCTCCCAGAGTTTCAGACCATCCAAAAGCTTTCATCCCCCAAAGTCCTTCCTGCTTAGGCCCAAACTGGGGAGGATAGTGACCTTGGCTTTCTCCTTGACTTAACTGCCAATAGTTAAAAGTATCTTAGCAATACAAAACCTTCCAAAGGTCATCCATAAAAGAGCCCTTAAAAAAAACAGGACATACCATTAGCCTTTCTGAATTCTGCAATTTTAGTAGAATTTCCAAAATGTTTCCCTAAGGTAGTGGTTCTTAATTTTTACAACAAACCACTAAACATGAAACACTCTGTCTGCAGAGACGTTAAATCAACACGTCTGAGATAAAGTCCAGGCACCTTTTCTTCTTAATCTTCATATATGACTCTGACATCAGTGCTCTGAAGGGCAGTCCTTAGATATATAAGGATATATATGTGAAAACAAAGATATTTCTCAAATTTTCTTCTTGAGGATAGTAGACCAATTATGCACTTTAAGAATAAAAACAGATATGGGCAAATCATTTTTCCAGCACTCTCCATGTCACTGACCTGAAATCCCCTTTATTGTTTACCACCCTCTCGGGAGGACAATACTGTGCAGAGCTTTCTAATACCACGATATCGACAGTTCTTGTATTGTTCCCGCGTTTGGTCTGGACGTGACAGCCCCAATTTCCAGTCGATCCAGCCTGAATATTAGAAATGGTTAGGGCACTGCATGGAGAAAGATTTTAAAGAGAGAGAAAAAATGGTTAGACAAAAAAGGGAGACAACGAGGCTTCTATCATTCATTTAGCAAGTATGTCTGAATGCACAGTGTGGGCAAAGCACTTGCTAGATAAAAACAAATTTAAGGGGCGCCTGGGTGGCTCAGTCGTTAAGCGTCTGCCTTCGGCTCAGGTCATGATCCCAGGGTCCTGGGATCGAGCCCCGCATAGGGCTCCCTGCTCGCTGGGAAGCCTGCTTCTCCCTCTCCCACTCCCCCTGCTTATGTTCCCTCTCTTGCTGTCTCTCTCTGTCAAATAAATAAATAAAATCTTTAAAAAAAAAAAAAACAAATTTAAAAAACTCTCCCTTGGGCGCCTGGGTGGCTCAGTCGGTTAAGCATCTGCCTTCGGCTCAGGTCTCGATGCTGGAGTCCTGGGATTGAGTCCCACATCGGGCTCCCTGCTCAGTAAGGAGTGTGCTTCTCCCTCTGTCCCTCAACCCACTCTCATGCTCTCTCTCTCTCTCAAATAAATCAATAAAATCTTTAAAAAAAAAAAAAATTCCTCCACTTAAGTACTTCAGTGGAAAGTCAAGACAAGCAGGTGAAGAGCTACTTAAAACACTCTGGTAAAAACTATGGGAAGAGCCCAGATGTCCATCAACAGATGAATGGATAAAGAAGATGTGGTGTGTGTGTATATATATATATACAATGGATTATTATACAGCCATCAAAAAAAAAAATGAAATCTTGCCCCTTGCAACGACGTGGATGGACTAGAGAGTATTATGCTAAGCAAAATAAGTCAATCAGAGAAAGACAATTATCATATGATCTCACTGATATGAGGAATTTGAGAAACAAGACAGAGGATCATAGGGGAAGGGAGGGAAAAATGAAACAAGGTCAAACCAGAGAGGGAGACAAACCATAAGAGACTCTTAATCTCAGCAAACAAACTGAGGGTTGCTGGAGTGGAGGGGGGTGGGAGGGATAGGGTGGCTGGGTAATGGACATTGGGGAGCGTTATGTGCTATGGTGAGCGCTGTGAATTGTGTTAAGACTGATGAATCACAGATCTGCACCTCTGAAACAAATAATACATTATATGTTAATAAAAAAAAAATGCTCTGGTAAGAGCTGAAGTATGAACAAAGCGCAAGGGTACATCATGCCTGACGCTTCTAACAGAAAGAGGGAGAACAGGACTCAGCGAGGAGGGGGACAGCAAGTGCAAAGACGAAAACATCACAGCACGTTCTTCAGCAAAACTAATGGAGACGTTTCCAAGTTATGTCTACCTTTTCACTGATTTGGAGGGAAATATTCAAGCATGAAGGAAGGAGATTAATATTATCAAGAGAATTAAAATATTTAAGGTAAAAATATTTTGCAGAGGAACTCATTAAGTCTCTAAAAAGATTTAATAAATTACCAATTGATGCCTTAAGGAGAGGAGTTTTCCATGTAAAGGTATACTTCAATTTATAAAACAGCTATATTTCTAAAGAGCTGTCAGTATATTCAATTTTCAAGATGAACTCATAATTCTCTAATATAAAGCCTATTAATTAAAGAGCAAATATCAGAACCTTCAATTAACCTTTCTCCCTGCCACATGACCCACATGCTATGCTTTTATGTAAATAGAAAAATAAGAGATAGTTAGACATAAAGGATATATCATTTTAATTAATTTACAAAGTTATGCCTTGAAGTTAAGACACATTTTTCCAGTCTCCTAAATCATTAATGGCTATACAACATCATATGTTCAAATAAAGACTTTGAGGCACTGTTACTCTGAATCAGAGAAAATGTTTATCATCTTTGTTAATTAAGTCAGTGAATAATCTAAAACGCTGTAATAAATATATTCGAGATAAAGTGACACGAAAGTATTTTTCATTAAATTTAAATAACCAAATTCCAAAATAAGCAATCATTCTCTAATCGAGAGGTTCCCAAACTTTCTTGGTTCACAGCACCTTCACTGATCAGAAAACTGTTTCACAGAGCTCCGAACCCAAAAGAAATACCTCTGATGGTCCAATTACTAAATTAAATCCCAGAACTGTGTAGCTATGTCCTAATAACTTCATAGCCATTTGAAAAAATAAAACATATCAATTTGAGATAAATATTTCATTCTTAAATAACCCAACTTCCTGATGGGTTGTGCTTGTCTGTTGAGCACTCCAAAATTAATCTAACGTCAGATACAGAACAGACAGCGAGACCCTTATTTCATGTTCCACAATGACTTTCACACAGTATTTGCTTTGCACCACAGTGATCACCAAGAACTCAGCACCCTCAAGTACGGCATCAGCAAAGGAAGGCAGCGCGATCTAATGAAATCATCACTGCCTGGGGCTGGTAGGTGTGTGGTGTCCAAAAAAAGTCAAGTATTACCATGCTTCTTCCAAAACTTAAAATACCCCACAGCAGCTCTGTAAGTGAACTCACTGTGATGTCCCAGAGCTCTTTAGCACACCCACTGGGAGCTCAGGTCCTAATACATTTTGCCAACGTGTTTTTAAAGATGACCTTTAGCAATACCTCCAGTGTCTAAAACTAATGATCAGAAAACAATTTCCAGGAATCTTCAAGGCAGTGTATTTAGAAATTTAAGGAGGAAGAGGCAGCTTCAATTTCATATTTGAGGAAAACTACAAACTCTGATTCTTACTAATGAAGGACGGATGACATAAAGAAACCAATGAAGAATCAACAGCGATCTCTCAGGTTAACCAAGTCAATACCGTACGTACTTCCTTTTTCTGCAACTTCGTTATTAATACGGAGGCAAATTCTGGGTAAAGGACTTCAGTCTTCATACGAAAGATTTTCACATGAGTCAAGTGTCCTTCCCAACAAAACTATTAGGCAAGGATGCTAACCTTAGAATTAATTTTCTGTACTGCTACAAAGAATTCAAAGTATGACTTGCAGAAATAAATTTATAAAGTTAATCTAGTTACTTTAGAGTTGCAAAATTTAAGAGTTCTAAATTAGAGAGAGAGAGCATGAGCGTGATCAGGGGTTGGGGGGAGGGCACGGGACAGAGGGAGAGGGAGAGAGAGTCTTAAGCAGGCTTCACGCCAGCATGGAGTCTGATGTGGGGCTCCATCTCACAACCCTGAGATTATGACCTGAGCTGAAATCAAGAGTCGGACAACTTAACCAACTGAGCCACCCAGGTGCCGCAGGGTTCTATATATTTTCAAAGCTTTATTGTTGTATCATGTATTATTACCTACTCATATAATAAAACTGCCTAAAGCTCACATCTTAATGAGTTTTAACCCATGTATACGCTTATGAAATTATCACCACAATACAAGTAAGGTAACAATTAAGAGTCTTCTCTCACTGGGACCGAATAAACTGTTTCTGACAATCTTATGCCCTAATAAAGGAACTCTGATTCTGGTAACAGCAGACCAGCTTCTACCAAACTACCCTCCGTGCAGTTCACTATTATTTATAAGCTCTGCACAAACTACAAAATGACAACTATCCAAACACATGGCCAGTGATCCAAAACAAGCAGAAACCAGAGAGAAGTTGACCCTAGGAAGAAGGCATCAGCACTGGGGAGTAAGACCCAGGAAATGGTTTCCAATGGCTTTTGTGCAAGGATAGGCCCTACTCAAACAGAAATTCAGTCTTACTTGTTGAAATATCAGAGCACAGAGGTAGAAAGGAACATGGCTGGAAGCCCAAACTTCTGCATATAAAATCACGCAGATCTCTAACTGGCCCCTGGTTCCCACAGATAGGGTAGACACCACACAGATTTCAGCTGCTGCCATCACAGAAAAGACAACTAGGAGTTTGAGTTTAGCCAAGTAACTGCTTAAGGGAACAAAAACCAGCTGACTTCAAGCAAATGGAAGAGAATCCCGAGTCAGGGATTTGCAAAAAGTGGTTTTTCTTTAAAGGCCAGACAGTGGGACGCCTGGGTGGCTCAGTTGGTTAAGCGTCTGCCTTCAGGTCAAGTCATGATCCCAGGGTCCTGGGATCGAGTCCCGCATCGGGCTCCCTGCTCAGCAGGGAGCCTGTTTCTCCCTCTCCCACTCCCCCTGCTTGTGCTCTCTCTCTGTCTCTGTCAAATAAATAAAATCTTTAAAAATAAAAAAAATAAAGGCCAGACAGTAATTATTTTAGGCTTTTCTGGCCAAGAAGCAACTTGGAAGATATTATATAGCCACTTACATAACCATTTGAAATGTAACCATTTACAAATGTAAAAAATATTCTTAGCCCGTAGGCCCATCAGTCCACATGTAGCCCATAGGCTGTGCTTTGTCAGCTTCTCTATAGTGAATCATTCATACGATCCAGGATAGAATCCAGCATTACTAGATACATAAACAATATTTTTTTTAAATAGGAAACTATAAAATATATACAGAAGCAAAGCAGTCAGTGGTGATGATCCCAAGATGACCCAGATGTTGGAAAGAGCAGGCAAGGATTTAAAAGCAACTACTATAAATATGTTAGAAGACACAAAGGAAAATATGCTTCTAATAAACAAGACAGGAAATCTCAGGAGGAAAACAGAAATTATAAAATAGAATATCCTACCCCAAAAACTCCCAGACATGATTCTCAACTCAGAGGGTCTTTATTTTCTAGATAGATAGCTATAGACTTTTTTATAATGGCACTTCTATGAATCTGCAGTGATATTACCCTAAGATGCCCTGGCAGAGTGTGGAAACTACAAATCTATTATTAAATATTCAAGTTGAGTTCTGTCTTTAAGAAATTGGTAGGAAGGGAAAAAAGAAAGAGAGACAGAGACACACAGAGAGAGAGACGGAGGGAGAAGAAAAAGGAAATTCAATGCCTATAGATTAAGATTTTACCAAAACAAAATATATAGTGATGGTAATACATATATTTTTACTCTATTTTTTATACTTTATAAAGTTCATTTGAATTAATGATTTTGGTGATCATACCAGGCATGGGATTAACAGGACAGGTGTTATTTTTTTTTATACCAGTGGAGTAGAGAAAGGAAGTATCTTAAGATGTAGCATTAACCAAGATAGTGAAAATTAGGTGATTGCTAAAAGTGAAAATCTGAGTTTAGCAGCAGTAAATGGTTAGAAGTTAAGTTTGGCATTAAAAGTTTACATTTTCCCACCTAAAACTTTAAACAAAAAGTATAACAGTGTTTCCCTTTAATCCTATGCTTTTTTTCATCACAACTGGATGAAAAGGCAACTCCTTAATTTCTGGAGAAGTAAAAATCAGGAAAAGGAAAACCAAAGGTTTGCATTTTAAAATGCAAGAAGATAAATTATTAATTTAAATTCTAACTAAACGTGACAATTCTGAAATAAATAAAATCCACAGTTTACCTTGCAATCAACGAGCAGTTGTGAATCATGTTCTTTTCAACAAAGATACCTTGTGATTCATCAGTTTCAACTATTCGTCCATCCTGATACCATAACACTTGCATATCCTGATCAATATATGAAGCCATACACTGGAAGGGGAGGCTGTCTCCTTCAAACACAACTTGACGATGAGATGGAGTCATGTAGAAAGATGGTAATTCAAGGGGTGGGTCTACAGACAATAAAATGAAGACTTCAGTAAACAAATACAATACTATAGTCACACCCCAGAATTAAAAGTTATAGAGGGGCAGCCTGGGTGGCTCATTCGGTTAAGCATCTGCCTTCAACTCAGGTCATGATCCCAGGGTCCTGGGATCGAGCCCCGCATCGGGCTCCCTGCTCAGCGGGAAGCCAATGCTTCTCCCTCTCCCTCTGCCCTCCCCCTGCTCATGTGTGCGTGTGCACGTGCTCTCTCGCTCTTTCTAATAAATAAAATCTTAAAAAAAGTTATAGAAATTCTAATTAAAAATTTTTTAAATGGAGAAACAAGTTTTCCTCAGCAACCAGCATTTTAATGCTAGCACCAAGGCTCCTACTGAGATAAATGGGTCCTAGATGAAAACAAAATTAGTAAAATTGAAATGAAACCATCTCATAATCAGTTCTGACACTTAAAGTGTTCCTTTTTGGTGGTATCTCAGCACTTACTAAAAAAACAGATTGTAAATGATACCTAAACCCGGAGAATGGAACTGGTGGTAAGTATATATATAATTTTAGAATACCTTCAGCAGACAGTACTACCTTTGATTAAACCACTGGTTTCTGCTTATATAAGTAATGCATACTCATTGAAAAAATTTAGAACATTTAAAGAAAAGGGAAAGAAAAATCTTTTAAAATCCCATATATTACCATCACTATTTAAAAGCTGATATTCTTTTTTTCCAGTCATATAAACAAAAGGGAGGAATCCTAAATATGTATGCAAAAATACACACAAACACCATGAACTCATTAAAGGCCTTTAGAATATTTAGTCCACAGTCTACTGTTTTTAGCAGCAGTCTATTTAAAGGAATAACAACACATATGCAAACATGCATGCAAGCAAATTAATCCTTGCAATTATTTATGAAGAAATTAACAACCTAAAGAGACATGATAACAACATCTATATCATGAATTGGTATGCATCTATTTTATATGATGAGGAAATGGGTTTACATTATCTCAGGTTTTAAAAAGTTACAAAATATCATTGGAGTATGATGACATTTTGGTCAAAGCACGGGAAAAGATGAAGAAAATACACTAAGTTATCTTTGATAACAGCTACCTTTGAGTGATAAGAATGCAAGATGGGCTTTGTTTGGTTTACTTCCTTTAGTTTCTCTTCTCTTCCAGCTTTACTGAGGTATAACTGACAAAATTGTAAGATATTTGTATTCTCCCCTCCCCCATTCAAAATTGTAAGATATTTCAAGTGTACATCATGATGATCTGATGTATGTATATGCTGTTTCTTTTCACAAATCGTAATTTTCATCCAATAGCATGCTTTACTTGTGGAACTACAACAATAATGATAAAGAGAAAACGTAAAAAAGTACAGAACTCTTATTTCCAGATACAAAGACTAAACTGGAAACTCCTTTGATCATTTTAAGGACTGTTTTTGGTTCATGTGGGTTTTTTTTTTCTTTTTAATTTAATAAACATATTTCCCTCAAGTCTTCAGATACTATTCAAAATCATGATTTTCAATAGCTGCATATTATAAGTGGATGTGTCACAAGTCATTTAACCAATCCCCTATTTTTGAGACTTGAAGATACACTTATACTTAAATATTGACATACAAAGCTGATCATTTCCTAAGAATTAAACCCTCGTGTAGAATCACTAGATCAAACTGTATCAAATTTTTAAGAACACTGATACATACTGCCAAATTCTGTATCAAAAAGGCTCTATTATTTCACACTCCTACCAACAAATAATGATTGCAGCCTCAGATTTTTTTTTTTTTAACTATCAACAAATTCCTGGCTTGCCAACTGATGGAAAATCTGAAGCTCTACACTATTCTCTGAAATTGTTTTCCATAAAGAAAGCTGTTCAGAACCCAAGAACCTTAAACACCAATCAAAAAAACGATTTTTTATCCAGCTGACTTAACTGTTCGCATAAACTAAATATGTATTATCAGATCCGTGAAGATTAATGGTTATAATCAATTCCAGCACAGTAAACAGAGAATTTTCAGATTGTCAAGAAAAACAGAGTAACAAGTAAAATATGGCAAACCCTTCCTCTGCTTCCCCTTCTCCCTTACCGCATGTCAGCAACTCTTGCCTCACCCCCGTGACTGGCTGGGCCTGAAGAGACTTTGGATAAACACAGCGCGTGTCCCGAACGGTGATGTTTCTCTCCTTCACCCAGCGATGCATCCACAGTATGTTACAATCACACAAAAGATACTCAGTCTGAAATTCTCTGTAGTATACAAAATACAAATTAGGGAGTATGGTGAGTAAAATTAAACAGCACATTTGCTTTATCTTGGCTTCTGCTTTGGGTGACAAGCACACCACCGCTCACCCTCAGCGGCCTTTGGCACAAACTGTACCAACTGGTTCTCTTCTCCTTTCCAGTGAGAGGAGAGGTGGAATGGCTGACCCCAGCACGCCTCCCTGCTAATTCAGGGACTACCTGCTTTAGATCAAAGCTGGGATGCAAACCCAAATCTACATATCATCCCCCTTCTATGCAACAAGTTCCTTAATCCCAGGGTCCAGAAGACCAAATCTCCCATCTTCTGTGCGAAATCGAATTTCTACCCATTCATCAATTAAGCATGGTGGCACTAACAGAGGACCTTGAAGACTTCCCTAATTGTTCCAACATCATTGCCATGTTCTTGCCTTAAATGCCTTAGAACTATTAATTCTGGCAACATAAAGGAATATGCGACCGTTTACCATGGTTATATTCTGTCTGACTAGAGTCTAAGTTTATCAAGAGTGGAGACTCTTTCTGACACCTCTCTACTTGCACCAACTGATACCAAGATACTTACAAACGTAAGGGGTACAGACTCAACCAATCAAAAATAGAAGAATACCTCACACTTGATATGAAAGAATATACAGAATTATTTTTACATGAGGCAAGAAGTTTTATAATTTGGCACCAGGGTATAAGAAACAAAGAGAGGATAATATATATAGCTTGGGTAAAAGCACAATAATTTATTGAATACTTGGTTTTACAAAGTGCTATTTATGTGCTGCACAGTATGCTAAGTCCAGCTAATAACAATAAATACAGATACTGTCCCCTGTCAACCTGGGGGACATTATATAATAGTGGAAGAAAATGAATATAACCAATACAGAATGTAACGTGTTCTGTACAAATAAATCAAAGTGCAAAGAGCAAACAGAATGTGTGCTCCTAACACAGCGTGCAAGCAAAGGCTTCATCTTATTAGTTCTGGCAAAAAAAAAAAAAGAGGATGGGAGCTGGAATGAGATACACAAAGAGAAAGTAAATTTTAAAAACCAATACAGGATGCCTGGACTGATTTCTAACTCCTAAGCACCACCTTCTGGTCGGTTTCCAGCACTATCGGGTAAAAAAAACACTGGTCATTTTCCCCAGTTTTTGGAAAAAAATACTTCCTACATTCCTGCTACCCAGGGTCTCAAAAGCCCAATTATTCTTTGTAGTCTTTTTTATTTTCTTAACTTCACATAAATGGTTGACTTGAGCCCACTAAATATGCCAGAAAGAGATGTTTTCACTAAAAAACAGTAACGGAAACAAAAAGGCCAGAGTTTAATCCAGCATAGCTCCAGAAGCATGTACACGGGTCCGCCATAATGCTGAGGAGCCAGATGAATGCCTAAGTATTAGCTACATCTCACTGAAAACTGCTCAGTGTTAGGTCTAGAAACTTCAAGGAGAAGAGCAGAGAACGGGAGGGTAGGGAGGGGATGTAGGAAAGAAGTTAGCAAACACCAAACAGCATCTGCTAGGGAAGACATTTTTCCTTGTAAAAAGAGTCAATCCCATAAATTATACACAATAAAAATTTAAAAAGCATTATATTTAACTGTATTTCCAATAGAAATTAGTGTAACTTATAGTTTGAAATATATTATGGTTTAGCTAGAAATACCATTACTGTCAAAAGGAACTCCCATACCATCTCAGTTAACAAAACTGCTCTGGGAGGAAAAAAAAAAAAAATCTACCAATTCTAAAGCTACAGAGAACTGTGTCAATATGATCTTGCATTGATTGTACAAAGCAAGCATTCTACATAAACATTCCTAGCAATGTCAGTAATAAGTTGTGAATTCAGTTTGGGAAAGGGGTTACAGGATAAAAGGTAAATCCCAAAAGCATAAAATATTCTTAACTATAGATTCTTCATAGGGAGGGATATTTTATACCTTGTGGATTCAACTAGTCAAACAGTAAAATATTTTCTAACTTGAAAAATAAAGTGAAAGAGAATGAATTGCCAATTTATTTACTCTAAATATAGAGAGATACAGTATTCTAAGGAGAAAACGGTTGTCCCAGTCTGAAACACATTATTCAGGTTTACGGTATGTTTTCCAATGAAAATGCATACGCTCGAGTGAGAGTCCAACTTTTGCAAAATCATCAGATTTTCCCTATGAAGTCTCTTAAACCATTTAATAACTGTTCTTAATTTTTAAAAACCAAGTTATATTTATCAAAACAGGAAAAAAAAATTACTTACAAAGACCGTAATGAGCCAAGATAATCAAAAGTTCCTTGAGACAATGAAGAAAACAAATTCCCTGAAAGGTTTCTAGGAAAAAAAAAAAAGGAAATAATCTCATTTAAAAAATACTAATGATTATATATCATTTTATACAATTTCCTAACGTGTCCTATAATCACTGAATGTTATAAAGAATTTATGAAAGTTGTTTTAAATCTTATAAAAAGGGAACTAATAAATATTTTATCCAGGGATAAAGAAATTTGTTCTCAACCAAAATAAAGTAATAAAATTATTTTGAAGTTATTACTATCAGGTAATGATTTTCTACCAAATACCAGGTGAATCTGAAAGGTACCTTACTGAGCCAGAACTTTAGTCACGCTCTCATTATAAGTGAATTACTCTTCACGTGTTAACTCACCATTTAAGAAAACAGAAATGTAAAAACAAGAAAAGGACAGGGATGACCTGAATAACCAGCAGTAGCAACCCACAGGAACTGAATAAAATATGTCAACAGAGTGCAATGAGTCCGGGGTTTAAAACTGACATAATTCAGTGCTGGCCTTGGGCAAATTACTTAACCTATCTTGTTTCCCCTTGTATCAGATGACTTTAATAAATATTTAAAACCTTGAAGAGTTTTATATGAATTAAACCCAGAACGCCCTATGCTACAATTTGAGGTGGTTTGTTATACCCATAATGATTCCACACTTGACCCTAAGCTCCAAGACAGAGGGCCTTGTGGGTCTTATTTACCAGGGTACCCCTGGCAGCTAGTAACAAGCTGGGGTACACAGTAGGTGCTCAACAGTGGTGGTTATTCAGGATGTAGACTCCATCTTCAGGAAGCTTCTAATACTAAAATGGGACTGAAGGCTCTGGGAAGATGGCAGGATGGTCTAATCACCACAAGCTCTGTTCAGTGCCTGTTTTAATATCAAGAATAGATACAACTTAAACCTAGAATTCTCAAGGAAGATGTCCTGAGACCTGGACCTCTCCTCTGGAATCTGGGCTGAATCCCTCCCATGTGGGAGAAAGTGACAGTCCATAGATGGGATTCTGCAGCAGTGTATTCCTGGTTGGGAAGACTTAGTATTACACAAATGCGAATCCTTCACAAATTAATATACAATGAGATTCAGTAAAAACATCCCTGGATTGGCTTTTAAATGTAGCATACAAATTTTTGATAGAAAACGTCTGGATAAAAGGTTTCTGATCTTCACAGGAGAACTACCTAGGAACTTAAGCAAACAAACAAAAAAAGGGTATCTGGCAATTAAAAGAACAATGAAAGAGACGCCCTTCTCTTTTTTGGCCTATCGGAGGGGATACTGAATGTAGATCTTGAAAAGGGTATTGCAATTAAAACAAACAACAGTACTTTTATGAAGCTACCCTATGTGGAATTATATGATTACTTAGATCTGTTTAAAATAATGTAGGCAGGAAGACAAAGAGATGGGAGATAGAACTAAAACAAGACTGGCTATGAAGTTGCTAAGTGTTGAAACTGCGGGAAGGAGACATGGAGATTCCTTATACAATTGTCTCTAATGTTTTGGGTTTTTTTGTTTGTTTGTTTGTTTTTTACAAGTTTGAAAGATTCCATAATAGTAAGTTGGAAATAAAACTCTACCATACAAATATAGGATTTAAGTATAAACAAAATAATGGCATCCCACAGGGATCATTAGATTCTAATTATTAGGTAATTTCATTCTAATCATTAGATATTATTAGCTATTTCCTTTTAAAAATCACAGAGGAAGGAAGGAATCACATTGGAGTAAGACACACCATGCTCTCAGTAAATCCCAACACAAACCGATTTTCCCTCCAGTGCTAGAAGACTGGCTGAACACCAGAGTACTGGCTTCGGTCTGGGGACCATAAAAACTTACACACATTTTAAAACACCAGAATCACACTCCAGCTCTGAGATACTTACACAAAAAAGTAAAAGGGAACTGAGAATGACAACCAGCAAAGTCACTGTTCCCATGTCCTATCAGCTCCCTGAATACAATAGCAGGTGAATTATCCATCCATCCCCACTCCCACCCCTTTACACTGTGGTTTCTTAATATCTTAATTTTTCTTTATTTACTTAACTTTTTGCTAAACAGATATATTTGAATTCCTGTAAGTTAAATATGTACGATGCATCACTTATGTATATACAAGGGATGTTTACCAGGGCCAATTTGTTAAAGGCGGGGGAAATGCAATCAGATGGAATCTCCTACAACAGAGGAATAAGTGACTAAATTACAATCAGTTCTATACTTGGAATATTCTGTAATTGTTAACAAACACAAACTATATCAACATGTACCCTCTTGAAAAGATATTAATGACATGCTGGTGATTTTTTTAAGTAAACTGCTGAGTACAGCACAAATTTAAAGCCCCATACGTATGCCTGTACATTTGTGGGGGCAACAGAAAATCTGAAAATAATACACCAGATAGCTAGCACATGCTAGCTCACGATGATACGTCTGAAGTGATGGAAGGGAGATTTAATTTTTCCTTCAAATCTCTATGTGGTTTTATTACTTAATGACACCAGTAACTGTTCAATTGTATAAAGGAAGTTCTTATAAATATCACTCACCGATTATTTCTTTTTTAACTTTATTTATTTATTCGAGAGAGAGCACAAGCAGGGGGAGGCAGGGGCATGGCGAGAGGGAGAAGCAGGCTCCCCGCTGAGCAGGGACCCAGACTGGGGGGTGGGGGGGCACCTCCATCCCAGGATGCTGGGATCATGACCTGAGCCAAAGAGAGATGCTTAACTGACTGAACCACCCAGGAGCCCCCACTCACCAATTATTTCTGATAGAAAAATATTAAAGGTATAATTCTTAGAAAAAAATACAAGATGTAAACTGATAAAAATTCATAAAAAAGGGGAAAAAAGGAAAGCTTTTGATCTGTTGTGCTCCTGACAACTTCTCTGGAAAGTGACATCCTAAGTGAAGGACAGAGACTTCACAGAAGTTCACTTCCATCTCCCCATCTTTGGCTTGCCAGTTATTTCCACTGTGGAGAGGGATGGGGTAGGAACATCTGGGAGTATGTCTTCACTTCTCTGAGACAGTTGGCCCCAGAAATTCTCCATCAACAAAGGCAAAGATCCATATACAGGATTAATCAATTAGGCCCCCTACATCCATGTCCACTGAAGCCTCAGACATATTTAAGGTTATTTCTGAATTCTTAACCTAAACCTCCAAAGCCATGACTTGTTTCAAAACGATGAGAGGCATGGGCGAGAAGACCACCCTCTGTCTGCCAGGGTCTCATCCAGGCCCTAGGGGGCCTCCACTCCAGCCTTCTTGGCTAAGAGGCCCCCCAGTCCCAGATCCCAGGTTCCAAGGCAATCCAGAGAATCCAGCTGAAGAAGCAGTAAAGGAAATATCTATAAAGAGTGATCCACTCTGGATTCCCTTCTTCTATATGCCTGCTCTTCTGGGTGGGAGACAGACTTTATGTAAGAAAGGCACTACATGCCCGATGGCTAATCAAATTCCCTTTTCCACTTGTTGGATTGAGAAGGTGCTTTTCTTCCCAGTGGGAAACACAGATAGTTACCAGCCTTCACAACCAGCATCCAGGCTGGCTCAGAGAGCCTAGAAATCTGCAGTCTGCTGCTATCCATACAGCACACTCGTCCAAAGTTTCTTGATCCCTGACTCTCGACCTGTGTCAACCCAACTTATTACAAGCATCTCCACTGCAATGCATTCCTGAAGTTAAAAAAGCTACCTCAATTGCCAATTTTTCTTAGAACAGTCTTTAGAGGACATAAAGTCAGGTTTATATCTGTATATGCCATAGAGTGTTGCATTTAAAAGAGCCACAGTGATCTATTAGGACATGGGCTACAAAATCACTCAACCAAATCTCAAAGTAGGAAACTTGGTAGTGCTATTCTTCTGCTTTAATGATTCACTTGGATAAATGTCCTGTAACGTCTCACAACAGATAGCACAGAATTAATAAAAATGTAAGAGATGGACCCAAGCTTCAGAACTTCCAAAAACTTCAGCTTTTGATGCAGGAGGGAAAAAAAAAAGTGTAAGGAAATAGTAAGTGGCCCTAATGTAAAGATGGTCCCTTCCAGCTCTTTTGCCTAAGGAACATTTGCTGATGGGTCAAGAATCCCTGAGCCACAGTTATAAATTCATCTGGAACTAAAGTCGATGAAACAGTAAACCCAAGACTCTTTTTCATTACTTGAGTCACAGCTACCCAAAAATATAACAGATTTTTCCTTCATAAATGCCTCATTTTGCCAATTCTTATGCAGTCCTCAGAACCAAAAATACAAGACTCTCAAGAAGAGATAACAGAAGCACTGAAATAAAATTGCTGCAATCCAGCCACAAAAAAATAAAAATGCAATTGGTTTAATTAATTTCAAGTTATGAGCAAAGCTGTACACCAAATCAATCTTACACTTAAACACTTAAGTTTGGCCATATATCTCTCCTCCCAAATTAAAGGGCTCACTGAAAAATACTACAAGTTTGTAAAGAAGCAGGAGTACCCGGTGGTATCCTAACAAGTGATCTGAAGTCCCCTCCCTTAGTGCAGAGATGAAATGATCTCACCATTGAAGGCCCTAAGAGCTTTTTTAAAGTTAACATGAATGGGCGCCTGAGTGGCTCAGTCGGTTAAGCGTCTGCCTTTGGCTCAGGTCATGATCCCAGGTCATGATCAAGTCCCACATCAGGCTCCCTGCTCAGTGGGGAGTCTGCTTCTCCCTCTACTCTTTCCCCCCTGCTCATGATCTCTCTCTCACTGTCTCTCTCTCTCAAATAAATAAAATCTTAAAAATATATATAATAAAGTTAACATGAATGAAGTTGCAGAAACATTCTGAAAAGCCACAGAAAGAACCAGGCATAGACAATCCTTGTAACTAGACCTTTGACCCTCAATCCCAAATTTCATCCTATACCCTACTCCCAGACAACTATTCTGTAAAACAGGATGCCACTTTCCCAACATAAATGTCCTTCAGTGGCTTCCTATTGTTAAATCTGTTCTAAGCCCATCTGCCTTTCATATGCTCCCATATAAAGTTCTATTAAAGATAATCAGCTTGATTTCTAGTTACTCCCAAACAGAGCCTCCTCATTTTAAAAAGAAAATAAAAATGTTATTTGATGGCTTATACAAAGTTCTTCTGTATTTATATTATATATAAATTATAAGAGAGAGAGATACAGATCATTCAAATTTTAATTAATCTTTATAATAACTTCGAGGTACCATGAACCTACTTTAACAGATGAAAAAAAAACAGAAAAGCTCAGAAAAGTGAACTCACCCCAAATCACAAAGTCAGAGGCATGATTCAAATGGTGATTTCACTCTTCACATCAACGGCTTTCCCCTTGACACTGTCTTTGCTCTCACCTTCCACCTTCACGCATCACTGGCTCACTTCTTTTCCTTTCTAACTAATCAAATCTCTGCAATCTCTGGACCATCAGCTCAGGTTTTACCCCTTCCAGGAAATTTATCCAGACCAGCAAAGCTTCTGACCATCTCTCTCAACATGAACATGTTCCCTGAGGCATACACCCCATTAAGGGGCTCTGTGTGTGTGTGTTTGTGTGTGTGAATACACAATATTATATTCTGATGACATTATATCCCCAAGACTGAATTTCCAGCTCCTTATCTCCTTCTCCTTCTATAATCCTGACAGCTGCTACTTTACTATCAGACATGTCCTAGGTGTCTATAAGTATCTGGGTACTAGTCCACATGTCTTCTTACATTTTAGTAGAAAAGACATACTTACAGCCTAACCAGATTGGCGAGTCCTCGAAATATGTCTGCATTCAGACATCCTATTCGATTGTTAGTCAGATCCCTGAGGAGAAAGGGGGAAAAAGTGTCTTCAATTAGTTCTCTTGGATGAAGGTTTCATATGTTCAGTATTCAAGAAAAGCACCCAGGTATCATGCTAGACCTTTCTTTTCAGCATCCCTGAGAAGTTTACCTACTTCAAGTGAGTTAAGGGGAGCACTGAGAGAAAAAATAATCCTTGCTTTCACCTATCTGCGTACAGACTAAGCACTGCCTAATTATAGTGCTCTCTATATTTCAAGCACTTACTCCTGTAAAATGACTCACGATAAGACTGGAGTGGTAAAAATGAGACTCAACCTATCTTACTGTTTGTGAGAGAATACCTTAGGTGACCTACACCGTTCACTAAGCTGTGGAAGTCAGGGATAGAGCCCAGTGTCAGCGAACATCAGACAGACAAAAGACAAAGGGGCAAATTACCAAAATGCTGGAGGTTTTATTTCCTCAAGAATACCTGAAACTTAGGGGCGCCTGGATGGCTCAGTCGGTTAAGCGTCTGCCTTCGACTCAGGTCATGATCCCAGGGTCCTGGGATCGAGCCCCACATCGGGCTCCCTGCTCCACGGGAAGCCTGCTTCTCCCTCTCCCACTCCCCCTGCTTGTGTTCCCTCTCTCGCTGTGTCTCTCTCTATCAAATAAATAAAATCTTTAAAAAAAAAAAAATTAAAAAAAAAAAAAAAGAATACCTGAAACTTAAGCTTTCTGATGTCATCCCTAAATCAGAAGTTTTGACTGTAATGAGAAAACTGAGTTTGCTTTTACCTCACAGATCTATCGTTTAATCTCCAAGCCAGATTACTTTAGCTTTATCTAGGTAATGGCCTAGTTATTTTTTCCCATCACTTTAAACTTTTTTTTTTAAGATTTACTTATTTTAGAGAGAGAGAAAAAGAGAGGGAGGGAGAACGGGGGGTGGGGCAGAGGGAGAGAGAGAGAATCCCAAACAAACTCCCCCTGAGCATGGAGCCCGAGGAGGGGCTCAATCCCATGACTCTGAGATCATGCATGACCTGTGCTGAAATCAAGAGTCGGACAGTTAACTGACTGAGTCACGTGGGCGCCCCACTCTTAACATTTTATTTAATTTATTTATTTGAGGGGGGAGCGCGCACACGTGCACAAGGTGGGGGAGGGGCAGAGGGAGAAGCACACTCCCCACTGAGCGTGGAGCCCCACATGGGGCTCACTACCAGGACCCTGAGATCATGACCTGAGCTGAAGTCAGAGGCTTAACCGAATGAGCCACCCAGGCGCCCTGCCCCATTCCTAACTTCTTATAGTTCCTATCAAATGTTACTTTCTAAGTATTTTTTTTCTCCTCAATCCACGAAACTTTTTCCTTTTTATCTACATAAAATGTGTAGTAGATATTGCGTTCTTTCTGCACTATTTTTCTCCACACCACAGAGAGTGAACACAATTTTCAATTTTAATCAAGAGAATGCATTCTAACAGGGAGATAATAAATGACAATTTCTGTAAACTTCAAGTGAGAGCCCATGGCTTTCAGCAATTTTTCCATCACTAGACTTACTAAACTGTATGCAGGAAAACCCTAAAACAATGAATCTTAATTTTTATCAGTTCCTACTTAGGAATTATTCACCCCCTGGATTTTGATAAAAGAATTAGAACAAGATTCTAAACCAAACTTCCAAAAATATTTTTATCACCTTTTCTTCAATGTCCATATTATTCTTTGTAATGGAAAAGTACCTATTCTTTGAGTCATGCTCTGAGTTACTCTTTACAGAAGCAATGTGCACCACCCATTTCTGAACTAAAACTGCTGGAGTCCAAATTGTATAACTTGGTAACAGCAGAAACTGTATTAGCCAGACAAGAAACCGGAAATGATAAGGACAGGGCATCCGAATCAGGCACCTATGTGCTAAGTTTCTCCCCTAGATATTCCGAAATCTAGCTTAGGTAATCCTGAGTTTCCCTAAATTTCACAGTTCTGCCTTTCTTATCTATGGCAACTTTTGATTAAAAAAAAAAAAAAAATCTTAAGCAATACGAAACTTTATCTGCACCGGCTGTGTTCCAGGCTTCTGCTCCTCAGAATATTAAAGTAAGTGTTTAATCCGATGGGACTTTTTTTATTCCAGCTGATTTTCCTTTTATTTCTGGGTTTTACTTTTTAAGAAAATTAGGCATCATTTTGTGAATTGCTGCTTAAACAAGCATTTCTGGGCTCAATTCATTATCTTGTCTCACTTCTGAGCTTTAACTGGTGTAATTACCAGTGATTCTTTGGGAAACAATTTCATTACAACTATACCTATTTAAAATGGTATTTAGGTATTGATAATGGGTTTTATTTAGATTGAGAATCAGCTTGAATTTGTTGATAAAGCAAAAAAAGAGAAACTGAATAGGTCTAGGTTTTACCTACTTTTGGTAGTTTATCCTTCAGAAAGCCACTTAATCTTCCTGATTCAAATTATCTATAAAATAAAGGCAAAGGCATGGTACACTTACAAAAAAAGCTTTATGTGTGGCTGTCGAGTGGGAGGCACAACTGAAATGAATGATTTAGAGCCTCATTAGAAAGAGTGCCTGTATGCACAAGCAACCAGCAAACATTACTACCACAAATATCTTTGTATCTCACTGAGTTTACATATAGGACTCTCTCAGCTTGCAAGTCGTATACCTTAAGTTCCATTACACATCAACTGTTTGAAATTAAGGATGTATTTTCTAGCGGGGTGAATATTATAAATGGCAATTACCTTCCTAGGCAAGAACATAAAAGACTACTTAATGTGTAATGCAATGAAAAAATGCTCAGGCAGTGCCAGGGACGAGATCAGTAATTAAATGCTACTGAACAAGAAATTTATTTATTTATTTTGGATGGAAGTACTTGAGAAATTATTTACTGAAGGATAAAGAACTGGAGAGAGAATCTAAGATATTCTGCATTATCCTTAAAACATCCTGATGAAACCGCTTTTTATTAGCAGTCAAGTTGCCTTCAACCCGCATCTCAACATGAAGACATTATTAGCACGTATCTTCCTAAAAAGAGCTTCCCTCCCAAAAAGCTGGGAGTAAAGTGGGGCCAATCACAAAGGGAGGGAATAAGCTGTCTGTCTCATCTGGCAATATGACGTCATATCCCTCCATAGGAGGAAAAAAAAAAAAAAGAAAAAGCTGGAGGGAAAGGTATTCTAGAAGTTCCCAAACTCAGAATTTCCAGGAGGGACAAATAAAACAAAGACGGTTCGGCCTCAGCCCCAGTTCCTGATAGGGTGGGTCTAACACCCACATTCCCGCTTCCTACTTGAGGCCTCCTGTTCCCACCCCTGATTCAAATGGACCCTCCACGTGCACCTGGTGAGGAGCACAAAGGAAGTGACTCACTGTCATCAAGCAAGCTTACTAAGCCGCTGCCCCTCCTCTCCCCTGGCGGGTGCACGCAGCCTGGCTATGGCCGTGTTCCAGGCCCTCGCCCGCGTCAGAATGCCTGGGTCCTAGCAGCTCTCGGCAGCCACGCTCTGGCTACAGTTCCCTCTCTCTCCAGGGAGATTCCAAGTCCACATGCAGGCTCCTGGTCGGTGCACAGGATTCCACGAGACGGCCAAGCCCTCGAGGGGTTCCTGAGTTACCCTTCTATCTCTGGACCCGGGCACACTACTGGGCACCCACAACAGACTCCATTTCTGTTCAGCGGAACTGATGCTGCTCTCTGTCTCACCACCTGATCTCCCCGCTGGACCCAGTTACCACTGTTACTGGGCTCTAAACCGAACTCTACACCGTGACCACTGCCACTCCGACGCCCACATCATGCCCACTCGCCTCCGACATTTATCTTCCCGACCCAGAACTCCAGTGTCCATTAACACCACTGACCTACTCCAGACGGGCCAGTTTTTCTGACTTGCCTCATTAAAAAGCCTGAACTGGAAAATAATGGAGAGCAGGGTGCACGGGGAAGAAAACCGATCAAGGGTGAGACCTCCTGCAGACATCCTGGGGCGTCCGGAGCGCACAGAAGTCTGATAAAAACAATGAACCGTCATCCGGCGCCCTCACCAAAAACCATGGTAATAACGTTCCCTCCCACAGAGTCTCACTGAAATTCCCAACAATGTTACACAATGAAGAGAGAATTCTTCAACTCCTACTAGGCCTCATCGTCTAGAATTCTGAACACTAAGACTGACCAAGACAGGGGACTGAGAGGAGAGCTTCAGAGGATACGTTTTAAATGAAAAAAAAAATTATATTTGCAAAAGTATTTTTTTTTAAATAGGCAAAAATAGCATGGCCAACTCTTACAATTGGATCTGACTGTAAAAAGGAACGAGTTTGGAATGAGAGAATAATAGATACAAAATGTCAAAAGTATTAGGAGGGAAGGTCCTTGTCAGCATTTAAGTAGTTCCTGGCATGATTCAACTCAGAGCAAACACAGCTTATTTTATTATACAAACAACACGGGAAACAAAGAAGACATTAAAAAAAAAAAAAAAAGTACCCAGTCACCCCGGATACTTTATAAACATTAAATAGTAAGAGAGCATGAGAGAGGCGCCCGGCTGGCTCGGTCAGTAGAGCAGGCGACTCTTGATTTCAGGGTTGTGAGTTTGAGCCCCATGTTGGGTGTAGAGATTACTTAAAAATAAAATCTTTTAAAAGAAAAAGTAAATAAAAGAGTATGATAGAACCAAAAAAAAAAAAGAGAGAGAGAGATAGGGACAGAGGGAGGGAAGGATGATTGTTGAGAAGAATGAAAGCATCGTCTCATCCCCAACATCCTCTGTCCCCAGTTCTCTGCACTTAAGCGGTTTCTCCCTCCTGCCATCAGAAATATTCTGAAACACAAATCTGATGTCAACTCCATATTCAAAAAGTCCTGCTAGCCCCACACTGTCTAAAGAGCTTCAAAGTTCTTTAACATGGCAGGTCATCTTAGGCCTACAAGAGCCTAATCTCTCCATGACCAGCCTAAACTCCAAAACCCCTCTTTCCCCACTTTGTACTTCATGCTCTGGCTCCACACGGACACCCACTCTGCTTAGAACGCCCGTCTTGTTATTTTTCAATATGTAGTACTCATCCCTCGGGAGCAAGGTCAAATCTGCAGGCCATTCCCCTCCCAGGTGGCCCCTCCTTTCCTTGGCACGTTCTTACTATGATTTTATCTGTGATGGCTCCCATGTGAATGTGTTAGGGCATATTTTCATTATCTGGTTGCCCCCAAGGGTCTGTGAGCTCTTCCCAAGAAGTCAGACCATGGTAAGCAGCCAGCACTTAATAATAAGAAATGTCTTTCGAAGGAATAAGGGACGGCGGGACAGTCCGCAGGGCTCGAGTGTGGGGTTACCTCTGCAACTGGAGCGTGCTCACACGGCAGCTATGAAAACCGCATAAAAAGGAGTGAAGGGGAGTTGTTTAGCTTCAGAAGGAATAAAAACTGCTCTGTAGGTTTTGAAATAATAATACACAGATAAAATATACATGCAAATAGCAAGACTTTAAACCGTTCATAGAAAGGGGCCTCAATTGATAAGCTTATACAACAGACAGAGTTTGAATGCATTCGTAACTTGAAAATCCTCTATGCATGACTTCTTATGATCACTGACAAAGCCAATACAGTAATCATCTTATTAGCATAAGAAGGACACAACCATCTACCATCAAACAAATCAAATTATTGCACAAATTAACCACTTTCTATGCTACTTATATTAAATATTCTTTTTGTTCTATCATGGACCTAGTCAATAAACTAAAAATTGTTTAAAACCCATTTTTTTTATTGCATTAAAGCTTGAAATGGGTTAACAGTTCTTATAAGAGAACAGTTCGGGGGCGCCTAGGTGGCTCAGTCAGTTTTAAGTGTCCGATTCTTGATTGCGGCTCAGGTCATGAAACTCTTGATTTCGACTCAGGTCATGATCTCAAGGTCGTGAGATGGAGCCCCATGTCCTGGCACTCAGCGTGGAGTCTGCTTGTCCCTCTCCCTCTGCTCCTCCCCCTGCTCGCGCTTGCCCGTGCTCTCTCTCTCCCTCTCTCATGCATGCTCTATCTAGCTGTAAAATAAATAAATAAAACCTTAAAAAAAAAAAAGAAAAAAGAACAGTTCAAACTCATAAGCAAGCAATTCAAATACTTACAATCTTTTTAGCGATGAAAGTCCCCAAAAGGCGCCTGGATCTATACTACTAATAAGATTATTTCGGAGGTCCCTGTTAAAAACAGAATAAAAGTTATCACTTATCAGCACTATAACAAATATTCAGGCAAACTACAGTTACCTGCTACACAGAAAACAACAATAATGGCAGGATATTAACGCCAAAAAGGTTAACTTTGGTGGTAAGTGGCAGAGCCAGAATTCAAATTCAAGAAGTCTGGTTCCAAAGCCACTTTGTTTTGGTCAATATAATAAAGCCATATACCAAAAAGGATATGTATGTCCCTATATTATTCAAATGCAAAGTTATGGCCAGGCTACAATCCTATACATTCTTTCTACAATTTTCTCCTTAGTATGCTACATTTGAGTTTTATGAAAGCAAATCAGAGATTATATTTGTGAACACAAATTGAATTTTTAGAAACTATCTTCTAAAATATCCATTCTAAAATTCGCGTCATTTAGCTTTTCATATTTTTCCCTCCCTGGGCTTCTGTGGTTCGGATTCCTATAAAATAAAACTGTGATCATGCACAACATGCAGCTCAAAGCAAAGATCCAGCAGCCCCCAAGGCCGCGGCTCTGAGGGCAGTCTCAACGGACTCCCACTCTCGTGGGCAGCCCTGCCATGTCAGCACCCGGCCACCAGGGGCCAGTGGTGAGCGCCACTGCCACAGCCCTCCCCTAGGGAGGATCTGCGGGTCCCTAAGGCAGCTGGCTCCTCTCCAATGGGTAGGGACCCAAGTGGCCGCACACAAATGTTCACACAGACCTCAAAGACAGCACTCAACTACAGGAGCACTTAGAAGCAGGACAGTGGCCCATTTTCCCTGACCACATTCCTACCAGTGGCTGGCCCACACTTGAACTTTGTCAGACCCTTGGGCCGGACTCACTCATAACCTTGCCCGCTGAAGTCAGGCGTGGTTTCCAGTCATCTCTCAGAGCACCTGACGTCAGACTATGAACAGAAGAAACTCTTTGCAACTTCTCTTGTCCTTCCCTTCTCCCTTCTTTACCTAACAATGGCAACACTGCCCCTTCCGTGTGTGACATCTCATTATCCATAGGGATGCACACAGAGTGAGTGAGACAATACAGAAACGCAGAGCAACGCCCATTACAAACCACCTCACCAGGTCCTTTAGTCCCTTACTCACTGGAGATTTAAAAGGCCTTCCTACAAGTGTATCTGGGGTCCGTGGTGCCACCTGTTATCATGACATTGAGGTGACAGGTCTCTGGATCTTTCGTAACTATTACTCCATCATGGGATGTTAGCCTGAGCCCACAGTGTATAAACTACAAGAAAATCCGGGGTTTGCCTTTTCAAACCACTCCATCTCAGAAAGCGTCTGACTTCCCTTGTCTACCTGTGCTGAAGAGAAGAACCCCAAGGAAGTCTTACTGTAGGGAGCACTGATCCATGTTATTTCCCTCCATCCAGTGAACGGAGGCACATTCAATCTTTCTGTCTCATCACCTAATGAAAACTCTGATGTATGGCTGCTTCATAACATGCTATTTTTTTCTATCAGTTCATGTTTCAAACTATCGATATATACCAGTGACAATGCTGGTTTTCCAGAAATTTCAGCAGAACATCCTGATGAGACTGGCCATCTGCCCATCGTGATGGCAGTCGTTCATTTACTCTAAGTTTGGCATTCTTTTTTTTTTTTAAGATTTTATTTATTTATTTGACAGAGAGAGAGAGAGCACAAGCAGGGGGAGCAGCAGAGGGAGAGGGAGAAGCAGACTCCCCAGCTGAGCAGTGAGCCCAACGTGGGGCTTAACCGACTGAGCCACCCAGGTGCCCCACGTCCAGCATTCTCGCTGTGTCACTGGCTTCCCAAACTAGCCATGCTGTTTAACACGTGGTGACAGACGCTGGTCAGAACGTCTCATAACACTTCTCTGGAAGTGCATTCTGTGAATGCCGGGAGTATTGAGCTTGCCAGCAAATCGTGCTCCGCTTTTCCGGAGTCTTACTCCCAGTGTCACACCCGGTGTTCTTCGTTCTTCGGGGTGGGGGGGGGGGGGCTGGCATTCCACCCTCCTCCCCAAATCAGAGCCCTATTTGTCTAAATAAAACTGAACCCCCAGTACGTTAACTCTTGTTTTTAAAAAAAGAAATAACCGGGGCACCTGGGTAGCTCAGGGGGTTAAGCATCTGCCTTCGGCTCAGGTCATGATCTCAGGGTCCTGGGATGGAGCCCTGCGTCGGGCTCCCTGCTCAGCGGGGAGCCTGCTCCTTCCTTTCCTCTGCTCCCCCTGCTTGTGCTCTCTCTCTCTCTCCCAAAGAAATAAATAAAATCTTAAAAAACAAAAGAAATAACCATTAAACATAAAATCTATGCTCTGATTACCATTACTCCTTAAGTATGTCATTGATCAGAACTCAGATTTTATATTCCACAAGAAAACAGCTTTGTCAGGGCTGGCAGCTGACCTAACTTTTGGGGTTTTTTTTTTTTTTTTTTTGCACCACAGCCTCTAAGGTATTTTTTTTTTTTAATACAGTAAATGAAAATATCTGAAAGGCCAGGTAGCTTCACGAAATGGAACTGCATGGTAATACAAGTCTCAAAAGATATTCAGGTGAACTCACAAATCCTACCCTTCTCTCTGAACTTCCAATCAGCTTTTAAGTTCTCCTGTTAACTAAGGAGTCAAAAAAAAAAAAAAAATGTCCTTGGTGTAGCAACTTCAACGGAAAAAGAAAATCAGGCAGAAAATAAGTTCCTTGCTACAAATGTCATGGCCTCAGCCTCCCCCATCCCCGAACACCTGCCGGGGGCCCAGATGACTACAGAGGCAGATTCGCACAGCCCAGCCCAGGCCAGCTGCCTCTCTACCTGCCATGCTGCCCTGCAGCCTTTCTCTTGGCCAACTCCTAAGAGCCACTCCGGGGAAGTCAGATGTGAAGGGCGCAAGTGGCCCTGAGAGGAGCCGTCGCCCCACAAGAGAGGGAAGCAGGAGCAGCCCGTCCTCCAGGGGGGTGAGGATGAAGTTGCACCACAGAGGCTCCCAGTGGGCCAGGCCCAGCTGCCTGCCACACGGGCGGCTGCCCACGCACCAGCTTCCTTCCCTTCGCTCTCTCACTGTCCCACTCCCTGAGACGTGCGATTTCTCGGACCACCTCTCAAATGAACCACCTGAACCCAAAATTTCATCTCAGGACCTGCTCCTGGGAAAACTCAGGTGAAGACACCGGCCCACGAATGTGAAGCCCACCAGCACCAGGCCAAGCGTTCACATCCAGGGCAGAGACCTTGGGAGACTCTACCCACCTGCTCCATTTTGAGGGCAAGAGCAGAAAGGGCAAGACTATTAGTCATTCAAAATTTCAAAACCTTGGGCACCTGGGTGGCTCTGTTGGTTAAGCATCCGCCTTCGGCTCAGGTCATGATCCTGGGTTCTGGGATTGAGCCCTGCATCGGGCTCCCTACTCAGCTGGGAACCTGCTCCTCCCTCTCCTTCTATTGCTCCCCCTGCTTGTGTTCTCTCACTCTCTCTGTCAAATAAATAAATAAAATCTTAAAAAAAAAATTCAAAACTTTAGAGTAGGTGGAGGTAAGGAAGGAGAGCACATATGAAAGGCTCCAGAATTTAAAAATTATAACTCAAACTAAGACTGCTATCAATCATTTCATGTTCAATTGCTGTGCTGAACATTTTTTTAGGGTTTTTTTTTTGTTTTTGGGGTTTTTTTGTTTTTTTGCTGCCTTCTCCCTTGCACTGGGGAGAAGCACCCCTACTTGTCTCAGAGACCATATGGTACAAACAGTGCCACAGAATCGCCAACACCACCCCTCCAGGTATGGCACTTGATCAACCTCCAACCAGATTTTTCAAACACCGTAGTCTCAGTAACGTGGCAGGATTACATGACCCTGGTCCAACTAAACCTAGGGTCTAGGGCAGTGGGGAGGAGATAGAGGGGGACAGGGAATGGCCATTTCCATTGGTCTGATTAGAGGTCAAGAGGTAACCCCAGGACCCTCTTGCTACCATGATTTAAGAGCCTGTCTAGGGGGCACCTGGCTGGCTCAGTTGGCAAAACATGTAACTCTTGACATTGGGGTCATAAGCTTAAGCCCCATGTTGGGTGCAGAGCTTACTTAAAAAATAAATAAATAGGGGCACCTGGGTGGCTCAGTCATTAAGCGTCTGCCTTTGGCTCAGGTCATGATCCCAGGGTCCTGGGATCGAGCCCCTCATCGGGCTCCCTGCTCGGCGGGAAGCCTGCTTCTCCCCCTCTCACTCCCCCTGCTTGTGTTCCCTCTCTCACTGTGTCTCTCTCTGTCAAAAAAATAAATAAAATCTTTAAAAATAAATAAATAAACAAATAAATAAATAAATAAGAGCCTGTCTAATGAAGCCAAAAGATAGGAAAAGAGAATTAATGCTGAGCTCTTGGATCCAGCCAAGCCTGAAGTCCAGCTCTAACTCTCTGGGCTCCTCAGTTACACAAATCACTAATTTCAGCGAGTTGGTATCGGACACCTATCATCCCATTAAGATCTCACAATCAATCCTAGGAGATAGGACTCCTGCTGCAGATAAAGAACTCACGTGAAAAAAAGATTATGAAATTAGCCAAGTTCTGAACGGCCAAGCCAGACTTCACAATTTAAACACAGCTTTCTGACTGATAACCGTGGAGATTTACACGTAGAGCAAGAGGGAGAGAGAAAAAGCAAACCGGCCAAGAAGTTGGCAATGGTTCAATCAAGGTGCTAGAGATACCGTTCTTTCAAATTCTCTGCATGTTTGATGAATTTTATTCACTGGATAAAGTTATTATATGTGGTAATGTCCAGCCTTCCAACTTCATGTGAAAGCCATCCACCTCTCCCTCTTCGCTGTCATCACCCCCACCAGTGCTGACTGGTGTCCTTGCTTCTCTCATCCACGCTCCATTTAAAGAGTTCCTCCTGGGGCGCCTGGGTGGCTCAGTCGGTTACATGTCTGCCTTCAGCTCAGGTCGTGATCCTGGGGTCCCGAGATCGAGCCCCGTGTTGGGCTCCCTGCTCAGCGGGGAGTCTGCTTCTCCCTCTCCCTCTGCCGCTCCCCCCTGCTTGTGCTCTAGCTCACTCTCTCTCTCAAATAAATAATCTTAAAAAAAATAATAAAGTGATCTTCCTAAGCATAAATCTGAACCTGTCTCTGTGCTGGTTAAAACCTCCACATTCCCTCAGAATGAAGTCCAAACTCTTTAAAGTACCTTATAAGCCCCTCCATGGCCCTGGCCCTAACTCCGACTTCTCATTCTGCTCCACACCTTTCTTTAACACTCAGCCAGCCTTTCTCTCTTCATATTACTAATCATATCTCAAGACGTTTCTAGACAGAGCCCTACTTCTCTCACCTCCAGACCCTGGCACGCACTCTCCCCCCGCATCTTTCCTCACCTCCACCCTGGTTTTCTTGCCTAACTCCTACTCATCTTGAACAGCATTCCTTTTTCCAAAAAAAAAAATATCTCTGAACAACAGTGCCCTGTACTTTCCTGCTGTGGCCCTCGTCACTCTCTACTGATTTGCTTAAACCACCTTCACTGAGAGACCAGAAGTTCCACGAGGGCAGGATCCACATCCATCTGGTTCAGTGAGACGGACAGACATACATTATAGAGTGCGGTCACTGCTATGGTCTGGATGTTTGTGTCCTACCAAAATTCATATTAAAATCCTAACTCCCGAAGTGATGGAATTAGGAGGTGGGGCCTCTGAGAGGTGATTAGGTCATGAGAGCAGAGACCTAAGGAATGAGGTTGATGCCCTTATAAAAGAGACCCCAGAGTGTCCTCGTCCCCTTCCACATGAGGGTACAGCCAACTAAGAAGCAGTCCCTCACTGAACACTGAATCTGCTGGCACCTTGATCTTGCACTTCCCAGCCTCCAAAACTCAATGTTTGTTGAAAACTCAATGTTTGTTGTTTGCAAGTTACCCCATTTATGGCATTTTGTGATAGCAGCCAGAATGGATGATGAGAGCTGATAAATGGATGAAAAAGTACATGATGGCTGAGAGACAGAATTATATTACCTGACTTTCACTACAAAAATCTTTTTGGTAAATTACAGTTAGCTACGAAATCATTATGATATTCATAAACTCGGGCAACACAGAGACGGCTGCAACTCATTCAAAACACTCCCATTTCTCAATAAAGTCAGAGGGTCATGATGCCTGCAACTGACCTTCAAGTGATTCAGCAAACGTGTGTGTGCAGGCATGTTCCAAGAAAAAGAAAAAAATGATAGCAAATCATTCTAATTATTGCATCTGGGTAAGTAAATTGGGGATATGAGACATTACTACATTAATTCTTTAAATTTGTCTGTATGTTTAAAAATTTTCATAATAAAAATTATTTTTGTCCCCAACTTTTTAAGTTCCAGGAAGTATAATTAATCATCAGGCCCAACTTATTAGTCCCTGTCTCCCCCTGGCCCAAATGATCCCAATCCTACACCTCAAAGAGAAATGATATTTTAGGAGAAAATTCAGTCGGCGTATATTTGACTCATATTGAATAAGCAAAAAAGCTCTGCAAACAGAAATATACGTCAGTTTCATTTTTTTTAAAACATTGTTTCCCTTTTCAGATTTTAAATCGCATCTACAACAAAGACTGATTTAACTAAAGCAGTCCATAAATTTGTGGCCAATGATGTACTGCATGTGTTTCTACATTATACCTCTCATGAATAACTGAGTACTGTAATATGATTTAAAGATATACTTTTTCTTTAATAATAAAAACTCCTTGACATATTATATAATACTTAATAATAGCCATATTAATCAGGCATTGCCAAAAGATATTTATAGTCCCAATTTTTTCATTTAACATCTCCCCTTCCCTTACCAATCACAGCTTCCCTAGGGAACAAAAGTCTAACTTTAGGGTCTATCGCTACATCTATGTTGGATCATTAAAACATAAATGAAAAAGTGCACAAGAATTGCTGAAACAAAATTAAAGGAATGTTAATAGTTCTTGGAAAAAGAGTAAGTTCCTTTAGGAAAGAATGCCAGGTGTAGCAGAAAAGATGCTTTTTAATTGCAAGTATCAGAAACTTCTACTCAAAAATGTTTCAGCAATAAAGGAAATTCTCTGGCATTAAGGGAAATCAAGACACAGGACAGCCCAAGGGGTTTCTCCGCCCTTCTCAGCATATCAACTTGGCCTTCAGGCTGACCCTCAATTGTGATAGGCTATGCCAAGTCCACAAACCACCTCCAAGCACAGAGTTATGACAAAGAGTTGATTCTTTATTCCTGTAACTCTTTAGGAGCCAGGAAATCTTTCTCAAAGCCTCACAGCTAAATACCCCTCATCACTCTTACTGGCTCCGGCTAGCTCTGGCAATAGCTAGAACAAGAAGCTATGGTGACCACATCATTTGGGATAGAACAGAAGCTAGGGAGTCAAACACATTGCTGGTATGTCTTCTTAGTGTCTGTAATTAGACGATAGAGGGGTGTCACTAAATACTGCAAATACATAACAAGAATCACAATACTCTCGGGGCACTTGGGTGGCTCAGTCCGTTGAGAGTCCAACTCTTGGTTTCAGCTCAGGTCATGATCTCAGGGTCGTGAGATCGAGCCCGAGTTGGGCTCTGCACTGAGGGGGAATCTGCTTAAAGAGTCTCTCCCTCTGACCCTCCCCCAACTTGCATGCTCTCTCTCTCTCAAATAAATAAATCTTTTAAAAAGAGAGAGAGAAAGAATCACAATACTCTAAAATGAAGGATATCTGCACCCAGGCTTGTTTTATTATATCAGAGAGAAAGAGAGAGAGAGAAAATGAATCCCCTTCAGAAGTTATTCTTCAAATCAAAAGAACTGACAGGGACAGCTTGACCTGCAGATTTCCTTAATCTCTGAAGTGTATTTGCTAGTTAATTCAACCCAGCCAGCCCTTAATGAGAAGGAAGCCCATACAAGGGACACCAGTGAGGAGACCTCCAGTCCCCTGGGGAACCGTGGAAGACAGTTTAAAGCAGCTGCAGGGTCACCCCTCCTGAGAGGTGAGGCGGTCAGGTGGTTACCCACCATCTGCTCTCAGTCATTGCCCGAGGGTTCCCGGGGCAGAGGGGAGTGGCTTTCAGCCCAGTGCTGGAGCACCAAAAGCTCTCAGGTTCACATGTGGAAGACCGAAGGAGAGACGCACAGGAATGACCAGCAGTGAAGGAATAAAATCAGCTATAGTGTTTTTTGAAGTAATTCGGAAAAATTTGAAACTGATGTCATTTACAAAAACCTTAAGTCACTTATGTGGCTAGCTAGGTCTTCAGTCCAGAACTCGACTTGAGTAGCCCAGATCCTAAGTCACTCACTGCCAACCAGTAGTCTCCTGTAGAAAGAGCACTAGCTCTTTGTGAACAACCCCATCTTTTTGCTCAGCAAGGGCCATTCTGCTGTTCCCCTGGGAAACTCTACTAGACTGTCCTAGCCCATGTGGCTCAATGGCTATGTGACCAGTTCTTCTGCTCCTATATTGTACTGGGCCCTGGGAAATTTCAAGGGTTTGCTTCTTCTCCAGGAAAGAGGCCTCAGAGGCCTTCTGCCCTTAGATCCAGAACTATATATTGCTTTTATTACATGGTCTTTTTCCCTGTCTTTCCCCTAAACCCAGTAGGGATGGGGAAGCAAAGACGAGAACCTTCTTAGAGACCCACCAGCATATAAGCTCTTCCTACAGGGCCTCTAACTCCCCAGTGAGTCCACAGGATGTGTATCTAGAAAAGGAGGAAGTTTCTCTTATGTTACCTTTTCTCAAATCTCTTTTCTACATTGGATTAGGTAGGACTTCTGGAACTCAGTGGCCAAAACTGAGTCCTTTTTTCTGTTCTTTCATCCCTTCCAAGACAGAGTAATTAGGAACAGGCAAGGAAAACACACATTAGCAAATCTACAAAAATGCTACATCATCGTCGTAGGATGAATTGTGTTTCTCCAAAATTCCACGTTGAAGTCCTACCCCCTCCTCCTTCAAAAGAGGACTGTATTTGGAGATGGGTTCTTTAAAGAGGTGATCAACTTAAAAATGAGGACACTGGAGTGGGCCCTAATCCAAGGTGACCAGTGTTCTTATAAGAGGGGGAAATGTGGATGTACATACACACAGAGGAAACACCATGGAGACACAGGGAGAAGGCAGCCATCTACAAGCCAAGGAGAAAGGCCTGGAACGGATCCTTCCCTCACGGCCCTAGAAGCCAACCCTGCCAGTGCCTGGATCTTGAACTTTCAGCCCCCAGAACTGGGAGGAAATAAATGTCTGTTGTTCAAGCCACCCGGTCTATGGTATTTTGTTACTGCAGTCAGAGCAGACTAATACAACCACTGCATTCACAAAGCTTGTGTCTGATACACAGAGAACCCAAGACAAAGTCCTAAAGTCTCTGCAGAGTCCCAGAAGAGAAGACCCCTAAGATTCACAGATATCTGATGAGATCCCACAGCAAACCAGAGTCCATGAGAAGAATCCTACAGTGAAGAAAATCACAGAAGAATACAAAGACTACAACTTAAAGAATAGAGTTGCTAGATGTGAAGGAAGGACAAGACAGTCTTTGGATTCTGTCACAGGAAGGGGACAAGTGGTACACAGAGGCAGAGTACTTTAGTTAAGTTAGATGACCTGGTAGAGAGGGAAATGAGAAGAGCTATGAAAATAGTAGAAAGAATCAAGAGATTACTCAAGGAGTTGGTATGGAAATTACAAAATCTATAGAGGCTTTAGCTTTAACATCAGTACAGCAAATCAGAGAAGAACAAGACAGTAGAAAGTGTAACTGTAAGAAAGACAGTGCTGGGCTCCAGGGGAAGGAAAGCCTGAGTTCCCCCCTGGGCCTCCCTCCCCATCACCCTGCACCGACACCCACCTTCCACGCCCACAGAGGATGAATGGAGCTGCACTAGGAAAGGCCTGAGAAGACATTCATCCGTGTTGGGTCACGAACTCCTGGCAAAGGGTCAAGCCACTGGCTAGGGGATCTCTTTGTTTTACCTCATTTTTAGAGCACAAGATAGACCAAAGACCAGGGCATTTCCACAAGGGGCCAGCCACCGTCTCAGGCCCTCTGGGGCCTTTCCAACCACTGGTCCCAGCAGGAACCTGGGGGAATAAGGAGCTCTGTCTGAGCTCATGCTCACAGACAAAGGCCCTATTGACAGGATGCTTCCTCTGGAGCTCTTGCCCCCCCATGCTTCCTTCTCAAAGCCAGAATAGTAAGAGCCTAGCCATATCATCGCTTTTTCTTTCTTTCTGAAGTGTGCTGTTCTCCCACAAAGACAGCAGGGGGACAGGTCCCACCCAGGCGTGCGTGGTCTCTCCCTCACACAGTGACCGTGAGGCCAAGACTCAGGTTTGGGCTTTGAAGGGTCTGTAGGAAATGCTGAGCTAAGGTAAAAATGTTTCCCGACAGAGATGGCCCAGATCCCAAAGTCATCACTGGGGTCTTGGTCTTGTACACACACACACACACACACACACACCACTCTCATATATGTACATATATGTATGTATGTGTGAGTCTATCTATCTACATCTGTATCTGTGGTCCTACAAAAGAGATACGGTGTTCTGGGATTCAGGTATAAACAGGCCCTTAGCTAAAAACAATCACAGCCGTATCTTCCTATCACCTAATATGTTTGTGGCAACCTAGTTTGTTTCTATCACGTATACGGATTTATCATCAATAAATGATGGAAAATAGGTCAAAGGCCAAAATGAAATTAAAAAGCAAAAGTAAAAACGGTAGTAATTCACAGCATAGCACAGACCATTAGCTATGATGCCCCTACTTTTTATGATGTACATGAACAACCAGAGCAACCCTAGGGGCCAAAAATAAAACATGTTTATAAACACAACAGACACCATTTATAACCTAGGCATCCCTGTCGTCCTTCCTGGGGAAAGAAAAGATCCCACTGATCCTTCCATTATTGACCAAGCACCTACTCAATGCCTGGCAATGTGCTATACGCTCAGACTATCTGTCAAGCACAGTGACTTTTCTTACAAGAAACAGAAAGCCCAACAGGAACATAGCGCCTCGCATAACTGTAACCGCCCAGAGGCAGCCCTGCTTCAGCAAGGTCCCTCCAGGGGACATGATGTCGGCTCCGGCCCAAGCCAGTGGCAGGGCAGCCTCTAGAGGGTATGGTCATCCGTTCTGATGACAGTAAGGAAATTCCTTTCCCAAAGAGCCCTGAGCAAATCCTGACTCGGTTAAACTGGTCAGCGCCCATTCCTCACCCTGTGTCCCTGGAGTGTGAGTGAAGGACTGTCCTCTTCCTAGTCAGGCCTGGCGCTGAGGTCTGACCAGCCTCCTCTGAGGCACGTGGCCTCCGTGGAACAGGATGGGAAGAGTTGAACGAAAACAGAAACGAGAAAATCTGAGCATTAAGCACTGCTGTGCCAAGAGCATTTTACATACGTGTATGTGTACACACATCTATGTATACAGACACGTGTATGTGTAAATATGAAGGGACTGCTACTTTATATACGTAAATGTGCTATTTTCATATATGTTTATATAAATATAAAAACCTAACTTTAAGACTTTTGATTTAAGGGGCACTTGGGTGGCTCAGCTGGTTAAGCGTCTGACTCTTGATCTCAGCTCAGGTCTTGATCTCTGGGTCGTGAGTTCAAGCCCCGTGTTGGGCTCCACGCTGCATGTGGGGCCTACTTTAGAAGAAAAAAAAAAAAGACTTTTAAGACATATGATCAATTAAAAGAACAGACGTATATAAAAGGATAAATAAAAACTCTATGGGGGCGCCTGGGTGGCTCAGTCATTAAGCGTCTGCCTTTGGCTCAGGTCGTGATCCCAGGGTCCTGGGATCAAACCCCGCATCGGGCTCCCTGCTCCAAGGGAAGCCTGCTTCTCCCTCTCCCACTCCCCCTGCTTGTGTTCCCTCTCTCGCGGTGTCTCTCTCTGTCAAATAAATAAATAAAATCTTTTAAAAATAATAAACTATGTACATGCTTAAATAACACATCTGTGATCAAAGCAATAATGTCTTGTGGGAGTTTGTAGAAACCACTGGGTCAGATGGTCAAGGGAAGATCACACAGAAAGAAAGTGAAGCAGAGCAAAGAGAACTAAGAAGGGAAATCTGTAATTCAACAGAAACGGGGAGGCTCACAGTAGAGCTTCCTTATATTACCTACACCTTATATACATCTGAAATGTTTCTGTAGGGGCGCCAGGCTGGCTCAGTCCCTAGAGCATGCGACTCTTGATCTCAGGGTCGTGAGTTCAGGCCCCACATTGGGAGTGGACCCAACTCAGAAAAAAAAAAAAAAAAAAAAAGAATGTCCTGAAATGTTATCCTAAATGTATGAGTAATAAAGGGAATCTGAAATGTGATCCTGGACTATCATTCATAAGACAAGCGAATTAAATATCCACTGTGCAAAATCCAAGGCAAAAAAAATAAGCACTACTTATAATATATCTGATCATAAACAAAACGACCTAATTTCTAAGCAAAACACAATTATCACATTCAAAGACATACGAATAAAATATCAAAGTTTATCCGGAAGTTTCCGTCCTTAATGTGTTTAAATTCTACTTGACTATTTTATAAGGCCCACGCACACTTGATGACAGAACTTCGAAACAGCATCTATGCTCCAAAAGCCAGTGATCAGCAAACCATGATCCCCAGCCTGCTTTGCAAATAACATCACCTCCACATCAATTCATTTCTTTATTGTCTATTGCTGCTTTCCCACTATCATGGCAGAATCGAGGAATTGTCACAGAGACCACATGGCCTACAAAGCCTAAATTATTTACTATCTGGCCCTTTACAGAAAGTTTGCCAACATCTAATTAACTAATTGTTTCTTGAAGTTAAATTCTTGAAGTTTTTCATAATAAAATGTTGGGAAAACTCAGATTTGTATTTTGGAAAAGTCGAGAGTTTAGTAACAGACTTAAAATAAAAGTGCAGCTAAGTATTATCTCTCACTCAAGTAAAGCTCATAATAAACCAAAAAAAAAAAGTGCAGTAAGTAAAATAACAATAAGATATAATAAAAAATACTCACAATCTTTCAAGGAGACTTAACCCAGAAAATGAGCCATTCTTCAGCTCGGATATTTTATTGTTACTCAGAATCCTAAAAATGACAGGAAAAAAAAGGTAAGTTGCAGAATATATGTACACCATCAATATCAAAATAATTTAGCTCCTTATTTTTAAACCTATGAGGAATTCTAAGAAGTCACTTATTAGCCAGTTTTTGAGATGCCTGACAAAAATAGGAGCTTCTTTCTCTTTGAGAAACCACCTAAAATAGCTCGATCACTCTTCTTGTCACCTCTTAAATTGTTCCTATCACATTTGACTAAAAATTTTAAGGTAAAAAGGGAGAGAAGTGAGCAGAGAATAGCTCTCGAGTTCAGTATGAGAAGAACGCCACATACACTTACATAATTAATCAACTTATGTAAGTCGAATACTTATTTAAAAACTTAATGGAAAAATGTGTGACATGCCCTATAAAATACTGATCTTACAAAGAAATAAAGCATCCGCTAGATATGTCAATGCTGAATATTATTTGTAATTTAACAGTATACAAATCTACTGCCTGTGTGTGTGAAAATAAGCTTTTGCACACCCTCACATCAGATACAGAGGCGACAGTACCACACTGCTGTATCTCATGTATCAGGACAATGTTCTTAAAGACAGGACCTGACAACAAGGACTTACTGAAAGAGGTCGTAGTCAAGCCACCCCCACGACAGGACTTGCCTAAGAAGATATGGCGTGCACATGATCTTGCTCCCTCTCTAGGCACCTTTTGTAGCTCAAGTACCAAGAACGATTTTCCATAAAGTGAAAATGCTAGGAGGCGTCTGGGTGGCTCAGTCATTAAGCGTCTCCCTTCGGCTCAGGTCATGATCCCAGGGTCCTGGGATCGAGCCCCGCATCGGGCTCCCTGCTCGGTGGGAAACCTGCTTCTCCCTCTCCCACTGCCCCTGCTTGTGTTCCCTCTCTCGCTGTGTCTCTCTCTGTCAAATAAATAAATAAAATCTTAAAAAAAAAAAAAAAAGAAAATGCTAAAGCTATCTGATTTGGAGGAGTGAGGACATCGAGATAAGAAAATGAGAAAACCAAGGCAGAGAAGAATTAATTAGGTTAACGACCCAAGGTAACAGCAGCAAATGCCAGAACCAGATCAGAAACCCAGGAAATCTCTCTTCCAGACCTCACGTTCAACATCCGTCAACGTAGGTCCAGAGACATGCTACTGGCCTCGCGGGCAGAACGTCCTCCATCACAGACTGTGCTGCACTTGAGGAGCGCCCTTCACACGGGGTACAAAGTTGCACGGTGCCCCCCTCCCCACCCCCCAGACACTGCAACGCAGCAATTCTGTGTATATGCAAATAACAGAGTGCCTCTGGGTCCTAAGAGTTCAGGTATTCATTTTTATTGTATCTACTTTTATTATTCTAAAAAAGAACCTCTAATTATTTGTCTTCAAACAAAAATAGCCATTTGACATCTGCTTTTCTTTTGATACAAGTGGAATTTAAAAACAAAATCCCTGTTCATGCAGATGCGCATTTCAGAGCCTTTTTTGTGGGATGATTATTAGCAGCTTCTCCAGTCAAGGATACCTGTGTTTGAAGCTCAGCTCTCTTGCTTTCAAGTTCCATTGATCTTGGCCAGTCCCTCCACCTCTCTGTAAGAGTTCCTCATTCATAAAACAGGAAGAAAAATATCTACCTCATAAACACTAGAAAGAGATTAGGAAATGTATGACACACTCAATGAGTATTCATTAAATTTCAGATGGTTTCCCTGGTTCTAAAACACACATCCTCCCTCATTTTAATGTTTCTGGCAATCCAGGTATATTACCATGTAATATCTTGCATCTCCCTCAAGCCGTTGCTAAAGGAAGGACAAGGCCTGGTCAACTATTGGAAAACAGAAAACGTGGTGGTTGAAAACACTGCAATTAAAATACAATACCATTTTCTCTAATCAAAATTGCAAAGGTTTTTCAAGTGAGGTGGTCGGCTAGGGCAAAAGCAAACTCAGTCTGGCTCATGGCCACCGACGTCACTGAAATAAGCCTTCTCAAGCAGCCCATGGTGCACCGTGAAGAGCCTCCCACCTTGCTGCCCAAAACATCACTCCTAAACAAGTCGCCAAATTTGACAAGAAGGATATCCCATGACCTTATTTCAGCATTATGTAAGAGGAAGAGTAAAATGATGGTACATTCAAACAAAACTTCATGCATCCATTAAAAAAGGATTCTTCCAGAGGGAACTTGATAAAAAGGAAAATGCTTACACTCAGTTCAGAAGCAAACAAAACTGATAGCACTAACTGAAAAGAATCTATGCAGAGATCAAAAACAAACAAACAAACAACAACAAAAAAAGACTGGGAAAAAACAGACCCTAATGGATCAATACCTTACTGATGAGGCTTCTGTTAGTTTCTCTCTTATTCTCTATAATCTTGTAGTATCTTTTGAAATACCTAGCAGACAACTCTTACTATTTAAATATTTTTTCTCCTGATGATAAACATAAGAATCTCCATAACTAGGGAGAGTTTGAAATTGAGTTAATTTCCATATAATTCTATCTTAGAAGTAAACGAATACTTTAAGCTTTGAGATTAAAGACTCACGTTTATTTATTTATGTTCAAGAAATGTTTATGCAGCGACAGTTTGCAACTTAACAGGCACTATGAATAGGCACTAAAAGAAGAGAAATGAACAATGGTGTTGAGATCCAGAGCCCAGAGTTTTAATAGAGACCCACTCCCCACGCCCCCAGCAATAAATGATTTAGGTCACCTCTCTAGTTCGACTTCAATTTCACATCTTTTAAGATGGAAAAAATCAGACCAGAATGACCACCAAGATATCTTCTAGCTTCTTTTACGTTTCTGTATTTGTGTTTTCATGAGCAAAACTGACAAACTTGACGGTGACTGAGAATTTATCACCGATAAACGGAGAACTAAAGAAATAAAGGAAAACTACACAGTCTACCAGGTAACAGGCTCAGTGACAAGACTACTCGGTGTCTGGGTGAAGAATGATCCCCAAATACGGAGGGAGCTTATGAAAAACTGTCAGGGCGCCCGCTGAATTACACTCAGTACTGTTGCAGCGAAAGGACTGTCATTTGCTCGGTCATAAAGGTTTTAGTACAATAAATGATAGATTTTATTGAGAAGAATAAAAAGGAAGACATTTCATCACACTTAAAAAGTTATAACTGTAACCTTAAAAATACAGTTTACAACCTCATGTTAATATATTCAGTCTATCCATTACTTGGTGTGTTTAAGGATTTTGCGCAAGAAAACAGGATCGGTATGAATAAATCTACTCTGCAGACAGTTTTTATACTCAATTTTGAGACTGGGGACTGTGCAGCGAGCAAATGCATAATCTCATGTATCATTATAAACCTAAAACCCATTCTAATCAATATTTTTGCTGACATCTTTGAAATTTCAAACTTTCCAGAAGGTAACTAAATGAAAAGTATAAAACTTGACTAAAGTTATAAAGCTTATGTATATCCATTTCTGTTCTATACTAACGATGTTATAACACCACCTGATCTATAGATGATGCTTAGGAACACTCTTCTGGGCTCGTGCCTCTTGAATTTAAACACTATAAGAAGACTTCGATGTCCATTGTTACATATAACACGCTATCAAGTTAGTTCAATATATCATTTAGGCTGAAACATGAAAAAGGGAGTAAGACCTAATGTAGACATGTTTAAAAAAAAAAATCAAAAGTTTATGGAGCAGAAAAAAATAAAAATTAAGTATTACAAGTTCTCAGTCACTTGCTCTTGCAAGTCCCAGAATGGAATGGCTACGCACAGCACCCACACCCCGTATGGCAGAAGACACAGAATAATTTTCCTTTTGAGAGGAACTGAAAATACATTTTAAGAGCTTTAAATATTCAGATCAAACGCTAGGAATATAATTCTTGAAGTCGACCCCTGGAGGGGAAAATCAGGAAAATAATCAAATAGAGCTCTTACACTGGGTGGAACGGTGGCCCTCCCAAAGATATGCCCCCCACCCCGAAACTATGACTATGACCTTAACTAGAAAAGGATGTTTGCAGATGTAATGAAGTTGAACGTTTCGAGATGAGATCGTCCTCAATGAGTGTGGGCCCTAAATCCAATGACAAGTATCCTCAGGAAAGAAAGGGGGAAGACTAAGAAAATGTCATATTTAAAACAAGGGCAGTCTCATACAGACCAAAAAAATACATAGCGAGAGAAAATGAAAGCAGACAGACTTAGAAGCTACAATAACTAAAGATTTTCTAGGACTAAGAAAAAGAGTAAACAGGACTACATTTTTAGAAGTTTGATAATTTTATTTTTTTTTTAAAGATTTTATTTATTTATTTGAGAGAGTGAGAATGAGAGACAGAGAGCATGAGAGGGAGGAGGGTCAGAGGGAGAAGCAGACTCCCTGCCGAGCAGGGAGCCCGATGCGGGGCTCGATCCAGGGACTCCAGGATCATGACCTGAGCTGAAGGCAGTCGCTTAACCAACTGAGCCACCCAGGCGCCCTAAAAGTTTGATAATTTTAAAATCATAAGCAATGTCAAAAGATAACAAATACTTATGACTACTACCAAAAACAACGGCCTCATTTCCCAAATATATAAAGAGCTCTTAAAAAAAAAAAAAATAGAAAAACTAGCAAAGGCCATAAAAAGTTCAGTGAAAGTAAATACAAATGGATCATAATCATATGAAGGGATACACAACCACAATCATGGGAGAAATGCAAGTTAAAACTAAAACAAGGTACCATGATTCACTTAAGGAGTGCAAGAAAAGTGTGATAACACACTTTGTATTTAGAGGGAAACAACCACTCATATTTTGCTATCAATCAATACAATCACTATGGAAGGCAAAAGTACAAGTGCATTTACAGCATTTGATCCATTAATTCCCCTTCTGGAAATTTAACCTAAAGATAAATTTGCAGGTGTGCAATATACATGTTATATATTAAATTATGCAATTATATATTTATACAACAAAAGTATTCATTGCACTATTATTTGTAAAACTCAATGACTGGATATTTAGGTTGATTCCAGGAACAGAAGTCTGGTCCTGATGGAATACAGGATCCACAAAATGGGATATCATGCAGATGAGGGGCTGCAGAATGGGAAGAGAGAATGCTTTTTAGGTGTTCACTCAGAAAGATCGAAGACAGACTAAGGACTGAAAGTATGCGTTTACATATTAAAATTCTCCATCTCTTGACATCTCTGATTTGCTCAAGCAATACAAACTGTAGTAAGTAACACAAACTGATTCTGCATTAGATTTATTATGTAGAGTAATAATTGTTATTGCTACATCTTTATCAAATACAAGAAAAATAGACAATATGGCTAGGCTAAGCTTTTGAGTCACTAATTGCAATAGGCACATGTTCTAAAAATTTAGGACCACCTGTGAGAAGCTAAAATCAGATATGCTAAATCCTCAAAAATCAATTTTAGTGCTTTGCTTCATTTATCCCACTAATGAAAACTGGTTATTCCCACGTTCGCTGAAGCTCTAGTCCGGGGGGTGGCCAAATCCATCCCACCACCTGTTGGGACAGCCCGTGGGCTTCTAAGAATGGTTTTTATATTTTTAATGGTTGGGAAAAAAATCAAAAGAATGGTATTTTATGACACATGAAAATTCCATGAAATATAAATTTCAATGTTTTTAAAATTTTATTGGCACACGACCATGCCCATTTGTTCACATATTGTCTGTGGCAGGTTTCCTGCAATGACAGCCGAGTTGAGTAGTGACAACAGAGACTGTCGTGGCCAGGAAAGCCTAAAATATTTACTATCTGGCCCTTTACAGAAAAAGAAAAAGTCTGTCAAGCCCTGTTTTAGCACACTCTGTCCCAGTTTATTCTTTGGTTTCCAGCAAATGAAAATCAAGTGTTCTTTTCTAAATTAATTCTCCCTAGCAAGTAAGAGTTAAGTATCTACTAGAGGGCAAAAATCCTCATCAATCTTTATATTAAAACCACATTTAAGTCAGCACACCATCGGTGATATACACATTTTGCCCTAAGTATTAGCAGTTTGTTCACCAATGGTGTCCCCTGAACTCAATGCATCCATTCATTCAGCTCTGCAAGAGAAAATTCTGGGTGGTAGGCTTTAGTTCCAGTGTGTCAAAAAATGTTTTGCCCTCAACTCTGCTGCATCACCTTGTTTTAACAAGGACTTTGCATTTTGTGAAATCCCTGTTCAGGGACTTGTGTATTTGCCATGTCTCCCATGACTGGGTGAATCCCACACAGGGATCTTTTCGAACATGACCATCTCTGCATCCCCACAGGAGTGGACCTACAGTGAACACGTAAGTGAGTCCATCGTGCAACCTCTCTTTATATGGGTGTACTCAGTTACTCTTCATAAACACCCTACGACATCAGTATTATTTTCTCTAAAACTAAAGTTTGCAGAGCACCTGGGTGGCTCAGTCCGTTAAGCATCTGCCTTTGGCTCAGATCATGATCCCAGGGTCCTGGGATCGAGTCCCATGTCAGGCTCCCTGCTCATCAATAAATAAATAAAATCTTTAAAAAATAAATAAAATAAAACTAAATTATTTCAAGTTCGGTGACTTGTCCAGGTTCAGATTCAAATCAAGTGGCAGAGTTAAGATTCTAACGACGCCAGTACATGATAAGAGACTCTTGTGGGTAAGGAGGTGTGCTCCGCAGATCCTCCTTCAAGAGTGACCCTAAACAGGAAGGCAGTTAGCAGAGAGCCTCCAGCTGCCGCTGTCCGAGGGATCTGCCTCAGTTTCCAAGCAGAGTCCATCCACTTGGTACGCAATGCTGGCTGAGTACTCAGCACAGTGGGGGTGACAGGGCTTTCCATTCCTGGCCAGCCCAGACTCCCCAAGGGGCGATCTCTGCACCAGCGCCTGTCCAGACTTCCGCACAACTGTCCTACCCTACTGTCCTTCCTTCCCCCTCTCCCTTCACAGAGGCCAGACCTCCATCCCAGCCTGAAGGGTCGCCCTGCCCACTTCTGCTTCATTTCCCTTCATCTTCCAGATGTATTTCCATCAGTACAAATCTTGTACTTCTAACCCCTTCTGTACACTTGGCATGTGCTTCCCAGAGGATCCAACTGGCAAGATGCCCAGAATATCTGTTCAATAAATGAATAAAATAAAAATATGGCTGGGTTTAAGATTCTGCATTCAAAGATCCCTCTTATGGAATTAATAACACAGCATCTACAACGTTCCCAATGTCCCGGCTTCCCATGGTACAGATGAGGAGTATAAACCTCAGTGCTGTTCTCGCTACTCCTTCTCTCTGAAGCTTACGGAATTTCTTTTTTGGGGGGAGGGGAAGAATAAAAAACTCGACCAGAACATATCTAGTTCGTGTCTTTTAATTTTCAATAGAAGTGTCCTAGGCTACTGTTTTCCACATTTTCACCCTTCTAAAATTAGGACCATTTTAAAATTGGTATCAAAGGAAATTTCCAGCTGCTAGGAAAAGGAGTAAGTTAAGAATTTATCAGTAGTTATTGTTGTTGGAACACACACTAACCGTGGTTGAATTTTAAGTCTGGATCCTTAATTACGGCTTAATGTTTACACATTAAGGTTTCACTATGATACAGCACTGAAATAAAAAGTTGTGCAATAGGAGATTGCATATTATATGGCAGGAGGCATAATTAAAGGCAATAGAAATGCTAAATCTCTCAGAATTTAACATTTAGGAAAGGTTGGTGGGATTCATTCATGTGTCATGGAGAATGATCACTCACGCAGCTCCCAGCTCTCATGAGCTGCCAGCTCATTTATAAGGGAAGCAGTTAAACTTCCAGTGATACATGATTAAATTAAATTGGGGAGGAGAGCTTTTTAACTGAGTAAAAAGTGCAAACAAAACCCTATCTTCATCGATATTCAAATGATACTATCAAGACTAAAGATGGAAAGAAAGTCAAAATCACCTTACTAAAAAGATCAGTGGGTTATGATGTGTGCATTACACTGCCAAATGATTTAAAATAGATTTATCACACACAGAAAGAAAGAGCAACTGATAAAGGGGTAAAATGTTATTAACAGCAAAAGCTCCAGGTCAACGTGGGTCACTTCTTGCTTATGCATTTGAAAATTTTAAGCAAAACTAACCTAGGTCCCCGCAAACTGATATGAGGTAACCACTAACCAATTCCTCTATTTTAAGAAAAGTCTTAATATTATAACACTCACTGCCTTCCCACTCCTAGAAGCCATCTTGGAGCTCCATCCCATGTTTGGGGTTGAGGGCTCCTGGTTTGCAAACAGTCGTCTGGTGTGTGCACAGTAAATACTCTGCCTAATGACCACTTTGGTGATTCACTGCTTTTCTGTTCTTTATAAACTTTGGGCACAGGTCATTAGAAGCAGACTTCTGGATCGTTCCCGCGTCCTCTCTGGCTACTGGGTCCTCTGACGTGGTTGGGGTTTCCCGAATCTTGCCTCGGCCCACCTCACAGCTGTGTCAAACCCCTGGGTACTCTTCTAGCAGCCTGAGCTTGCAAGTGGTGGTGGGAGGGCTCGGCAGTGGTCTCAGCTCTAGCCGGCTGGTGGGACGCACTAGCAAAGTTCACCTGAGGAGTTAAATGAGGTCAGACCCCCAAGTCTGAAAACTGAGCTAACAGATTCATGTGGTTGGGGAAAGACAAAATGTACACGGCCTCCAAATTTAGAGAACAGGTATCCTCCTGGCAGATTTACGGAGTCGGTGTCTCCTAAGAGAAAGGCACGGTTTTCAGGGAAGGGGCCAAGGGAAGGAGTTATGGGCTCTGATAAAGGAACTCTTTGAACTTGACGCCTAACACCACAACAGTTTTGTTACCCTGAGGAAGTTCCTGGCGTATCATGGTGGGGTTTAGAGTAGAAAGAGGACCTCTGAGATCTACCAGCACAGGGCAGATCTCATTTATGTCAAGTTTCATTTCACTTCACCCTGATGATTTATAGGAATTACTGGGAGTAGCTTACCAGACGGTTCCTCAGCCCCATCAGTGTTGTTATCCTGAGGATCTGAAGGTTGAGTGCTCCTTCTTCTTGGAAAATTAGGTTGTTTGAGGGCAAAGTCTTTTTTTTTCAATGTCCCTTCTGCTCACAGTCTTGACAAGTATCCTTGTCAATAGGGAAATGTACAAAGTTAGTTCTAAAGTTCAGTCGACACCCCTGTAGCTGCTTTAATTGTAGGGCCATGAGTTTATTTGCTTGATAACCCTTTCACTGTTCTAAAATTCGTTCAAAATGCTCATCAAGATGTTGGAGCTCAGAAAGGGGAGTGATCTCCCGTCTTAATTTATGTTTCTTTAATAAATCAGGAAGCTCAGGGAGAAGCCCATTAACAAAATGAACAGACAAGGCATTACCGGCTTCGCGGTCCCGGAGACCAAAACGCTCTCTAAATATTTCTTCTAAGCAAAATCGAAAGTCTGCAACTGATGCATCCCTTTTTTGTTTACAGGACTGTATCATGGCCCAATTGATTCTCACAGGAAAAATCCTGGGTATAGCTTCAAGGAGTGACTGACCTACTTTTCTCACTTTTTTTTATTGTTGTTGTTCTTTTGAGGCATGTTTGGTGGGATCCTCAAAGACTTTTTGGAGGGGTCTTTCCAATCGTCTGCAATGGAGCCACCTCTCGACGCCTCCTGGACTCTTTACCCATGTAAACGAATTGATATAAAGCAGAAAATCCAGGGTCAGAAGCTCCAACAAGAATCTTGAAGTCTTTATAAATTTAGTTTGATCTGTCTGTAGGCCTGGACAATCCTTTACAAATCAGAGCTCAGGTGAAGACCAGGGTTTACATTTTCCTGCAGCTGAGATCCGCGGTTCACGGGATGGTCTTACTCTCAAGGACATCAGGAACTTAGGAGGTTCGGGGAGGTGGGGGGAGATCGAATGGAAGGTTAGCTTCAGGACAGGCAGGTGCAGAGGGGGTTAGCTGGAGGGTCAGGTCAGAGCTTTTGTTTTCAATGTTTTGTCTCCTTGTAATGATTCTTTTCGAAAAGCTATCTGAGAGCCATGCTGTCTTCTGAAGGCCTCTGTTAACCAACCAAAGAATACATTTCATTGTTTTTGAGAGATTCGGGATCCTCTTTTCAAGGGCGCCCTGAAATTCGATCATCTTTTCTAAACTGTAGGTTCCCCAAAGTGGCGGCTAGAATTCCAAATTATGCTTTTGTTAGGTCCACCCATTTTTCCAGAAAGGCACAAGATCCTGGTCGATTGTGGGGATACATCATGTAAGACGCAGGAGTCTTTAAGGGAGGAAAAGAAGATTTAGACCAGATGGAAACCATCTCTGCCTTTAGATTCCTTAAAACAAACCACGGGGAATGGGGTAAGTCCACCATTGCCTAAATCCCAGGGAATCACAGGTTTCTCCCCTTACAGACGGGAGGGTGACTTACCAAAGGAGCTTCAGCAAACAGAGAGCAAGTGTGCTGTCAGTAAACTTGGACAGCTCAAAACCCAGAGCAGAGCCGGGATCCTAGAGACTGACCCAAGAAACCCCAAGGTCAGTGAGAGAAAACAGTGAGCACAAAGGGCTCGGTGGGAACGGACACCAGTTTTGCTCACAGGCCTCGGGGTCGCAAGGGGTCAGCGTCTAAGGATCCCACCTCTGACACCATCGTGCACACGCCCAAAAAAGTCTGCCGACCCACAGCACTCACACCCAACATGGAATGAGGCTCTGAGGTGCACTGTTCTAAAGCAGCTTCTATAGTGTGAAGGCGGTGAGTATTTACTCTCCGTAGTGACTGGTTACAATGTTAGAATTTTCTGAAACGAAAGGGAATCGGCTGGGCGCCTGGGTGGCTCAGTCGGTTAAGCCACTGCCTTCGGCTCAGGTCATGATCCTGGAGTCCCGGGATCGAGTCCCGCATCGGGCTCCCTGCCCTGCAGGGAGTCTGCTTCTCCCTCTGACCCTCCCCCCTCTCATGTGCTCTCTCTCTCATTCTCTCTGTCTCAAATAAATAAATAAAATCTTTAAAAAAAAAAAAAGAAAGAAAGGGAATCGGCTAGTTGTTACCGCTTATCAGTTTGGGGGAACTATTTTAGTTTTCCTCATGATTTTCAGAGGCATAAGCAAGGAGTGACCCAGGTCAAGTTAACCTCACTTGTCTTGCAAAATAAGCTAAATTAAGCTTTGCTTGTATGACTAACTGGTTTTGTCTGTTCAAAGCATTTTGAAGAATGGTCTCCATTTGTGTTTGATTTTAACATGGAACTATCAGATGGGACATAAAATAGTACTACACAAGAAGAGAGAAAGAAGGAAGAAGTCAGACAACCTACAGAGATGTAATAACAGCATACAAAATTAAAATTTGGGGGGAGAACATGGCTTATTTTTTTAATGTACAATTCTAGCCTCATTACTGAGCTGTATAACACACATACAATAAAATGTACAGAAGTATTCAGTTTGATGACTTGACAATTGTACATGCCTTTGTAACTGCCACCCCAACAAGACAGAGAACATCATCATCCTCTCAGAAAATTCCTCCCTGCCCCTTTCTGCTCCCCTGCTCTTCCCCATATGACGCCCCCCCCCAGCCCACGGAAACCACGTTCCGACTTCCATCATCATAAATTAGGTTGGCCTTTTGGAGGGACATCTATCACAGTTTGTATGTGTACATCTTTTGTTTAATGTAATTTTTTTTAGATTCATCCATACTGTTGTATTCTAATTTGTTCCTCTTTCTTTCTTTCTTTTTTTTTTTTTTTAAGATTTTATTTATTTATTTGACAGAGAGAGACACAGCGAGAGAGAGAACACAGTCAGGGGGAGTAGGAGAGGGAGAAGCAGGCTTCCCGCGGAGCAGGGAGCCCGATGCGGGGCTCGATCCCAGGACCCTGGGATCATGACCTGAGCCGGAGGCAGACGCGTAACGACTGAGCCACCCAGGCGCCCTGTTCCTCTTTATTTCTGAGTGGTATTTTACTCTGTGAATATACTTCCATTTGTGTACTATTCCCCTGTTGATCGATATTTGGGTTTCCAGTTTCCGACTACGGTAAGACTGCTGTGTGGGTCTTTCTGTGGACGTAAGTTTTCTTCTCTTGAATAAACCTGCAGGGTTGGAATTCCTGGGTCACAGGGTAGTGTATATATAAGGTGTTGAACTCGAAGTGGTTGTACTCTCCTACAGTTCCCCTGGCTATGTGTGATGGTTCCAGTTCTCTCCACATGCTCTCCAAAGTCTGATGGTCTATTTGATTTGGGCCTTTCTAGGAGGTCTGAAGCTGTATCTCACTGGTACTTCTGTCAGTACAAAGTGGAGCTTCTCTTGATGTGCTTAGTGACCATTCCTATATATCCTTTTGTAAGGTGTCCATTTAAATGTCTTGCTCATTTCTTGAGTTTGGAAGAGGTAAACAAATAAGTAACTGAATAAAAGGCATCAAAGGCTTTAGAGCACACAAAATGCTATTTGGTACGTGTGGTGGGCAGGGAAACCAGGAAAGCTACAAGATCATTTCTAACACCTGGAGTGTTATAGGTGATCACTCTTGCTGAGTAGTATTCCATGGTAGGAATGGACCACACTTTAGCAATCCCCAGCTCAAGGACACCTGGGTTGCTCCCAAATTTTGGTGATATGAATAAAGAGGCTATAAATATCTGAACAGAGGTTTTTGTGTGAGCATATGTCAGTCTTTTAGTAATTTTCTAGAAGTCTGATTGCTGGCTCATATGGTAAGTGCATGTTTAACTTTATAAGAAACTACCAAATTGTTCTCCCAGAGGAATTGTACAATTCTGAACTCCCACTAGACTCGTAAGAGGGTTGTCCCACATCCTCGCCAGCACGCAGTACTGTCAGAATTTTTTTTTATTTAAAGCCATTCAATGTGCAGTGGTATCTAACTGTGGTTTTAATATGCATTTTCCTAAGAAATGAGGATTTTGAGTGTCTTTTTTTTCATCATGATAAGGGTACTCCTTAATCCCCATCACCTATTTCCCCCACCCTCCCACCCCCTCCTCTCTAGTAACCATCAGTTTGTTCTCTGTAGTTAAGAGTCTATTGCTTCGTTTGTCTCTTTTTTTCTTCCCCCTTTACTCCTTTATTTTGTTTCTTAAATTCCACATATGAGATCACATGGCTTGACTTTTTAAAACTCAGTAGATAAAAGACAAGACGGACACTACTGGGAGGCACCTGACGAAATCTGGAGAATATGCAAATAACAGGGGCTCCAGGGGGTAAAAAAAAGGAACAGGTAGTGGAGCCCCTGGCTGGCTCAGTTGGTGGAGCATGAGACTGGATCTCAGGTTTGTGAATTCAAGCCCCACGTTGGGTGTAGAGATTATTTTAGAAAATAAAATTAAAAAAAAAAAAAAAAACGGAACTGGTAGAAAAATGACTACAATTAAATAAAAGGAAATGTCTCTGCAGAAAGTAGAAGAGAAGTCAGGGTGCAGGGAGCAGGGGAAGAGGGTTTAGGGAATTATTATATAGTGGGTACAGGGTTTACATTGGAGATGATGAAAATGCTGTGGGTATAGACAGTGACGGTGTTTATATATAACACTGCAAAGGTCTTTAACGTCACTGAATTATACACTTACAAATGGTGAAAAATTATGTGTCTTTTACCACAATAAAAAAAAATAATGTCTAGGGGCACCTGGGTGGCTCAGTCGGTTGAGCATCTGCCTTTGGCTCAGGTCATGATCTCAGGGTCCTGGGATCGACCCCCGGGTCGGACTCCCTGCTCAGCGGGGAGCCTGCTTCTCCCTCTCCTCCCCACTCGTGTTCTCTCTCGCTATCTCTGTCTCTCTCTCAAATAAATCTTTAAAAAAAAATAAGTAATGTCTAATAAGCGTGTATATAAAACAAACAAAAAAAGGACATGTCTCCAGTTTGAAGATGTATAAAACTAACTTAAAAACAAAAAAAAAAAACCATGTAAACCCAGCATATCCTAATAAAATTTTTGAATTCCATGATAAAAAAAAAAAAACCTCTAAGTTTCCAAACAGACATGAAAACATGTGGGTGTTTTTTATCATTTGGTTTTAATATCTTTTTCACAGATTTGGCAAATCTGTGAATAATTAAAATGAGACAGTAAGTCAAAGACATCAGCTGATAACATTGTAATGCAGGGGTCACAATATAATTTATCATCAGACAGACACTTGAGAATAACACAAGGTGCCATTAATAATTACATGAAGACAACAGGTGTCAACCTGGGCATATGGTCGCACTTAACTATTCAAACGGTTCATTAAATAACCTTTCAAGTTTCCACGCATTTTTAATCAAAGACCTGACATTTTTTTAAGGCCTGTTCTTTCTTATAATTATTTCAGATTCTTTATTCAGCAGTTTTGTAAACAAAAAGGAAATAATCTATTTCTCTGCTGACATTAAACAGTATGTCTGTGTGTATTTAAATAGCATTTGGTTAAGAAAAACAAAACGGGTTTTTATGCCATGCTAGATATATGTCTGAAATGCCTAAAAATGAAAAACTCTTTATTAAAGAACACTTCATCTTATGAACACACCAGCTCCCTGAGAAAAGGGAGCCCCATTTTTCAAGGTTTCTATACATCATAAAGAACACTGGACACTTAATAGTTATGATACAATAAAAAGCAAGTTATTTGGCATTTTAATCAAATAAAGAAGGCTCTCTAGGGAGCATACTGAGGTCTTTTCAGGTTGAATCTTTGATTTTTAAGCTAAAATTCATGATGGACCTACTACGCATTAATATATTGAAGCACCTACTGTGTGCTAGGAGAGACACCAAGGATACATAGATTCATGCGTAGTGTTAGTCCTTGAGGTCTAAGTGTAAAATGCTACATGTGGGATACATGACTGATCCAAACGAAATACAGAGGGGGTTTTTTGTAGGACTTCTTTCTTTTAGAAAGCACACGCACACGCAGGCCCAAGTTGGGGGAGGGACAGCGGGAGAGACTCTCAAGCAGACTCCCCTCTGACCTCAGAGCCCGATGAGGAGCTCAATCTCATGACCCATGAGATCATGACCTGTGCGGAAACCAAGAGTTGGACGCTTAACCGACTGAGCCACCCAGGCGCCCCAACACAGAGTTTAAATGTTGCTGAAATGCGGAATGATTAAGGGAAAGGTTTCTGAACTTTATTTAAAAAATAAATAAAACGAGGGCGCCTGGGTGGCTCAGTCGGTTGAGCGACTGCCTTCGGCTCAGGTCATGATCCCAGGGTCCTGGGATCGAGTCCCACATCGGGCTCCCGGCTCAGCAGGAAGCCTGCTTCTCCCTCTGCCACTCCCCCTGCTTGTGTTCCTGCTCTCGCTGTCTCTGTCAAATAAATAAATAAAATCTTTAAAATAAATAAATAAATAAATAAATAAATAAATAAATAAATAAATAAATAAAACGAGTAGTAATTCCAAGGGCAAAGAAGAAGGGGGAAATCCTTTTAAACAGAGAAAACCCCTCAAAGGTCTGCATTAGTTTTCTATTGATGCATAACCAATTATTCAAAATGATTGCTTTACATCAACATGTGTAACTGGGCACACAGCTCTACAGAAGTCCAGGCACTGAGTGGGTGGGTCCTCTACTCAGGTGGAGCTGGCTACAGAGTACCTGAACACCCACCAGGAGAGGTGCTTGAGTTAATGAATGGGGTGGAGAGAGGGAAGGATTTAAGTATACACATCGACTGTGAAGTATTCTTACCAAAGTCACACCTGAATCTAAGTAGTGAAAAGTGGCACCTCAAAATTTTAATTCGCATTTCCAATTGTGAATGTGTGTCCCCTTCCTGGAAATGTCCTTTGACCACTACAACACAATGGTTACAAGTATGAGCTCTCGAGTCAGACATTCTGGGCTCAAATCCCGGTTCTATCACTTACTGGCTAGTGACCTCATGGAAATTAATAAGCCTCCATGCCCCACATCCTCAGACACAAAAGAGGGATAATAATAATGATCTCATTAGGGAACTGTATGAATTAACTTAAAACACGTAGGACAGGATCTGGCATGCTCAGCAGACATTACCTATTATTACTGGCCCATACTTCTGATAGATCATGTATTTCTTTTCTACTAATTTGCAGGAGTTCTTAATATATGGGACCCACCATTTTCCTCCATACAATCTCCCAAAGATCCTTAGGCAGCTGGTCCAAATGCTAGGAGCCACTCTACTAGAAGATATTTGGAAAGCACATTCTAGAAACTATCGCTAAGGACTGAAATCTATGTTTTGATAGAGCTTACTACTAAGTATAGAATCTAAATAATTCTCCCAGTAAGAAATCTCTCAAGCCCTTTTGTAAATTTATGTGGCTAAGCCATTCTTTTAAAGTAGCTATTGAAACCCTCTCAAACAGTAAAGAACAGTGATATGCACAAAAAGCCATATGATCCCAAGATTATAAAACCAAAGAAACGATTAATGTAGTCATTAACAGAGTCTTGGGCTTCCACGGCCAATGGCAAACAATGACACGTGTCCCGCCACCTCCCTGTCCCGTGCCCAGGGCAGATCATGAGTCAGTCCTAGCTCTTTCCTGATAAGCTCACACAACACTCCTGATGGCTAGTCCCAATTCACTGGTGCAGACATTCCGGAAACCTATTTCCCATCCTGGTTCTAGTGCAGAAGTAGATCACAGTCAACCAGGACCCCAGAGGTACTTTTATAATTGGTAGAGGGATCATGACCAGGAATTGGCCAGCCTCCTAGAGAGCAGTCAGGTAGTAAGGGTCAGCAGGGAACGGTGTGGAACAGCATCAGCCGGAACGCCGGCAATGAAAGATTTGTAGTAAATATGCGGTAATACAGGCAAAGCTGTGAAGGGTGGGGGAGCATGCCCCCAAGAAAAATAATTGTGTGACACACAATCTGCAAGATCTCCATTATGTCTGTGTGTATGAAGTTATGAAGGGTATCTTCACCATGCTGAAGAGATAAAGTCTATGTTTCCAAATATTATGGACACCCTGTAAATTCCTTTGAGACTCAGAAATTCAGATAAACAAGCTGGCCAACTCATTGAGCTGGCGGGCAGTTAAAAATCTATATTCCTGTAACAGAGGAAGAAATAGGCTTATACAAAAAGACAGCCAGAGTTCAGATGCTAAAAAACCCTACCAAGATCTTAAAGATGGGAACTCAGAGACAAAACAGAAATCCAATTAACAGAAAGGGAGCACAAGGTCCCAATGTTGGGAGTAGCCCTAGGGAATGAGGGCAGGTCTCAGCCTGTAAGTGAGGGGCAATTAGCCCAAGGAGTGGTGAAAAGTCATGCAAGCTCAGGAACCACATAGGCCAGCGTTAAGGACTGAACCGACCCAACACCACACCCCCTCAACCAAGAAAAGAGCCCCTGCACTTACTATTACAATATAATCAATCAATTCTAATAAATCAATTTCAGCTTCATTAAATGTGCTTATAATGTCTGTGGATTTTTAAATATACCTCTGTGATATTATCAGGTGTGGTCTGCTTTAGTGGTATATATAAAACCATATGAGAGACGATGGACTCTGAAAAACAGACTGAGGGTTCTGGAGGGGAGGGGAGTGGGAGGATGGGTTAGTCTGGTGATGGGTATTAAAGAGGGCATGTTCTGCATGGAGCACTGGGTGTTATACGCAAACAATGAATCATGGAACACTACATCAAAAACTAATGATGTAATGTATGATGATTAACATAATAAAAAATTATAAAATTAAAAAAAAAAAACAGAACTCTAGCAGTTCAAGAGCCTTTAAAGATCATCTGCTTCAAAACCCCATTTTACTATTCAGGAAAGGGAGGGCCAGGAACATTATGATTGGCTAAGGGTCACAATTCTACATGGTAGCAAAGCTAATTTGAGGCCCCTGTATCCATTCAGCCTCATAGTTATTTCCTCTGTACCCTCCTTTCTGGTCACGTCTTCATCCAATAAGAAGAATGCCAGTTCTCTGCTTACCCAGCACAATTGTGACATGTAGGTGTGACCTCCCCTAAAAAGGGAAACCTACCCAAAAAGCAACTATTTCCCTATGCTCCTATTATTCCTTCCATCTTAACATGGCAGCTAAGCTTGAGATGGGGGCAATTACTATTCCAGGATAAAGTTTTCAACCTCGAGAACGCAGACAAGAAAATGACTGATTATCTAATCATCAATAATACTACACTGCAGTCCTACGTGTGACCGCCCCAGTCACTCCCAAACCACTCGAGGATATTAAAATGGGATGTTCAAATTCTTTCTTCTACAGCTCCTTAGACATAATACGCAACTGGTGAGGATTCTCGGTTACCTCGTTATCCCATCAGCCAGCCGCCTCTAAGAAATGGTTCAAAGCAAACAAGTCCCATATCCTTTGTTTCAACAAAGACTTAACCCCACCCTACGGCCAAAGTGAACACGTAAGTTGTCGGGTACGTCTTTTACGGACATAATACTGAGAATTACAGGCCTAGAGGTCATAGTCTGGGGCCAGAAGCCTACATAACAGGTAACTTGAGAGGATCACTTTACCTGTCCACGCTTCAGTCGGCACACCTGTCAGCCGGAGACACTACCGACCTCACAAAGTGGTTTTAATGAGATGTGGTATGTGAAGCATTTGGCACAGGACCTGGCACATGATAAATATCTGAATGTTGGCTGTCATTACAACCTCTAAATCAGTTAGAGGATCTTACAGATACAGTTAGTTCTGTAAGCCAAAGAGCTGTACAGACAGCATAAGGTTCTCTCGTCATTGTATTTCCATGTAATTACCAAACTGGTTTCGGGAGAAAGTTAAACTAGCAATAGAAACAGTCTGTAACCACGTAACTCAATCGTGAATCCTGCAGGTTAAGTCAAAACTGGAAAAAGCAGGTCTATCAAATCAATTTCATCAGAAGGCTAAGCCGTGTTTTCTGAGTCCCATGCTCTTGAAAGAGAATAAGGCCAGAATCTTTCCATTGATTTTCTTATCCTGCAACATCCCCACAGAAAAATAAATGCATCCCTAAAAATAACCCAACCTAAACTGAAATAAACTAAAAATAATCACTCAGGATCAGAATAAAATATAACCATGAAGGCTTACATGTAGTTTCATAGACTAGCAGAACAAAGACATATAAAAGAGGAAGAGAGAGCCCGATGGGGCCATATGATGTTCACCTCCCAGCAATGTTTTCCAGGCACAAGGGGAGTCTGGTATTCACCCACCGCAGGTCCCCACCCTTTCCATTTGAAAGCTCAACGTACTAAGACCACGTAGAGCGCCCCCATCACCCGCCCTCATCTGTGCTCATGCAGTGACAACAGGACACCCGCAATCTTTTTTTTTTTTTAAAGATTTTATTTATTTATTTGCAAGAGAGAATGAGAGACAGAGAGCACGAGAAGGAGGAGGGTCAGAGGGAGAAGCAGACTCCCCGCTGAGCAGAGAGCCCGAGGCGGGACTCGATCCCGGGACTCCAGGATCATGACCTGAGCCGAAGGCATTCGCTTAACCGGCTGAGCCACCCAGGCGCCCCTGGACACCCGCAATCTTTAAAAGGTTTTATAATCACTCCAATGGGAAAAGATGGTAAGACTAACACAAAGACCTGAGAACATGAGAAAGCTGAAACAGGGAAAGTCTGACCAAGTTTTTACACTCATGGTCCCAATCTGTGGTTGCTAACTTCTAGCAGAGCTGATGGACAAGTTTTTCAACTTTACCCCTGAGAGAAGAGCTCTTTTTTTTTTTTTTTAAGTCTAGTCACAGAACAGCTCTCTAGGATTCTTTAAACAGGCAATAATCTCAAGTGGACAATCTCTATTTCTCATGGGTTCAGACTGGACGATACCCATTCTCAGTACTTCAGAAAGCATTAATCAGGACGTATGGCTCTTCGTGGTCAATCCTGGCAGGGAAGCCACACAGCCAAGCTGGCCACCCACCCCTAAGACCTTCCCGGCCCAAACCATGTGAACTGCCAAGATTCAATCACTAGGCAAGCCTGATAACAGAGGTGGGGACCATTGAGCAAAAGGACCAGAAGACGATCCATGGGGTAGCAAATGGAACATGTTTGTGTCTAGACAGATTTCAGACTGGGCACAGTCCAGAAACGAGACAGCAATGGGTTGAAACTGATATAAAAAGTGAAGAAATAAAGACAATGGATTCAAGCCATTTTTCAAGAAGCTCTATTGTGAAGGAAGAGAGTGACCCCTCCAACACAGTGTGACCAGGGGGTATTTTGGGGAAAGGAGAAAAGACATGGCTATGTATGCCCAGGAGAAACATCACAAACCAGGGGAGAAACTCAAAACACAGGAAAAACAAGTGATGGTTTCTCAAGAGATAGGAGGAAACAGGATCAAGAAAAGGTGGGGTGGGACAAACTAATCTGGGTAAGATATCTTTCATTATCAAATGAAGAGTGGGAGTAATGGGAATGTAAGCCTTGACCTTATTGGGTATTCCGCTTTAAAGAACCCCAAGCTTATCCATGATAGATTCATCCCTCGTTAAGAATGATGCAAGATTCTTCCCCCAGTCCTACTTGAGAAAAAAAACAGTGGGGAAAATGAGACTTCTTTATATAAAGATTTACTGAGTGCTTATGTGCTCGACACTGAAAATACAAAGATAAATATCACCATCAAGAGTTCACAATCTGGTAAGAGAGGGAGGATTATAAATAGCTCAAACAGTATGAAGGCTGCCTTGTTGCAAGCAAAGGAGAGGCAGGACCCAGTCACAAGGAATGAAGAGTCAGCCTAGCATTGTCAAGGTGGACTTCAAGTCCCACGGTATTGTAATGACTTTAGAATTCTAGTCGAGTCTTGGCCATTAAGGGAGAGTTTATGCTTGGTCTTGTCTAAAACACAAACAAAAGACAGGTTAAAAAAAAAAAAAAAGATTAATCTAATAGAAAGCACATTTATCTTAAACATGGTCCTGGAGATGAATACAGCACTCGTCAATTTCTCTTTGCCTCTTCGTGAGAAAAGAGCTGGGGAGCATTGCACAATAAAACAAAGGATGCTTTTAAGTCTTATCTTGATGGGAAATGAATCAACTTAATTAGACTTAGATTCAGGCAGACTTAAAGAAAAGTTTAACAGTTGCATTAAACAATCTGTATTACACTTACACCTCGAAGGCCACTCTAAGCTTCCTTCGATTAAATTTAAGGAGGGTTTGGACTGAAGTGTCATCCTCAACACAATCTACAACCCCCTTTCTGTCCAGCCCCCGCTATGAGGCCATCACAGAAATGCCCTTAAATACGTGTCACTATTCCAGGCGCTACAGTTGCAAGAGGGAACAAGGCAGAGTCAGTCTCTGACCTCAATGGAACAGACGTTCTAGATGAGGCCAGGTCACATATTGGGAACTATATATTCTAGTTCAGAAATATCTTCATCTAGGGAGTGAATTTAATTCACAATCACATACTGCTGATTACTCCCTGTACTAGGGATGCAGGAGTGGGGAGGAGGAGCAGGGGGCTAGGGGAGCTCTGATGACCCCAGGAATCCCCTACATCTCCCCAGCCTCAGTAGGGGGCATGCTTATTCCTCTCCTGCTGAGACATTATGGCCTGCAAATACCATTCTTAAATAGGGAGGAAGCGGTGCTTTTTCATGGAGAGCTAGCAATTTTGCCAAAAGATTTCCTTTATGCTCAGGGCACTGTCAATCTAAAAAGTTAGAACAAAAATTCTAAAATGATTCTAAGGGTCTGGATAATTTAGCTTTCTTTTTATAGGATATATAATTCTGTAGACTTGCACCCCTCAGAATTACTCAGGAACCACCACCAAAAAAAAAAAAAAAGTTTTCAAATATGCAAAATTCAAACACTATGTAATTTAAACTTAAGGCAAAATAAGGGAGGGGGGCGCAAAAGATGTAAGATGTATTTTTTTATTTTATTTAAACTAAGAACAAGGAATGTCCATCATCTAAATTGATAATCCGCTAAAAGCAACTAGCAAAGGCCTGCTGTATGAGCGGATTCAGGCTCACAGCCTAGAATAGAGAAAATCTCCTATCCTGGTCTGCCCAACATGCCTGTCACCCAAAGTCAGAAATATGACAAGGATTCCCCCGGTCTGGCCTCCTTCATCCCAGCCAAAGCAGCAAGAAAATAATTTTTAAAATGTTACCAGATGATTAGGTAGTGTCTACAAATCTCAAGAATATTAAGGGGGGGGGCGGGGGGGAGGGAAGTACTAGAAAATAAAAACGTACAGAGAAGGTGGTCAAATACAAACGACCCTTTGTAAACATGCCAAATTATATTAAACTTCACTAATAATCACAATACAAATTAGAAGAAGCTCTTTTTTTTTTTTATTGTAAAGAGTCCCCCCCCCCCCCCCCAAAGAAACCAATCCCCAGAGCAGGTACATACTTGGGAAATTGGGCCTCTCCTACTTTCTCTCTCCTTTTATATTAATAATGCATTATGACCAGAAAATCTTTATTTTTTTAAGATTTATTTATTCATAACTTTACAGAGAGGGTGTGGTGTGCAGGGTGAGGAGGAGAGGGAGAGACAGAATCGCAAGCAGACCCCCCACTGAGCACCGAGTCCGTCTCAGGCTCCAGGTTCAATCCCAGGACCCATGAGATCATGACCTGAGCGGGAATCAAGAGTCAGATGCTCCACCGACTGAGCCACATAGGTGGCCCAGGACATCTCTATTTTAAATATAAAATAATGGATTCAAGGTACACTAAGTATTTTGTGGCCTGCTCCATGTGAGTACCAGGCCCTCAAATGCTGGTTTGGACAACAGCTCTCTGCTGTTAGGTGCTTTCAGTTCACTCGGTGCCACCACATGTGCTAAAACCTTAGTGTCCTTAACCCCATGACCGGATATTAAATCACTGCCCTCAGTTTGTTCCTCCGTTCCTTCTTCTACTTCTCCTGCAGAACAGCTGGGCCAGATGGTCAACCCTCAGGTCGCTAGGCTACTAGACAACAGGTTCTTAACCCAAGTGACATCAGAATCACCTGTAGAGCTCTGAAAAACACCAGCGTCTAGGCCTCATTCTGGAACAAACAAGAGCATGAGGTCTGTGGCCCAGGCAGCTGAGCTTTTCATGCTCCCAGGTGATTCCACGCAAGGCTGAAAACCTCAACAGCAAATTCACCATCTGGGTTACAGGGAAGTGGAGAGAGCTGCTCCCCTCGACCCCCTGGGGCTGGGGCATCATTCACACAAACATCATTGTTGCCTATACAGGTCATGGCATGAAAGTTCTCGGAAAGAACTGCCATAAATAATGGAAGCAATTATGTACTATAAGAGATCTGAGACACACTAGGTTGGGAAAAGGTTTTGTGCCTGGCAGGTGGACGTGAAGGGTAAGGAGTGATGGTCACTGAACGATAAGGTCTATCAACTCCTTTAGTAAGGTTCTCCTAAGCCAGTTTTGCACACTTCCCTGTAGAAAATGCCTGTAAGAATTTCTACAAATCCACCCATTACCCTTCTGCTATCTCTAGCTCTCTTAGCCGAGTGCAGCCACGGAGCAAGATGCCGGTTAAATCACATCACAAAGAGCTAGTCAGTCTAACCAGGGAAATGTAGGCTATATACTGTACAGTTTAAAGGCAAAAAGTGGAGTTCCAGAAAGGGATACAAGCATACAAGACTAGGATAAACTGGTCTAATGACCAATGAGAAAGTCATGCTCAGAGATTAAAAGTCACATAAGCCCACCTAAGTCTACAACAAGCAGAGTAGGCAGTAACTTTGCTGAATGAATGCAAAAGCAAGCAATTTTTAAAAAGTAGGATAGGAATTATCAAAAATGCCGCTTAGAGCTAAACAACATGCTACAGAACTACTAATGGGTCAACAACGAAATCAAAGAGGAAATCAAAAAGCCGCTAGAGACAAATGAAAATGGAAACACAATGGTCCAAAAGCTTTGGGACACAGCGAAAGCAGTCCTAATAGGGAAGTTCACAAGGACACAGGCCCACCTCAAGAAACAAGAAAAATCTCAGATAAATTCAAACCCACACCTAAAGGAACTAGTGAAGAAAAAACAAAAACAAACCAAAAAAATGCCCAAAGTTAGAAGAAAAGAAATAATGAAGATCAGAATAGAAATAAATCTAAAAAAAAAAAAAAAAAATCAATGAAACCAAGAGCCTAGTTCTCTGAAAAGATAAAATTGATAAACCTTTAGCAAGACTCATCAAGAAAAAAAGACTCAAATAAAATCAGAAATCAAAGAGGACAACTGACTGACCTCACAGAAATATAAAGGACTATAAAAAACTACTACAAAAAATTACATGCCAACAAATTGGACAACCTAGGAGAAATGGATAAATTCCTAGAAATATACAATCTTCCAAGACTGAATCAGGAGGAAATAGAAAATCTAAACAGAGTACTAGTAACAAAAGTCAATACGTAATCAAAAAAACTCCCAACAAACAAAAGTCCAGGACCAGACAGCTACACAGATGAATTCTACCAAACATTTAAAGAGTTAGTACCTACTCTTCTCAAACTATTCCTAAAATTATAAGAGGAAGGAAAGCTTCCCAATTCATTCCACAAGTCCATTATCCTGGTACCAAAACCAAATAAAGACATGAAGAAGAAGAAGGAAGAAGGAAGGAAAAAGAAGAAAGGAAGAAGGAAGAAGAAAGAAGAAGAAGAAGAGAAAAAGTACTGGCCAATATCCTTGATGAGCATATGTGCAAAAATCCTCAACAATTTCAGAATTAGCAAATTGAATTCAACAATTCATTAAAAGGATCATTCACCACAATCAAGTGGGATATATTCCAGGAATGCAAGGATGGTTCAGTATCCATAAGATCAATCAACATGCTGCATCACATTAACAAAATGATAAAAATCATATTATCATCTCAGTAGATGCAAAAAAAGCATTTGCAAAGTACAACATCCATTTGTGATAAAAACTCTTAAGAAAGTGGGTTTAGCAGAACATACCTCAATATAATAGAGGCCATATATGACAAACCCACAGCTAACGTCATATTCAATGATGAACTGAAAGCTGTTCCTCTAAAATCAGGAACAAGGGGCACATGGGTGGCTCAGCCAGTTAAGCATCCAACTCTTGGTTTCAGCTCAGGTAATGATCTCAGGATCGATGGAGGCCCACATCAGGCTCTGTGCTCAGCAGAAGGTATGCTTGAGATTCTCTCCCTCTCCCTCTCCCTCTGCCCCTCCCCGGCTCGTGCTCACACACACGTGTGTGCACACTCTCTCTAAAATAAATAAATCTTAAAAAAAAACTACAAACTACACTTATCCTGATGCACAGTAATTTACAGAATTGTTGAATCACTATATTGTACACTGGAAACTAATGTAACACTGTACATTAATTATATTGGAATAAAATTAAGAAAAAAAACCATACTACAAAACTATGGCAATCAAAACAGTATGATACTGACACAAAAATACACATAAACCAATGGAACAGAATAGAGAGCCCAGAAATAAATCCATGCTGATAAGATCAATTAATCTACAACAAAGGTGGCAAAAATATACAATGGGGAAAAGACAGTCCTTTCAATAAATGCTGTTGGGAAAACTGGATAGCTACATGCAAAAGAATGAAACTGCACCACTTTCTTACACCACAAAGATAAACTCAAAACGGATGAAAAGTCTAAATGTAAGATCTGAAACCATAAAACTAAAACAAAGCATGGACAGCAATGTCTTGGACAATGGCCTTAGTAACATTTTCGTGGATGTGTCTCCCCAGACAAAGGAAATAAAAGCCAAAAATAAACTATTGGGACTAAATCAAACTAAAAAGCTTTTGTGCAGCAAAGGAAACCATCTACAAAGTGAAAGGCACCCTAGTGAATGAGAGAAACACTTGCAAATTATATATCCAATAACGGGTTAATATCCAAAATATATAAAGAAATCACACAATTCAACACCAAAAAAAAAAAAAAAACCCCTAACAATTCAATTAAAAATGAGCAGAGGACCTGAAAAGGCATTTTTCCAAAGAAAACATACAGATGGCCAACACAATGAAAGATGCTCAACATCACTAATCATCAGGGAAATGCAATCAGAACTACAATAAGGTATCACCTCACACCTGTCAGAATGGCTAGTATCAAAAGACAAGAAATCGTTAAGTGTTGGCAAGGATGTGGAGAAAAGAGAACCCTTGTGCACAGTTGGTAGGAATGTAAACTGGTGCAGCCACTGTGGAAACCTGTAAAGAGGCTGCTCAAAAAATTAAAAATAGAAATACCGTATGACCCAGTAATTCCATTGCTGGGTATTTACCCAAAGAAAACAAAAACACAAATCCAGAAAGATATATGCATCTCTATGTTTATTGCAGCATTATTTACAACACCCAAAACATGGAAGCAACTTAAGCATCCATCAACAGATGAATGGATAAAGATGTGGCGCGCACGCGCGCGTGTGTGTGTATGTATAATAAAGTATTACTCAACCATAAGAAAGAATAAAATTTTGCCATTTGCAACAACATGGATGGACCTACAGGGTATTACGCTAAGTGAAATAGAGAACAAATTGGTGGCTGCCAAAGGAGGGATGGATGAAAACAGGTGAAGGGGATTAAGAGGTACAAACTTCCAGTTATAAAATGTTACACAGATGAAAAGTACAGCATAGGGAATATAGTCAACAATATTGTCATGAGTTTGAATGGTGACAGATGGTAACTATACTTAATGTGCTGAGCAGTGCATAATGTATAAAATGGTCTAATCACTATGTTGTATACCTGAAACTAATTTAATATTGTATATAAACTATGCATCAACTTTTTAAAAATACATCACTTCAGCAAATACCAAATACTTTTCTATTCTATGTCTCTTCAAAACAAGATCATTTGAAAGACTGTATGTTTTTCCTTTTCTTTTCTGGTTTTAACCTCAAGGAATCCTTTAAAACTTTCCCTTTTATTAAGGATTTATAAGATTACAGTTCATTGGGGAACACAATTTCTTCCTATATACAGTTTACATTGTTTTCTTTGTATTTTTAAACCAATGAAATGAATAATGAAACCCAAATATTAGCTGCCATAAGAGAATGTGGTAAATTTATTAAAGTTGGATACTAGAACCATTAAAAAAAAAAAAAAAAAAGAATGCCACTAGAGAACAATAAATATCTAAAGTGGATTCTGGTCTTTGGACAGACCCTGCTGGATGTGGAAAAGCGCAAATTTAAGCCTGAGCTTGAAGCTTACAAAAAGGAAAAAGACCAGAGTGTTCGGGGGTAGGAGGGGTGGGAGAGGGATTATTCTGAATAATTCTTACACCAATCCCTTAAACTTTCCTTTTGTTCCCTTTAGACCCTGGACAGGAGGGATCTGAGGGCAAGAAATGCTTCCCTGGGTGACAAACCCAATATCTGCCCTGTGCTCAGCTTGGTACTAAAAGAACGCGCCTTCTGTGAGATGCCCTCTACATCTCTGTTCCCCACCCCCACCGACTCCGACATGCAGGTGATTCCCTTACCAGACACGCAAAATTTCTGAAAAGTTTAGTCATGAAGAAAAAAGAAAAAAAAAAGAAAAGAAAAGATACCCCAGCTTGGGAGATGATGCTTACTTTCTTTAAAACTCCCTCCTCAGACTGAAATCATCTGCATTTGAACAGATATACAAGCTACACCATACATAAAGCATTAAAATTACATTAAGTTTTAAAATAAATTTAGTTGGGCAGCAATTAAAACCTCATTGAGCAAGTATACATCTATCACGTCCTTATCTTTGCAAAAACTGACTTAATAAGCTACTAAAATGTAAAGGTCTCTGTATCCCAGTTTTTGTCTGTTTACCATAAAAATGTTGACACAACAATAAACGAGTGTATTCTCTGGATTTGAGATTCCTCCACAGGAATACAGCCAATACAGAAAACAATGGCCTTCAGACGTGCAGCAAAATAGGGAAAAAAAAAAATCACTGATGACATTAAAACGTTGCACTGTCATTTTCTGACTTACTTTCAGAGCTTTTACTTTTGTTTTTTGGGGGGGTCTTTGTCCATTTTTTAAAACCATCTTTAAAGGCTCCTGGGCAAAGCAGCTGAACTGGAGCAAGGTTCTCCAAACGCTCCTGCGTTCTTTTGTTCCTGGTATTTTAATTTCTGGTTTATTGCCAAACCCACCAACTTCTCTCATACACTCCTGATGATGCTGGAGCACCCCAAGCAGGCAAGAAGCAACAAGACTCAGAGGCTGGGTCATGTAACACCTTCTCACCATGTTGGGGAAAAAAAAAACTTAAGATTTACATTCATGGACCAAATGCCTCAGTTGCCCAAAATTCGTCAATATTTCTGAGCAACTTGCCACCACACTGTCTCATGTGAGGAGTCACCGCTGTACACATAAGGTCACTTACGTCAAATGTAAACAGGGGCACGTGGGTGGCTTAGCAGGTTAAGCGGCCAACTCTTGATTTCGGCTCAGGTCAGGATCTCAGAGTCCTGGGATGGAGCCCTGCATCGAGCTCCACCCTTACTTAGTGGGAGTCTGCTTGAGATTCTCTCTCTCTCCCTCTTTTTGCCCCCTCCCCCCCCACACACACACTCTGTACCTGCTCCTGCACATGCACTCACTGTCTCTCTCTAAAATAAATAAATCTTCAGATGCCTGGGTGGCTCAGTCGTTAAGTGTCTGCCTTCCGCTCAGGTCAGGATCCCAGGGTCCTGGGATCGAGCCCCGCATCAGGCTCCCTGCTCAGCGGGGAGCCTGCTTCTCCCTCTCCCACTCCCCCTGCTTGTGTTCCCTCTCTCACTGTGTCTCTCTCTGTCAAATAAATAAATAAAACCTTTAAAAATAAATTAATTAATTTAATTAATCTTTTTAAAAAACGTGTAACTGTAAAACAGATTTGGCATACCTTTCTTCAATAGGGGACCCTACAGCCATAAAATGCTGACCTAAATAAATAATTGTTCTCATTTGCCGAAATAGGGTAAAAATCTGAATTCACATCCCTCTTTCATCCCCACACTTGTCCTTTTGTCCCACCATACAGTATTATCTTTGTTAGCATGACTCTTGTCAGTAAGGAACAATTATGTTCTCACCCATACTCTCACTGGACTAAGACAGGTTTCCCAGTCCTTCCCTTCAAGGGTATGTGCTTTAGGAGACCAGTATCAAGTGTCACATAAAGTGACACGGCAACACAGATAGTAAGCACTACCTGGGCTCAGAAAAGGGATGGATCAAAAGCCAGAAGGTGAGAGAAAAACTCGCAGGAGTTGAGCTGGATTGTGAAGAACCGAGAATTTACCAGGACAGGGATTCCAGGCAAGACTGACAGACTAACCCGAAGACATACAGGAAACCAAGCCCAAACTCTGCTCCGGGGACAATGAGAGGCACACTTAGATTAAGCAGCGACTTTGTGTACAGGACTGATCCTTAGATGAAAGAATCACGTCTTCTTTTTCTCCCTGAACAGCCCTAGCACTCAGCACAGTGCCTACAGTATTCAGAGTGCCTCAACCGATGGGCAGGGAAAGAAAATAGAATTTGTACTGGCAGTATTGGGAAATGAGGCCACAGAGATATGGAAGCCTTTGAATTCAAAGATAAAAACCTAACCCTGGACCCATAAGAATTCAGGCCACAGCTCGCACCTCTCCCTCTGCTGCACTCCCCTGGCCAAGAAGCAGCCAGGCCAATCCCAACTAGTCAAACCTCGGGGCTGAAAATGGCTGGAGAAACAACTGAGCTGACCATCTGTGTCCCTTCGAATTTGATCACAACGCAGAAGTGGACACAAGTCCACCCTGCTGGGGCTTCTGCAATCCCCAGCGTGCTCACTTCTCCCAGTTCCCAGAAGGACCGCCTCACTCCTGTGTCTCCTCCCTCTCCACACCGCCTGCTGCCCCTTCCTCCCTCGCCTTGCGTCCCTGTCTTCTTTGGGAAAATAAAAGCAGTGGGGCAGGAACTCCCACTTCAACCCATCCGCACTCCCAATGTCCTCCTCCCTCACGACCACCTCCTCTCCTAACGCAGGGATGAAACGTGCCTTCTGCCAGGAGGACCTGATGCACCTGTGCGTGGCTCCCACCCCATCTCACCTTCCAGCATCCATTTCTCCCACTCCCAAGTTACTCCCCAGTTTACTCCGACGCGCCCTCATTGTCTTTCCCTAAAAAACCTTCCTTCGCACCGAAATTCTTCCTCACCTAGATGCTACCACCACCATCCTCCCTCCCCTCTGACTGCCTTCAAGCCGCCCCAACCTGCCCTCATGGCCTCCGGTCCACAGAGGGCGCCAAAGCGCCAGGCTGGCCAAGCCAGTGCCCAGCAACTCAGCTTTCTGGGTCCTGATCTCTCAGCATCTCTCAACTGGGGCACCCACTGCTTCCTTCAAACCTGAACGTGCCTTGGGTTCTACGACCACGTACTCCCCTCTGTGTCCCCCACCCCACCGGCTGCGACTTCTCAGGCTCCTCTACTGCTCCCTGGAGCTTCTGCCTGAACCACCTCCTCCTCCCACCTGCACAAACTCCCCCAACCGACCTCCGCCACACCTGGGCTCTAAAACCCGCGTACAGTGCACCGGCTCCGAACACCACCTCTCGGCTAGAGTAGAACCACTCCGTCCGCACCGCTACCTGGAACTCCGGATGCCCACGCTCAAGCCAATCTTTCCTTGCCCTCAGGCCATGCTCAAGTCCAAACTTCTCCAGGGAAACAGAAAATCTCCCAGCGCCTCCATAGCCCCACTGATCTCCCCTCTTTTCAGGCTTCCTAAAGCATTTAAACAGTTGGCAGCACAGGATTTATTACTTAATTACAGACATTTGCAATTGTTCCCTAAATGCTGCTTTTGCGCAAAACTTTTCTTCCAACTAGGTTTAGGTTTCTAAACAATACAAGCATTCCCTTTTGTCTACCTGACACTGAGCTGGGTGCCCTGGTTGATGTCTGATTATCAGTTTTTTGGTGTTTTTTTTAAGATTTTATTTATTTGACAGAGGGAGAGAGTACAAGCAGGGGAAGCGGCAGGCAAAGGGAGAAACAGGCTCCCTGCTCAGCAGGGAGCCCGATGCGGGGCTCAATCCCAGGACCCTGAGATCATGACCTAGCGAAGCCAGACGCTTAACCGACTGAGCCACCCCGGCGCCCCCTGATCATCAGGTCTTTGATGGCAAAAACAAGCATAACGTTTTACAAAGTAAAAACCAAAACTCACACACTATTCTACTTTGTTGAACAGTCTGAGAAAAAATACGGACTTTGTCCCTAAGTTACTTGGCAAATCATAAATTAAAAAAAAAAAAAACACCTTTATCTGGAATCACTATGTAATATTATAAAAAAAAACATCTGAAAATCAGGGCTAAATTTGTAAAACTTTCTATCACGGAAGTCCTCATAATTTTTAAAACTTAAAATATCGAGCAGCATTTCAAATAAAACACAAGAATAGAGTAACTTATATTTCCAACAAAATATTGAAAAGTTAAATTTTTATTCAATTTGGGTGTAAATAATAGGGCAGAAATTAAAGAATTTAATTCTTTAATACAAAAGACTACATGATACAGGAAACAAGATTGGTCAAGCTGAGGATTTCTGTTGGACCTCTCCATAAACACAGCTAAATAAGAAAATAAGTGTTTTTCACTAAGGTAGCTGAAGGGTCCGAGCTCTTGGCTATGCTGAAGTCCAGTTCACCCACTAGGTAGAAATTACCTTATCTTCCATTATTTAAAAAAAAGAAAGAAAAAGAAAATTTCTATCCCTTCAATTTTCCTTACCACAGCCACATCACAGCTCAGCTGAACATGGCTGGCCATACCTCAGGGATTAAAACTCAAACCAGAGAGACTGCCTGTCCTTGACCTGGCCCTTACAGGCTCCTCTCTGACCACTCCAGGCAGTGGACACTTGCCCTTGACATCTAGCAACATCAACTGCACAGCACAGCAACACTGACCATCCCCCTCATTTCCTCCCCCACCCCCCCCACCCCCCCGACCCATCCACTCACTATTTGGTTCACAATTACCCATCTCATCCTTCTTGAATTGGCTCAGGATCCTCAGAACCTGGATCCCACCAACTATGTCCCAAAGGGACTTTGGATGCCCTCCTGAGTTCCTTTTGCTACATGTGCACCCCAATATTAGAGCATTTACCATACTGTTCTGGATTCATGAATATTTCTCTCCCAATACTTGTAAGTTCCTGAAGAAAGACCTTGTTTTATTCATATTCTGTAGTGAGTTGAATAGTATGCCCCCAAAAGGGGTCCAAAGTTCTCACCCCTGGTTACCTCTGCAAGTGACCTTATTTGGAAATAGGGTCTTTGCAGATGTAATTAAGTTACGCATCCTTAGATGAGATCATCCTGGGCTTTGGGTCAACACTAAACTCAATGACTGGTGTCCTTATAAGAGGAAAAACAGTATTTGAAACACAGAGACACAGGGGAAAGAAGCAACCTTGAGGCAAAGGCAGAGGCAGAGACTGGCACTAGGCTGCCACAATCCAAGGCAGGTCAGAAACTGAAGGCCCTTTGGAGAAAGCACGGCTCAAATCAAAAGAACTTGATTTTCCAAGTTCTGGCTTCCGGAATTGTGAGAAAAGAAATTTGTTGTTTTATGCCACCAAATGTGTGGTAATTTGCCACACCCTCAGAAAATTAACACCTCGTCTAAAACCTCAATGTGCTGCGTACTACCCAGGAAACACACATACACACACACAACTGTTGAACTAAGAAGGAAGATGAAGGCCAGGGGGCAAGATGAGAAAGAATCTGAACTGCACAGCAGGAATTTGGGACATGGACCCTGCGCCTCAATTTCTATGGGAACTTGGGCAAGTCACCTATCTGCCATGACTCTTTGATTTATTCCCTAGTAAAATGAGGGGACTGGCCCAGAAGACCCTCTACCAGGTCCGATATACCTTCACCCAACTTAATCCAGAACATCAGCTGATCCTTAAATCAATTCTAACTTCTTCCCACTCACTAAATTCTGCTAATTTTACTTTCATCCTAAGAGGTTTCAGGTGCAAAAAATATTGGATTAATATGACATTTCAAAGGCACTTATATTTTAATCAGTTCATGAAAAATTCACTGAAATAGTTTAATACTATTTAATAATAGTTTAATATGCTTAAGAGTGATTTTCTATGATACCACCAAAAAATCTGCAAAGCAAAAACAATTTACAAATAGCCAATTTAATACTGCTGAAACTTGACGTTCTGAAAAACTCGACCTAAACTTGAATCACGTGGAGCGCCACTGATCCAGAACCCAATGAATGATGACTAATTTCCGCAAAGTTATAAAGGGATATCTCCAACACTGGGGTTTTCTCCACTTGACTCAAGACTGTAATTACAGGTCCCATACCCAAAATTTCCACTTCAAAGAATCTGGCTAAGAAAATAAATACAGCTGCTGTCACTAACAAATGGTCAAGAGTCAGAAAAGGAGTCCAACAAAAACTATTTTACCCATTTTCATGCCTCCATAGACAGAAACACATTCGGTTTTCCTGTGTTAAACCTTTCCTAATTCAAACAAATGGAAATGTGAGAACAAAGGCGTAATGAGATTTATACTTATCTTACCCATACATTCTCCTTAATTTGGGTTAAATTAAAAACCATATTTTAAGCTTTTCATAGGTCATGCTGCTCCCCTTGCCTTCATGTTTTTATAGTGGTAGCGCTGATTTTTCTTTAGGAAACCAACGGAAAGAACACAGAGGGGCAGAGGGGCTCGTACTTCAGTTCGACAAAATATCCATTAGAAACACTAAAACTTTGCCAAACCAATTCATGGTTCAGAAAATAAAATCAAGATTCCAAGTGTCCAGCTAGAATGGGCAGAACCAAACCTGCAAAACTAGACCTTGACTCTGAGCACAAATGTAGTTACAAGACCAAAAACTTTTCCTTCCAGATGGGAAACTTTATCAAGTGCCTCGAGATGGAAGGCTCAACAAACCCAGTTTTCAATCCCAAAGTTCTCGGGCTTTTAAATATGAGTGCTCAAGCACATGAAAACTGGGCTGGAAGGTGCACGACTCACCTCAAATGTATTTCTCGCCCTTAATAACAACTCCATTTTAAAAGGTGCTCTTGTACTGTGATAAAACTAACAGAGCGAAAAGCAAGGGGAGTCTGGGGTTTTGGAATTACACACACAGGCATTCCAAGTCCTGATGTTGTTTGGTATTCTGCAAACTATTCTTGCAAACTGCACGGCAGTCTAAGTTAGTGCGCACAAAAGCTGAAGGACCGGCGCTTCTACGGAGCACTGTGTTTTCTGGAAGCCCAAGCCCGGAATGAACGAGCGGCAACTCCGCGGACTGCATGTTTACTTGCATCCTCACGTGGCACCGCGCAACCACAGAAGAGCTGCGCTGGGACTGCGCGGGGCGCGCGCGGCGCGCGGGGGAACCCGAAAACTTTTTACTTTGCAAACTAGCGGAACTGGAAAGCGGCTCCGGGGCAGATTCACTTGCCTTCCCCGAGACGCGCCCCTGCCAGGTCAACCACCCCAGCACCACCCCTGCCAGCAGCTTCACCCACACAAAGGCGCGTGGGCGCCGGCAGGACCCCTCTCCAAAGTCGCGCGGACAGAAAGTGGCGCAACGAGAAAGCGCCCCAGGGAGGGACCCGGCGCGAGGGCTACTCACAGGGTGACCGTGCGGTTGGGCAGCGTGTCGGGGGGCAGGACCTGCGCGAGCTCCAGGCTGCTGCACACCACCTTGCCCTCGGCGGCGCCCGCCGCCCTGCCGGCCCCTCGGGGCCGCCCGTCGTGCTTGCAGCCGGGGGGCAGCGCCGCGGCGCCTCCCAGCAGCGCGAACAGCGCGAGCGGCAGCAGCAGCGGCGTGCGGCCCCGCCGGCGCCCGGGCGGCTCCATGCGGCGGGCCGGGGCCTGCGGGCGGAACGGCGGCTGGCTGGCCTAGCGGGCCGGCCCGGCGCCCGGGCGGGCGGGGGCGCGGCGCGGGCCCGGCGGCGCCCGGAGCCTCATGGCGGCCGGAGGACGGGCCCTCCTCGGCGCCAACATGCTCCTTTGTCCGCTGCGGCGGCGCTCGGCCTCCGGGGAGCCGCGGGGTCACGGCCGCGTGGGTCCCAGCGCCGCTCTCTCGCCCCGCGGGAGCGCCGCCTCCTCCTCCTCCTCCGCCCTCGCCGCTGCCGCCGCCTCCCCCGGCCACTGCCCGCGGCGGCTCCTCCCCGCCCGCGGCCGCCACCGCCCCTTCCCCTCCCCTTCTCCTCTCCTCCTCCTCTCCTCTCCTCGCGCCTCCCGCCGCCCGCGCCTCGGGTTAGGAGGAGCGCGCTCCCGGACCTGCGCCGCCCGCCAGGGCCCGGGCCCCCCCGACGCGGTGCTCGCCGGCCGCGGCCTCGGGCCAGCACTTGTGCGGGCCCCGCGGGAATCCGGTTACTCGTGGAGGGGGCGGAATAAAGTTTGAGTCCAAACTCCAAGCCACGGTGGCCACTCTCCCTCGCTTCCCTCTGCTGCCCTCCAGACAAAGCCGCCCTGTGCGCCCCTGGGGGCCGCCCATTCCGCCCGCGGAGCCCTGGCCTGGAATTTGGAGTGAGGGAGAAGAGCAGGAATGAATTTACTCGGAGAAAGACAGGAAGGGGAAAGTGCCCCAAGCCAACTGTATCTTCCTATCTCACCCCGCCCCCCCACTCCCCGCAAGGGATTTCACGCCTTCTCTTGGAACAGGGTCGTCTCATTTGTCCCAAAGGCACAGAGCAAGGAACGGGTCCCTCTCCAGAAACTGGACTCTCAGAAGCTGTTTCTGGCCTTCAGCAGCTCCAGCTGTGAACTCGAAAAGACGCATCTGGGTCCCACTGGACCAGCAAGCAGCCTTTTGAAAGAAATTTTCTTCTGACATTCACAATTACCTGAGATGTAACCAGTTAGAGCAATAATGACCAAACTAGCCAAGAAACCCCAGCTAAATCTATTACTCTGCTCTGTAGGGCTGCCAGCCCCACCCTAATATTTGCAGGACCAGGGCTGACATAGTCTGTGTTTCAATATTTACAAGAAATATGTCAAGCTAACAAATAAAAGATACTCTGTTTTCTTACCTTGAGTAACGTACCTTCATAACACCCGCCAAGGCCAGGTGTGTCTGCTGAGATCTCAGATACTTTGCACGTCCACCCTGAAACTGGCAGGGAGCAAAGAGCCAGACCCCAGCCCTTGGCCTACACACTTCCACCCCCCGGTGCTTCCTGTGCCGGCTCCATTCGTGAACAAGAGGGGTTTTCTGCACATGTATGGATACCTGAGCCCACTCATCCAAGCTCTGTCCAAGACCTCAAGCAGTCACCCTTGGCCTAGCAAGGCACACATCAGTTTTTTGGTCTTCCACTGGGAGGACAGTTCTGGAAAGGGGCCTGCTCAGGTCCCGGAAGTAGCCTTGGGAATTTTTTTTTTTTTTTTAAGATGTACACATTTATTTGAGAGACAACTCTCATGCCCATACGGTTTGTGAGTGGGGCAGGGGCAGCTGAGGGAACCAGGCTCCATCTCATGACCCTGGAGCTCATGACCTGAAAGGAAACCAAGAGTCAGATGCTTAACCCACTGAGCCACCCAGGTGCACCCAGGAGTTTTTGATCAGTGAATTACTGCGTCCTGGGTACCTTGGGTTAGGTCTAGAAGCAGGAAGGGGACACAAGCTCTTGGGGAACACATCCCTTGTCCCTGGAGAATTTTTCCTCTTGGGGAGGGGAGCTGAGATGGTGCCCTCTAAAATGCAGAGCCCAGGGCAGAGTTTTTCTTGCCTGGGTCTAAGGCCCCAGCAGAGTTTATCCAAGGGACCAATTCCCAGGAATCTATGGCTAGATTTTTCTCAATAGTAAATAAAGCATCTCCATCTAACGTACACTCTTGCATTAATATTTAAATAATACTTCATTCGACCAACATTTTTTGAGATTCAACTATATAAATCCAACAGTATCCATTGCTAATAGTACATTCCCTGACAGAAATATTCTACGTCTGTGTTGTCCAATATCGTAGCTACAGGTGACTATTTAACACTTGATGTGTAGCCAGTGTGAGGTAAGATAATTTTTCATTTTATTTAATTTTAATTAATTTAAATTTGAGTTTAAATAGCCCAAGGGGCCCAGTGGCTACCCCATTGAACACTACAAATCTCCACACCGATGAGTAGAAAAAGTGGGAGATCATCATCACTATTAAGTAGCTTTAAATCTGTATATCAGGGGTGCCCGGCTAGCTCAGTCAGAAGAAAATGCAGCTCTTGAGCTCAGGGTCATGAGTTCAAGCCCCACCTTAGGCATGGAGCCTACTTAAAAATAAAAAATAAATACATAAAATAAATCTGTATATCAGCTAGAAGGCAAAAACAAATGCCTCTGTGTTAAGTAGGCAAAATTGCTTACATTTCTTTTGACTTTATGTAGAGAATAAACTAACACAATTGTCATCATCATCATCCATTTTCTTTGTAAAAGAAATGGAAGCAAAATGGAAGTTTTTAATAGCCATATTACTATCGTCATAGCTACAAATTGTCATGTGAATTTAGAATCTGTGCAGATTTTCACATATTCTGTTTCAGCCTATAGTTGAAGTAACTGTGCGTGTGTTTTGAAATTTTTGTACCACACGTACTAATACCAATTTGATATGTATCCTCTTTTTACTTCACTGTGTTAAGAAAATTATACAAAGTATAGAATTACAAGAAAAAGAATCTCAAGTGGTACCATGAATCCAAGGAGAAACATGGAAGAAATGAAATGTTTTCTTATGTGGATAACTTTAGCCATTCTTGCACAGAAATCTTTGAAAAATAAATCTTATTAGAGATCACAAGATAGTGGTATATGAAAACTGGAAAGAACTTAAGGAAGCTTATCTCTCAACACTCTAGTCCTTTGAATTATCCAACCCTCGTTTATCATCATTTCTGTACCAGTATGGGTTCATAAAATGGCAAGTTGTCTTGTCTACACTTAGAAAAATCTCAGAGGATGATACCATCTGAAATTTACCATCGCTTACCATCGCTTACCCTCAGTCAAATCAAAAACTTCACTTTAATTAAGCTACCCCAGCCCTTTCAGCCTCTTGCCAGACAGGTCTGTCAACTGCTGATACCCCCTTAGGCATCATGAACATCATAGCATTTGAAGTTGTCGGACTTAATAGGTCCTTTCAAAGTTCTCACTGTGTTTGTGATTGTCCCACTTTAGAATATCCTATGAAAATCCTTGAGAAATGGCTCGTTAACCGTGTTTGTGTTCACATAGTCCAGTAAAGCTGTGTTGCTTTAAGGATGGTAGGTGGACCACATTCCACAGCTTCTATGCTGTCAATCTTGCCTTGCTATCTTACATAAGGCTAGTAGGAGACACCGGAGAAACACTCCAAATGCATTGTCCCTCCTAATAGGGACAATGTATAACTATGTACGTGTGAATATGTAATAAATATGTGTGTGTATATACATATATGCCACCTGGTTTGTTGTTAATTTATTTTACATGCTTGTCTTCTTCCTCCTCTACCAGCCTGTGAGCACCTAGAGGTTTTTCCAACCGCCTTCTTAAATTACTCCCACCTCCACTCACTCCCTATTAATTACTCTAAAATCTAGACCAATCATCTAGACTGAGTCTAGATAATATGGCTTGTTCAAACCTGAAGATAGCTCCCTTTTAAAATTTATTTGTTTACATTTTTATGTTGTTAGCCTCGCACACTGCACCAGCTCTATGACGCTCTTACCTACTTTTTATCGCAGACGCTGTCACTTCTGCCGAAGAGCCATTCCCAAGCCTTTTCTCCTTTAGAGACTGAAAAAGCTAACCGTTTTCCCAGCCTTCTTTGCAACCCTGGGTGGCCATAACCTCACTCTAGCCAAAAAGAACCAGAAGTTATACTGTCCAGTATGGTAGACATTAGATACATGTGAGTATTTAAATGTAAATTAGGGGCGCCTGGGTGGCTCAGTCTTAAGCGTCTGCCTTCAGGTCAGGTCACGATCCCCGAGTAGTCCCAGGATCAAGTCCTGCATCGGACTCCCTGCTCGGCGGGGAGTTTGCTTCTCCCTCTGACCCTCCCCCATCTCTTGCTCTCTCTCTCTCTCATAAACAAATAAATCTTTAACAATAACAAAAGATAGCCTGGTGATGGGTATTAAAGAGGGCACGTATTGAATGGAGCACTGGGTGTTATACGCAAACAATGAATCATGGAACACTACATCAAAAATTAATGATGTATGGTGATTAACATAACATAATAAAATTTTTAAAAAAGAAAGAAACTGGAAGGACTGACAGTCAAAAACAAGAAAAGAAAACTAATAAAAGAAAAATAAATGTAAATTAATTACAATTAAATAAAACTAAAAATTCAGTTCTTTCAAAACACTATCCACAAGCCAAGTGCCCACAAACTATATGTGGCTTTTGGATACCATTTTGGACAGCACAAACTCTAGAATAGTTTCAACACCACAGAAAGTTCTGCTCATCAACACCAATCTGAGGGGGAGTCTGCAGAGAAGCCTCAGTACCGAAATTTTCTAAGATAGACTTAGAAGAGAATATCTCTTCCACCACCCTCATTCTCCCTGCTTTGTAGATGGTAATGTGGGGACAGGAGACCTGGAGCTGAAGCAGGTATTTTGTGACCACTAGGTAAAAAGCCTAAAGGAAAATTCTAAAATAATAGGAGTGACAAAAATCACCATTCGGGTCACTGAGATCATAGCTGAGCTGGCAAATCGAGCCTGTGGACTTATTTTTATTGGTAATGAATATTCTCTGGTTTAACGCACTGTTGTTATGGTTTTCTAGTTCCTAGATCAGTGTCTGGCATGTAGAAGGAAGTCCAATGTTTGTTGATTCACATAGTTAAAATTTTGGTCATTGTTAGTTTCCAAATATCCCACACAGCTCTTCATATATATTAGCTGGTGAGTAAGAGCCTTTACGAATTAAATATTTTTGGTAACTGGGCATGAACTTCCAGCAAAAATCAACTAACTTGCGAAGAATGACTGAAGCTCAGTCTTCTAGAATCAAAGGGCAAGGTGTAATGTCACGATTAAATCGACAGGAGGAAAGAAGAGCGATTTTCAGCACTTGAAATGTCTCAGTGACACCTCTATAAACCATTGGTAAAGAGACATTCTCTGTGTATTTTTGCATCATTTAATATTAATCTATTAAATGTGACAGCTGTAGTTCATATTTTTAGCCATTGCATAGCATGTGCTAGAATGCTTGGTCAGTCATTACCCAGGACCCACATAGGAATAACAATAGTATCTCAGATAACCCCCTAGGCTCTTTAGGCAGCATTGGCTCCTGTTCTAGCTTACTAGTTACTAGAAATAGTGATCTTCACCAAGTCACTAAATCTCATCTTTCGAAATGAGCTTGAACTAGAACCAGCTTAAAATTATGATTTTTATCCTGCTGATTTTTATCCTTATGATTTTTATCCTGCTGAACCATGAATTCTTTTTTTGTTTGTCTGCTGCAGCCAGACTCTTATTGGAACGTATCCCTGTGACAGTTAAGTGCTCTCTTTAGATGACCAAATATCTTTCTGAAATGGTATATTCTTTGCCCACTCCAGTGTAATTACCATCAGTTGTAAATATAAAGAAGAAATATGAGGCAAAAACTGGCCAGCAGTGCCATGTAGGGAATTACCTCAATGCAATAGTAACCTCCAAGTACGCTATCAGGCCGGTCACATAGAGGTTGTGGAACAGAGATGTTCACCATTCAAATAATGATACTCAAATCACACAGTTGGTTACATCCATTTAAAACATTGGGTGAGAAGCAGAGGAAAGGGGTGGGGTTAGTTAACCCACATAGGATGGAATGCAAACAGATGAAAGATCACACCACCTGAACATTGGGCCACATGGTGTTCCTGGGAACTATCCGAGTCCGTCTACCTGTCTCTCTCCCTTCTAACTCAGACACATCAATCTTCCCCACTGCTGATACGGTTACAGGGACCAGAGCTGAAGTTTGAGCAAGTTGATCCAACAGAGGGAAGGTATCTGGGGCCAACATCTCATTTACTCTATTAGGGAGATGCAGGGACAATTGTGCCTGACCATGATGATAACTGGCCTGAGAAGTAGCCATGGGTTTTATTGGTGCTTCTTGGACAAAGGATACATAGGGCCAGGTTGGATATCACCAATGGAGAGCTGGTTTTCAACCCAATAAATATGGAGTGCCTCATGTGCCTTATGCATACCTAGTGAGCCGTAAATACTTGGTGCATAGTCAGTTCTTCCATCCTTTTCTCCCTATGGGTCATTTTCTCCCTTGTCCCGTCATTTTTATCTATTTACCACACAGGTGCCCTACTTTCTTTCCCTATGTCTACCATGTGTCATAAGCTATTTGCTTCTCTACTTAGTGTCATCTATTCTCCTTCCTTTTTTTCTATTTTTATAGCAGAATTAAATATTTTAAAATAACGCAGAACACACATTACATGACAGATGAAACAACAGACTTTGGGGAAATTTAGAAATACAGTGCACACCAGAGATGTGGCTAGCTTCCCCAAATAGCAGTATTGCCTATTTGTGTCCCAAAGACAATGTAAATAACCTGTCTTGTTATATCAGCTATTTATGTTCTTATAAGTTTTAGTCCTATGTACCAACAATAATGATCACGATCAGCCAACTAGTAACAATTAATCATAGGTATAGCAGCAGATATGTCAATCAAAAAATTTCCATCTATATTTAAAAAAAGCCCAGTAGCTTCCTTCTTCCTTAGTGTCAGTTAACATATCAAAATCCATTTGTTGAGCTGTACAGAATGGGAAGGTGTATTTGAAATGATACCTTTCTCAACAAAATAATTGTTGCTTCGAGTCAACCTCTGAACCAGTATATTGATAACACATTGTACATCTTGGTATTTGGATTTCTGTAACACGGTTCTTTTTGTAACATATTTTTTAACACCCTCCTATATCACTCAAAAACCTCAAACACTGCTAAATCATAAAATTAGGTTATTTATATAAACTTAGTCAAACTTCTAAATTTTAATTTAGGTATGTTAAGTATTTCTCTCATTATATTACATGTGTTTTGGGTAACAAGATTGTTTAGTTTATATGCCAATGAATCAAAACGCATGTATATTTTTGTATAACTTTATAGAATGCTAAAATACAGAGGAAATGCGAAAATATGGAGGAAAAAGCATCGACTTTTGAAATTAGGAGATCTGGAATAATATAGTGACTCTAGCTGGGTTACCTTAGGCAAGTTACTTAATTTTGGGGGGCCTGGATTTTCTCATTTGTTGTGAGGTTTAATTTAAGATTCATTTCTTTTTAGAGAGAGAGAGAGAGAGCATGAGTGGACGCTCAATGGACTGCACCACCCAGGTGCCCCTGTTGTGAGGTTTAATTTAATTTAAAATTTAATTTAATTTAATATGATAACACTGAAAGGTCCTGGAGCATGACTTGCACACAATAGGTGCCTCGTGAAGGTTAGTTGAACCTGAACCTAGCGCATTGCCTCATATTCCAGATGAAGAAGCTGAAACCTAGAGGTTATGCGAAGGTATCTAAGGTCATACCCTTGGTGCATGGTAAGCCAGCACCAGAAGAGCTGAGAAAACTGCAGGTCTAGCTGGTTTCCCTTTTAAATCTGTAATCAGATTTTCTTATCATCTGGTCATGAGTTATCACTTAAACAAGTCACTTACTAAATATCTCTGCTTAGCTACCTGCAGAATCGAGGAACTAATAATTGCCCCCTATATTTTAGTAATATTGGAAAGGCAAAGAGTCATACATGGAAGAAATCACTGGGAAAAACATTCTAGGTAACCAAAACATATCATTATAAACATTAGAAATCGCAAAAGCACCTCATCTTTAATAACACGACATTACAATTATATATACAGTTCTTTCATCTCTAGATCTCTAAATTCCAAGAAAACGAGTGCTGTGGATATTCTTAGGCAATGGTTTTCCTAGGAAGGCAAAATGGAGAATTGAGACAATCATACACAAAATTCAGGAAAAAGCAAGCCCATATTCTCCACGCTGACTGACTTGTACAGTTGTTTGTCCAGGTAATTACCTCAGTTGTCCTCATCTCTTTGCAAGTGAATCCCCATCACCATACAGATATATGTGCATTCTAAGTTCAGTTCATTATAACTGAGATGCTTCTGAATGTCTGTTCCACGAAGGGAAAGCCTTTGTCTTGTCTATTTCTATGTCCCCAGCACCAGAACAGTGCCTAGCATGCAATAGACACTCCATAAATATTTGTTGACTGAATAGATGAATGAAAAAATAAACAAAAGAATGGATAACATTTCTCCATTCGTTAATTTGTCTTTTCATGACTACCAAATAACCACAACTTAGTTGCGGTACAGTAAGTTAAGCAAAACTTCTATTTATGAACCCCACTCAGCGCAGGTGACTGTGCATTGAAATTTCTCATACTTGCACTCACCCCTTAAAGCTATGTGAATAATAGGGGCACCTGGGTGGCTCAGTCAGTTGAGCATCCGACTCTTGATTTTGGCTCAAATCACGATCTCAGGGTCATGAGAGCAAGCGCCATGTCAGGCTCCACACTTAGCGTGGGGTCTGCTTGGGATTCTCTCTTTCCCTCTCCCCCTGCCCCTTCCTCGGCTCATGCTCTCTCTTCTTTTCTCTTTCTAAAATAAATAAATAAAATCTTAAAAAAAAAAAACCCTATTTGAATATATGATGCTATCACTGCTAGATTATAAATGATAGAATTCCAGCAGTCTGACTCCTGTCTGTCCCTATCAAGAAAAGTTACTCATCTATTTGAGGCCTGTTTGGCTATAAAAGCTCTGTATATTAAATTCTAAATCCACTTAATTAGCTTCTCTAATCTTCATGATATAAAACTCAGTCCCTTCTGATGGGAATATATTATAAAAACAACCTCTCTGGCAGCTAATATCTCAATATATAGTGTTAAGGGAAAAGAGAGATTCTGTCTAAGGCACCATCCAGTGCTGTCATCCACTTTTACTTGATCCCTTCAGGGGTTATTTGTTACTCAGTCAGCTGAGAACATTCTTTTCTTTGTGTATTCACACCCCTAACCTCCTCCCTGCAGAACTCTGAAAGGAGAAAGTCAAGAGTCAGGTGTTTGTGGGTCTCTGCCCATAACACCATGAAAGTCTATGGTGTTATAAACTACTCCTATTTTAGTCAAAACTATTTCAGGTGAAAGTGACAGAAACACAATTCCAACCAGTTGAAACACAAAAAGGGAATATATTGGTTCATATCAATAGGAAGTTGTTTCAGGCATAGCTGGATCTAGGCACTGAAGCAGTGTTCTCAGGTCTCTCTCTTTGCATCTCTTTGCATTTCGTTGGCTTTGTTCTCTGGCAAGAACTATTCACTCTGCAGTTGGAGAGCCACCAACGGCTCCACACTTACATCATTCTCACTTTGTAAAATCCCAGTAAAAAATAAAAATAACAAAACAATTCCTTTTCCCAGCATTCCCAGTGAGGGATATGATTGGCTTGTCTTGGGTCACAGAAGAGGAAAGGAGAAGGGGCAAGAAGTCCTGTGACTAACCTGGCCCTGGGTTGAAAATACACTTTCCCCACCTAAAACTAACGTAATGTGTGAATTACACTTCAATAAGGAAAGCTAGAAAGCAAAGAGAGAGAGAAAGGAAGGAAGGAAGGAAGGAAGGAAGGAAGGGAGGAAGGAAGGAAGGAAGGAAAGAAGGAAGGAAGGAAGGAAACCAAGTTTTAGAACAACTTATTTAAAAAAAAAAAAGAAAGAAAGAAAATACATGTACTGGAAAAAGTGTAGGATAAGGTGAGTTCCCCAAATACATACTTGATGGCAGAAAAAGAAAACTGTCCACTATGCTATTGTTACCCCTAATAATATATTACATAGAGAAAATGATAGGAAGAAAGATTCACTAAATGTGAGTCATAGTTTTCTCTGGATGGGAGGCTTACCAGCAAATTTTAATGTCTTCTTTGTATTTCTCTTTATATTGTTATTTTCCATTTTTATAATGTACATGAGTTACTAATATAATTTTAAAATTAAGTATTCTTTTAGGAATGTATCCATATTATCAAATAAATGAATGAATGTAATTCCTGAGTCCGCTGCGTATAAAGCACTTTCCTGAGTGCTAAGGACAGATTAAATGAATAGAATAGGCTTGATCACCACCATCAAGGTATTTGTTGTCAGATGGGAAGGACAAACATGTACTCATTTAATTACTGTTGTGGAGCTCCTTAAATTCCTTTGGCAAAGGGATAATTACTATTTAAAAGTTACCAGCCATTATTACTCACTACTTATCACCAAATCCCTCTTTCATAACAGAGAGATCAAAGATTTAAATATAAAAATATTATCATAAAATATGTTTGAAAATAATATTTATATGCATATATATAATTATCTAGTGATATGTGTGTACACAACATACCACAGCAAGACACAAAGCTCAAAATGATATATTTCTTCTCATAAAATTTTAAATTCTGCCTGAACAAATATGACAAAAAAATAAAAAATCAAGTTGCTAAAAAGCTTGCAATATATATGGTAGAGGAATAATTAATATATTAAAAAACTTATAAATCAGTGAGAAAACATTCAACTATTTAAGAAAAACAGGTGACTTATATGAAGAGCTGGCTCACAGAAAGAGAAAAATAAAATGATATGATATGAAAGTATGATTTGAAAGAATGATTAGCCTCGGGGTGCCTGGGTGGCTCAGTCGTTAAGCATCTGCCTTCAGCTCAGGTCGTGATCCCAGGGTCCTGGGATCCAGCCCCGCATCGGGCTCCCTGCTCGGCGGGAAGCCTGCTTCTCCCTCTCCCACTCCCCCTGCTTGTGTTCCCTCTCTCCCTGTCTCTGTCTCTCTGTCAAATAAATAAATAAAATCCTTAAAAAAAATTATTAAAAAAAGAATGATTAGCCTCACTAAATAAAGAAATGCAAGCAAACAAACTAACCTACCAACAAAAATCAAGATACTAACTTTTAACTCTTCACATTAAAAAAAATCAGAGAGTTAGATATTACTTGGTGACTTCTAAGTGTTGCGAAGCCAACATTCTCTTAAGTGATTAGAGGCAATATAAATTGATACAACTGCTGGGGTTTTTTTGTTTTTTTTTTTTTTTTTTGGCTTTCTTCCCCAGCTTTCTTGAGATGTAATTGACACATAACATTGTGTAAGTTTAAGGTGTCAATCTGTTAATTTAATACATTTATGAATTGCAAAATGATTATCATCATAGCATTAGCTACCACTTCCATCCCATCACATAGTTTCCTTTTTTTTAACCTGTGTGGTGAGAGAACATTTAAGATTCACTTTCTTAACAATCCTCAAGTGTATGATACAGTATTATTAGCTAGGATCGCCATGTGGTAAATTAGTGATACAACTTTTTTGTAGGACAATGTGGGATCATCTTTCAGAAAGATTAACAGCAAATACCCTTTGATATAGCAATTCCATTCCCTGGAATTTTTCCCTCAGATTCAGTACCTACATGTATGCAAAGATAGCAGACATAGAACATTGGTGCATTTTTTTTTTGTAATGACAGAAGACTGGAAATTACATATATGTCTACTAATAAGTTGAAAAAAGAGAGTGGGTTCAATAAGTATGGTAAACCACAAACAGAGGTCACTTCGTTTCAAGGGAACTTGACGAAAGAGAATGAGAGGAGCTGTATGTAGTGATCTGTGGTGATCTCCCAGTTAAGTGAAAAGAGAGATAGAGTAGATCCCCATTTCTATAAATAAATGTGTGTATGTTTGTACTGTGTATACTGAATATTTCTGGAATGATATAAAGAAACCATAAATAATGAAATCTTACCTCTGGGCGAGGGATCGGCAGTGAAGAGACTGACATTTCATACTGTAATTTTTTTTATTATTTGATTTTTACCAGTTTTATACCTGCCTTTACTTTTTATTAAAAAGACAGATTGATTTTAAAAATAGACTGAGAGCAAAAATTGTAAATACATTTTTCAATTTTTTTGGCAGCAGTAGATTACCAAATCATCATATTTGTTCCAGAAAGAATGTCTTGAAGGAAGACTCTTAATGATCCAGGTGTAAAAACTATAAAGCAAGAAGGTATCCATTGCTAGGGAGTCCCCACCTCCTGTTTTTTTTTTTTTAAGGGGCTGAACAAAACCGCTCTTCTTAATATTCCTCCAAATGTAGAACTTTGTAGGTCTTTGAGGGCAAGGTGTGTAAATTTGCATACGAACAAAGGAGATTCCTGGGAGCTTAGGGATGGAGACAGAGGACCAGAAAATCCTTCTGAGGCTCAATGGCTTTATATCTCTGACGGACTTAGTGGTCTTGAGTGGGTTCTATTGTGAGTAACATTTTACCTGAACTCAAGGAGAGCTGCCTGTGGAAGGTTCCTGCAGCCTAAAAGAAAACAGAACATTTGGGAAGATGAGAAAAGACCAATTTGGCAAGGACTCCAACAGAGGGAAGATTGCCATCCAAAGAGACCAGTGAAGCAGGCAAAGGTCAGATCTTGCAGGGGTTTGGTCATTATGAATGTTGTTCACCTTCATAACAGTTGGAAGCCATCGAAGGGTTTACAGGAGAGGGAAGACACAGTAGAAGTTACAGGTTTATATGCTTCTTTTGGCTCATGCATAGAAGTTGGAGGGGAATGGAGAGTGCACAGGAGTGGATTCTGGGAGACAATTTAGGTGTCTATAGCCAGAGATGAGAGATCATTCTGGTAGCTAAAACGAGAAGGATAGGGATGGAGATGAAGAGAAGTGGGTATATATGAATGATACAATATTTTAAAAACTACAAGATCCATTTTTTGTAGTCATTCGGATGGAGGGCATGAGGGAGAGAGCGATGTCAAAGATGACTCCCAGTGTTCTGGTTTGCCCAACTGCATAGGGATGACCTTCATTAATATAGGAAACCTTGGAGGAAGACAAATTTGCATGGGAAGATCAGGAGTGCTCGCTGGACATGCTGAGAAGTCCATTTTATTTTATTTATTTTTATTTTTTTAAGATTTATGTATTTATGGGGCACCTGGGTGGCTCAGTCGTTAAGCGTCTGCCTTCAGCTCAGGTCATGATCCCAGGGTCCTGGGATCGAGCCCCGCATCGGGCTCCCTGCTCCGCAGGAGGCCTGCTTCTCCCTCTCCCACTCCCCCTGCTTGTATTCCCTCTCTCGCTGTGTCTCTCTTGGTCAAATAAATAAAATCTTTAAAAAAAAAAAAAGATTTATGTATTTATTTGAGAGAGACCACAAGTGTGGTGGGGAGGGGCAGAGGGAGAGGGAGAGAGAAATTCCAAGCAGACTCTGAGCTGAGCAGGTGCTCCACGGGGCTGGCCCTCAATACCTTGAGATCATGACCTGAGCTGAAACAAAGAGTCAGACGCTGAACCAACTGCGCTACCCAGGCGCCCCTGAAGTCCATTTTAAACATTTAGGTGGCGGTGTTGGGTAGGCGCTCTTATAGCCTGGAGTTTTCAGCAAGGGCTGAAGATTATTTTTTTTTCAAAGTCAGAACATAAACATTTTATCTGAAGCATAGGTGAAGATGAGATTTTCTAAGTAGGAATATTAAAGTGAGAAAGGTAAAGGGATTGGTGATCATCTATCCTAAAGAAAGTCAACTTTTTTTTTTTTAAAGATTTTTATTTATTTATTTGAGAGAGAGAGAATGAGAGAGAGCACATGAGACGGGGGAGGGCCAGAGGGAGAAGCAGACTCCCTGCCAAGCAGGGAGCCCAATGCGGGACTCGATCCAGGGACTCCAGGATCATGACCTGAGCCGAAGGCAGTCGCTTAACGAACTGAGCCAGCCAGGCGCCCAAGAAAGTCAACTTTTAAATGGTGGGAGAAGAGACGGCAGCCGAGAAGGCCTAAGAAGAGGAGTTGGCAGCAGAGAAAGAGAGACAAGTTGAATAAACACTTTCACAAATGAATAAGGTAATAAAAAGTGATTGCTGATTAGTCCCTACGATCATTTAATTTCTCCTTGTGTTACAAAGTTAACGAGATCACTTAGTGACAAGTAAGATTTGTTATTTATCAAGAACGATATCTATTTTAAATGAACCCTTCTTAAATTACCTCCTGGAACACCAAAGATGCTGAACACCAATTTAAACACCAAAGGAACTTAAAGCACTAACACTAAAAGCACAAAATCACCTGTGTTACGTATCACACCTGCCACACTCCATCCCCCCCACCCCTGCATCCCCACCACCACTGAGTTAACAGAATCCTTTTCCCATTTATGGTATGGATTTTTATGAGAGTGACTCTGAGTTTTACTAATAAGTATGGAAATTCCAGCTGACTTCTCTGCAGCTATTGCAGGAATCAAGGAAAATGATTCTTTTCTTTTCTTTGTGTCTCTGCTCAGTTTTTAGAAGACAGAGCTAAAAATGCCACTCCAGATGGCACCGGGGGAGGCGCATCTAAGTATTCTTTTGTCACCAAGTCATAATGGAAGAAGACCTTATCAATTGATCATTGAATTGGGGCCTTTTGCCCATTTCTGTCTTTTATTTTTTTTTAATACATTTTTTTAAGATTTTATTTATTTTTTGACAGACAGAGAGAGAGAGAGACAGCAAGAGAGGGAGAAGCAGGCTTCCCGCAGAGCAGGGAGCCCGATGCGGGGCTCGATCCCAGGACCCCAGGATCATGACCTGAGCCGAAGCAGACGCTTAACGACTGAGCCACCCAGGCGCGCCCCCCCCCCCCCCCCGTTTCTGTCTTTTAAAGATAAATATCTAGTCTGGTCCACTAGAGTCTCCAGCAAAATTTTGCCCTTTGGCAAAAATAGGTAAAAACATGGGCCTGACTTCCAGAGGGAGTTTTTCTTTGTCATCAGCATGCTAGAGTAGAAGTCAGCCAACTTTTTCTGTAAAGAACCAAGTGGCAAATATTTCAGCCTTTGCCAGCCATGGAGTCTCCGTTAAAATGACCATGGTGAAAGTAGTGATAGATGACACATAAATCAATGAGTGCCGCTGTGTTCCAAGTAAACTTTATTGAGGGACCCTGAAATTGGAATTTCATATAATTTTCACGTGTCCTAAAATGTTATTCTTCTTTTGATTTTTTTCCTAACCATTTTAAAAATGCAAAACCATCTTGGCTTGTGGACTTTGTAAAAACAGATGGCAGACTGATTTCTGCTCTAGACGAGAGCATCATACCAGGTCTTGAATTGTCACCCCAATCTGCCCTCCCCCCAATAATGAATTCAGAAAATTCAATTCCAGTTGTTTAAAATGAAAATGTTTAACTGTGGGGACAAAAAAATCTGGCAAATATTTGAGTCCAGTTCTTCCAACATCCTTATTTAAGGCAATCTTAGCAGTCTGCACCATCCGGGGATGGCCATTTGCTTTGGGTTGATAAGACATAATGGTGACAGCTCAGATAAGGTTCCCAACTACAAATTCTCACCACTCATGCTGAGGTTGAATCAGAACTATTGTCAGTAAGGATGGTGTCTGTCAATTCATGAGTTGCAAAAACTAGCACAGAACTGATTGTTGCAGCAGATGTTTGAAATGTAATTATAAGCACTTAGAGCCATTTTGAGAGAGAGTCTAACCCAAGAAGTTCTTTTGGTATCAGCCTGCAAAATCAGTATGAATTCTTGAAATGCATTTTGAATGTTTCTGGAGGCCTTAGCCTGAAGTGACCTTGGGCCAATAACGTCAAGTGGGCCAGAATGTGGTACAACTCTTTTTACAGTATGTTATTATCTGTATTTGTCCCGGCTACCTGATGTAAATTTAAGCAATGAGGTCATGCAAATTTCTTCTAAGTGTTTTACACCCAAGATGATCTGATAACCCCCTTTCAGAAAATCAATATTATTTCTCTACAAAATGCATCCTTTATATAAAACTAACTCATGGTGATGACTTTGGGTCAAGTCTTTATTTCATATTCCCACTCTTATCCTAATTTGAGACATAGACCAAATGGAATCTTCTAGAAAGATAATTCTGTAATAGGATCAGCCAAAAGATATAAACACTTAGAGGCCCTCAGATGTTGATGACAAGGGCATGATAAAAATCTGTAATCTCCAGGCATTCCAAGAAAAATTCTCAAAATCAAAGCTTAGACTAGTAGCCAGACTCTTGAAGCTAAAGAAAACCCCTTGGCTGACAAATACGCTAACACAGCTGCTTTCCAAGAACCCTCTCCTCAACTACCACTTACTCCCCCTTGCGCAGTCTCCTTTAGACACAGAAATTCTACTTAAGGAATTTTTTTGAGGATTTTATTTTTAAGTAATCTCTACACCCAACGTGGGCCTCAAACTCACAACCCCGAGATCAAGAGTCACACGCTCTACCTGCTGAGCCAGCCAGGCACCTCCCTCTACTTAAGGAATTTAAGGCATAGGAACTGGTAGCACATGAAGCTGAAAAAGCTAATTGGAAACAGTGGATTTTTATCCACTCAAATGAGCTTTGGAGACACACAGGTCTGTCTGTCTTCTTCCCCATGCCTGCAATTTAGTCCCCAGGTTCTGTGAGATTACACACCATGGCCAAGGAAATAAAGCTCTCCTGCACAAATATTAGTGGGAGTGCACCTGCCTTCATATTGAACAGATAACCTCCACTTGCCCAATCTACCAGAAACACAATCCTGGTGAAAACATAAATGGGGGACAAGGATGAGAGCCAGCTCCTTCTGGCTCATTTCTCCACTGGTAAATGGATTTTATTCAATTCTCAAGGTTTCATGGATAAGAATATGTTCTAAACCATAGTCTTCATATTTGCAGGATGGTTGAAAGTTTTTCCCTGCAAACACGGCCACCATGGTAGCTAAGAGTAACCACTTGGACAGTCCTTTTTTTTTTTTTTTAAAGATTTTATTTATTTATTTGAGACAGAGAGAATGAGAGACAGAGAGCATGAGAGGGAGGAGGGTCAGAGGGAGAAGCAGACTCCCTGCCGAGGAGGGAGCCCGATGCGGGACTCAATCCCGGGACTCCAGGATCATGACCTGAGCCGAAGGCAGTCGTTTAACCAACTGAGCCACCCAGGCGCCCTTGGACAGTCCTTTTGTTCCTCTCTAGCAATAGGGGCACTCAATTCACCGGTAAGATTATTCAGAATGTTCAACAGGCACTTTCACTCTCACAAAATTTGCATTCTTCCTACCATTCTCAGTCCTCTGGAAAAAGGGAATAGGCCAAACCAACCAAATTCCCTGTGGAACTCACATTTGCCTGGGATCAAAGTCATTCCTTCAGTGCTGATCATTATTTGCTTCTCTCACTTCGGCCTTTATGAAATAATTATAGGCAGGCCAGTGAAGATCCATTACCCCTCTTGGACCTTAGGAGATCTAATTTGATTCAATCTAATAAACTTAAATACTGCCAAGGTCTTATTAAATACACGCATACTTATCACCAGAAGGTCAATTCTGTTTTCCCCCAGACATCCCACTGCAGCCCTCACATGATTTTCAGATTAGATACCTCATTTTCTGGAAAAGACAGGACTGAGAAAGTGATCCTGAGTCCAGGTAGAAGGGACCTAACTCTGTCCTCCTAACCATCAGTACTGCTGCGAATCCATGAGGGGTACAACCTTGGGTTCATGCTGCACAATTAAGGAAAATACCAGCATCACTCTGAATAAAAATCTGATCTAAGAGAAAACCTTAAACTGAGGCTCTTTTGAGAGCCCCAAGAAGCAGACAACAGCATGAAGTACGCTGCTTTCCCAAGACCCACCAAACAGAGAGCATCACAAGATGATCAGCTTCTACCCAAGCTGCCAAAACAAGACGCTGCATGGTTTCTTTGCTTAATCCCTGGCATCTTTGTCTACTTTTTGTCAAGCTGCTTCTTCTCTTCCATCAATCTCTGAACCAGTGTTCCTCTTATTACCCAATACCTGAACGTGATTTTCCCCCTTTGTTCTCAATCCTTTCTTGCCCTGCCATACAAACAAAAAGAGAACAAAACTCCCTCATTCCATTTGTTCCATTTTTCCAACTGTCCCTATACCCTCAACCCATCCCTCACCTGACCACCAGGATAGACACCCCATTGCTGTTCCCCTCAACACATCCTAGGGAAACTTTGCCCTTAATGGTCTGTATTGGTAATTCAACTACTCCCACTTCATCAGCCTCAACCTCTCAGCATGTACTACCTGGAACTTAATTCCCAACATAATTAATGCTTCTCTTGAAATCTCAAAAATTCATGACTCTACCGCCTCAGGAACAGGTATAAAAAAAAACCAACAAAACACATCAGCACTTTTATTTCTAATAACATCTTCTCCTTCACTACTTTTTAACTAACCTTGCAGACTTTGTTGAATTCTAAGCAATGACTATGGCCTCCTGCAACATCTACCCCATGGTGAACTCCAACTATTATTATTAATTCCTACACCCCCCAAAGTGCCTGTGCCCCCTGCCAAGTAGATTACTTTTTATGTGGTAGCAAACCTACACCTGCCTTTCCCATACCAATTTTTTTCTCTACATCTTTGGGAAGCTTATCTGGGACTTCCAATTATTTAAATTCACCAGTTCATCTGTTGACCATGTGTCCTCAGAAGATTTAAACGGTGACTTCAAAAATGAGCCAACTGCAAGTTATTCAGGAGAACTCCTGGGGGGGACGGGGTTATCAATTCTCTCTTTATGTGTGCTATGAAGGCTATTATTATTATTTTTTTTAAGATTTTATTTATTTATTTGAGACAGAGAGAATGAGAGACAGAGAGCATGAGAGGGAGGAGGGTCAGAGGGAGAAGCAAACTCCCTGCCGAGCAGGGAGCCCAATGCGGGACTCCATCCCGGGACTCCAGGATCATGACCTGAGCCGAAGGCAGTCGCCCAACCAACTGAGCCACCCAGGTGCCCGCTATGAAGGCTATTATACCCACCATGGGAATTACACAATTTGAAAAAATAGAAAGTTCCCCTAACCTAGGCAGAAGTAATAGATGATACCATTTCTGCTATAAAACCAACAAATAAGCCTAAACACACTGGCTAGTGGTGTTACAGAAATCACATAGCTCCCAACCTCTTCCCAGCTGGTCAGGGAGGTGTCTGCTCCATAACCAATACTACTTGTTGCACTTGGATAAACATCACAGACCAAGTACAACAGTCAACCACTAAACTCAAGGAAAGGTTATGTGGCTCTCTTAAAGTTGATCCAAATGGCCTCTCAGACATGTTCGTCTGGATGGGAAATAGAAATGCAGGATCTTGGCTTTGAGATATATTGTAAGGATTACTAATCCTTCCGTCTAATCTTATGCCTTGCAGTCAAGTGATGCATCCTGTCCACTATCTTAAATGCCACTCATTGTCTCAAAATATGATTCAACAGTATGATCCCCAAACAACTGCACTTCTAACTAACTTCCAACTAACACAGAGGCTGAATTTGAGCTGATAGCTTTAAACACCAAGATCAAATCTGGACTGATGAAGGTGTATCAGATTTGGACATTCTCCATTGCCTTGTTTCCCTTGTAGCTATTTAAGGACAACCTTACGGTTGTCTTCAACAAGAGGGAAGGGAGATGTGACAAGGTCAAACACACAGCTTTCCCCTATTGCCTGAACCTGCTAACAAGGCCAGACACAGACCCTTCCCCTTTTGCCCCTAGCCAATTTCTAATTCTTTGTCTCGAGTGATTAGCTAACATTAAAAATGTGTGTCCCCTGAAACTAGCTGGACACAGACATAAACATTTCCTGTTGAGCTGACTGAGACTTCCTCTGATTGTAAATACAATTCCAACAGTAAATCACCCCATCTATAACTTAGCTACTTCTCCCTTTAAAAGTCTAGGGTGAAACCACCCTGCTGAGAAACTCATCTTCAGATCTAGATGCTCTCCCTATTGCTATAGTGTGAATAAAATCATTCTCCTTAGTTGTTCACTTTTTGTCTTTGACAGGGCTTAGGCAGGTGGGAAGGAGCATTTTCATCTTTCTTTGGGAATAGCGTTACTACATCTGGTCTCCAAAGAGTCCAATCATGCATTAGTATATTTCCAGGTAGTCAGAAGAAAATGGCTTTTGCTCCATTGAGGCAGATCTGGGGCTAGGCAGAGACTAGGAAGCAGTCAAGGAGAAATTTCTGCAAGAAACCCCCAGTAGACAATAGATAAATTGCCTGGTGTAATATTGATTATTTTCTGGCAGGTTACTTCTGTATTTCTATCCCTGTCAGTATCTTCTCACTCTTAGTACTCAATAAATTATTTTTAATTTTTCAGTCTGGTTCTAGCTACACTATGGAGAGTCCTGTGTTCCATCTTAGAAGAAAATGCCAAAGGGGACGGGCGCCTGGGTGGCTCAGTTGGTTAAGCAACTGCCTTCGGCTCAGGTCATGATCCTGGAGTCTCTGGATCGAGTCCCGCATCGGGCTCCCTGCTCGGCAGGGAGTCTGCTTTGCCCTCTGACCCTATCCCCTCTCATGTGTTCTCTCTCTCAAAATAAATAAATAAAATCTTTAAAAAAAAGAAAAAGAAAATGCCAAAGGGGAAAGAACACCTTCTTCTTTTTTTTTAAAGTAATCTCTACACCCAACATGAGACTGGATCCCACAACCTTACGATCAAGAGTCACACACTCTACTGACTGAGCCAGCCAGGTGCCCTGGGAGTAACACCTTCTTTAAGTAGCAGAGGAAATTAATGAGAAATCGCCAAGAACAAGTCCAAAGTCTTTGAGATCTGCCTCTCTCCCCATCATATATTCTTCCTGAGTTGCCAATTTGTGATGAGCTGAGTTAAATTTCATTACAAGTAGTTCCCTTACACAAGAAAAGAAGAGTTTGTGGCTCCTTATATAGAACATGAGTTAATATGAAATTCAAGACCTAGGCATCCAGTCAACAGGAAAATGGTGGTTTGGAAGCATGCTCAGACTATTAGCGAGACGGAGAGGTTGTGCAAGATAAACACAGAACAGATGGCCAGATAATTGAGAAGCTATGGTCTATTAATCGGGGGAAGATTGTTAAGGCTAAAAGCTGGATTAGTCAGGTAAGGCAGCTTCGAGGGTCTGCTGTGGATGATGTTCACATGAACCAGGATCTTATTCCACTAGGGTTCAGGAAATCAGTAAGAGTCTCACCTCAAGAGTTAGTTCTATGATTTAAGAGACGAAATCCTTCGGGTAAACTGGACTCTAAGTAAAACACTAACAACCTAAAGAAAGCTTGGCTTTTTCTCTTCACATCAAGGGTAGGTGGAGAATATTTGCAGTATGGGTGAACACTGGCCCTATTGATATGCTTGCTTAAGGAAGAGACACTGGAAATTTAACTTTTTGGATTTTCCCCGCTGCTATAACTGCAAAATGATTTAGGACCTCCCAAATGTCTCTGTAATTCATCATCTGTTGATACTGCTGTGAGGTTGTCGAGCACAATGGCCAAGAAAGAATTCTTGAGTCATTGACAGTGCAACTTAGTAAGTTTATTTAAGTAGCACAGGGACAGGACTTGTGGGCAGAAAGAACTGCACTTTTTCTGTATGAAGCTGGTGGTTTTATGCTTAGTGTTCAAGGGGGAGGGAATGTGCAGGGAGTATTAGATCATAAATGTCTTCTTCAAATTTCTACTCATAAAACAACTTTCTCAAGATTTCTCTGGTGCTTATCATTCAGTTTCAGTTTGATATTAAATATTGGTGAGATATAGAGGCAGTCATGAGATCCTTTAAGGATGTAGCAACCAGCAGTATTTGATCCTTATCAGAACTATGCAGGCTATAGGTCAGGCTTCTGGACTAAATGTGAACATTTTCTTGCTTCTATCTCTCAACAGTACCAGAAAAATGGTGTAGAAATATTGGATTAAAGCTAAGAAGGAGAAGCACCAAACTCTAAGGCTTACACTGCTGCTCTTGGGTAGGTTTAATAGTGTTAATGTCCATGACATCTCAGAAATGCTGCATAACACAGAGGAATTAAACAAAAAAACCAAAAAACAACGTTTCTGGGTCCTAAGTAACTAGGGGCAAGCATTAGGTAGCGAGAATTAGATGAAAGACCCAACTTTTATTACGGTTGATGATGTGTCTGCATTAACCATCTGAACTTTGAACAATTGCAGGTGCGGACACTGAAAGTTCTCTGCCATCATTGCCAAGAAGCCTCTGATGAAGGATATTGGAAGTTAAGTAGGGCCACACCTCAGGAGACACAAGAAAGATTGGCTGAACTCCAAAATGAAGAAGAAGAAGAAAGATACCTAATGAATCATTTTTAGTCTCTACTGCATCTTAACCACAAACCTGGTAGACTAATTAAACACTATATGAATTACATTATATTAGAAACATACATGTATATAGACAGATTCTTTCTCCATCCACTATCTAGCTTATTTACCTATCTATAGCTTATTTGAAGACAACTTTTCTGACCTGAAGATGAAGTTTGGGAATTCAAACTGCCAACCCTTACCCACAGTTTGGACACTGAGTAATTAAAATGCCTGTTCTCCTCACTCCCCACAGCTAAACTAACCATTAACCAGTGACTTTACTATTCCATTGTTTTCACGGGTGCGACTTTCAAAAGACCCATCTATTCTTCCATGGAAAACATCAACACACAGTTTGCATCCTACAATTCTTTGAATGTCTTGCCTCTAAAATCCTTACCTGCTGCTTTTGACAATCCTGGACTATTATCTTTTAATCCTTACATCGTTCTCGTCAAGCCCCCTTGTACTGAAGCACTGAACGAGATCTCTGATTCTCAATGAATTCTGGATCTCTTCCCTCACGGAGACATTACCAAAGCTTTGCAGATGTGTGTTCTTCGTTAATATGTAAACAATATACTTAGCTTTGTCTTATCCGCAGGTTGTGTTTGGGGTTATTTGAGGAACCAGCAAGCAACGGATCTTTTTTAGTTGTTTTGTAAAATTACACTTCTAGCTTTCAAGAACATCTATAAATGGTTAATTTGTGCTGGCTTCCTTAAAAGATAGATTATAAGGTCTCCCTGCACACTTACAAGACAGCTTCCTACAGGGACTGCTGTATCATCATTGTAGTCTTGGGACATATCTAATGGTCTCAGTAACTGAGGCATAGGATCTTTTAAGAATGTATGGCAGATGTCATATTTTTTATTTTCGTTGGCACATCATGACCAGGGTTGCTTGCTTTCTTCCCCCATGTTCATTTATTACACAGACTCTTATTCTTGACCCCCAGGAGCTTCGCTGGTGGAGTAATTGAGATCACCTGCTACCACACGATATGAACTGCAGTAACAGTTTCTGAGCTCTTCTCCTAATGGGTTTTTGAACAGCATGTCCTCTTCAAGTGACCCTTTTTTGACAGAAAATGTAGTATACATTATCATGCCAGAAGCAGAGACTTTGGGTAAATATCTGAAGTTGAGCAGTGTTACAGGTCTGCCAATATTAATGAGTATATGGCTTTTATACACTGATAACCTGTGGGTCTGTATTGAAAACCACTTTTAGTATTTATGACTGAAATGATATGATGTCTGCAATTTCTTTCAAATGGTTTGCGTGTGGGGACTTGAGTAAGTCGAGTTTCTAGATGAAATAAATTTAGCCTCAAAGATGATAATTTTGAGGCTAGCTGATGGGTGTGTAGAATTTTAGTATATTGTTCACTCTATATATTTTGTCTCTATTTGAATTTTTCCTAATACCAAGTGGACAACACCCCACATGGCAGTTTGGAACAGCTGTACTGGTTAGGAATTATCTTAATTCTTCCAAAAGGTCAAATCTGGTATTGTCAAGAGATACCACTTAAGGGATTTACAGTGATTTGAGAACAATGCTGAAGCTCTAGGGAGGGAAAAAACAAAAGTAAAAACGAACACCATGGGAGCCACCGAGTCTTTTGTTCAGTTTCAGTTTCTGAAGAAAAGAGTCCACGTGAAAGACTCCCAGCTTTTCTCTCATCACTCCGTGGTAATGAAGGGCCAGATCTGAGTCATTGTTATGGCATGAGACGGAAACCCTCAAGATACTCCACTGAAAAAACGTTACATAATGGTTTATACCAGAATAGAGGTTTGCACACTTTTGCCATAAAGACACAGATAGTAAACATGCTCTGCCTTGCAGGCCATATGGCTTCAGTCCAGTCTGCCACTGTTGTGCAAAGAAGCTGTAGACAATATGGAAACAAACTGTTCCAATAAAGCTTTATTTATTGGAGGCTGTTCCAATAAAGCTTTATTTACAAAAACAAGCAACAGGCTGAATTTGGCCGGACGTAGTTTGCCAAATGGTATGAGCTTTGGAATTACACAGATCTGAGTTTGTATCCTTATTTTCTACCGAACTGTGTGACCTTGGGCGATTCACTTAACCTGTGAGCTCTAGTTTCCACAATTATAAAATGGAGAATTACAGGATCTGCGTCCAATAACTGTTGAGAAGAATAAGATGATATACATGAAGCCTTTAGCTAAGTAATAGGGTTCTTTAAGTGCTAAGGAAATAGTTTTTTTTTTTTTTTAAGATTTTATTTATTTGTTTGAGAGAGAGCAAGCACAAGCAGGGGGAGTGTCAGAGGGAGAGGGAGAAGCAGGCACTCCGCTGAGCAGGGAGCCCAATGTGGGGCTCCATCCCAGGACCCTGAGATCATGACCTGAGCCAAAGGCAGACACTTAACCGAATGAGCCACCCAGGCACCCTGGTGTTAAGGAAATATTAAGTATTATTAATCGACGCTCTTTTGGTATATAACTTATTACTTATCTAACTATACACACCTAACTATTTTCTTCATCCGAATGCAAAGATTTTGTCATTTAAGGAACTGAGATCCAAGTGTAAAATGTCTAAGAATTATCCAAGTTTACTAGTTTTCTCATCATTGTTGTTGTCATCTTGTTGAGCTTCCAGTTGGCTGATAAATAACACTTTCTTCTTCACCCCAACCCCACATTTCCCCCCTAATGACAGAGATACAAAAGTCAGAGATGAGAATATCAGCTTTATTGTTGATAAGACTGAAGACTGTGGTTTAATCTGAAGCCACCAGGGCTTCCTGATCTCCTCCTGCATTAATTAGTTCATTGCATCTACCAGGTCAGAGGTAGTGTTGGGCAAAACATATGCCTCCCCTTCACGAAAACCGAAACTGTTTGAATAAGCTTTCTGTTCAGCACAGAAAGCAACCCAATGCACTTAGCCTTCAAATAGGCTAGTTCCAAAAGAGAAAAGGAATATAAACTAGAGCAATGTAGGATTTCCACTAACTCATTATACTAAGTCAACTATGTGTTCTAAGTTGTGCAAGGTGCTTTAGTTCAATTAGCCCACGAGATCCTTACAACAGCCCTTTGAGGCAGTGTTATGAGTAAACAGGACAGGGAGAAATGAAGGAGAGAATTCCCTAGGATCTCCCAGGAAGAAAGTGGTAGAGCCAGGATTCAAATCCATATTCAGTTCCCTGCCCTCCAAAGCTCAGGGGTTCTTTCTAGCAAATCTGGATCTTCTGAAAAGAAAACAGACAAGCAACAAACCAAAAATAAAACAAGAATGCAAACGACTTTAGTTTCGACCTTGTGTGTGTGTAAGCCTTTATTGGTGTATAACCTTTACTACTTGATTTTCTAGATGTTTGAAATGCATATGCTTAATAAAGTCGCTCTGAAGATTTGGCCTGCCATCTATGTCTACTACTTAAAACAACACACTCCAATATTCCTATTAAAAAAACAGAGCAACAGAGAGCTACCTTCAATTTTCTGGCTTCTACTCCTTTCTTCATACCAAACAGTGGTGCTGAGATTCCATCTACAAATTCCTTCAGCTTCTGAAGATGTAATTTGCTTGGTCTCACAGACTTAAATTCACTTAAAGTGGCTATGTGCCCGTTTTACTATCTTCCCAACTATCTGGGGCTATAATTCCTTTTTTTATATTGGACCTTTTCAACTTGAAGGAGACCAAATAGAAATATTTTAGTGTTCTATCACTTGTTAACATTATATTCTTTAAACGGTAGGCCTAGCCCATCACTTTTTCTAGCTCCAAACAGTTGAAAAATCCCTTTCTGTCATCTTTAATGTCTTTTGATACCCTAACTTACTTAGCTTTTTACCTTCCTGGCTATTTTTAGAAGCTCTTCTTACTCTTTTATGTTTGCCTTCTGGTCTTAAAACATTCTATTATAGGACTGATGCAAAGATAATTCCAGACAGGGCCGTATATTGTACCTTTGACCCATTTTCAATATGCAGTTTTTGTATTGAAGGGTGATTTGAGTCAAATTGTTAGATTCCATAAAAAATGAGTGAGGTGTTCTGACATTTTGATAAAATACCGTTCCCTTAAATAGCCATACATTTAGACGTCTTATCAAAACAACCAACAAGATTGCCTGCATGATTTGCTCTTGCGTTTTTAATTCGGTTGCTTTCCCAACTGCTACAAATTTTTTCTAAATGTTAAACATTTAACCAATGTTAAACCTGTTGTTTTGCTAGATGATGTTCATTTTAGCAGACAGTAGTTATCAAAATTTTGGTGCATTTTAGGGAATTTGGTTTGGATTGTCCTTCAAATACAAAATTGATGCTAGTGACCTGCCATTAGTAGGACACGAAATTTGAGTTATTTCCCCTGTGTTGGTGATGGATTGTGCTGCCCGAGTCACTGGCACTCCCTTTCACATTATCCACTGTGACTAATCACATGCATTTGCAAGATGATTAGCCAAGGTTAGGGGTACAGACTGTGATTATGGAACAGACTTTTTTCTTTATGTGAAAAATTACTAGCTTATAATAGCATTAAATTATAATTTTGCTTCATATCCTAACCAATGGTTGATTGTTAATAGCAATTCATATTCCTATGGCTATTTATATTTGTTTGCTACATTTCTGAGTAGGGCCCTGTCCCATCCTTGTTTTTCTCCTATTAAACATTTACAACTTTTGAATGAACCAACTCCACTGCTAAAGAGCCAGAAGTTCATGCATTTGTCTGGCAAACTTAGTGCTTACTATGCAGTAAACTCTGTTCTAGTGTTGGGGATACAACAATGAATAAATTAGTCCTTTTCTTCCTGGAGCTTTTCTTTTAGTAAGGGGAGAAGGAAATACACAAGTATACAAGGAAAGGTGTAAGTCAGATGCTAGGAAAGATAAAGGAAGGAAGATAGGAAGTGTTAGGGAGGGAAAACATTGACAATTTATAGGGTAATCAGGGGAGGTCTCGCTGATAAGGAGACATTTGAGCAGAGACTAAAAGGAGTAAAGGAAAAAACTATGTGGCTACTGGAGAAAAGTCTTCCAAGCAGATGAAGTAGTAAGTGCAAATATTCTGGAAAAGGAGCATGCTTGCCTGTTCAACAAAAGCCAGGAGGCCGATGGGAAGCTGTTGTAAGATTTTTGCTGATGCTCTAAGTGAGATTGCAAACTGTGGAATGACTTTAAGTGGAGGAGTGCCTTGACCTTTAAAGTGGTCATTTGACTGCTATTTCAGAATTGACTTTGGAGAGATGTGTTAGTTAGCTATTGCTCTGTAACAAATTGCCTCAAGATTTAGTGAGCTAAACACACACGTTTGTTTTCACATAGTTTCTATGGGTCAAGAATTCAGGCATGGCTTGGGCCTCTGCTTTAGAGCCTCAAAGTGTTGCTGTCTAGGTATTGGCTGGGACCTCAGTAATCTCAAGGTCAACTGGGGCAGGATCTGCCTCCAACCTCACTGAGTGGTTGTTAGTGGAGTTCAGTGACTCATGGGCTGTTGGACTGAGGGCCTCAGTTCCTTGTTGGCTGATGACCAGAGGCTGTCCTCAGTGCCGTTCCAGGTGGTCTTCTCCATCAGAGCTAGCAAGCATGAAGAGCAGAGAGGGAAATCTAGCAAGATGAGTCTTTTGTATCTCAATCACAGAAGTAATGTCCCATCATTTTTACTATGTCTGGTTAATTTAGAGTAAGTCATACATCCAGCCCACATTCAAGGGGAGGGGATTACAGGAGGATATGGCTACCAGGAGGTGGGATCCCTGGGAGCCACATCAGAAGCAGTCTATCACAGAAGGCAAGGACAGACACAAGATCAGTTAGGATGTTACTGGGGTACTGATACTTCTGTGGCTATTTATGGTGTGGGGTGCTAAATAGTTCCAAAAGCCTTGTTTATTATGCATATTCTGGATATATATTTTTTAATTAAGTTTTTATTTTAATTTCAGTATAGTTAAGAACTTGATTATCTCTCACCTGGACTTTAAAAACCTTGTCCTAGCTGGTCTCCATCCTTATAGCCACACTCTACCAGGGCCATCCTTCTGGAAAGCAAAACCAATTGTACTCTGGCCCTTCTTAAATACTTTATTGACTCTCACATCATGTAAAATCGAGTCGCAAGCCTTAGCATTTTCAGACTCAGTGTCCTTTGCAGACTCCACCAAAAAGGTGGAGAAGGTTCAGAAATATCCAAGTACCCTTTGCTCCGGAAATTCCAAACTTCTTTTTCTTCACCTATGTTTGACTTTCTTCTTAGAATGTCATGGCTTGGGGTGCTTGGGTGGCTCAGTTGGTTAAGTGACTGCCTTCGGCTCAGGTCATGATCTCAGGGTCCTGGGATCGAGCCCTGCATTGGGTTCCCTGCTTGGTGGGGAGCCTGCTTCTCCCTCTCCCTCTGCTCCTCCTCCCTGCTTGTGTTCTCTCTCTCTCTTAAATGCATAAATAAAATCTTAAAAAAAAAAAAAAAAAGAATGCCATACCTTCTCTCTTCTAACTGTAAAAGTGTTATCCATAACTTAAGATCTAGTTCAAGTATTACCTCCTCTGTGTGCCTTTTATAAATTTAGGTGAAGCTAGTCTCTCCATCTCCTGGCTCTCGGGGCTAATTTCTGCTTACATCTCTGCCTCTAACAGTAGACTCTGAGATCTTTAAATACAGAGACTGTCTTGTTTATCTTTATATTCCCAGTGCTACCACATTGAGACATTCTGTAAATATCTGTTTTTACAGATGATGACACCATCCATATATCTGATTCAGATTTTTAAAAATGTACAGATGAACTGTTGCTATATGAAAGGAGACCACCTCTTGACTGCATTCCATAAATTCCAGTAAGGATGGCATTAGTCATCCTTGTTTATGTACACCTAAGGTATATTTTGAAACTTTTTGTAAGGTGGAAATCCCTGCTGTTCTTTCAGTGTGAATGAATTGGATAGATAAGAATAATACAATTAAGTTACATATTTTATACCAATGACAATTTAAAATTGGTTAAATGTCATGCCATCAGCACTGACTAGAACACGTAGCTAATAAATTCGTTTGTTAGATCCCAGACCTATAGAAACTACTCAATGTTTAGGGAAGGCTAATAAACTGGAGGTCTTGACGCTGTTCCTTTTTGTTCTTTTTTTTCCCCCTTGCCTTTGACATACTGTGAACATATCACCTGCTACTTGTTTTGTTCAAATCTGTACATAGGCCAACCCACATAAAACTGACACTATCTACTGAGTGTTTCAAGTCATCTCCCATCACCAACTTATTTTTAGAAATGGAAACAACTGAGATACTTTTGAAGTTGTGATAATTTTGTTCAGGTTAATTTATCCAGTAGTAATTTAAAAATTGAAAGTCTCTCCTTCCCCCCAGAAAATGATTACAATGATGATGTGTTTTACAATTTGTTGATGGCAAAGACATTTTCCTTAAAGAGTTTTGTTGTACACTGCTTTAAATATGGCCCTGAAATAGCGATTGTGCAAAATGTTGTACTAATTAAGCAAGCTGGGAGTAGTAAGAAAATTTGTGGTTTGTATGTTAATTTCTGGACCAATAAAAAGTGCAGTCAATTCTGTATTGTACAATATATTTGACATCTTTTATTACCTCCCCCTGTATCCATTCACCTCTTCTCAATAGACTCTGACTGCTATTTGGGATATCATGTGGTTTAAGGAAGATAGTAACTGCATCCATCGGCTTGAAGAATAAAGCATATGACCTAAACCAAGCCAGTTGGAACAATGCACTCTTCCAGCTACCATGTTTGGTTTAGGAGTTGGCATGTGAGCACAGCTGATGTAATCAAAGAGAGGGAACTCTGGGAAAGCCAAGACCTTCTTTTGCTTCAGACAGGATGACCCACAGATGTGAAGTCTAGAACTCCTAAAGCCATTTTGTTTTATTAGCAAAACCTGCTTATGAATAAGAAGGGCACACAGAGTAAGAAAGGGGTGAAAAAAAATCAAGACTGAGACACAGACTGATTACATCTTAACCAAATCATGCCTAAAGGCTGCCCGATGTTTGGTCTGTCATCTAGAGCAGTCAGTAAATTTTTCTTACTACTTCAGTCACTTTGTGTTTTCTCTTACTTGAAACCAAAACATTCTGATGTGTCCATTTCAACGTGTGGCAGAATGGATAAGATTCTTTGACTATGAGAAATATGTTTTGGTATTTATATTTGAATACAAATGTGTTTGATCTATAGTATTGCAAAATAAGTATAATAAAGCCACATTAGGAAGTCTTTTTTTTTTTTTTTAAAGATTTTATTTATTTATTCATGAGAGACAGAGACAGAGAGAGAGAGAAGCAGGCTCCCAAGGAGTAGGGAGCCCGATGCGGGACTCGATCCCAGGACCCTAGGATCATGACCTGAGCCGAAGGCAGACGCTTAACCATCTGAGTCACCCAGGCGCCCCACATTAGGAAGTCTTAACTCCGTAGACTATGTAGTCAGATTTGCCCATCATACTCTTGCTCAGGATCTATTCTGGCTTTTTTTAAAGGAAGAATCACCCTTGACAAACTCAAGAGTAGGGGATTTCAGAGTTGAACTAGTTATACTGCTTATGATATATGATAACCTGGATGCCTCACCAGGGTTATCAGGAGCTCAACTGAGCTGGGAAAAAGAGAGCCAAGCAGCTAAGTATCAGAGTAACTGATTAAAGCAACAAGCCAAAAATGAAAGAGTTAAGTTTTTAACTGCTTACTGAGGTAATGTAAGAGGCTAAAACCAGAAAAAGTGCCAACTCCTCCTGATCCATTTTCCCCCATAAAATGGCACAGTGGTCCTAGATCACTGTGGTGTGGGGTTGTCTCGCTGTTGACAGAACCCTGAACAAAAGACTGTGGTATTTTTGCAGACCCCAAGTGGCTAGGGGGGAATATTGAATACTGAGAAAGGGGAAAAATGTCTTCAAGGTTTGCCCCTTTGCCTGATAAGGAGGCTTTGGCAGAGGCGCCTGAGGAAGCCCTCAGCCCAAGGCCTCAGATAAAGAAACCTAGGAATAGGGAAGCCTGAACTAGGAACGCAGATAGACATAAGAGCATGACCAGCCAAGGCAGCCTGGGACCTTGACTGCAAGTCCCTTCAAAGACTGCAATGCACTGACTGTGTACCCAGTCTGGTATAGGAAGGGCAGCTTTCCCTTGTGAGACTTGCCAGGTAGGGCCTTTGTAATGGGCTATGATCAGGCCTGAACAATCACACATTGGTTTTCAACCAGGAGTTGGACCCCTCAAGAGGAAAACCAGATTATTTTTTAATTCTAAGATCCCGAGAGTTTTCATAAATACTATGTAATGCTGTGTATGAGTATCTGATATATCACGTGGGTCAAAGTTAAGTTATCCTTTGTTGGCATACTTCTGCATTTGTGGATTTTACTTTTCCTTGTTGGAAACCTTTAGATTCAAAGACTTTTAAGTGGGTTACAATTTACATGGAAAAGTACATTTCAACAGGCACTGCTCAGGAGGAAATCAGCTGCTCCATATAATCAACAAAACGTGGTGTCACTTATTCTAAAATTTAGAAATCTTATTCTTTTTAGAAGGGGGAGAGGAAAAGAGAGAATCTTAAGCAGACGTCATGCCCAGCGTGGAGCCAGATGCAAGGCTTGATCTCATGACCTGGAGATCATGACCTGAGCCAAAATCAAGAGTCTGATGCTTAACCAACTGAGCCACCCAGGCACCCCTAAAATTTAGAAATCTTAAAGAATAAAGAGATCCCTAATTATTTGTTTCCTGGACATGCAACTCCTAGATCATCAATTTTTTTTTTTAAGATTTTTTTATTTATTTTAGAGAGAGAGAGAGAGCGTGCACAAGTTAGGGGGGAGGGACAGAGGGAAAAGGACAGAAATCCTCAAACCGACTCCCCACTGAGTATGGAGCCCAAAGCAGGTCTCAATCCCAGGACCCTGAAATCATGACCTGAGTCGATATCAAGAGTCAGACCCTCAACCTACTGAGCCATCCAGGTGCCCCTAGTTCATTAATATTTTATTTTGGTGGGTGAGTACTGTAAGCTCTTGTATGATCCTAAATGTTTTACCTGATAAGTATTATAAACTCTTCTAAATATATGACCTCAATACTCTTTTCAAATGGCTTTTTACAGTTTACCAACTCAAGACAGTAAGTTCTACATTCCCTATCCCTTGCTGAGTGCCAAGATATCTCAACTTTCTTGAGGGTCATGAGGCCTCTTCCTGTGTTGATCAAAAGGCGGATCTTGAAGCAGGTGGGAGTTCTTGGGTATACTGCACATAAAACAAAAACAAAAGCAAAAAACCAACCAAACAAACAAACGAAAAACTGGCTTTGATGTGTTAAAAAATGGGATGTTCTCTGCATGCGAGAAAAAAAAAGAAAAAGTAACTGGGATGTGAGATAAGGTAAGAACACAGAATGAGTGTACACATGGAAAGATCCTGAGTGTCTTTGTATGACACTAAAAAAGCATAGGAAGTAAACTTTTTAAAACAACAACCTATTTTGCTCACAAAATTTTAAACTCAAACATGATAAATATACTTTCAGTGGCTAACAACAAACCATGGACCAATTAATTGATAAATGTGAGGGTCATAAAATGATCCCAGAAAAAAAAAAAGACACTTTAAAATCTTGTCTAGGTTAATGTGGTATTATGTTATGTGTATTTTTCCACAATAAAAGAAAATAAAAGAAATCTTGTGTATCAGCAAAAGCCTAGATTTTAGAAAGAAGATAATAAAAGATGAGTGAGTGAAAGAGAGATTTGGATCAAACAAACTTTCTTTTTGCTCAAAAGACTCATTTTGGAATCTTATACTTATTTCCTACAACACTTACTTCAAACTGAGATATTTTAGAATCGTTAGAAATAAATGTTTTATATTTCAAAATCTGATTTTAAAAATTGGCAAATGTATTGGTTCTGTAGTGGTATAGTTATTACAAAATATGGTGTGTGTTTGGGGTATGATATTTGGTTTCATACAACTTTTTAAAATGTTGCCCCCAAATTACTATTGTATATTAATTCGAGCATGACCTGGGTGATCTGGAAAAGAATGGGTAAAGAAGTTTCCCTTGACCTTTCTCAGACCGGTAACAAAATGCCAGAGGCTGGGGGGGCTTAAATAGCAGGATTGATTTTCTCACAATTCTGGAAGCTAGATGTTTAAGGTCAAGGTGTCAGCAGAGTAGGTTTCTTCTGAAGCCTCTCTCCGTGGCTTGCAGATGACTGCCTGTTCTCTGTGTCCTCACATGGCCTTTTTTCTGTGCATACAGAATGTGTGTGTCCAAATTTCCTCTTCATATAAGGACACCACTCGAATTGGATGAGGGACCACCCATATGACTCTATTTAACCTTAATTACATCTTCAAAGGCCCTGTCTTCAAATACAGTCAATTTCTGATGTATTGGGGCTTAGGGCTTCAATATATAAATTTTGGTGGGACACAGTTCAGCCCAATAGTATGGCATAATTGTGTAATATCTCACATAATTGCCAGTTTTTAAAACTTTAATTGTATTTTATTTATTTATTTATTTGTGTATTTTATTTTGATACACTCTGGTTAATATTTTATAACATTCTTAATATGTCAAATTAACAGAGTAAATATTTGTATATATCCAGTGGCTTCTGAGTTCTACATTTGGTTTCTTTGTAATTAAAATAAGAATATAGGTATATATATATATCCATGAATACATATATGTATATGTATATATAAATATATATATATATATTCATTTATATATATAAATGAATTCTTACATTTTGATCCTGAGTCACATAATGATTTAGGCAAAATCCCAGCAGCCTCCATTGACATAAATTGTTCGCTGTTAATCAGATGCAATTCGAAAATGCAAGGTGTATCCTTAATCCTCCACCAGAAAAATGTGGAGATTTCATCCAGTTATATGAATTATTTATAGTTGTTTAACAAATTACCCCATACCTTAAGGCTAAAGATGACAAACATATGTTATCTCCCACAGTTTCTGAGAGTCAGAAATCTGGGAGCAACGTAGCAGGGTGGTTCTGGCTTGCAGTCTCTTACAAAACTGCAGACAAGATGTCAGCCCGATCTGCAGTCAACTCCATGTTTGACAGGGGCTGGAGGATCAACTTTTGTCTTTTTTTTCTTTTTAAAAATTTATTTATTTATTTTAGAGAGAGAGTGTGAGCAGGGATGGGGGGCGGGGCAGAGGGAGAGAGAGAGGGAGAATCTCAAGCAGACTCCCCTCTGAGTTCGGGGGCTAACACAGGGCTCAATCCCAGGACCCTGAGATCATGACCTCAGCTGAAATCAAGAGCCGGATGCCCAGCTGACTTAGCCACACAGGAGCTCCTGCAGGATCTGCTTCTGAGACAGCTCTCTCAAGGAGCTCTTGGAGCTCTTGGCCGGATGCCTCTTCACTGGCTGGTGGCAGGAGGCCTGAGTTCCTGGCCACATCAGCCTCTCCACAGTGCTGCTTGAGCATCATGTCCACATGTCAGCTAACAGCCCCCAGGGTGAGTGATCCAAGACAGAGCAGGCAAAAAGCCACATGCCTTTGATGACCTAGTCTTTGAAGTAAGAGCGAGTCACTAGGAAATTAAGCTTCAAGTTTTAAAAGAAGGAGAATCAAAGACTTTGTGGATGTATTTCTAAAACTACCACATAGGGGCCCCTGGCTGGCTCAGGCAGTGGAGTGAGTGACTCTTGACCTCGGGGTCCTGAGTTTGAACTCCACATTGGGCACATAGTGATTACTTAAATAAAAAACACACATTAAAAAAACAACTTACCACATATTACTGGGTAAAGATAATACAAATACAAATTTGGAGGATTACTTGGATTTATATACTGCAAACCTTGGTACGATAATCCAGAGCATGAGTAATTAACATGTTAAGGGGAGCCCCCCAAAGGAGCACTGCTAAATCACTAACAGCGACATCAATTAACTAGGGTGGTTACTCTCAACCTTTAGATTTAAAAATTTCAGCCTGGAAAAATTTAAAATTAAGTATTAAAACATGTAAGAGAATCAGAGCCATGTGTTAACAGTTTTTATTAAGAAAATAGCTGTGAATATTTGAAATTTCATATACCATAATGTCTGGTAGTGGCTTATTATATTCATAGCCCTTTAACTATAATTTGAAATGTGCATTTAAGAAATAGATGTAGACTTATGATTTCAGGTAAAATCTTACAAGTAATTTTCAGCAATGAAATAGCTAAGAGAATTTAGGTTCATTGCATTAACTCTAAAAAAGTAGGATGAAAAAACTATGATATTAAAATGACTATGTACCTGTTTTGATTAAAAAATAGTCCCCTTAAATATACCAGATCCTAATCCCTAGAACCTGTAAATGTTACTTTATATGGTAGAGCTTTGCAGATGTGATTATGTGAAGAATCTTAAAGTGGGGAGAGAATTCTCCAGTGGACCCTAAAGGCAATCCTGTGTATCCTTATAAGAGAGAGGCAGAGGGAGAGTTCACGACACCCAGAAGATAAAGCTGTGTGAAGACGGAGTAGACGGGGAATCAACTGGCCTTTCCAGGAGGGATATGGCTGTCAACCAAAGCATACCAGCTGCTACCAGAAAATGGAAGGAACAAGGAGTGGGTTTTCCCCTATAGCCTCTGGAGAAAGCAGGGCCCTGGAGACACTGGTTTTGGCCCAGTGAAACTGATTTCTGACTTTTTGCCTCCAGACCCGTGAAAGCATAAATTTATGTGGTAGGCCACTGTGTGTTGCTAATTTATTATAGCAGCCATAGGAAACTTATAGTGACTTTGCCACAAAATAGGTTGTAGAGTTTGAAGTACTTTCAACTAATGTGGTTAGCATGGGAGTTGTAATTCAAAGAACTGTAGGGCTCAGACCCCATGAAACCATCATTAGATGGGACTTGCTGGTCCCAGCTCATATTCCTACTGTATCCCTCCAACAACTGGTGGGCAGGTTGCTGTTACTGCCAAGAATGCTTCACCATTCCCTGTTCATTTTCAGTGTGAAATGTGGGTTGGCCTACACGGGACTCCATATCAGCACATCTCTGCAGCCATGGTCTACAGAAAAGAATTCCAGAGATATATCTGCCTTGAACTGGCTAGCTGGGCCCTATGGACCCCCAAAACCATATGGTGCAGTAAACCATGCCTGTGGATACATAAATCTCATCGAAAGTCTGTTCTGTGTAAGAGAGCCATGGAAAACGAGGCAAATTACGTTACAGCCACCACCAAAACAAGTTGCAAATAAAAAATGATCTGTAAGATCTCCAAAGTTATAAGGGAATCGTCTTGCCCCTAATATTTATGTAGCCCTGAAGCGAAAACCCAAATGCAGGCATATTTACCATAGGTCTAAATATTTAAAGGTTATAAATCAAGGTAACAAATTATTATGTAAAGCATGTTCTAATTGCTTACCTTGACAAATACACCTTTACAATAAACTCAAAAATATGTGGAAAACTATGGTTTTTATATGAATGGTATCAAAATAGTGAAGACAACTCAATTTAATTATTAATTATATATGTCTGGGTCTTGTGTTGATGTAGAGTAGTGATGTGTGAATGACTGATAAAAAAGAACTCATAAATTATTATGTGTAGGGCACCTGGGTGGCTCAGTTGGTTAAGCGACTGCCTTCGGCTCAGGTCACGATCCTGGAGTCCCGGGATCGAGTCCCGCATCGGGCTCCCTGCTCGGCGGGGAGTCTGCTTCTCCCTCTGACCCTCCTCCCTCTCATGCTCTCTGTCTCTCATTCTCTCTCTCGCAAATAAATAAAATCTTAAAAAAAAAAAAATTATTATGTGTTTATTCCATGAAATTTATTTTTCTTGCCTCCATTTCAGCAATATCAATAATTATGTTATTGTAATCATTATTTTTCCCTTGAGTTATATTCTATTAATAGCAATTATATAAATGATTAAATAATTCTATTGTATTCAAAAGAATAAATTTCATATATTTTCAATACAAATAAATAGAAAATGTCAAAAAATTAAGTTAATCTTCATAAGTTTTCAAAAAGTTATTTTTATTCTAGATGATTCAAAACTAAAGCACAAACACAAATAGCAATAAACAATATTTTAACTCAAAATTATTAAAGTTGAAATTTATTCATTTTTGAAAATATTATTGTCATATTAAATACATGCACAAAAATAAAACTATTCCCATCCTTGTATTCATTGTCCATCAAATTGCTCATGTAAAGATTGCCAAGCTTCACACATATTATGTCTCAAATTACACAATGCTGATGTGAGAGCAATATTAATTACTATTACAAAATGTCCATCAATTGCTGTGTGCAATGTTGCAAATACTATGCTAATTAATTCCTAAGTACCTCCTGAAGCAGTTTGGAACACTGATAGGAAATGATACTTTTTTATGCAAGTATGTATGGCATTTATGTTGAGAGGAAGGAGCTGGTAATTTGGTGGCTCTCTTAGAGGATATCCTTCCTGTACTCTGAAGCATTGTCTGTCTCCAACATCATTAGCTTTACAATCACAAATTTTCAACCCTGTCCCTACCACCAAGGACACAAACAAAGAGACCTGGGAAAGCATCTCCCTGGGCCTTAAAGAGTGTTATTCACAAGAGAGGCTGTTTAGCATCTGGTCCTGAAAGACGCAGGAGCCCAAGCGCTTTTTAATGCCTTTGGTTGGGGGGGGGGGGGCGCGTTGGAGTATTTTGTGATTTACTGTGCCCTTCTATACCATGGTCCAAGGGCAAAGGCCATTACTGCCTAGAACTAAGGTCAGCGCTGGAAGAGAATTCATTATGTTTTCACCATTGTGTAGTACACAGGCTAGAAGAAAGGATGCCTTGTAGTTACCCCAAATTCAAAGACCTGCATGTTGACATAGCACAAATAACCTCAGAACTACTATATAACCTAGAAAACCACTGTAGATTTCCTAACTGCCTTTACCTTGCTTGCATGTGTAGTCTGCTGAGAAACTAAATGGGTTTCAGTATAATCAGTTGTGCACCATTATCACAATCAACTTTAGAACATTTTCATCCTCCCCAAAAGAAATCCCTTATATAGCAGCAACCCCCCTCAGCCCTAGGCAACCCTCCTCAGCCCTAGGCAACCACTAACCTACATTCCATCTGTAGATTTCCTATTCTGGACTTTTAATATATGTGGAATCATATAATGTGTCCTTTAAGACTAGCTTCTTTACACACAGATGGCTAACAGACACATGAAAAGATGCTCAACATCACTCACCATCAGGGAAATACAAATCAAAACCACAATCAGATACCACCTCACACCTGTCAGAATGCTTAAAACTAACAACATACGAAGTGACAGTTGTTGATGAGGAAGCAGAGAAAGGGAGCCCTCTTACAGTGCTGGTGGGAATGTAAGCTGGTGCAGCCACTCTGGAAAACAGTATGGAGGTTCCTTGAAAAGTTAAAAATAGAACTACCATATGATCCAGCAATTGCACTACTGGGTATTTACCTAAAGGATATAAAAATACTGATTCTAAGGGGCCCATGCACCCTGATGTTTATAGCAGCACTATCAACAATAGCCAAACTATGGAAAGAACACAAATGTCCATCAACTGATGGATGGATAAAAAAGATATGACATATATATATATATGTGTGTATATATATATATATATATATATACACATACACACACAATGGAATATTACTCAGCCATTAAAAAAAAACCAGAAAAAAAGAATGAAATTTTGAGACAAGCTTCTTTTCCTTAACATATGTTTTTAAGAATACGGCTATGTTGTAGCATATACTGATGCTCTATTCCTTTTTGTTGCTGAATAATATTCCATAGTATAGATACATTAATTTTATTTATCCATTCATCAATTGATACAAATTTGGGTTGTTTCCATTTTTTTGCTCTTATGAATAATATTGCTATGAACATTTGTGTACAGTTTTTGTGTGGATATACTTAGGAATGGAATTGGTGGGTCACATGGTGTGACTTGGTTTAAATTTTGAAGAATGCTAAGTTGCACTGTTTTGTATGCCAACCAGCAGTGTGTGAGTTCCAGTTTCTTCACATCCTCTCAAACTCATTATTGTCTTTCTTTTTTATTATAGCCATCCCAGTGGGTATGAGACAGTTGTGGTTTTGATTTGCATTTCCCTAATGGCTAATGATGTTGATCTTCTTTCCACATGCTTATGTCCACTTGTGTTCCTTATTTGGAAAAATTTCTATACAGATCCTTTGCTCATTCTAAATTTAGGTTACTTATCTTTTTATTACAACAAGTTCTTTACTGGATATAAGTCCTCTCTAGATATATGATTTACAAATATTTCTCTCATTTTGTGTCTTGACTTTCACTTTCTTGATTGTAATGTTCATAGCACAAAATTTTAAAAATTTGATAATGTCTATGTGACAGTTAATTTTATATCAACTTCACTGCGCCATGGAGAGAATGCCCAGATATTTGGTCACACATTATTCTAGAGGTATCTGTGAGGCTGTTTTTGGATGACATTAACATTTAAAGCAGATAGAGCAGATTGCTCTAACTAATGTAGGTAGCCCTCACTCAATCAGTTGAAGACCTGGCTAGAACAAAAAGAGTGACACTTCCTTGAGTAAAGGGTACTCTTCCTGACCAACTGTTGGAGTAAGATTGTGGTCTTTTCCTGCCTTTGGACTTGAACTGAAACATCAGCTCTTCTTGGGTGTCGAGGTTGCAGGATTTTGGACTGGAGCCTACACCATGGGCTCTCCTGGGTCTTCAGTTGCTGACTACAGATCTTGAGACTTCTTAGTTTTCATAACTGCATGAGCCAATTCCTTTCTCTCTCTCTCTCTCTCTCTCTCTCTCTCTCTCTCTGTTGACTTTGTTGCTTCTGTCTCTCTAGACAAGCCTGACTAATACAGTCTAATGCGTTTATTTTTTCTTTTATTGCTTTTGATTTGATGTCATATCTAAGAAGGTTTTGCTTAACCCAAGATCATGAAGATTTATGCCTATATTATCTTCTAAGACTTTGATGGTTTTAGCACCTAAAATTATTAGCATCTAAGACTTTGACGGTTTAGGATTCTGATGCATTTTGTATTAAATTTGTATACTGTGTGAGAAATAGTTCCAACTTCATTCTTTTACATCGGGATATTCATTTGTCCCAGCACCATTTGTTTATAAAACTATTCACTGCCCATTGAATTGTTTTATCACCCTTGTCAAAAATCAATTGACCATAGATATAAGTGTTTATTTCTGGACTATCTAGTCTATTCCAAGAAACTATGTATCTATTGTTAGAGTATCACATTGTCTTGATCGCTATAGTTTTGTACTAAGTTTGAAACTGGGAAGTGTCAGTGTGAACATTCATTCTTTCACTTTAAGTACAATGTTAGCTATAGTTTTTTGTTTTTTGTTTTTGTCACCAGTGCCTTTTATTGAGTTGAGGAAGTTCCCTCTTATTCCTACTTCGTTGATGGTTTCTACTATGAAAAATTGTTGGTTTTTATCAAATTATTTTTCTACATGGGTGGAGATAATTCTGTAGCATTTGTCATTTATTCTATTGATATGTATTACACTAACTGATTTTTAGATGCTATACCAACCTTGCGTTCTGTGGAAAATCTTGTTTTAAAGTTCTAAGCCTGTGCTCTTTTGATACCATAATATTGAAATACATCAGTACGACCAGATAGCTTGTTATAGTGGGGTAGAACTGATTCTATGATGCCTGGACTGTTGAGATTCTCCAATCTGAAGGTATGATACATCTTGATAATCCAACCATGAATAGAGATTCACTTTCCTACCTACACTGTCATTCTGATTTTTTTCACCATTGGCAGCAATGAGTCTTCAACCCAAATGAAAACATCAGAATTGGAAGCCTAGGGCTTCCTGACTGGCTCAGTCAGTAGAGCATGAAACGCTTGATCTCAGGGTCATGGGTTTGAGCCTCACATTGGGTTTAGAGAATACTTCAAAATAAAATCTTAAAAAAAAGAAGAATTAGAAACCTAAAATTAAAAAATAGAAATAATGTGAACGTTAGCTACTATGTTAGTTTGCTAGGGCTGCCATAACAATGTGTCATTCACTGAGGAGCTTAAGCAATAGAAATCTATTTTCTCACAGATCTGGAGGCTAGAAGCTTGAGATCATGGTGTTGGTAGATTGTTCTGTGGTTGTTCTTCCTGAGGGCTTTGAGGGAGAATCTGTTCCATGTCTGTCCCTTAGCTTTTGGTGGTTTTCAGGCAATCTCTGTGATTCTTAGCTTATAGATGCACCACACTGATCTCTGCCTTGATTTTCACGTAGAATTCTCTTTGTGTATGTGTTAGTGGTCTCCAAATTTCTCCCTTTTTTTTTCTTATTTTATTTTATTATGTTATGTTAATCACCATACATTACATCATTAGTTTTTGATGTAGTGTTCCAAGGAGACCAGTTGGATTAGGAACCACCCTAAATGATTTCATTTAATTTAATGACCTCTTAAAGACCTTATCTTTAAATAAGGTCATATTCTGAGGTACTGTGGGTTAGCACTTCAACATAAATTTTGGGGGACACAACTGAATCTATAAGAGCTACCTTCTGAGAAGTGAGTAAAATTGTTTTCTAAAACCTTCCTGTAGAGCCTTCAAAAAGGAATTAAAATAATAAACTTGAAAATGACATCTCTATATTTTCAGTATTTAATTCTTATTCATAGCATAAAGTTGAAGTATGACTAATTCTTACTTATTTGAATTTTCTTGTTTGGTGCTAGAAAGATCCTGGATTAGAACTAACTATCATATATTGCAAAACCCATTATTTCCTGCTGTGGCTGGGACAGATATTTCTAGGAAGGAAAAGCCTTTAATTATGGAATTTGAGGACATCAGGTGTAGTAGCGGTGGTTTAATTAAGTAAGCTTTTTTTGGCACTAGGAGTGAAAAAAAAGAAAAAAAGGACAAAATGAAAGTGGAAAGGTGGAAGGAGAGAAGGAGAAAGAATATAAGCGGCAGATAGAGGAGGGAAAAAAAAGAGGAAGAGACAGTAACTCTGATAGATTAATTCTTTCCTGGTGATATGACTGTCAGAGACAAATGATACAGAATTACCATAGATTTTAAAGTCAGATTCAAGCAAAACTCTAATAAGTCTGTGTTCTGCATGGATAAGGCTTTTAAGATGATATGTGGGTTTTTTTTCCCCTTTTTTCAGTTTTAGAATGCTGTCAGAAAGGAGTCAAATCCTTTGTATCTATTTCCAAGATTTACATATTCATCTATACTGACATTTACTTAAATGTGCTATCTTCTTCCCCCAGTAAACAAATGATATTTGAGCTTTCCAAGTAGAAATCCAAGTTTAGTAATAAAAACATAAGCTAAGTAAATGCCAAATAATTATTAGACATTTAGTTTGGAAATTTAAAAACTAGGGCAGTAAGTTAACATTTTAATTTTAAACAATTATATAACTGAGAGCATTTTATTGTTCCAATGATGTGTATGTAAACTAATTATATGAACTAATCTGCTAAATAAGATTAATTGTCATTTATGGAACATTAATTTAAATGATTGTCCAAAGCATGACATTCTCCAAAGAGTCAGTTTCTTTATATAACTCTTTTAAGAAATGAAAATGGCATTAGACTATGTAAATTTACTTAATTTTAGAATTTTTGTTACTAGCTATTTGAAATGACTTTGGAACAATATATTCAATCCCAAGCTTTGCTTTTAATAGATACATTAAGAGTTGTTTGTTTTTTCCTTGTCATTTTTGGGCAATTGGCACTACCTGTTCATAATAGAAATCATACATTTATTTAAAAGAAAATCTCTATTGAAAATGACATTTTCAGGAGCAAGATGGCAGAGGAGTGGGAGACCTGGATTTTGTCTGGAATTCAGCTGGATAGGGATCAAACCATTTTGAACACCTACAAACTCAGCAGGAGATCAAAGAAAAGAATAGCAACAACTCTCTGAACAGAAAAGCGACCACTTTCTGGAAGGTAGGACGTGCAGAGAAGTGAATCCAAGGTGATTTTCGGGAGGATAGATGGGGGGAGGGAGCCTCCATCCACTGCTTCTGGCAAGTGATAGAGCCGCAGAGCACAAAATCGGAACTTTTAGAAGTCGTCTCCGCTGAGGGATGGCGCTCCAGTGGCTAAGCGGGGGGTGGAACCCTCGTGGGGCAGCGTGGTCTCAGGACCCTCGGGGTCACAGAAAGACCGGGGGTGCCTGAGTGCGGCAGAGCTCCCAGGTATCGGAGTGGGGAAGCCGGCTGCAGAGATGGAGCCGAGGAGTGGGCTCTCAGCTCGGGGTTGCCATACACCGTGATCCATGGCACAGTAGGGCCTCTGCTCCTCCAGCAGGGACCCAACAAGTGGCAGATCCGGGGAGACTCACCTTCTTCCCCTGGGAGGAGCGGCCCGGAAGCGCACCACAGGGATCTGCTGAGTTTGGAGACTCCACACAGGGTCGGGTGCCAGAGACAGAAACGCTGGGTCACAGGCCAGGTGAGCACGGAGTGCGGCCGGAGACCGGGGAGACGGGAGTGACTGACTGCTTTTCTCTGCTTTTCTCTGGGGGTGCACTGAGGAGTGGGGCCGCGAGTTCTTGGCTCCTCCGGGTTGGAGATTGGGAGGCTGCCATTTTCACTCTCGGCCTCCAAAACTGTGCGGAGAGCTTCAGGGAACAAAAGCTCTGGAGAGCAAACCCGAGCAGATTACTTAGCCGGGAGGGGGCAAGGGTGGGGCAACTCTGCCTCCAGCAAAGACATTTGGGAACCACGGCAACAGGCCCCTCCCCCCGAAGATCAGCAAGAACAGCCAGCCAAGACCAAGTTTACCGATCAATGAGAACAGCAGAACTCCAGCGCTAGGGGAATAATGCACATAGAATCCATGGCTTTTTTACCATGATTCTTTAGTCTTTCAAAGTTAATTTTTTTTTAACTGTCAACCAGGAAATTAAAGAGGAATTTAAAAAATTCATGGAAACCAATGAAAATGAAAACACAACTGTTCAAAATCTTTGGGATGCAGCAAAGGCAGTCCTAAGAGGAAAGTATATAGCAATACAAGCCTTTCTCAAGAAACAAGAAAGGTCTCAAGTACACAACCTAACCCTCCACCTAAAGGAGCTGGAGAAAGAACAACAAATAAAGCCTAAACCCAGCAGGAGAAGAGAAATAAACAAAGACCAGAGCAGAAATCAATGAAATAGAAACCAAAAGAACAGTAGAACAGATCAACGAAACCAGGAGCTGGTTCTTTGAAAGAATTAACAAGATTGATAAACCCCTGGCCAGACTTATCAAAAAGAAAAGAGAAATGACCCAAATCAACAAAATCATGAATGGAAGAGGAGAGATCACAACCAACACCAAAGAAATACAAACAATTATAAGAACATACTATGAGCAACTCTATGCCAGCAAAGTAGATAACCTGGAAGAAATGGATGCATTCCTAGAGATGTATCAACTACCAAAACTGAACCAGGAAGAAATAGAAAACCTGAACAGACCTATAATCACTAAGGAAATTGAAGCAGCCATCAAAAATCTCCCCAAAAACAAAAGCCCAGGGCCAGATGGCTTCCCAGGGGAATTCTACCAAACATTTCAAGAAGAATTAATACCTATTCTTCTGAAACTGTTCCAAAAAATAGAAATGGAAGGAAAACTTCCAAACCCGTTTTATGAGGCCACCATTACCTTGATCCCCAAACCAAAGACCCCATCAAAAAGGAGAATTATAGACCAATATCCTTGATGAGCATGGATGCAAAAATTCTCACCAAAATACTAGCCAATAGGATCCAACAGTACATTAAAGGATTATTCACCACGACCAAGTGGGATTTATCCCTGGGTTGCAAGGTTGGTTCCACATCTGCAAATCAATCAATGTGATACAATACATTAACAAAAGAAAGAAAAAGAATCATATGATCCTCTCAACAGATGCAGAAAAAGCATTTGACAAAGTACAGCATCCTTTCTGATCAAAAGTCTTCAGAGTATAGGGATAGAGGGTACATACCTCAATATCATAAAAGCCATCTATGAAAAACCTACAGCGAATATCATTCTCAAAGGGGAAAAACCGAGAGCTTTCCCCCTAAGGTCATGAATGCAGCAGGGATGTCCACTATCACCACTGCTATTCAACATAGTATTAGAAGTCCTAGTTTAGTATTAGAAGTATTAGAAGTCCTGACTACTAAAGAAGTCAGACAACAAAAAGAAATAAAAGGCATCCAAATTGGCAAAAAAGTCAAACTCTCACTCTTTGCAGATGATATGATACTTTATGTGGAAAACCCAAAAGACTCCACCCCAAAACTGCTAGAACTCATACAGGAATTCAGTAAAGTGGCAGGATATAAAATCAATACACAGAAATCAGTGGCAATCCTATACACCAACAACAAGACAGAAGAAAGAGAAATTAAGGAGTTGATCCCATTTACAACTGCACCCCAAACCATAAGATACCTAGGAATAAATCTAACCAAAGAGGAAAAGAATCTGTACTCAGAAAACTATAAAATACTCATGAAAGAAATTGAGAAATGGAAAAATGTTCCATGCTCATTGATTGGAAGAACAAATACTGTGGAGATGTCAATGCTACCTAGAGCAATATACACATTCAATGCAATCCCCATCAAAATACCATCCACTTTTTTCAAAGAAATGGAACAAATCATCCTAAAATTTGTATGGAACCAGAAAAGACCCCGCATAGCCAGAGGAATGTTGAAAAAGAAAAGCAAAGCTGGTGGCATCACAGTTCTGGACTTCACGCTATATTACAAAGCTGTCACCATCAAGAGAGTATGGTACTGGCACAAAAACAGACACATAGATCAATGGAACAGAATAGAGAGCCCAGAAATGGACCCTCAACTCCATGGTCAACTAATCTTTGACAGAGCAGGAAAGAATGTCCAATGGAAAAAAGACAGTCTCTTCAACAAATGGTGTTGGGAAAATTGGACAGCCACATGCAGAAGAATGAAACTGGACCATTTCCTTACACCACACACAAAAATAGACTCAAAATGGTTGAAAGACCTCAATGTGAGACAGGAGTCCATCAAAATCCTAAAGGAGAACACAGGCAGCAACCTGTTCGACCTCAGCTGCAACAACTTCTTCCTAGAAACATCGCCAAAGGCAAGGGAAGCAAGGGCAAAAATGAACTATTGGGACTTCATCAAGATAAAAAGCTTTTGTACAGCAAAAGAAACAGTCAACAAAACCAAAAGACAACCGACAGAATGGGAGAAGATATTTGCAAATGACATATCAGATACAGGACTAGTATCCAAAATCCATAAAGAACTTATCAAACTCAACACCCAAAGAACAAAGAATCCAATCAAGAAAAGGGCAGAAGACATGAATAGACATTTTTCCAAAGAAGACATCCAAATGGCCGACAGACACATGAAAAAGTGCTCAACATCGCTCGGCATCAGGGAAATCCAAATCAAAATCTCAATGAGATACCACCTCACACCAGTCAGAATGGCTAAAATTAACAAGTAAGGAAATGACAGATGTTGGTGAGGATGCGGAGAAAGGGGAACCCTCCTACACTGTTGGTGGGAATGCAAGCTGGTGCAGCCACTCTGGAAAAGAGTATGGAGGTTCCTCAAAAAGTTGAAAATAGAGCTACCATACGATCCAGCAATTGCACTACTCGGTATTTACCCCAAAGATACAAATGTAAGGATCTGAAGGGGTACATGCACCCGATGTTTATAGCAGCAATGTCCACAATAGCCAAACTGTGGAAAGAACCTAGATGTCCATCGACAGATGAATGGATAAAGAAGATGTGGTATATATATACAGTGGAATATTAAGCAGCCATCAAAAGGAATGAGATCTTGCTATTTGCAACGATGTGGATGGAACTGGGGGGTGTTATGCTGAGTGAAATAAGTCAGAGAAAAACATGTATCATATGACCTCACTGATATGAGGATTTCTTAATCTCAGGAAACAAACTGAGGGTTGCTAGAGTGGGGGATGGGGTGGGAGGGATGGGGTGGCTGGATGATAGACACTGGGGAGGGTATGCGCCATGGTGAGCACTGTGAATTGTGCAAGACTGTTGAATCACAGATCTGTACCTCTGAAACAAATAATGCAATATATGTTAAGAAAAAAAAAAAAGAAGATAGCAGGAGGGGAAGAACGAAGGGGGGAAATCGGAGGGGGAGACGAACCATGAGAGATGATGGACTCTGAAAAACAAACTGAGGTTTCTTGAGGGGAGGGAGGTGGGAGGATGGGTTAGCCTGGTGATGGGTATTAAAGAGGGCACGTTCTGCATGGAACATTGGGTGTTATACACAATGAATCATGGAACACTACATCAAAAACTAATGATGTATTAACATAACAATAAAAAAGTTTAAAAAAAAAGAAAATGACATTTTCAGAGGTTCACAAAGATCAAGAATGCTAAGCTCAGCCCTTAGGGCATGCACATTTTGGTAATGTAAAAATCTAAAAATGTAAATGTAAAAATGACTAATTTGCAAAACAATGGGTAAAGTGAAGATTTGTATAAGTCCAGCACCACCAGGACTTTATGTGTTGCCTATAAGGCAGCTCCCCAGTGTGGTCCCTGTAGCTGGTGTTTCCACAAGAGGAGAGCAGGTTAAATGCTCCTGTGAAACAGTTTGGTCAGTCAAGGAGCCAGTGTTGGGAAAACAAACAAGGCAGGGATTTAATTTTGGAGTATGTCTGGAGGTGGTATTAACTGAGCACGTTGAAGTTATTTTCAGAGGTGCTTATGAATTGTTCAGATCTGTGTCCTTAACTTTGGGAGGGAGTAACATCTGAGTCAGATTAAATGTGGAACCTGAACAAGGCTCAGAGCCTGTCACAGACGTCATTGACCTTGGGCCACTGACTTTCATTCATCCATCGAGGTTTGGTGCCTGGTGTTAAAGGGTATTTTTTCAGAAGAGGAAGCTGGAGAGAGAGCAGTGGTGGCAGCCACTTTGTAATGTATTACAAAAATTACACATAAAGTAAGGTTGTTTCTGAAAATATCCCTTATACCTCACAGATTTTTAGAAAAATAAAATTTGAGGCTTCAGGGCAATAACTCAGGGTAATAATAGGGTTATGAACCTTATTATAATTTTTTAAGCTTACAATTTGACTCAAATTTTCAGTGCAATATCTCTTGTAGACCATGAAATTAATTTATCTTTCTTTTTTTTTCTTCTTGTAGGCATGGAAGAGAAATTAATGGTTCTTACTGAAGGATGAAGGATAGAGAAAGACATACAATGTTAAATACATATTAGCTAATTATCTTTTGTCTTTACAAAATCACAATGATGTAAATAGAGGAAGGATGTTTTTCTGGTCATAGGTGCTGAAGGATCCCCAATCCTCTTGTAAGTTATTAGTGGATATATAACATGCTTATGATCTTATCTCTTACAGAACTAAAATTAGCCACCCTAACATTGACGTCTGAAATTAGGATATTTTTTGGTGGGGGGAGTGTGTGTTTTCCACTAATTTCTGCATTTGTTTTATCTAAGAGATTTAGCCTGGCATCATGAACCCAGTTTTCTGAGGTTAGATTTTCACCTGAAGATTTAGGGACTGTAATGAACTGAACTGTGTCCCCTCAAAATTCATAACCTCTCATGTGATTATATTTGGAGATAGATTTTTTGAAGAGATAAAGAAGGTTAAATGAGGTCATAAAAGTAGGCCCCTAATCCAAAATGACTGCTCTCCCTACAGGATGAGAAAGAGACACCGAGTGTATATGTGCACAGAACATAAGCTACGAGAGAACATGGTGAGAAGATGATCATCTGCAAGCCAAGGACAAGTCTCAGAAGAAACCAAATCTGCTGACACTTTGTTCTTGGACTTCTAGCCTCCTCCAGATTTGTGAGAAATAAATTTCTGTTGTTTAAGCCACCTGGTCTGTGGTATGTGTTGTGGCAGCCAGAGCAAAGGAATACTGGAACATTTGCAGAAAGTGACTACAGTATGATTAGAAACATAGACTCTAGATAATTTATTGCTTGGGTTAAAATTCCCACTTCATTCCTCACTCATTGTGTGAACTTGGGCAGGTTAATTAACCTGTCTGTAATTTTCCTTCATGTTCTGGAGGGTGACTGTAACGGTGGTATTTATCTCATGTTGATTTGCTGAAGAATATGAATAGATTATTATAAAAAATAGATTATTATATTTAAAGGAGTTAGAATAGTGCCTGGCACATAATACACCCATGCAAATGTTAGCTATTTAATTTCTCCTTCTTTTCCTTCTCTTCTTCTCTTCTCTTTTCTTCTTTCTCTTCTCTTTTCTCTTCTCTTCTCTTCTTTCCTCTTCCTTTTTTTTTTTAAGAAAAATAAACGTACACAAAAATGCTCAAGTAAAAATGGGAGTTATTGTAAAAACACAGATCTCATGAATTTTAAAAAAAGTTTTATCAGTGCAGTAGGGAGAGACTAAGGAAAATTGCCATTTACTGAAGACCTTGCTCAATTTATAAATTCACCCAGGATTCTATCAGAACTTAAAAATAGGCATTTAAAGGCCAAAACAAAGCTTGACTCTTGTTAAGAAGACAGCAAAATTCACACACTCAAAAAGTAACATTCAAAAGGTCCAGTGTAAAATTAATTCCTAGACATTCCAAGAAATAAGAAACTGTGGTTCATAGGGCAGAGAAATCAGTCACAAACAACAAAAATACATATGACCGAGATGATGGAATTAATGGACAAGAACATGGAAAGAATAATATGATTTTGTTCAAGCATTCAAAGGAAAATGTGAACAGGAAAAGAGAAATTGAAGATTTAAAAATGGAAACTTTAGAGATGAAAAGTAGAACCTCTGAAATGAAAATTTCACAGGATTATATTAACAGAAAAAATTTCAGAAAGACCAGAACACTTAAGATTTAGTGATAGAATGTGCAAAAAATGATATACAGAGAGAAAAAGTAAACTGAAAATGAAACAAACAGGTCTCAGTGGCCAGTAGGAAAATATCAAGCAATCCAACCTACACTAATTGGTATTTTCTGTGGGATGGAGGTTGTGCGTAGCAGAAAACATGCTTGAAAAAAACAATGGAGGAAAATTCCAAAGATGATAAATAGTATAAACACACAGCTACAAAAACTCAATGAACCCCAAGAAAGGTAAAAACACTCCATTACCTCACTTATCCCAAGGCACATCATAATCAAACTGCTGAAAACTAATGAAAAATAGAAAATCTGGGGTGCCTGGGTGGCTCAGTCGGTTAAGCATCTGCCTTCAGCTCAGGTCATGATCTCAGGGTCCTGGGATCAAGCCCCATGTCGGTCTCCCCACTCAGTGGGGAGTCTGTTTCTCCTTCTCCCGCCCCCACCCCGCTCCCTCTGCCCTTCCTCTCGCTTGTTCTCTCTCTCTCTCAAATAATAAAATCTTTAAAAAAAGAAAAATAGAAAATCTTAGAAACAATCTGAGTAAAAGAGATAGGGTCTACACAGTAGATCAAATAAAAGACTGATCAAAGACTTCTCATCAGAAGCCATTCCAAGCAGAAGCCAATGAATTGGTATCTTTCAAGTGTAGACAGAGATTTTCAACCTAGAAATCTGTACCCAGTGAACATATCCTTCAAAAATGAAAGGAAAATAACAATTTTTTTTGATAAACAAAAGCTGAAAAACTCATTATAGATAGATCTGTACTATAAGAAATATTAAATGACATTATTTGGTGAAACATAAATGGTATCTGATGGACACAGAAATAAAAAACACTGAAACTGGTAAATATATGGGCAAATAAATGCTTATTTCTCATTTTTAAATTTCTTGAAAATATAATTAACTTTTTAAGGCAAAACAATAGCAATATACTGTGGAGTACACAATAAATATAGAATTAGTGTATGACTTCTATGACAACAATAGCACAAAATATAGAATGAAAAAATATAAGTATGCCATTATGAGTCTTTTGTTATACATGAAATAATATAGTACTATTTGAAGTTGGGTTGTGATAAAGATGCTTATTTTAAACCCCATAGAACCACTAAAAAATCAAAGAGATATCACTAATAGGCCAGTAGTGAAGATAAATGAAATACTAAAATACACTCGATCCCAAATGAAGGCAAGATAAAAGGATAAAATGAGAAAAGAACACAGGAATAATAGAAAAAAATAGCAAAGAAGTAACTATAAGTCAAATTATGTCAATACCTACATTAAATATAATTATATAGTTAGAGATTGTCAGACTAGATGAAAAAGCATTACCTAATTACCTGATGGCTATAAGAAACCCAACTTATATGTAAGGATATAGATACATTTAAAGGAAAAGGATGAAAAAAGGATTGGCATGTAGACAGTGAGATGAGAAAGCAGGAATAGCTATGTTAATATCACGTAAAATAGACTTCAGAATAAGGAATACTACCAGGGATAAAGAGTGATAGTTTATCATGATAATAAAGGGATTCTTCCATCAAAAAGACATAAAAATCATCAATGAGTACATAATAGTAACGGAGTTTTAATGTATATGTAGCAAAAACTGTCAGAACTGAAAAAAAACCCAGAAAAATCCATGATTATAGCTGGAGGTTTCAAACATCTTCTCCCACTAGCTAAGAGATCAAGGAGACAAAATTAGTAAGGATACAGAAAATGTAAAACTATTAACCGCTATTACCCAAATCCACCTGATGGACATTTGTGGAAGACTTCATCCAACAAAACCAAAAGACAAATTGCTTTAAATGCACACAAAACATTCACCAAACGGGGTCATAAACTAGTGCGTAAAATAAGTGCCAGCACACCTTCCCCCACCTTCATAGGGGTATAACTGACATATAACATTGTGTAAGTTTAAGGTGTACAATGTGAGGATTTGATATATGTACATATTGTGAAATGATCACCACAGTAAGGTTAGTTACCAGTTAGTTACCACATCTATTACGACACACAATTAATTACCTTTTGTGTTTGTGTGTGGTGAGAAATTTAACATTTACTCTCTTAGCAGCTTTCAATTCTAAAACATGATATTATAGTCAGCATGCTACACGATCCCAGAATGTATTCCTCTTATAACTGGAAGTTGGTATCATTTGACTACCTTCAACCATTTCCCTCACCTCACTCATGGTACCTGGCAATCACCACTCTACTCCCATTTCTGGGAGTTCAGCATTTTTTAGATTGTACATGTAAGTGAAATCACATAGAGAAAGTGATTTCATTTCACTGGGATATATACCCAGATGTGGGATTGCTGGATCATAGGGTAGTTTTATTCATAATTTTTAAGAAGCTCTACACTGTTTTCCATAGTGCTATACCAATTTACATCCCCCAAAACAGGGCACACATGTTCCCTTTTCTCCAAATCCTTGCCAGCACTTGTTATCTCTTATCTTTTTCATAATAGCCATTCTAGTATGTGTGAGGTGATATCTCATTGTGGTTTTAATTCACATTTCCCTGATGATTAGTGATATTGACCATCTTTTCATATACCTGTTGGCCATTTATATGGCTTCTTTGGAAAAATGTCTCTGTAGGTCCTTTGCCCATTTTTAATCAGATTATTATTATTTTTTTTGCTATTGAGTTGTATGAGTTCAGATCCATGATTTGCAAATATTTTCTCCCATTTCATAGGTTGCTTTTCATTTGTTAATCATTTCTCACGCTGTGCAGAAGCTTTTTAGTTTGATGTAGTCCTACTGGTTGTTTTTGCTTTTGTTGCCTGTGCTATCACTATGTTTTAATGAATTGAAATCATATATTGTAATAAATTGGAAAATATATTTAGCTTTTGTCCCTGGTTCCTGGTACATAACTTCGAAAACCCTTGGAATTTTCAGAGTGATGGGTGTCTTTTGTATGTTAACAAGATGACTGGTGGCTGGGGACTCCTAGATAGCTTCAGGATGGGGGCTGGTCACCCAAAGGACCAAGACATGAGGGAGCACCTGGCTAGCTCAGTTTTTAGAGCATGCGACTCTTGATCTCAGGGTCATGAGTTCTAGCCCCACACTGGGTGTGGAGCCTACTTAAAAAAAATCAAAAATAAAATAAATAGGGCAAAAAGACCAAGACATGATTAGAGGCTTAGAATGTTCAGTTCTACACTCCAACCTTTGGGGGGAGCAGAGGGGCTAGAGGTTGAGTTAATCACCAATAACCAACGATTAAATTAATCATGTCTGCAAAATAAAACCTCCACAAAAATCTCTAAATGTTGGAGTTTGGAAAGCTTCTAATTGGGGAACACACTGAGGAGCTGGGAGTGGGGTGCAGCTGGAGAGGGCATGGAAACTTCATGTCCCTTCCCCCATATCTTGCTCTACTCATCTCTTCCATTTGGCTGTTCTTGAGTTATATCCTTTATAATAAACTATTAATAACAAATAAAGTATTTCTCTGAATTCTCTGAGTCATTATAGGAAATTATTAAACCTGAGGAGGCGTCATGGGAACCTCTGATTTATAGCTGACAGTTATAAGTATAGGAGGCTTAAGACTTTGGATAGGTAAGTGAAGTGGGGCAGTCTTGTGGGACTGAGCCTTTTACTTGTGGGGTCTGTGCTAATTCTGAGTGGTTAGTGTCAGAATTGAATTGAATTGTAGTTGGTGTCAGGAGAGTTAGAGAATTGGTTGGTGTGGGAAAAGAACCCACCCATTTGGTGTCAGAAGTGTGAGCAAAAATAGTTCATACATAATATCTTCTCTGACTACAATAAAATTCAGTTAATGGCCAATAATAGAAGAGATCTAGGAAATCGTCAAGTGTATGGAAGTTCAACCCATGGGTCAAAGAATAAATGACAAAAAAATTAGAATGGAATGGAAAAGAAAAAATACATATCAAAATTTGTGGGATATAGTTAACATAGTACTCACAATGACATGTGTAGCTACTAGGAAAGTAGAAAATTTAAAAATCAATAATTTAAGCATCCACTCTAATAGCCTCAAAAAAGAACAAATTAAATCAAAACTAAAGAGAAGAAAACACAGACATAAAATGAGTTAAAAAAAAAAAAAAACAATGAAACCAAACTTAGTTCTTTGGGGAAAAAAAAACCTGATAAAATTGATAAATCTCTGGTTAGACAGGAAGACCTCTGGCTAAATCAAGAAAAAACAAAGAGATAACACAAAATAGCAATATAAGAATATAGACATTGAAACAAAATAAAGGAATATGGGGTGCCTGGCTGGCTCAGTCATTAAGTGTCTGCCTTCAGCTCAGGTCATGGTCCCAGGGTCCTGGGATCGAGCCCCACATCGGGCTCCATGCTCCGCGGGAAGCCTGCTTCTCCCTCTCCCACTCCCCGAGCTTGTGTTCCCTCTCTCGCTGTGTCTCTCTCTGTCAATTAAATAAGTAAAATCTTTAAAAAATAAAAAAATAAATAAATTTAAAAAAAAAGGAATATTATGAATAATCTCAGGCTAATACATTGAACAAGCAATGCAAATGGATAAATTCCTTGAATACATGCTACCAAAACTGATTTAATAAGAAACAGAACATAGGATAGCCCCATATCAATTAAATAAACTAAATTTGTTTTCCACAAATAATAAATACCTTTCCACAAAATAATCTCCAGAGACAGATTGCTTCACACAATGCCATCAAATGTTTAGGAGATAAATAATTCCAATCTTATAGAAAACCTTTCAAGAAGGAGGAGGAAGGAATACTTCCTAAACTTATTTTTATGAAATCAGCATTACCATGATACCAAAACCACACAAAGTGATTAAAAGAAAGAAAACTACATGCCAATATCTATCATGAGCAAAGACCAGAAAATCCTCAATAAGATATTAGCAAATGAAATCTAGCAATATATGAAAGTATAATAGAGTGTGAGCCAAGAATGTATGGGTGATTTAATATCAACATTTAAAAATCAATTTAATTAGTCATATTAACAAAATAAAGGAGAAACATTGTACAACATCATTAGATGTAGAAAAAATTGACAAAATTCATACCATCTTTTAAGAAAAATATCTCAGCAAATTTGGAATAGAAGTGAAGTTCCTTAGCCTGATGGAAGGCATCTACAACAAAACCTACTGACATTGTTAATGGTGTAAGGACACACATTCACAAAATCTTAAGATTGGGAATATAATAAGAATATCCACTCTTAATATTTCTTTTTTTTTTTTAAGATTTTATTTATTTATTTGACAGAGAGAGACCGCGAGAGAGGGAACACAAGCAGGGGGAGTAGGAGAGGGAGAAGCAGGCTTCCTGCGGAGCAGGGAGCCCGATGTGGGGCTCGATCCCAGGACCCTGGGACCATGACCTGAGCCAAAGGCAGACACTTAATGACTGAGCCACCCAGGCACCCACTCTTAATATTTCAATTCAGCATTGTACTGTAAGAATTAGTCTATGAAATAAGGCAAGAAAAATAAGTAAAATGTATATAAATCAGAAAAGAACTATAATCTTCATGTCATGATTATAAAGCAGGTAGGTTGTAGGTACAAAGTCCTAAGATATCTACCAAAAACTTCTAGAACTAATATGTAAGTTCAGCAAATTCCCAGGATACAAGTTTATTTATAAAAGCCAACTGTATCTTTATGTCAATATAGAATTACTGGAAATTGAGATACAAAAATCATTTGCAAAGGCATCTAAAATCATATAAGACTTGGGGATTAATTTAACATGGGAGTTTAGCAGATTGGGAGGATATAAGGTCAAGACACAAAAAATCAATTGTATTTTCATATACTAGCAATGAACAATTGGAATATAAATTTTGGAAGTACTAGTTTGAATAGGAACTGAAAACATGAAACTTAGGCATAAATTTGGTAAACTATCTGCCAGACTTGTGCAATAGTTCCCAATGCTGAGGAAAAATTAGGAAGACCCAAATAATTTGAAAGAGATACTAGATTCATGAGTTGGAAGAAGGAGTACTGTTAAGATGACAGTTCTCCCTAATTTGATCTCAAGTTTCAGTGCAATTCTAGATTTCTTTGTAGAAATGGGCAAGTTGATAGTAATAAAGCATATATGGAAAAGAAAAGGAGTTGGATAGCCAAAACAAAAAACCTTGGAAAAAGAACGATGTTGCAAGACTTACATTATCTAATGTGAAGATTTACTATAATGCTATAGGAATAAAGATAGGGGTGTTGACATTAAGATGTAAACACATATTAATGGAATAGGAAAGAGAGTTCAGAAATATGTCCATGCATGTATATGGTCAAATAATTTTCCATTAGGTGCCAAGTAATCAAGAAGGAAAGAACAGTCTTCTCAATAAATGGTGCTAGAATAACTGGATACGTATAACGGAAGAAATAAAACCCAACTTTCATCATACACCATACACAAAAATTTACTTGAAATGAAACATAAAATATAAAGCTATAAAGCTAAAATCATAGGAGAAAACCTTCCTGGTCTTGGAATAGACAAAATATTTAGTTAGATCACAGAAATCATGAAATATAGAAGAAAAAAGTTTATGATAAATTTGACTTCATGAAAATTTAAACCTTTTGCTCTTTAAGAGACACTATTAAGGAAATAAAAAGGCAAACCATGAACTAGGAGAAAATATTTCTAATACATGTATCACATGTATGTAGGATGTATATCCAGAATATATAAATATACATATGTGTAAAGAACTCTAATTCAATAATAAGAAGATGAACAGTAAAAGATGTCAAACAAAGAGTGGGCAAAGATTTGAACAAACACTTTGCAAAAGAAGATAGGCCAAGGTCCGTAAGTCCATGAAAAAATCTTCAAAATCATTAGTTATCAGGGAAATGCTAAGTAAAACCACAATGGGAGACAAGTCACTATACATTCACCAGAATGGCTAAAATTAAATACACCAACAATAGCAAGTAGAAGCAAGATTGTAGAACAACTGTAACTCTCACACACTTCTAGAGAGGATATAAAATGATGCCCTCTGAGAACCTGCCAACTTCTTCAAAGTTATGTATATATTTACTGTAGGACCCAGCAGTTTTACTCCTGACACGTGTGGCTGAATGTTCTAAGCTTTGGATCAAGATTTGTTCTTTCTGGCAAATAGCTTCCCATCCTAATGCTATCTAGGGGTCCGCCAAGAGTTGTCTTGTTAGCACAAATCACTTCGATCCCTTTTTTCACTCATGGAGGGCTTCAGGAGCTGGGGATAAGAACCTAACACATAGTTCTAGAATATTTGTAAAGATGATATATTTCATAAAACAATACAGAAATACCAAAAAAACTTTAGCAAGAATTGTTTTAATTCATCAAATATGGCTATAATATATTTGACCAGTCAGTAAAAAAATGTCACACGAGAAGCATATTTTCTAGAAGAGGGGAGGGAACAATGGCAGAATTGTAGCTGGTGGAAGTCCTGTAGAATTATTGTTCCAAAATCTTAAACTCTTTTTCAAATCTATGAATCACTTTTTATAATCTCTTGTTCTTTGCCCATGTTTGTGATTCTTTCTGTAAGCATATGAAAGGTTCTTACTTTATATACTGTACCTCATAATTCAATCATATGAAGCCTTTAGGAGTCTAACCATTCTGTTTCCTACCGATTCTTGTTTGTGGTTTGTTGTGGAGTCTCTACTGGTTCATGGATATGGGCCTTTATCTAGTATTGTGCTAATGAAGGGGCTCCCTTAACGAAAGTCAGACCCAATCTGTGGCGTTCACTAATTTCTGTGGAGTAGATACTTCCATCACAGCTAATTACAAATTACCAGTGTGGTGTTGCTGAATGTGGAACTGGGAAGAGATGTGGACAATGGCTCTTGCAAGTTGGCACAAGTCCACTCCAGCCTGCTACTTCCCTTATCTGCAAGAATTTGAACTAGATCATGATGAACAGTCTATTCCTTAGAGGGGATCTGCCTTGATTTTTGTTAGGTACCCGAAATTGTTCCCAATTTCAGGCCACTTTAAATTAATTTCTTCGCTTTTTTGGAGTGTGCAGGTAGTTTTGAATTGGAGCCCCAAATCCATTTGAGGACTGAGTCTATTAACAGGGTCTCAGAAGAAATCTCCTCTTTGTCTTTTCCTGTGCTGAAGGCCAAAAATAGTTTCCCAGTTATCTCCCTTTGCAGAGCTTATATTTTTCTATTCAGTCTCTCATTCAGGGCACAACCCTGTAGGCTTTTGGCTTACTCAGCACCTCCATTCCAATTCTCTGTTTTGTGAAGGCCCAAGACTCTCTCTCTCTCAGCCACTAAAACCCAAGGGTCATGCTTTTCGGAGCCAACGTCCTTGGACAGCTGCCAGTGTTAGCCCTGCTTACTAGTCCAGATTCATCCTGGGCGCCTTCACTTCTGAATACTTTTTTATCCTCTTGTGAGCTTAGCTATGCATTTAAAATAAATTTTCAAAAAATGTTCTATCCAGCATTTTAAAGTGTTTTGCAATGGGAGGTTTTTCAGGATATGTAGCCTGAAATGTGACTGAAGTAGGGTTCCCATTTTAAATACCCAAAAATCAATCTAATTTTTCTGGTTATCTATTTCTGTGTAGCAAACATTCCAAACTTAGTTGTTTGTAAAAACAATCAGCTTATTTACACTCCTGATCTGTGGGGTCGGGAGTTTGGACAGGGCTCTGCTGAGTGAGTCTTCTACTCTGCCTGGTACCAACTGGGTTCACCTAGGGGCTTTCAGCGGGAGGCTAGTCGGTCTGGAGAGTCCCAGGGCACGTATCTATCTGGAAGTCTGGGCTCAGTTGACTTCTTTTCTTTTTCCTTGTAGTCTCAGGATCTATTTTCAGGATCTTCTCAGCAGAGTCATCAGATTTCTGACATGGTAACTTAGAGCTCCAAGAACCATTGCTCCAAGAGGCCAGGAAGTAGAAACTGTCAATCTCTTGCTCTGAGAATTAGCCCATTGTCCCCTGTGTCATATTCTATTGGTCAAACAGCCCTCTACCCCACCCAGATTCAGGAGGCGAAGGCCCTATTGTCTATGGGAGGGGTGTCAAAGAATTAGTGGCCTGATTTAATCAGCCACATTCCTGGATTAAATCTTTAAGCCTTCTTGATTTATTCTACCGGTTCTACTTATTTATGTTGCTGCAGAAACAGAAATTTGATTAAACTGGCATGTTTAGGGCTCTCAGGGAATTGATGTACCCAATCACCAATTTCCATTGTCATATCACAGCATTCTTGCTTCTTTTACTTGGATAATATATTCAGTTCGTTAAGTGGCTCACCTAATTTACAGGGAAATGATAGGCCATAAAGGTTTTCCAAACAATTGACATTATCCTACCCACATAAAGCCAATTAAAATAAATTATTGTTTTTATCATACAAAGTTTTAAAATATTTTTCAGTTTTGTTGGTTTCAATAGGTATGAAAAGAGACCATTTTGTGACAAATGTCTGCAATTGATATTTAATTTTCATTAAGTTGAAAAAATTTTGAACATTAGTTAAGGAACATTCTAATAAACATTTCAGAAAGATATGTTATGCTTTAATAAAAGAAATATATTAAGACATCTCAGAGATTTTAACTTATCTCTATTTTCGTGTTATTAGAACAATATTTGGATATAGTATTTCTGCACTTAAAGAATCATTTATATTAAAATTCAAGAAAAGTAACATAGCAATTTTGATTTCACTCATAACTGTTCAGATACAATAGACTAACACAGAGACTATTAGTTGTCCACAGAAAGCTGTCCTTGTCTTCATCCATGGTGAAATGGCATGAATTCAGGTTAATCTTTCTAATGATTATTTAAACTATTTATTCCTCTTCTTTTTTCATTCATCCATCAGTAGACATTCAGGCTGTTTTCATATTTTGGCTATTGTGAATAATGTGACAATGAACACAGGAGTACAGGTATCTACATCTGTATCATCTATGTATACAATGGAATATTATCAACGCTAAAAAAGAAGGAAATCTGGCCATTTGCATCAACGTGGATGATCCTGGAATTCATTCTAAGTGAATAAGCCAAACATAGAGACACAAATATTGCATGATCCCACTTATATGTGGTATCTAAAATAGTTTCATAGAAAGAGAGAGTGGAATGGTGGTGACCAGGGGTGAGGCGGAGGGGGAAATGAGGAGATGTTGTCAAAGGTTACAAAGTTTCAGTTCTGGAGATCTAATGTACAGCATGGTGACTATAGTTATACAATTTAGGTAACAATACTGTATTGTATACTTGAAATTTGTTAAAAGGGTAGATCTTAAGCATGCTCACCACACAGAAAGAAAAAAAGAAAGAAAGAGAAAGAAAGACAGAAAGAAAGAAAGAAAGAAAGAAAGAAAGAAAGAAAGAAAGAAAGAAAGAAAGGAAATAGTAACTGTGAAGTGGTGGATTTGTTAATCATCTTGACTGTGGTGTTTGTTTTATAATGTATGTATATCAAAACATTAAGTTATATACCTTAATTATATACAATTTCTATTTATCAATTTTACCTCAATAAAGCTGGGGAAAAAAAATAAAGAATCCATCCTAGTCCATGGGGGAAATACGTGATTTTTAGCCCTGTTCAGTGACATGGCCCAGGAGCAAGGTCATTCTGTGATGCACACTTAGTGCCTCGGAACACAGGACCTCTTGGAGAAATGGTTGATTTTACGTCTGTGCTGGAAGGTTTGATGTGAGACTGAGCATCTAGTTGTGCCAGAAAGCTCGGGAACTTCTAAAGATTAATGGTGTTGTGTCAAAAGACCACAGGAACCCATTTAAAGTGTACTTGAGACAATTTGAGCACCAAAAGGAGGATAATGGCTCTGGTCAACTGACACATTTTAAGGCTGAAAACTGTTAGTATATAATTTTGTACAAAAGAGAAAAGCTAACTTAAGGTGTTAACTCTTACTATTTAGTCATGTTGGTGTTAGTGACTAATTTGTTGTATTGTGAAAGAGTACAGAAACAAAAAAATGTAGATGCTTCAGTCAAATGTATTTTCTGATTAAAGGAAATATGAGTAGAATGACACCATAAATTGTGACTTTAAATCACAGAGGGGGCAGAAGGAGAGGGAGAGAGAGAATCTTAAGCAGGATCCATGCCCAACGCGGAGCCCAACCGACGTGGGGCTTGATCTCACAACCCTGAGATCATGACCTGAGCCGAAATCAAGAGTCGGTTGCTTGATTGACTGAGCCACTCAGATACCCTGGAACCCTGATTCTTAAAAGACTACTTACACACAATAGGCAACTTAGTGCATCCTATTCACAGGCTCTGGTTGTATGCAGTTTAGCTTCCCATGACCTCACCCCCTGTTCCTTGTCCTTGTCCAGGCATTCCCCTAAGTGACACACTTGGGGGATAATAGAATAACGATATTAACAGACTGCTTTATTTTCCCAAAAAGTAGGACCTCATTGTGTGCTCTGCTCTATTTCTGCCACTTATAATACTTTTAAGGCAGGGAAACCAGTACGAGTGCAACAAAGGGTTCCATTGGACAGGTGTAGGTCCCTCACTCAGAAAATGACTATGAATTTTTTATTCAGGGGGTTATACCCATGTCCTGCTTGTTCTATACTTGCTCTTTGGATGCACCAAAACTTTCCAAATATCAAAAATAACTAGCTATGTCTTTGCAGATGATATGATAGTTTATGTGGAAAACCCAAAAGACTCCACCCCAAAACTGCTAGAACTCATAGAGGAATTCAGTAAAGTGGCAGGATATAAAATCAATGCACAGAAATCAGTGGAATTTCTATACACCAACAACAAGACAGAAGAAAGAGAAATTAAGGAGTCAATCCCATTTACAATTGCACCCCAAACCATAAGATACCTAGGAATAAATCTAACCAAAGAGGCAAAGAATCTGTACTCAGAAAACTATAGAATACTCATGAAAGAAATTGAGAAATGGAAAAATGTTCCATGCTCATTGATTGGAAGAACAAATATTGTGAAAATGTCTATGCTACCTAGAGCAACCTACACAGTTAAAGCAATCCCTATCAAAATACCATCCACTTTTTTCAAAGAAATGGAACAAATAATCCTAAAATTTGTATGGAACCAGAACAGACCCCGAATAGCCAGAGGAATGTTGAAAAAGAAAAGTAAAGCTGGTGGCATCACAATTCTGGACTTCAGGCTATATTACAAAGCTGTCATCATCAAGAGAGTATGGTACTGGCACAAAAACAGACACATAGATCAATGGAACAGAATAGAGAGCCCAGAAATGGACCCTCAACTCCATGGTCAACTAATCTTTGACAAAGCAGGAAAGAATGTCCAATGGAAAAAAGACAGTCTCTTCAACAAATGGTGTTGGGAAAATTGGACAGCCACATGCAGAAGAATGAAACTGGACCATTTCCTTACACCACACACAAAAATAGACTCAAAATGGATAAAAGACCTAAATGTGAGATAGGAATCCATCAAAATCCTTGAGTAGAACACGGGCAGCAACCTCTTCGACCTCAGCCACAGCAACTTCTTCCTAGAAACATCGTCAAAGGCAAGGGAAGCAAAGGCAAAAATGAACTATTGGGACTTCATCAAGATAAAAAAGCTTTTGCACAGCAAAGGAAACAGTCAACAAAACCAAAAGACAACCAACAGAATGGGAGAAGATATTCACAAATGACATAACAGATAAAGGGCTAGTACCCAAAATCTATAAAGAACTTATCAAACTCAACACCCAAAGAACAAATGATCCAATGAAGAAATGGGCAGAAGACATGAAAAGACATTTCTACAAAGAAGACATCCAAATGGCTGACAGACACATGAAAAAGTGTTCAACATCACTTGGCATCAGGGAAATCCAAATCAAAACCTCAATGAGATACCACCTCACACCAGTCAGAATGGCTAAAATTAACAAATCAGGAAATGACAGATGTTGGCAAGGATGTGAAGAAAGGGGAACCCTCCTACACTATTGGTAGGAATGCAAGCTGGTGCAGCCACTCTGGAAAACAGTATGAAGGTTCCACAAAAAGTTGAAAATAGAGCTACCCTATGACCCAGCAATTGCACTACTGGGTGTTTATCCCAAAGATACAAAGTAGTGATTCAAAGGGGCACCTGCACCCCAATGTTTATAGCAGCAATGTCTACAATAGTCAAACTATGGAAAGAGCCTAGATGTCCACCAACAGATGAATGGATAAAGAAGATATGGTATATACATACAATGGAATATTATGCAACCATCAAAAATTTGAAATCTTGCCATTTGCGATGCCGTGGATGGAACTAGAGGGTATTATGTTAAGCGAAATAAGTCAATCAGAGAAAGACAGTTATCATATGATCTCACTGATATGAGGAATTTGAGAAAGACAGAGGATCGTAGGGGAAGGGAGGGAACAATGAAACAAGACAAAACCAGAGAGGGAGACACACCATAAGAAACTCTTAATCTCAGGAAACAAAGTGAGAGTTGCTGGAGTGGTGGAGGGGTGGGAGGGATGGGGTGTTTGGGTGATGGACATTGGGGAGGGTATGTGCTATGGTGAGCGCTGTGAATTGTGTAAGACCGATAAATCACAGACCTGTACCCCTGAAACAGATCATACATTATATGTTAATTTAAAAAAAGGTAACAAAACAAAACCCAAAAAACAACTAGCCATGGGAAAAGGTTTCTTGCTGAGGATTGTAGACTTAGAGCAAGTTCTCATATTATGGGACACAATTTCCACATATATGGGAAACCCTAAATATCAAATATCAACTGATTTTTTTTCCCACTCTCAAGCACTCTGACAAAGTAGAGAAGGGGAAGTCCAATGTGAAGGAAAACTATGTAACTTCTCATGGAATGAAAGTGCAAGTGGCTTGAGACACTCTAGTGATCAGGATGGACATGTGAGTTGCAGTTCTGGTCTCTGTTGAACTCAGGTCACTGAAATGATCATGAATGATGCAAGTGGAGAACATGGAGGGATCATTTACAAGTCCTGTTGTGACCATAATCCTTTCCTGCATATCTGTGTAATACCAGGTCAATAATGTATTCTACATCAACATGTTCTTTCCACTTGCAGACTAGATCAATGTAAAGGAATTCTGGCCGAACTGCCTTGCACCTGGATGGACTGTGCTCTGTGAAATTCTCTCGACCATCCTTATGGCTGAATCGTCCTGGGGATCACCCTTGTGTATCGACACATCTCATTGTAAATCTCCCTGCATTATAAGCCAGAGATTTGTGAACTCTAGATCTTAACTATGTCAAAAATGACAATGAAGACAAGGTGGATTTCTTTAAATCACAGATGACACTTACGTTTTGGAAAGCCCAGGAAGGGACTCCTAGTTTTTATGACCCTGCTTCAGCCTCAGACTTAAAATGGGAAAAGGCAGTCATCTAGGGGCATTTGTCACTGGCAGAGGGGAGACCACAACAAAGTCTTAAAGATCTGGGGGATGGCAAACTAGTGAGTTCAGGACCAATGCTGCAAACAGGAACACCACTTGGTTATTTCGAGGCTGCCAGTAGGAAGGGCCTCTTTCCCTGCCTCCCACTGTGTTCACCAACCTCACAGGGCCTTAGAGAGACAATGAGCAATTACAAGATTTGGAAAGGCAGATTTATAGCCTGATAAATATCTAAGAAAAAACTGATGGGTTTCTTTATCAAGACAGATAGAGAGGGGCTGATGATGGGGAAGTCGCCCCCTCCACAACCAAAAGAAATTCTTGCCATGTGTTCTAAAGGTTAAAAACAAAATCTCAATTCTCAAAAAAATCCTTGATGTTATACATCTCTGCACAAATACTGTAATCCCTTAGAGATACTAAATGTTTTACCAGATAAATACTGTGTATGTTATTAATACCACATTTAAGCAGCCTTTCCTAAGGCCTTTCAAAGTCCATCTTTCCCCCCACTGCTGAACATTCAAGTGTTTCATCTTGTCTGATTGGTGAGAGGCCCTTCCCGTCCCTACTGACCACAAGACGGTCTTGCAGGGGAGGGTGGCTTAGGGGTATTTAGGCATCAGTGAAAGCCTTTTTTTTTTTTTACATGTTCACCTACTAGAATGTGGTGGTCTCCAGCCATAGGGTGGTGAGAACTTTTCTTCCTTCCAAAAATGGTATTCTTATAAATAGCCAAATCTTGTATTAAAATTCCGAGTCTATGGGTTTTTTTTTTAATAGCTCTTGTCCCCAAAGATAACTAATATCCCTTTTTTTCCATCTTCCATCTATTCTCATCATGCTCCCTTCCCTCTGCTTGTAGATTTTGCCTCTCAAATTCTCCCCTCTCTAACTCCTTTATCTGTGGCTCACATGACTTTCTCATCTCTTTCCAGATTCCATCCTAGACTTGATTATATAAATCACTATTCAGTCCTTTCCCTCCTCTAACATCATGTCAACCCTTTATGCCAATTCCTAGGTTGGTTTGAAACAAAATTCTCTGCGTAGGTTTTTTGGACTACCCAGTTTCAACCTGTGCAAGCTTCAGACCAATGTAAGGACTGGTTATGGTGAAAACTTCTTAAAAGTATTTTTCCTGGGGTGCCTGGGTGATGCAGTCAGTTAAGTGTCCAAATCCTGGTTTCAGCCGAGGTCTTGATCTCAAGGTCTTGAGAACAAGCCCCACCTCAGTCTCCTCGGTGAGGTGGAGTCGGCTTGAGATTCTCTATCCCTCTGCCCCTCCTGCTTGTGCATGCTCATGCTCTCTCTCTCTCTCTCTCTCTCAAATAAATAGATAAATCTTTTTTTTTTAAGATTTTATTTATTTATTTATTTGAGACAGAGAGACTGAGAGAGAGAGATATGAGAGCGGGGAGGGTCAGAGGCAGAAGCAGGCTCCCTGCTGAGCAGGGAGCCGGATGCGGGACTCGATCCAGGGACTCCAGGATCATGACCTGAGCCAAAGGCAGTCGCTTAACCAACTGAGCCACCCAGGCGCCCTCTTTTTTTTTTTTTTTTTTAAAGGGTGTTTTTTCTTTTTGCTAAAGAAATAGACTTTAGATGAGCATTTGTCCTTTTAGACCTGAGAGTGTGAAATAGAAGCTTTATTTCTAGTTCACCCTTATTTTGAGGATGAGTCTCTCTGGAGTCTCAGCTTTGGGAAAGAGTGTTTCTTTCTTTTTTTTTTTTACTTTGGGTGGCCCTGGGCCTACTTCCTATACCAGGAAGGCTCTGACAAACCAAGGAGTAATTCTGTAGGATTCAGTAGATGCTCTCATTATGAAGGCTAGCTTCAGCATTTCATTGCTCTGAATGTCCACATCCTTTCAGTTTCTGGTCAGAGCATAACTTGCTTTCTATCCAGCCCTTTGATGCTTAAAAGATGATTTTAAAAAATCTTGAATTTTCAGTTGGTTTCAGGGCAAGTGTCAATATATGAGCCCAGCCTGCCATGTTGCCAGAAACAGTTCATTACAAGATTTTCTGAAGTTGAACCAGATGCCTCTCCTATAAGAAACCTACTTGGGTCATGATGAATTTTCCTACTTTTTAAAATTCTTTCATAGAATTTGTGTAAGAGTGAAATGAAAATTTGATAGATCACGACTGTAAAACTGACACTGGGCTTCTTTGAGGAAGATTTTAAATGAGTGATTTTTTAAAGTTGGTTTTAGGATCATTTAGGTTTTCTATTTCTTTTTGAGGCAGCTCTGGTAATCTAGTATTTTTAAAGAATTTGTCATCTCACTGAAGTTTTAAAATTTATTGTTCAAAAGTTTCTAAAACCTTGTGGTATTTTCATCCCTAATGCATCTCTAATTGTATCTCTTTTTAAATTCCTTTTTAAATTTAAATTTTGTTTATTTTTGCTTCCTCTTTTTAGTGACCAATCTTTCCAGTGGTTTGTCATTTTTATTAATTTTTTCATGTAACATACTTTTGGCTGAATTGAATGTCACTGCTATATATTTGTTTCCTATTTCATTAATTTTTTCCCCTGTCCTTATTATTTTCTTCTTTCTATCCTTTTGGGTTTATTGTAGTCCTTTCCTCACCTTCTCATCTTGTATGTTTAGAGCCCAGGTTTAAAGTTCTCTGTTTTTCTAATTACATATACATTTGGGGCTATAAATTCCCCTCTAAACACCACTTTACCTATATCCTTCAACTTTTGATATATAATATTATGAAGTGTGTATTCATTTTGATTATGATTTCTTTTTGTTCTTGTGAGCTACTTAAAATTTTTTGTCATTGATTTTTATGTTAATTATCTTCTGGTCAACTAATGTGGTCTGTATGATATTGATTATTAAAAAATTTATTGATACTTGATATTTGCTTTATGGTTCAGTATGTGTGAATTTTTACAAACGTCCCATATCTTCTCCAGTTGCTGAGTGCAATGTCTTACATGTATCCATTAGGTCAAGTTTGCTAATAACACGACTGGCAAAGATTTTTGTTTGTTTGTTTGTTTGTTTTCCTACTTTGGCTATTATAGGGGAAGAAACAATCCTTTTCATCTACCCATTTTAGGTTCATTGGCTGGGACTCTGTAAGTTAGACTAACAAAAGACAGATTAAGAAGAGAAAAATGAACAGTTTATTAGTATGTGCGTTGCACATATACATGGAAGCACTTAAAGATGAATAACTCAAGGGCTGGTTAGAACTTGAAGTCTGTGTACCTAACTAGTGGGAGTAAGGGAGGGGGAGAAAGAGCACTTATGGAAAAGCAAATGGCTTTTTGGAAAGATAAATGGGTCCTTCAGAGACTAGGTAGGAGATGTGATCATTTGTGACATGTCTGTCTGGGTGTGGGTGCCAACTTCTCTCTCTAAGAAGAGAAGATTAGAATTACTTTGGGGAGGGGATTTATGAAAATTGAGGTCCTTTGGAAAGCTCTGCTATTAATCATGCAAAGGGTTTTTAAGGAACTCAAATGCTAGCAACACAAAATAATTCCTATGTCAAATTATCACATTTTGGGGTGGCAAATCCTGATCTCCTTCATTCTCAATTCACTCTCCTGTTGAGAGAGGTGTCTTAAAATTTCTTACTGTGATGATGTACTTGTCAAGTTTGTAAGGCAGTTGTAAATCTTCTTTCACAAAAATATTTTATAAATCCTTATTTTTCCAACTACAATAGGAATACACAATAGCTAAAAAAAAAAACTTCAAATGATACAGGAAAAAATTTGAGAGTGAATATCCCCTGTATTTCCATGTAATTTCCGTGTATAATTTTTCCATAATGTTTTTCAGGTTGTGTGCATGTTTGTGTGTGTGTGTGTTTTCCTGGAAAGTATTATCATTCTTTCAGTCAGGAGACTGCATTGAAGGGGTGCCTGGGTGGCTCAGTCAGTTAAGTGGCTGCCTTCGGCTCAGGTCATGATCCTGGGGTCCTGGGATCGAGCCCTGCATCAGGCTTCCTTCTCTGCAGGGAGCCTGCTTCTCCCTCTCCCTCTGCCTGCCACACCCCCTGCTTGCGCTCTCTCTCTGTCCAATAAATAAATAATTTTTTTTTTTAAAGGAGACAGCATTGGAAAGATGTTTTAATAAGGATGGCTGTATACCCATCTCATGGAGAAAGGTAATTTTATTTTATTTTATTTTATTTAAAGATTTTATTCATTTATTTGAGAGAGAGAGAGAGAGGCAGAGGGAGAGGGAGAAGCAGGCTCCCTGCTGAGCCTGATGAAGGACTCCATCCCAGGACCGTGGGATCATGACCTGACCTGAAGGCAGATGCTTAACTGACTGAGCCACCCAGGCGCCCAGAGAAAGGTAATTTTCAAACAAACAAATAAAGCATAATTCAGATGTCAACTGGATTCTCCCAGTTCCTTGAGGACTAGAGGAATCTAACTTAAATTTACCCTCAAATCCATGTACAAAATTCCAATGCCTTATTCTAGATTTCTTTGAATTTCCAGATGGCCTATATTCTCATAGTTACTTCTTTCTCCAAATTGGTGCTCTCTCTGTTTTGTTCACAGTCAACCCAAGGTAAAACCCAGCTATTTCCATTTCAACAGCAACTGCCACCACCACAGCAATACTCTACTCCCACCATTTGAGAGTACAATAGGCAAAATTGGTTGTAGCAGAGATAGAAGAAAACAGAGAACAGGTTTACATGGCAGAGAAGTAAAAATATAATGTGGAACACCACATAGCACAATCCTGAGCAAGTCCTTATTCATTTAAACCACTTACTCATTCAAACATGTGCTTGTCAAATATGTATTGAGCACCTCCAATCTGTTGAGCATAGTTCTTGTGCAGGTCTTTGTGAACCACTGGGATAAGCTATCTATAGAGCTTGATTAATACAATGACCTTCCACTTTAGGCATGTGGTCTATTGGAGAAGAATGTGTCTTTTTGAAAATACAAGACTTTGGCATGGATAATAGAACCACATCCAGGTAACAGAAGTAACATCTGGTTGAGGGATGGGAACAAGAGGACAAATATTCCCTTATTTTGGGAAAAACTTTTAATATTTATACCATCTGAACTATATTATTTCTGGCTAGTTTTGCCAGAGACCATATCCCATATGGGTACATATTTGCTGCTAGAGGGAAGAGTGTGGAATGATAATGACTGTACAGTCATGTTGTGGTGCTAAATAATCCATAATTATTTACCCCTTATTTTGATATGTTATAGCCCATTTGCCTATGATTGGGAGGGCACTGTGATGTAAATAGTGGATTTTTCTTTATGTCTTGGGGGTGGAAGATAGTGGAAAGAGGTATAGGAGAATTAAAAAAAGGAAGAAGATTTAGGAGTGGTAATAGAGAGACTAAGAGAATACGATAGAGATGATGGGGAAGAGAAGGGTAATTAAGAAACTCACGAGTGAAAGGGCTCCATCCCTTCTATAGTATGCTGCTTCCCATAATGCAGTGCTTCCTCTTTCTTCTGGCCCTTGATCCCCAGGCCACAGTACCCCTATGTCAAACTTTTTCTTTTCTCCTGCCTCATAAATTCTACCTATGGCTTTCACAGCAGACATATTGCAAAGGGTCTGTTGTCTTCTCTGATATGTTCTCTTACATTCTACTTCTGGTGCAGACATTTTTGTTTATTGGCATCTGGGCTCCTTTGACATCTAAAGTTCTTCTGCAGTGAGACTCTGGAAAATTCATTTTTCCTATTCTTGAAGGACAGAGCTTCCCAGTCCAACCATGGTCTTATAATGACCCCAACTCTGAGTCACAGACCAATGTGTTCTCGAACCACATAGGTTTGCTTACACTTTTTTACTGGTTGTTATTGGCTGTGGATAGCACTCCACCCTAGTAGGGGAAGGTGAGGTTAAAACTGCCTTTGGAAAGGACTGATGAGGGGTTTTCACATAAAAATATGTGACATATGAGGCCAGAAAATCATGCTGTGTAAGAAACTGTAGAAACTTTATAGTAAAGACTAGATACTAAGTATATATATCTACAAAATGGTTTCAAGTACATTATCTAATTAAATCCTCCAAATACATGAGTTGTGTTGTGTGGAGGATTTGTGTGTTAATTTGGCTGACCTGGAGCTAATATTTCCAGAATTTCCTTCTGATCAGCATGAGCCATAAAGGACTTAAAAAAAAATTATTTTATCTTATTATTTATTTTATTCTATTTTATCTTATTTTTAATTATGGTTACAAATATATAACATTAAATTTACCATCTTAAACATTTTATTATTATTACTATTATTATTTATTTTTTTAGAGAGGGAGAGAGAGAGAGCAGGGGGAGGGGCAGAGGGAGAGGGAGAGAGAGAATCTTAAGCAGGCTCCACACCCAGTGTGGAGCCCAACACAGGGCTCGATCTCAGGACCCTGAGATCATGACCTGAGTTGAAATCAAGAGTGGGACACTTAACCAACTGAGCTACCCAGGTGCCCCACCATCTTAAACATTTCTAAGTATACTATTCAGTAGTGGTAAGTATATTCACATTGTTGCACAACAGAGCTCTAGAACTTTTTCAACTTGCAAAACTGAAACTATGTCTATTAAACATTAATCTCTCCTCTCACCTCCCTCAGTCCTCAGAAACAACTTTTCTACTTTCTATCAATTTGATTACTTCAGATACTTCATATGAGTGGAATCAGATCGTATTTATCCTTTTGTGACTGGCCTATTTCACTTAGTATAATGTTCTTGAGGTTCATCCATGTTGTAGCATGAGCCAGAAACTCCTTTCTTAAGGTTGAATAATATTTCATTGTACATATGTACCGCATTTCGTTTCTCCATTCATTGTCGATGGACACTTGCATTTCTTCCATCTCTTGGCTATTGTGAATAGTGCTGCAATGAGCATGGGTGTACAAATATCTCTTTGAGATCCTGCTTTTGATTCTTTTGACTATATAGCCATAAGGGGGATTGCTGGATCATACGGTAGTTCTATTTTTATATCTTGAGAAACATCTATACTGTTTCCATAGAAGCTGTATTATTTCACATTCCCACCAACAGGGCACAAAGCTTCCAATTTCTCTGTACCTTAAACTTGTTTTCCGTTCTTTTGATTAATGGGTTTGAGGCAATATCTCATTGTGGTTTTGATTTGCCCACAAGAGACTTTTTGTGTGAATTGGAAGGTAAAAGTAAAGTAACATGCATAATCTTTTTAGATTCTGAAGGCCAGAAGGAGCAGGTAGAGGTTGTCAATAAAATACAGGATGCCCAATTAATTTTGAATTTCAGATAAAAAAATTTTTTTAAAGATTTATTTACTTGAGAGAGAGAGAGCAAGTGGGAGGAGGGGCAGAGGGAGACAGAGAGGGAGAGGGAGACAATCTCCAGGAGTCTCCCTGCTGAGTGAAATCTTGACACCAGGTTTGATCCTACGACCCTGAAATCATGACCTAAGCTGAAACCAAGAGTCAGACACTTAACTGACTGAGCCATCCAGGAGCCCCTAAACAAAAATAATTTTTAGTATAAGTATGTTCCAATACTGCCTGAAATATATTTACATTAAAATGTATTTATATGCAATATTAGGCACACATTATACCTAAAAATTATTTGTTATTTACCTGAAATGTAAATTTAGATAGGCACTTGGCATTTTATTTGCTAAATCTGAAAACAGTGATTTCAGGGTCCCCAGCACTGTTGTGGCTCATGCACATTGCTGAGCATACATGGGTTCACCCTTTGGTATAAGAAAGCAGCCAGATCTGGGGCACCTGGGTAGCACAGTCCCTCTCCTTCTGCTCCTACCCCCACTCGAACTCTCTCTCTCTCAAATAAATAAATAAATAAATAAATAAATAAATAAATAAATAAATAAATCGTTAAAAGAAAGTGGCTAGATCTGCAGCAACTCCAGCAACTGCTGTATCTCCTTCAGTTTCACAGGTTCCTTAGTCAGGTGTGTGTTTAGCTTACGTGTTCATCAGTGGCTGAGTGGATAAAGAAAATGTGCTATATACACACAGTGGAATATTATGAGGCCTTTAAAAAAGGGGTGTAAGGAGCAGCTTCTCCAGCAGGATACCCCCATCATTGATGCTGGAGGCTTAGACTTAGTGAGAGACCAATGTGGGATCCAGAACATTCTTGTGGATTCTCCGGAGCCTTGAAGTTTCCTATTTGTCCTTATTCCCTACTGCACATTCATCTCTTCTAGACTGCTGGCCCTCTGATTTTGAGCTACAGCAGCAGATGCAGAAGCGACAGCCTCACCTAGATGGGCTAATCAAACCACAATTGTATAAGATCCAGAGTCTGGAATAAATCACATCTATATCTATATTTATATCTCTATTGATCTTTCTCCAGTAATTGTGCTTCTTTGAAGAAATCTTGAACAATTCAGGCTGGAATGTATTTATATACATTTTTACATCAAGATGCTGGATCTCACAGATGTAAAGTACCTTATCCAGGGTCGTATGAATAGCAAGTGGCAGAAAGAAGCAATATTTGATCTTGGTCTATCTACCTCCAAAAGCCCTCGTCAGACTCATCTGTCTTAGGGAATACAATGAGGGAACCACACATATGTGGAATATTAATTGACTGATGAGTGTCACATTCCAAACAAGCAAGGTAATTAATCTAATTCAGCACTAGTGATTAGGTCTCATTAATACTATATTTAGTAAGTGAGCATCTAATTTCTTTTAAGAGACGTAGATAAATTGGAGGAATTTTTAGAAGACCAACCAACCAGAGAGGGATTTAGAAAGAGGAAATGTTAATGAAATAATGCAGGCAATGAAGTATACAGCAAAGAATAAGAGTCCTGGTTAGAGCATAGGTATATAGCACAGTTCACAGAACTGGGCAGAGAAAAACTTTAAAGCTCAGAGCACTAACAGGATTTTTAAGAGGGGAAGATCCCTTATACATCATCTGCTATTCCAGAGAACTGTAAAAGGTGGAAACAATTCTCAAACAACCAGTTAAATACTCAAGTGCCTTAAATTATTTCAAATAAGTGAAAATGCCCAACCCAAAGGCCTGGCCCCAACAACTTACTCTTTATTTCATCAATTCTAAGATGCATTTCTTCTTTATCATTTAAAAAAAATATATGTTAGGGGTACCTGGCTGGCTCAGTCAGTAGAGCATGAGACTCTTGATAGTGGGGTCCAGAGTTCAAGCCCCAAGTTGGGCATAGAGCTTACCCCGCCAAAAAAAGCAACTCATTTTTTATAGCAGTTTTAGGTTCACAGAAAAATTGAGGGGAAGGTACAGAGATTTCTCAAATACTCCCTGCCCCCAACATGCATAGTTTCCCCCATAATCAACATCCAACCAGAGTGATACATTTGTTACAATTGTATCATGCTGACACATCCTTATCACCTGTAGTCCATACTTTACATTTTAGGGGTTTAATCTTGGTGTTATACGTTTTATAGAATAATTTCATTGCCCTAAAAATACTCTGTGCTCCACCTATTTAACCCCTCTCCCCCCGACCCCTGGGAACCACTGAAACATGAAACATGAATTTTGATTTTCAGGGTTTCCATTCTTTTTTTTTTTTTTTAAGTAGGCTCCATGCCCAACCTGGGGTTGAACTCATGATCCTGAGATCAAGAGTCACATGCTCTACCAACTGAGCCAGCCAGGTGCCCCTGTTTTTCATGACTTGATAATCTCTGAAATTAAGGTGCACCTTATTTTAAGTTGTAATCTTTATCAGTGGTATATTAAATAATGGTGCATCTTGTAACTGATGGTGTTTTTTTTTTTTTTTAAAGATTTTTATTTATTTATTTGAGAGAGACAGAATGAGAGAGCACATGAGAGTGGGGAGGGTCAGAGGGAGAAGCAGGCTCCCCGCTGAGCAGGGAGCACGATGCGGGACTCGATCCAGGGACTCCAGGATCATGACCTGAGCCAAAGGCAGTCGCTTAACCAACTGAGGCACCCAGGCGCCCTGATGGTGTTTTATAACATGTAAAATAAAGCAGTTTTATGATCTTGAGCAAATTAATTTATCTCTCTGTGCCTCAGTTTCTTTATCTCTAAAGTAAGGTAATTATAATAGCTCTCATATAAGGCTGTTGTGAGGAGTAAATGAGAAAACTATCTGACATGTTTAGAGCAGAGTAACAGTTCTCTATGGCCACAAAAGTGCTGCGTAAGAGCCCACACCAAAACTTGGTGGCTTATAATAACCCCTTATTATTTCAGCTTGGTGGTTCTGCTGAATTGAACTGGACTCCAAGGGCCTCACTCGTGTGTCTGTGGCTAGCTGTGGGTCAACTAGGAAGCTCTGCTAATCTTTGCTGGCTTTCTTAGATTTCTGGAGTGCTGACTAGGAGAACTCTGTTCCACGTGTTCTTTTATCTTTTGGCAGGCTAACCTGAGCCTGTTTTTCTGGTGGTGAGAGAGTTCCAAGAGTAAGCATGGAGGACAATGCTCCTAGCTGGCACATTCTTTTGCCTGTCAGATTCTATTGGCCAGAATATGTCACAAGGCATATTCAGAGGACAGAGAGAGACTTCACCTCATGATAGGAAGAGCTGCAAGAACACATTACACATTACAAAGAGCATAGATGTGGGATTGCACTGGAAAATTGGGGCTGTTTTTTACAATCAATCTACCACAGTCGGTGCCTGGCACATGGTGAGTGCTCAGTAAATCTTACCTGTCATTATCATCATCATCACTGAAGGCCCTCAGTAATGATAGGTTAAGCTGAACTGGTTTAGTCTAACTCGGTTGAAAGAACTGACCGTGGGTTTACCGTGTAAGTGTTGGATGCAGCCCATGCTGCTATGTGCCTGCCCATCAGAGTCTCAGAAGCATGAGGTCTTGGAACATGAAAGATGGAAAAATATTTGAGTCCAACTACTCTCACTCACTCGCTTACTTTACTGGGGAGAAAAATGAGCTCAAGGGAGGTAAAATTACTTGCTCAAGATTGCACAGCAGAAGGGCTTGGATATGTAGATTCCCATGCCAATGCTCTTCTAACATAAAATGTTGCTTCCCTTCCAAGTATAACTTTAAGAGAAAAAAAGAAGTCCTATTTCTTTTTAAAATCTATGACAAAATAAAATTTGAGATGAATACAAAGTATAATAAAATAAGCACTTAAGCATACAATCATAAATATATGTTTATTCTTTGTACCACTTTAAATGTAAGCTTTTAGCTTGTTGGAACTTGTGAGTTCTTTTTAATAATGTCTAAATACTGTATAACATAAAAATAGTCCCTAATTTTGATGACAGCCACCTATTTCCAATTTTAAGTATATATATGTATATATAATAAATAGAATTTTTATTGGGCTTCAATAAAAATGAGAAGCATACGAAATTCAGATACATTTTTAAAGGAGCAGGCAAGGATAAATTTTTGTTGGTTTAGAGTTAGAGACAATGAAAATGAGCCATTTAGCACTTAGATACTTAGTAACCTTGATTTACTATTTCAAAGAACAAAGTCTATGAGCTGACTTAGAATTATTGGGCATCAAAGGCACTCTGAAAATACATTTTATTTAAAAATAAATGGGTCTGAAATTCACAAGTCAAAGACAACATTATGATGCTCAGCAAAATGCATTGATTATTTTGTTTCCTAATGAGAATAACACACACTATACTTGTATTTGTATGACTGTATATGCTGTTTGCTCACACATATTCAAATGTGTATTTATTAGAGTTAATGGAAAAAGCAGTGGATTAGGATTCAGGAGACTTTGATGTGAATTTGGCAGTTATATAGCATTGGGTATTCTCATAAATTCCTTGTATAGAGACAGCTATTCTTCTTTTTTTTTTTTTTTTTTTTAAAGATTTTACTTATTTATTCAACAGAGAGAGACACAGCGAGAGAGGGAACACAAGCAGGGGGAGTGGGAGAGGGAGAAGCAGGCTTCCCGCAGAGCCGGCAGCCCAATGCGGGGCTCAATCCCAGGACCCTGGGATCATGACCTGAGCTGAAGGCAGACGCTCAATGACAGAGACACCCAGGCGCCCGGAAACAGCTATTCTTTGAAGATTTCTATGAAGGAGCTGTGTGGAGAGGGACAAACAGAAGTTCCTTGTCTTTCCACAAAATAGTTTTTTTTTTTTGCCTTAATTAAAAAAAAATTTTTTTTTAATTGTAAAATACACATAACACAAATTTACCATTGGAACTATTTTTGTTTGTTTGTTTTATTTAAGTAATCTCTACACCCACATGGGGCTCGAACTCATGACCCCAAGATCAAGAGCACCTCCAACTGAGCCAGCCAGGTGCCCCCCATTGGAACTATTTTTCAGTGCACTCTTCAATGACATTAAGTACCTTCACATTGTTGTGCAACCATCACCACCATCCAGCCATAGAACTCTTTTCCTCTTACAGAACTGAAACTCCATATCCACTAAACAATAACTCCCCATTCCCTCTCCTCCCAGTCCTGGCAACCATCATCCTACTTCCTTTCTCTAGAAATCAGACTACTTTAGCAATCTCATATAAATGGAATCATATAGTATTTGTCCTTTCTGACTGGCTTATTTCACTTAGCAGAATGTCCCCAGGGTTTATTCATGTTGTAGCACGTGTCAGAATTTCCTTCCTTTTTAAGGCTGATTCTATTGTGTATACATACCACATTTTGTTTGTTTGTTTATTCTGAATAATCTTCCACATCTTCTTTATCCATTCATCAGCTGATGGACAACTTGGGCTGTTTCCATAGTTTGGCTATTGTAGATAATGCTGCTATAAACATCAGGGTGCATATATCCCTTTGAATAAGTATTTTTATATTCCTTGGGTAAATACCTAGTAGTGTAATTGCTGGAATGTAGGCACATTTTGTTATTCATTCATGGACACTTGTTGTTTCTACCTTTTGGCTATTGAGAATAATGCTGTTATGAATGTGAGTACACTCCACAAAGTATTTTATCTGTGGCATACTAAAGGTTTAAAGATTTTTTTATTTATTTGAGAGACAGAGAGAAAGAGAGAGAGAGCACGCGTACGTACACACACAAGTGGAGGGAGCGGCAGAGGGAGAGGAAGAGAGAGAATCCACAGGCTGACTCCCTGTCCAGCACGGAGCCTGACATGAGGCTCAATCCCAGGATCCTGAGATCATGACCTGAGCTGAAACCAAGAGTCGGCCGCTAAATGGACTGAGCCACCCAGGTATCCCCTGTGGCATACTAAAGGTTTATATGCTGACATTACTCTTATTCAACATACCCATTTTTTAATTCATTGTGACAAAACCTCTAATTCATTTTAGTAAACCTAAAATGGGGTGTAGATATCTCTTGAAATAAATTCTTTCTATTGAGGGAGCAGCATAATAGTTTATAGACCACAAACTTGGATACAAATACATATATTTTTAATGGAGGTAAAAATTATGTGTGAACACTATCCTGAACTATCATCCCTGATGGAGAAAACTTCATGTAGTTTCCCATCATTGTGACTAGTAACAGATTAATGCACTTGCTCGAGATCTGCCCTCTCCTGATAAAAGGTCCCTTCTGGTTTGATGTGCCCTTTCATGCATGTCTCTGATCTCAAGATATTGAGACACTTCTGTATTCTTTTTCATGCTCCCTGGAGCCAAAGAAATCTCGGTGGGTGGACTCGGGCTCTCTCTGTCTAGACACACCCGGCCACTGTTTCTGATGCTGTCTCACCACACTGGTGGCGCTGCTGGTTGTCATGGTGAAGTCTTTGGAGGACTGGCCACCAACTGAGCTTCATTGGTTGAGGTCCCTCTACCCTGGGATTCCCTCTAAACCCACCTGTGGTTTCTGTCATGTCTTCCTTCTACCTCCCTACTATCGCATACCTACCTTCTTAGACATAGGTATAGAAATTGACACTATTTTCTTCTCTTAGAAGAAAACTGTCATCTAGCTACCCAGCTTGTATTCTGAATCCCCAGCTACCTATTTTCCAGTCTGCGGTTAGACATACAATTTGTGACTTAATTCCTTTGACTTTCCATACATAAAACCAAATTTTTTGTTCGTTTGTTTGTTTGTTTATTTGACAGAGAGAGAGACACAATGAGAGAGGAGGGGGAGCAGGGGGAGCCTGGGATCATGACCTGAGCCAAAGGCCGATGCCCAACGACTGAGCTACCCAGGCACCCCAAAAGCAAATTTTTGTGGGTTTTTTTTTGAGAGATAGGAAAAAGGAAAAGAAAATCCTAATATTTATAAATTAAAAAAAAAACAACTTAATTTCAAGGTGATTGTATAGACTATGAAGTTCAGGAGCAAATTTTGGAACGCCGAAGCCAGGATAACTCTTTGTTCTCTATATTTCATGCAATCCCTCCCCTCAGATGATGCATGTGGCTGATTGCAGAGGGGCAACGTTAAAGAGAAAGAGGAAAGGACCCTTGATTCTCACTCAGCAAGAGAAGACTCACAAAGAGCCACAGAGGGGGGAGGAAGGGGGATGGTGAGAAAGCGTGTTGCTTGGAAGACTTGATCTGGGTGAGTAATTCAATACTTGGCTATAGCAATTGTCTCTTCAGTGCAGTGAGGAAGTAAGTGGGAAGGAGAGCTGGTGGGGTTATGTGTATATTGGAGGGAGCGTGGGGCGGGGAGGTGGTTGACTAACATGAATCAACCACCTACTATGTCCAGGCACATAGGATACATTTTCTGATTAATCCTTCCAACTACAATAAGTAGTAAGCAAGCTGCTGTCCAATTTCAAAATAAGGAAAAAGATTCTGCCCTTTGCACTACACATGGTTGTTTGCTTTTCTCCTCCTGTCCTGAAGCAAGTCACTCTCATAAAGTTGTAAAAAATTCCTTTCTGACAAAAAACAAAAACAAAAACAAAAACAAACAAAACCCTTGGGTTAGAATCTTAAAAATCCTAATTAAGAGTCCTTACATTTTATTTATAGAAGACAGTTCCAACCCACAGTTATTAAGGAATGAACCAAGAAGAAAGGTGGATGCTCCTGATACTTTAAAATGTGTTTATTGCTTCACTCTATTTGCATCTGTATTTACCCAGAGGATAAACCAAGAGAGAGGAGGGGCTGGAGGAGAAGACTTGCAACCTTCCTTTTGGGACTAACTGGTGATCATTTGGTGTTAGCCTGGTGAAGCTGCTGCTTCACCATGGGCGACTTAACATTAGATACCAAAGCCTGGACCCTGGGTCCCAGCTCCTGCCCCTGTACTCAGGATGGACCCCATCTTCCTCCTTCCTCTAGCTTCTTGATCCTCTGGATCCCTGACTTGGCAGATGGTTCTTAAGGTTGAAATTATTTTCTGGCCATTAGCTCAGCAACTAACATATGTGTGATATTTTTAGCCAAAATAGTTTTTTTGGCCATCCTATAAGGCAATTTCCAGTAATGAACCTAGAATATTTATACACATAAAACTATATATTCTTACTCATGCAAATGTCTATTTTATAATTTTTACATGCAATTTGTGCTTGTTAAAAGTATTTTCACAGTACCCCTGGAAAAGGAGTAGAGTCAGATGGTTGTATTAAATTGTGAGAGGAGAGAAAGGAGAAAAGGAGGCGGTAAGGACTTTGAATAAAATTCCTTCATTAAAAATTTAAGGTTGGGGCACCTGGGTGGCTCAGTCGATTAAGTGCCCAACTCTTGATTTCAGCTAAGGTCATGATCTCAGGATCATGAGATCAAGCCCAGGCTGGACTCTGCGCTCAGCGTGGAGTCTGCTTGGATTCTCCCTCTCCTTCTCCTTCTCTCCCCCGCCCCACCCTGCTCCCGTGCTCTTTCTTTTTTTTCTCTCTCTCTCTCGAATAAAAAAAAAACAAAAACAAAAAAACAACTAAGGTTACCAGCTACTTAGTGGTAGAAGCTTGGCCTGTCTGTCCACACGGTGCCCAAAGACCATATGTTCTGATATTAATCCTGTAATTTCCTAAGACACTATATATTGGCTCTGTGGCCCTTGAGCAAATTACTTGATCAGAATTTCTTAGTTGGTAAAATATAGGTAGAACAGTAACTAAAACATAGGGTGGTTGTGGGATTAAGCAAGAAAACCTATGTCAAGTGCTAAAACAGTGCATGGTTTCATTAAGGAGTGGGAAGGTAAGGGTTTGGACCCTGCAGCCAGTTTGTGTTCAGATTCTGGAAATACTACGTATTCTCTGGGAAGACAACTTCTCATAGGAATTTGTGAGGGTTAAATGTGTTAATTTGTGGGGGCGCCTGGGTGGCTCAGTCGGTTAAGCGGCTGCCTTCGGCTCAGGTCATGATCCCGGAGTCCCTGGATTGAGTCCCGCATCGGGCTCCCTGCTCAGCGGGGAGTCTGCTTCTCCCTCTCCCTCTGCCTGCCTCTCTGCCTACTTGTGCTCTCTATCTGTCAAATAAATAAATAAAATCTTAAAAAAAAAATGTGTTAATTTGTGTAAAATACTTAGAAAAATGGCTGGCCCATAGCAGATGTTCAGTAAATTTCAGCTATGGCTATTCATACTGTCAGCACAGCAATCTATCCTCAGGATGCTTTTGGATTCTTTTTAACACCAATAATCTCTATTACACCATCTACATACCATGCATCAGGTTCCATTACCAAAACCTGCCCTGTGCAGTGAAAAGATAGAATTAGGGAATAAAAAAAAAAAAAAATTAGAGGACGTCTCAGTATCCTCATTTGTTCATTTCTCTTTATTGAGTTCATTACCAGCAACTAAAAGGATTTTAATCACAAGTCTCTCAGTCTCAAACTTGTCCTTTTGCATTTGGTAAATGGTTGCTATTTCTAATAGATATTTGCATCATTTCATTATTTTTCCCTATTTAATGTATTAATATTCTTCATGAAGTTGGTTCATTTCACAGAGCTCCCCCGAGTTTTATTAGTTCATGATTTCTTTGTTTTTGATAGTTGCTTTTTCATCCTTGGAGAAAGTTTTCTACACTATTAATGGAAGTCTAAATTGATCCTCTAACCTTCCTAGATGCCTAGAAACCAGCTTTTTATAGAAGGACAGTGATTATAGCATCTTTTTCAATTTTGCCAGTCAGACACCTTGAAGAAATCAATGAGTAGGCAAATTATTAACTAATTGAGCATTTAGAGTGTTCTTACTTTTGAAAAATCAATTAGGCCTTTGCCCTTAGTTTTGCAGCATTACTTCATTATTAATTGTTTTAAGCAGCAGTTCATCAGCAATGGACCCAGATCAGCTGACAGTTGTTTTTTGTTTATATTCTGTGCTTAATTGATTAATACAATGAGCTGAAAACCTTTAACATCATTGATCATGTCACAGAATGCTGAGTAATTGGCTGGCAAAATGCGATTTTTTAAAATTAATGATTCAATGGTTCAAAGGTTCAATTCAGCAGCAGATTGCAGTCAGCAAAAAGAGAGGATTTTCAGTATTTCTTCAACATGGATGATCTGAATGATAGTCTCATCTCGTTTGTGGAGCCTTTTTCTGTCTTCATTAGAGATAATTTCTTGTTCTATATAAAGCACAGGAGGGTCACATTTACTATCTTAATGACACGATTTTATTACCACTGGGTAAACATGGCTTTCAATTCAAATTTTGAAGAGACTGCCACTCTTGTCAGAGGTACAAAAAAAAAAAAAAAAAAAAGATAAACTTACAGGATGCAGTTTTGTGCTTTGTAAGATCTTCAAGTGGGGACAGTGGTGGGGAAGTGGCTGGAATGGTGGGTCAGGGGCCTCAACTCAGTAATATACTCTTCTAGAAAGATTTTCCCGAAGTGCTGCAAGCTCTGGGTCCTTTTTCTCTGCTTCCATGGTTGTCTAGACATAGCTTTGTTATCAAAGCTACAGTTATCACGGCATTGGGCTTATTTGCATGGTTTCCTCACCAATGAGACTGCAAACTCTGAGAGGTCATGAACCCACCTACGTGCCTTTGTATCTTCAATGTTACACCTGTTTTTGGAACAAAATTGGCACTGAATTGATTGGCCAAATGAAAGGAGACACACACACACCAATTTTTCATTCAGTTAAGGAAATCTATTTGGTTATATATATGTACTGTTCCTTATCATCTTTATGAAAATATCATCTATCTTTCCTTGACATATAGAAACACAGTCCCTGAATTTCCAAGCTGTCCATAACAATTATTAGGCAACTTTCTCCGTATTTTTTTCTGTTGGCAAAACCGTATAGCTTAGGCAGGGTCTTAGGTCAACTGCTGAAAACCATTTTAATCCCTGCCTTTTCTGTGTAGTCACACACTTCCTCAGCTGAAATTTGAAACCAGTGTTCTCCAAAGTGTATTTGGTAGGAAAAAGCCCATCAAGATATTACTAACAAGAAGTTGACCTATGGACAAGTAAATTAGGTGAAACACGGCAATGTCATCTCTCTTGGGAATGCACAAAGTACATAAGAATTATTAAAATATTAAATTTCTGAGAAGCCCAATCACAACTTTGGAGATCCCAAGTTGTTTGACTTTGAAACTCTTTTTCTGTGGATCTAACATCTCTGGGAACTAATGGTGTATAGCATATGCTTTGAGAAATGCGACTCTAAACAATAAACTGGGTCAGAGAATGTGATTTTGGTTGTGCTATACATATGGAAAAAAAGTGGTGAGGAAAGTCAGGATCTCACAGACTGCTCAGAGGTATTCTGCTGCATTAGTGTGGTAACTTTCACTGTTTCATTCCCATACATTCGTTGCTTTCTTTTCTGGTAAAGTTTGCTCACTGCAGAAAACTCAGAAAACAGGCAGAAGGAAAATGGGAAAAAAGTCTTTATGGCTGTTTTGTTTAAAGGGTTCCATGCTCAAATAAATTTAGAAAGCTCTGGGTAAACAAAGTTAAATAGAACTCAGATGGATCGGAGCTAAAAATAATAAAAATAAAATTAATATGCATCTGGGAAACAATTGCTCTGGCAAACCAACACACATAGATAATGGATTCTGTCTGAAGCTTCATTTCCCAAACTGAGGAACAATAATATGTGTATTAACCCAGGTGAACGTCTAAACAGATTGTTGGCAGCTCATGATTAGATAAAGGAATGCATGCATCCTGAGTGCAATTTATGTAGTTAAAATTAAGCACCATCACAAAGGGACACACTTAAGTTCAACACAAAGGGACACATTAAAGTTCAACCTTAACAAATTGTTACTAGTCTTGGTATATTTTTCTCCACCCTTTTATTTTTAATCTGCGTATGTTTTTATATTTAAAAGTGGATTTCTTGTAGAAAACATGTAGTTGGGATAGTGTACAAATTATTGGTTTAAAATTTCCCTTCTCACTTTCTTAATTCTAAGTAACTTTGAAGTTTAAACTCTATTTCATTTTTCTTCCCAAAATGTTCAAGTCTGAGTTTTAACTTAATTGTTGAGAGATTAGGAGGCTAGGATAGCGGGTGTTGTTTATTTCTTGGAAACAAAATTGAAGAATTTATAAAGAAAATAAAATGATGTAATCTTATGTTCTCAATTCAAGGTTAAAGAAAAATGGTGATTTACATGCTATTGCCATTTGTAGATACAGCAACTGCTGATAAAATGAAATACAAGGAAATTCCTTAAGAGAACAATTATGCAAATGATGAAAATATTTCATATTTAAAGGAGAGGAACTTGATTTCAAAAATATTTAGAACAAAATCTGAATATAAAATTTTGGACTGGAAAGAAAAGAGTGCATCTGATAATTCCAAATTCAAAAGGAAGCAAATAGTAAAATTAAAAGGATTTATGGAAAAGTGATGGTAAATATTTTATGAAGATAACACTGCTGTTTATTATAAGTATAGGAGTAGGGTCTGAGTTTTATAAAAATGACATCAATAGTTAGAGATGGTAAAAAAATAAGTTTTTGTGTTTTTAAAGATTTTATTTATTTGTTTTAGAAAGGGAGAGCACAAGCAAAGGGGAGGAGCAGAGGAAGAGGGACAAGCAGATTCCACGCTGAGTGCTGAGTCCACACAGGGCTCAAACCCATGACCCTAACTAAGATCATGACCTGGTCCGAAATCAGGAGTCGGACGCTCAACCAACTGAGCCACCCAGGCATCCCAAAAAACTAAGTTTTTGAAATCTGGTCTTAAAATAGGAACTATCATTTGCTAAGCACCCATTATATATCAGGCATTAACTAGTTTATATGAATTATTTCATTGAGGTCTGCCATCAACACAGAAAGGAGTATATATTTTTTTTCATTTTGCTTCAAACCTGAAACATAAGTTAAAAGAATGCACAGCACAGTACAGCATTAGGATATGACACAGTTAGCGATTGGCTCTCAGCCATTTAGCAATAAAATGATCATACCATTACCCTAGCACATCATAGTTACCCTTCTGCCATCAAAGAGCAGATCAAGAGGCTGCATTGAATTCTCTTCATGGAAGAATTTTCCTTGTCACTAATATTGTTCAAGAGCTTAATTTTTCATTTCTTAAGTAAGATATACTTCATCACTTAGAGTTACTTTCTTTTTGTCATCAATAAAGAGCTGCATAAATTAAGGCTTTTTAATCATATGAAATTTTAATAATTAAAATCATAATAATTCTTTCCATTTTTTACTTAATGCAGGAAATAAGTTGAAAAACATTTTGTATATAAAATCGCTGCCAAGAATGCTACCTTCCTAGGACATAAATTCGTATCAGAGGATGGAATGAACCAGCTACCGTAGCTTCCAGCTGCAATGGTAAGTGGGCCAATGGGGAAGAGTAAGTATATTTTATTTTTTCTTTCTGATTCTTAAATAAAGAAATAGAAAATACAGAAACAAGCTAACCCAAGTATACAAAGAAGAACTCTTTATGCAATCATGTTAATATATTATGTACTAGTATCACTGTAATTTGGGGGGGCAATTTATTTTAATAGAGCAGGAACCAAAAACTTGTGTGTGTATATAAACACAAATAATGATGAAACTAATGACACAAAAGAACTAGAATATAATTACAGATGCCCTTCTCTTTAACACCCACCTTTTATTTTCATGTTGATGCAGGTGAGGTTTAAAAACACAAAAGGCATTCAATTCAGAATTACGGTTTTCACAGAAATTGCTGCATAATTCTAGCTCACATTTATTCATATTTTTATAAAACATATGACCATTTCCAAAACCTCTGGGTATAATAACATATTTAAAAATACGAGCAAAATTACCAGACTGAAAAAGAGCACTAACTAGGCATTTTCCCCATAGAAAACCATTTCACACACCTACTCAGAATTGTATATTAAAGCCAAGAATTTAATATTGCAAATACATAAAAGAATGAGTTATCAGTTCTTTGGGAGTTGTAACTTTGGATCTTAGACTTCCGTCCATTTAATATTTCAAACATGGCACCAATTTGTGTAATTTTTGGGTGGGTATTGAATATATTAGCTTTGATGATAAACTGGCTCACCTTCATTTCTTTGAAACCAACATAGACTCGTACCTATTTTAATATGTGTCGGGCTTTCTGCATACAAATGAAGCATTACTAAACAATTCCAACTGTGTTTTAAAAAAATCAGCACAGTTCAATGTTTCCCTAATTCTCCGAGTCTGGGGAACATAAATAATCATTTTAATTCTCTGGTAGACACTGAATTACATAGTAAATTATATCAAGCCTGGGAAAGTTCCATTTTTTAAAACTCACATATTCTTTTATATGAAGAATCTGAGACATGAATTAACTCAAAATGGTATTTAAGGTTTTGACTAAAATTAACGGTAGCACTTAAAATAATTCTTACTATTTTAAGGAAAAAGCTCCTGGGGCCATTTGAGAAAAAAAAAAAAGGATTATATTGAAGAAGAGGAAGGCAGAGAGAAAGAGAAAGATAATTAATAGGATATACTAGAGTTGAACAACTGAATGAAAATATACAGATCTGCCAGGGCCCAAAGCAGTCAGAATAATATTAATCAAATCTTACTGACTCTTAATTGGAATAATGAGAAAACATTCTTAGCCTGCTTGATCATGTTGGCATTTTAATTAAACTTTCTTGGATCCCAGAGAAAACAATAGTGTTTTTTCTCTCTCTCTCTCTCTCTCTTTTTTTTCTGGAACTCTTTCTGTTTAACTGTTACCAAAAATACTTTTGAAGGCAGTAACCAAGTAGTATAATTGGGGTCTTTATGAATAATAACAAGGTAGAACATGTTGCCGTATATCCAAAACTTTGGCTTTTTAAAAAGTTGTCTATAAATCTGCACTACAAGAAACCCCTAACAAGGAAGTGTGGATTTAATTAGAACAAACTTCCCACATTATCAGAGATAATGTTATGGTTATTCTTCTATAGCATGTACCTAATAGAACAGTTCTGGTCTAGTGGAATAAAGATTTTCAATAAATAAATAGCTGACAATTTAATATATACTTATATAGCATACCTGGTGCCTATAGCACCATTCTAAGTACTTTAGAAATATTAACTCACTTAATCTTCATAACCATTTTATAATATAGATATCATTTTTACTCCCATTTTAAGGATGAGGACGTGGAAGCACAGAAACTATTTGTCCTGGACTACATGGGTATCTAGCTGCTGAGCCAGGATTTAAACTAGGTCATCTGATTTCAAAGTCTGTGTGCTTGACCCTTACACCATGCTTCCAACACTTCTCTAAACGCTTCTGCATGCTCAGCACCCTCATTCGGTGCTATACCTATATCATTTCTTTTCATCTTCAGAATGATTCTGCACAGTAAGTATTATCATCCTCATTTTACAAATGGGGAAAACGAGGCACAGGGAAATGAAATAACTTCACCAAGTTTAAACTGCTAGAAGGAAGGATATAAATTCATTTCTGACTCTAAAGTGTATGCTTGTTCTAACCTTTCCTTATATACTGGAGTGGTATTTAAAGATTCAGGCATTTAATTTACTATCTTAAATTTTTAATTTTTTAATAAGATTAAGGTGCTGTATCAGATGAATTGAAATTTATCTCATCATGGAAGGTCATTGACTCCTGCACCAAACATTTAGTGAACATCCATTAGAGATATATCTGAGTTTTGTGGGGCCAGAACCTTATATAATTTTGGAGATCTTCTTTAGGATAAGGCATACACATTCATATGTGTAAAATTAGATATGTAATTAACTGCTCATTATGAATGAGAAAAAAAAACACAAAACAACAATTATGACACCATCATGCCATGATGCAGTCTTCAGCCCTGACCTTCAGATTATCATGCTGGGTGAGTTCACATAGGGAGCAAAAGGGAAGTTCACTGGAAAGTTAGCAATGGCCTAATTGCAGATGGAGGTGATTGCAAACCACATAACTGTATCCCACTAAACATAAACTAAAAGGGTCCAAAGTCATCTCTCCCTTAGCTGGATTTTAAAAAAAAATGCCCATAGCCATTTTGACATCACCTTAACACAAGTGTGATTTGACCATGCAAATGGAGGAGTCAAATTGGACAGAGGTAGTGGCCTCACTTTTGCAAATTTCACAAAAATACATGGCCATGAGACCACATGGCTAGGGCCTTTTCTAGGGCACTGAAGAGATGTGTGCAATGAGGAGTCCTAAGTAAGCTTCTTTAGATGTGTGCAATGAGGAGTCCTAAGTAAGCTCCAGTAGATCCAGCATCTTCTGGCACCCACTCTTTTGTAGGGAATGTTCTGCGTCCTAAGAAATGGTGAATTTGCTAACGTAAAACAATATTAGGCCAGGAGCATGAGTATGTGGGCACAGTAGGGGTAGGGATATAAATAGCAAGAGAGAGAAAACTGTTCCTTATTTTTGATCAGATGATACTATTCTGGATAATTGGAGAAAATTCATAATGATTTACACTTAAAATTGAGAAAATAAATCTTTGTACTTTTTTTCCCCCTGGTTACACAGAATATTGGTGGGTAGAAACTCTGCCTAAGAATTTGACTTAGACCAAGATAGAAGAAAAAGCAAATTTTCAACTTTCTCTGGACACTTTCTCGAATTAAGAATGGTCAGCAGGGGTGGGAGTGGAAGTTATTGTCAAGGCTCTAATTTCTTAGGCACAGAAACAACCCATGCTCAAGTTAGAGAAAGAAGAGGAAGACATGGGAACTGAAATTCTGTGCATAATAATGGAAAACATTATCTCCATTGTGGCTGAGAAGCCTTTGGAGGTTCACTTGCTCTGTAAGTAATTTTCTTCATATGTAATGATTTGTTTACTTACCTTATGGAGTGTAGAAAGCCATTAAGTGGGTTCCTTCTCTGCAGCCCCATTTCCATCTCCCCTCAGCATGTATTTGCTTTGGCCAATAGCTAACCCTCAGGAAACAAGAAGATCATAGGAAGAAATGAGCATTATTTCACCCCATACTAGTCTAGAGACATCAGACAGAGCAAGACCTATCCTGTCAAAGCAAACACAAGATTGTTCCACAAAATCCCAACCAAGTGATTCTTGGCAGTAGAGAAGCAGGTCTCAAGGTTACAGGTGTATGGGAATGCTTATCTCTTCTCTCCTTACATGTACAGAGCCCCGGGCATAAGTAAAAACTGAGACCCAAATACCATTATCTAATTATTTGAAAGGTATAAATCAAATAACAAATCATTAAACAACATATGTAGTATTTTCTACCTTGGAAAAATGTGACTTCATGATGACAAAATGGAAAAATATGTGTAAAGCTATGAATTTCAGATGACTGCAAGTTGGCAAAGTGTATTACGGATGACTGATTTTATTATTTTTGCACATGGCTGGAGGTTCTGTTGATGAAGCAAAGATTTATGAATAAATAATAAAGACATATTTAGTTTATAAAATTTATTTTTCTTGACTGCATTTCAGCAAAATCACTAATTATGTTTTTGAAATCAAAATTATAAGTAATTTGCATTCTCTTGAGAGAAGTGATCTAAAGTAACCTTCTCTTACAAAGTTAGCTGTATCTGAGCTCCAACTTCAACCATTTAATAATCCAGCTACATCTCTGTTGGCTTCTGTATGTACACAAAGAAACTTTTATCTCCCATTAACCTCTTGTTAGTTTAATTTGCCAGTCTCCCTCTCAAAACCTAAGAGGGTGGAGTAAAAGTTTTTCCTCCCCTGCAGAGGTAATGCATGGCACTTTATCAGTGCTGAGCACCAGTTCCCGGACGACAGAGGCACTCATTGTTTTAGGACAGAAATGTCTTTAATGAGGTGAAATGTGGATTTGGATAATTTTTTCTTATCGATAATATATTTTTTTAAATCCCAAACTCATTTTTTTTTAAATCGTGGCATCATTTACTATAAGAAAATATACAGATTTTAGGTGTAAAGTTAGATAATTTTTGGCAATTGTATACACTCGTTTAAACACCAACATGTTCAAGATATTGAACAACCCATTCTTGCAGAATGTCTTCTTGGTCCCTTTCCAGTCAATCCTTACACAAACCAGAGGCAACCATTATTCCAATTTCCATCGTCATAGATTCATTTTGCCCATTCTAGGGCTTCATATAAATGAAATTGTATAGTGCATACTATTTTGTGCCTGACTTCTTTAGCTCAATTTAATGTTTTTGAGATTAGTCCATTTTATTTTGTGTAGTTTATAGTTGTTTTTATTGTTGAATGCACATATTTATATTTCAAAGTATTTACTATAATATATATACTATTTATCCTTTCTCTTGTAAATGAACATTTGGTTGTTTCTAGTTGTGGGCTATTGTGAATAAGGCTGCTTACAAGCATCCTATACGATTCTTTGTATGGACATATGTTTTCATTTCCCTTTGGTATATACCGAGTGGAAGAATTATTGGTCATATGTTGGAGTATGTTCAACTTTATAGAAACTTCCAGTTTCCCAAAATGATTGTATCATTTGGTATGAGAGTTCCAATTGCTCCTCATCTTCATCACCGCTCAGAATTCCAATCTTTTAAAAATGTGGTCACTCTCCTGGGTGTGAAATAGCCTATTATTTTGGTTTTAGTGTTCGTTTCCTTAATGATAAATGACATCGAGCACCTTACATGTGCTTATTGGCCATTTGTATATCTTCTTTTGTGAAGTATGTGTAGGAGTTCTTTATATATCTTGGATACAAGTTCCTTATCTGATATATGTCATGTGCATATTCTCTCCCACTCTGACTTCTTTCATTTTCTTAATGACATCTTATAATAGAATTTTTTTTTTTTTATCTTGATGACCTATGTGTTCTTTTAGACATTGTTGTGAGGGTGAACTTATGTGTGAGGACCCCCTTGAAAGCACTGGACCCAGGGTAGAGATCCCCTTTGCTCCCACCTAAGCCTGTACTGGTTCCTTTCTTTATTGACAATTCCCAAACGAGACTCATGCTGTTGCAACTTCTCCAAACTTCCATTCTGGCTGATATCTGCTTTTCACACTAATAAAGGGCCATATATTATTCAACTTGCACAGAAAATGCTGTGAGGTCTCCTCAGGGATATCCCATATATGGGGGAGCTCTGGTACCTGGAGTATCATTTCTTTACAAAGACCTGCAGTATGTTTTGGGCACCCATACCTGAGTCCTTGTAATAAATAGTTTCTCAGCATCCTCTGGAGCTGTCTCCATAAGTCTTGGGCATAAGTCTAATGGATGGGCCAAAAGTAATTGGAGGGAAATTCTGCACCATCTTCTCTAGCACCTTTTATTCTGAGCCCATGGGCCAAATACTCTAGTCAAAAAACTTTCATGCACATTGTCTCCTGGAGGCTCTGGTGTAAGTTCTTTAGAGCAGCCTAGATGTATGTAAGATCCAAAGCTGGGGCTGCTTTTATATCCAAGGACAGTAAGTATGAGTTGTGAAAATAAAGAGGTAAGGGTTAAAACAACTAAAACAACAAAATCCATGAGCCATCCTTCCACCTGCATCCATACACTAATCTCACTGGCTTTCTTCCTGATTTCTAGACATGCTATCCTTTGTGCCACCTCAAGCCACTGAATGATTTTCCTCTTGTTCTAAAGTCTCCTCCTTCTTTTTACCTCGCTATTTCTAACAATTGCCTTTGATCTTTAATTCATGTAGAACTGACAGCAGTGCTGAAATAGTCCAATACAGGCTCACCTCAGAGATACTGTGGGCTCGGTTCCAGATCACCACAACGAACTGAGTATCACAATAAAGTGAGTCCCATGAAGTTTTTGTTTCCCAATGCACACAAAAGTTATATTTACACTCTACTGTAGCCTACTGAGTGTGCAATAAAGAGCATGAGGTCTGCAAAACAACGTATATGCTTTAATTAAAAAATACTTTATAGCTAAAAAAAATTCTTACCATCATCTGAGCTTTCAGCGAGTCATAATCATTCTTCTGGGGGAGGATCCTGCCTCCACGTTGATGACTGCTTGTGGACCAGGGCGGTAGTTGCTGAAGGCTGGGGTGGCTGCGGCAATTTCTTAAAATAAGACAACAATAAAGTTTGCTGCATCAACCGACTCTTCCTTTCTCTGCAACACTTAGAGGCCATTGGCAGGTTATTAATTGGCCTAATTTTGACACTGTTGCGTCTCAGGGAATAGAGAGGCCAGAGGAGAGGGAGGGAGAGGAGGAGCCAATCAGTGGAACAGTCGAAACACATTCATCCATCCCTAAGCTCGCCGTGTGCTATGGGCACCAAATATAGTAAGAATAAAAACGTTCGGAATATTGGGAGAATTACCAAAACGTGACACAGAGACACGAGGTGTGCAGAGACTGTTGGAACAATGGTGCCCATACACTTGCTGGACGCTGGGCTGCCACACGCCCTCAACTTGTAAAAAACGCAGCGTCCGCGAGGCGCAACGACACGAGGCACGCTTGCCGACGTATCCTTACCTGCAGTTTCGCGTTCCACAGCGGGAGGCGGGCGATCCTCCTGACGAATCATCTGATGCTCAATAGTAGGCTGACCTGACGTCAGAGTGCCTGCGCCGTTCACTTCCTCCACCTCGTGACGCGGGCGCTGTGTCTCCTCCCATCACCGCGAGAAGGGTGAGTACCCTGCTGTAAGGGATTTGGGGAGAGAGCGAGGGACCGCATGCGATGACTTTTATGACAGTGTATTGTTGTAATTGTTCTTTGTTATTGTTATTGCTGTGCATCTCTTGCTGTGCCTAACTCATAGGACTGTATGTACAGGAAAAACCGTAGTATATATAGGTTTGGTTTTATCAGTGGTTTCCGGCGTCCCCGGGTATTCTGGAATGTATCCTCTGCAGATCAGGGGGGATGACTGTAATGTAGTTTATGAAAACTGGCATTTTCTTGGACTTCATCATACGACCCCGTAATTGCCTTTTTACCTGCCTAGCAATCCTGAGAAATCACTTGAGCCCGGATACCGTGTTAATTAATAAATGTCAATATGTAGCACTGTTTCATGATCGAATAAAGGCCCAGAATTAAGCTTCCATCATGACAATGGCAGTCCTCCCTAAAGGGCAGCAGGAAAACACTGCTCCACACCATGTGGTATGGCCCTTCTGGCTTTGGTGTTCACCCCTCCACCGAAACCTATGACCAGTACTGGACTGAGGCCCTGAAAGAATGCTCTTCCTTCCATTTCCAGGAAACCTGAGCACTGCAGTACTTTTTCCATCCTTTAAACATTTAGGGCAATGTTATTTGGTGGGGGGGTGGGGGGGAGGAGTGAGGGGTAGTTTGCAGTTGAACAAGATGTCTGCGCTGGTTCATATAATTTACTATTGAGAAAAGGGGAAGGGACAATTGATATTAATAGTGCCTCTAGTCTGGCTAGCCACTGTTTAGGAGATTTACGTAACCTTAGTTTCATTTGTGATAAAGCTGATAGGACATCAAGTTTTGACGAGGAGGAAAGGAGTAGCAATAGTGATAATGAAAGCAGTGATTAGAAGCATGCACCCTGGAGTCAGAAGATGCAGTTGTACGTGAGGTGTACTAGCATAAACAAGCTGCTTATGTTCAAGCAACCTTAAGCCTGAGTTTTCTCACCTATAAATGGGGATGATAATAGCATGTACGTCACAGGGTTGTTGTGTGGGTGTGTGTGATTTAAAAGGGTAAAGGACACTAAGTATAATGCCTGAGCCATAGTAAATGTTCAGTAAACATTAACTATCATTATTATCATTGATATTGAGGCTAAGACCTTGGGGCATGAAAGCTCCAGAATTTGGGAGAGAGGAATGCCGGAAAGTGGAAAGATGAGTTGGCAAAGTAAAATTCTCTTAAGTAATTTTATGTCCCCCCCCACACCGGATTTGTATGTGTTTGCGTTTTGGGTGAAGTTGAAGAGAGCTGGAGGAAAATGGATGATCTGAAGTTTGGGGAAGGGAGGGGAACGGCAAAGGAAGTCACTTATTACACTCAGTCCTATTATGTCTAGTTCTTTGATCCCTAATCCCTTTCTAGGCTTTATTAGGCAAAGATTCCAAAATTAACAAGCAGGAAGAGTTGCTGACACTCATCTTCCTGCTCCACTTTTCCTAGAACTTCCAATAGGTGTTGCCTCTGCACTTCCCCCCAACCCCTCCCCCACCTCATCCCTTACTTGGGTGCTGTTATGCTGGGAATCACAATGTTGTAGATTGGGGCGAGGTCAGCCCTGCTGACACACCTGCATATTCTTGCAGGGTTGTAGGCAGTCTTCTTGCATTTTGCTTCTATTCACTGCAAGTAGGGGTGTACTTCCCCCACATCCCCAACTTGCAGCTGTCAGAGCATGAACAAACAGCAGTGCGGGCATTCTGCAACACAGAGCAGAATTCTAACACTTTGTCAGGAGGCTAAGGGGAAAAAAGTCTCATATCACAAACCAGAAGAGGCAAGGGTAAAACTCGCCTGGCAAAACTAATGGCATGTTGTTGCTCATCTGAACATCTTAGATATTTGGGAGAAATGAACGTGTGCATGCAGGCTCCCACATGCATAAAAGGAATGCCATTCTTCATTAGTGATGTTTTCTAGCTTTTATCTCCCATTTCACCCCGGATTCTTTAATTCTCATAGCTCTGCTTTCCAGCAACCAATTAATATTTTCTCTGATAAATGTTCCTTTTGGAGAGTAATCTATCTTTGATGTTAAGCTCAACATTCTTCTTTTAACTTCTAAGAGAATAGAAACGCAGAAGAGTAAAGAGCTGGGAAGAAAAATACAGTGTGTTACTTCCTTGGATCCTGAAAGATCAGCTTCAACTAGTTGGATTTAAATGCTTCTAATTTTTTCTATTTTATTCATGATGGTACCTCATAAAGTTAGTCAGAATTTTAATGTATGCCTATATAGGATAAAACAGAAAGGACAAAATTTGGAGTCCACATTCATGCATGGTTTTGCCTAGAGAATGATGAATGTTTAGCTATGCTCAGTGTCCTCCAAGAAAATTTAAATAACAAATACAAAAAGACGTGAGAGGACACTGCATAAAGTTTTGTGTTGTGCTGATTAAAATCAGAGCAGGTTGCAGGGGAAACAGTGGGATATAATAAATCTAGAATTTAGAATAACTTACGATTTTGTTAATTTTTAGAGATAGAGTTAGTATCACCATATTTCAGCTTCTAATTCAGAAAAGAATTATTAAGATAATTTCTAAGTTATTTGTGATATTTTTGTTCTTTTCATTTTGCAAGTGCATTCATTATTTTGTTTGGTTTTCTGTACAAAGCATATACTGGTAGCTATTACAGTAGGCTGTATATTGAAGATGTTGGATAAGATGCATAACGTAGTTCTGTTCTCATTATGAGAATGTTAGTGGGTTTCATCATTAGAGATAATAATGACTGTACCTAATCTTCTATATTATAGATTACAGAATAGGGTGGCATTCATTATTTCATTTAATGATATGCTACAAGAGTTATATCATAACTACTTTGTAAAAACCTATTCTCTTACTTGCTTTTCATTAATATGCTTCTGGAACTAATTTGTCAGCTTATGTACACAGTCTGAACTTTGAAAACTGTGGAATGAGACATGTTTGCTAGGCTGCACGATAATCGAGATGTGTCCTGATGATCTTGGTACAGATGTGTTTAGTTTTTCCAGGACACTTTTGATCATTTGCATTTCATCAGAGACTTCTGACACTTACAGGTGTTTCCAAAAGATTCAAGGATAAAATTCCTACAATGTTCACTTGAGTAAGGTGAGTCCCTGTATGATCTGGGAACTGTGAGGATATTCACACACTTTTAAAATTTTTGCAGGTGCAGTTGTTTATATACTTCAGAGCTAAAAAGGAAAAAAACTAAGCTTCTTAATCTTCTCTTTTATTCCTTTGACATTCCATTCTGTGGGCCCAAATTAAATTCTGTTTTTACATCTTTAATGATACAAGCGTTCAGGGCACAATGAAAAATAAAGGCCTTATTACTTCATAATATGTTTGGAATAGTGCATGATTATGTTTAGTTGATTAGTTGGCTATAGTAATCGCAGAACCATAGAGTGATTGAAATTAGAAATGAAAACGACCCATTGGGTATCATTATCCTTCTTCCTGTCAATGCAAGATTGTTTCCTGACACGCAGTGTGTGTGTGTGTGTGTGTGTGTGTGTGTGTGTGTCTGTCTGTCTGGGTGAGGGGGCTGAATTCTTTCTTAGCTGTATAAATAGACAATGTGATACATTTGTTTAACAGCATTTTGACAGGAACTAAGCTTCGAAGCAAATCAGATAGCACTCCTAGAACATCCAGTAAAAGGACGCAGAATAACCACAACAGTACCAACAGCAGTAAATATTTATAGATCACCAACTACATGCCAGTCACTATAACATAACCATCTCCAACATAAACATCAGTCGTTCCAATCAGATATTATCACCCCCATTTTATACGTGAGGAAATGGTATCAATAAGGGTAAATGATTTAAACAGGGACAGATGATCTACAAAAGATCCTACAACTGTAAGTAGTGGATTCCAGCTTCAAACTCTGGTCTCCCTGCCTCCCAGCCCTGGGCTTTCCCTGCACAGTAGAAGTAAGGGGGAAAGGGATGCCTTGGGCAGCAATGGCTTCTGGGTAGGTCCACAATCTAATGCAGAACAGAGAGTGAGAAAAGAGAGTCATGTCCGGTGATGTCACCAAGATGGCAGAGTAGGAGACACCAACCTCCATCTGCCCACAAAGAATAACAATTAGACAGCTATCCATAAATGAGAATGGCTCTGGGGACGCTCGGGAGTATACTTAAGAAGCTTCAGCAACACAATTGAACAAAAAACCTGGGAATAACTACACACAAAGGGTAAGAAGAGTGGTTTCATTTTGCCTGCATCATCCCATCCCCCAGACCGGCACTGCTCAGTGCCAAGAGGCATTTTCCGGGGCGGGAGAGAGTTCCTCTCCCTGGAGTGAACTCCCAGTTTCCCTAGCCTCTTGGGCAGGATAAAGGACTTGCTTAATTTCATCATATTCAGAGAATGGTGTAGCTGAGACATCTAGAGACAGGAACAAGGAAGAAGGTCGGAGGTATCAGTGGTTATCAGTCGCAGGCTGGGCGTGACTGCAGTTCCCAGTAGCCTGCTCTGCATAGGACCTCGGCAGCCTTTGATGCTGAACACTTCAGTAGCCCTTGTGGATGCTGTGACCCCTCTACAGATTTTATCACTGAGGACTCCATCACGGACCCCAGGGACCACTCCACAGAAGACTCCAGCAGCTTTTGCCACTGAAGAAACCAATGGCCAGCAAAGCCACCATGGATCCCCTTGCAGATTTCACCCCTGAGAGCTCCACACGTGTTTGCGTTTGTGGAGTCCAGCTGCCTGAGTCCCTCTCCATCCCCACCCCCCTGCTGGAATTCCCAGAGACACCCTGGGTTCTGAGCTCTGTTATTCACTGTGCTGCAGGCCTCCAGCCTCAGCCTCTGTGGCTATGTGTGTTCATGATGCCGGTCGAAGCTCCCACATCCAACCCCCAATGCCATATGTATGCTTGTGGTTAACTCCTACAGCCACACAAATGCATACCAACAGCCCAGGACCCCATAGCTGCTGGTGCACCAGAAGCTGGGCCCCACGTAATAGGGGCTTGCACTGCCGCACACTTAGAGCTAGCCACTGCCACCAGACACTGACCTGCTGCTGGTCTTGACTCCTGTCACTGGTCCTCACTCTGGGCTTGCACTCGAAGCTAGCCCCTGCAGCTGCTGACAGCCCAGGCCCTAGCAGCTGCTCATGAGCCCAGATCTGGCCCTGATTTCTGTCAATGGCCTGCACTGCCAATAAAACCATTTCTGTTTGCAGATGACAATCTTACATATGGAAAACCCTAAAGATTCTACCAATCAACTCTTAAAACTAACAGATGAATTGAGTAAAGTTGCAGGATACAAAATAGACATGCAAAAATCAGTTGTGTTTCTATACAATGACAAACTATATGAAAAGACAGTAAGAAAACAATCCCATTTGCAATAACAAAAATAGAATAAAATACTTAGAAATAAATTGAACCAGTGAAAGATCTGTACAGTGAAAATGATAAAAACACTGATGAAAGAAATTGAAGAAGATGTAAATAAATGGAAAGATATCCTGTGTTTATGGATTGGAAGAATTAATATTGTTAAAATGCCCATTCTATCCAAAGTCCGTAGATTCAGTGCAGTCTCTGTGAAGATTTCTGTAACATTTTTCACAGGGAAAAAAAATCCTAAAATTTGTATGGGACCACAACAAAAGACCCTGAATAACTAAAGGAATCCTGAGAAAGAAGAATAAAGCTAGAGATATTACACTTTTTGATTTCAAGTTACATTACGAAGCTATAGTGACCTTAAACTATACGGTATTCACATAAAAACAGACAATGGAATAGAATAGAGAGCCCAGAAATAAATCCGTGCATATTCAATGAACTAATTTTTTGGCAAAGTCACCAATATATAATGAGGGAAGTGTAGTCTTTTCAATTTATGGTGTTGGGAGAACTAGATATCCACATGCAAAAGAATGAAACTGGACCCTTATGCCACATGAAAAAGTCATCTCAAAATGGATTAAAGACTTAAATGTAGGCCTGGAAGTACGACTACTAGAAGAAAACATAAAGGAAAAGCTCCTGGACATTGGTCTTGGCAATGACTTTTTGCAATTGATACCAAAAGCACAGGCAACAAGAGAAAAATAAACAAGTGGGACTATATGAAACTGAAAAGTTTCTGCACAGCAAGGGAAATAACCAACAGAGTGAAAAGGCAATCTGTGGAATGGGAAAAAATATTGGTAAACCATATGATAAAGGGATAAGGGAATTAATATCCAATAGATATAAGGAACTAATACAACTCAATAGCAAAAACCCCATGTGATGTAAAAATGAGCAAAGGACCCAAATAGGCATTTTCCCAGAGAAGACATACAAATGCTCAGGAGCAGTCCCTGCTCTCGTCTTCCCCAGTTCACAGGGGATTGAGAATTCTGAGACTGTCACAGAAACTCAGTGGATTCTGAAGCACTCTTGGATGCCTGGGTAAAAGACGATTTATTTTCTTTAAGTCAACCTAATTTTGACTTCAAGTACCTATCCCTCTGATCTCATAAAAAAGCCAATCTCCCCCAAACCTGCTTCAGAGTAGTATAGAAAGAGAACTTTGCATAGACCTGCGGGGAGCGCTCCTGCCCCAGGCCCTGTGCTTTGGGGAGACTCTTCACTGCCGTGTCCATGCTCAGAAGACAGGGAGTCACGGGCTGAGGAGATTCCCCTCACCTGAACTCCATAGTCTCCTTTTCTAGAAGCATTCCAGACACTAGGGCCTCAGCATTGTTGGCTCTTGTTTCCAGGGCTTGGTGGGTCTCTCCTCCAGGTCAATCCTGACCGTGGGCTGTGTGGCGATTGTGTGTTATAGATATAAATGGAGACCAACCAATTGGGAAAAGCAAAGACTACTTATTCTGAACTTGCATCAGCAAGAGAGTGAGCTACCATCACTTGTGTTTAGCAGAGACTTAAAGGCATACAGAGGAGTGGGAAAGCTTTATAAGGAGTGAAGGGTAGGCTCCAGGTGTACCCTGATTGGAGACTGTTGGCCTGGGAAAGCTGGAGGTATCCTATGTGATTGGCTAGGATTGCATTACTGAGCTTTGTCTGGTTGGACCTAAGTTGGAAGTGGGGACAAAAATTAGGGAAACTGTCAGGTATTTTTTTTTTTTTTTAAGATTTTTTATTTATTTGTGAGAGAGAGAATGAGAGACAGAGAGCATGAGAGGGAGGAGGGTCAGAGGGAGAAGCAGACTCCCTGCTGAGCAGGGAGCCCGATGCGGGACTCGATCCCGGGACTCCAGGATCATGACCTGAGCCGAAGGCAGTCGCTTAACCAACTGAGCCACCCAGGCACCCCGAACTGTCAGGTATTAATCATGTCCTGGCCACTTGGGTCCACCTGTTAGAGAGGATTTTGTTTAGCTTCCTGGATTGTCACGGAAAGTAGCAACCTGATTTTCTGCAAGTCTGACTTGCAGGCTGGCTAGGTGGATTGTTTATTGTTGATAAGGGGATTGGTGTTCTGGGCAGGTTGTGGGTCAAAGTTCTGTTTTTATATCCGGCCTGGCCATTGTCTGTATGATTCAGTCTCTGAGTGGTTAGGTCTAAGAGGAAACGGGGTGGCTGTTTCTAGGGGGGTAGATGGAGCTTAAATGTGTGAGTTGTGGTGAGCACACATGAGGCCCTTTTAGTATGGGATGAAGCTAGAGGTGGAAAGAAAATGGGATCAAGTCACAGCTGGGAACTGGGGACTAGGATCAGCAATCCCTACATCTTCACATCCTGGAATGGAATTCTAAGAAATCTTAGACATCTAAATTTGCATCTTGCCTTCTGGTTTTTATGAGGGCAGAACATACCTATTTTATTTAAAAGTTTGTTAATCTTTCTTATAATTTCTAATATTCAGCCATATTGTGTAGGGCCCTCTATTTTTTTTTTTTTTTTTTTTAGATTTATTTGTTTATTTGAGAGATGGGTAGGGGAGAGAGAGAGGGAGAGAGAGAATCCCAAGCAGACTCCCTGTTGAGTGCGGAGCCTGGCATGGAGCTCAGTCTTACCACCCTGAGATCATGACCTAAGCCAAAATCAAGAGTTGGACACTTAACCGACTTAACCCAGGTGCCCTAGGGCCCTCCATTTTTACTCTTGTCTTGCACTCAGCAAATGTAGGGAGCAGATCAGTGAATGAGTCCCAGGGTCTTAGGGAAAAAAAATCAAGATCTTGGGGTAGCCTTTCCATTTATTACTATCTGATCTCTCTTGTCGTACCTGAGTACCATTGTCTAAATCAAAATGGTGCCTTCCACTCAGGGTCAGCTCCATAGTTTGTGGGACTCACTGCAAAATGAAAATGTAAGTTCTCTTAATTTGAAAAAGTTGAAAGAAAGTGTTAAAGGTGCTAAAATATGAATTATTTTTCTTCCATGGTCTTTCTCTTGAACCTTCATAGTGTTTTTTTTTTATTTTCTAATTCTTATTATTCTAAAGAAAAACTAAGTATTTAAATTATTAGCATAGAGTTTGCTGTTCATCTTTATATTGTACAATATCAATTTTATTTTTTATTTTTTGAAATCATCTCTACACCCACTATGGAGCTTGACCTCATGACCCTGAGATCAAGAGTCACATCTTTACTGCCTGAGTCACCCGGGTGCCCTATCTATTATACAGTATCAGTTTTAAATGCAAATGTAAGAGCATTTATCTCATGTGTAGAAGCACCAAAATTACACAATTTGTTTCATAGTTTGTACATGTAGGTTAACAAAGGGAATTGGGAAATGAGAGGAAGAACATGGTTGATCCCATGAGATAATCTGAGATGAGAGTTCAGTTTAAGAGTCCAATGAGACACCTCCATAGATTTCTTGAGTAAACTATGAAAGATTTTGCAGAAAGCAGGAAATCCTATAGGAACAGGTAGTTCTAAAATTAGGAAATTTGGGCCATCTGTTCCTATGATGTCTTTTTATCCCCATGGGATGGTGGAATACTAAGAGAATTCTGAATAAACATAAAATGAAAAAGTAGAATAATCATCACTTCCTTATATTTCTTTCCAGATTCATTGCCATAGTGTTTGTGCTAGACAACACAGTTCATTCCTGCTCACTTTTCAGTGTGTCTTTGAGTTATTCTCTTTATTTTTTAACAACTTTATTGAGGTGCAATTTATATATCATAAATTTCACTCATTATAAATGTACAGTTCAGTGATTTTTAATGAATTCACAGAGTTGTGCAACCATCACCACAATCCAGCTTTTGAACATTTCCATCAACACCAGTAATTCCCTCGTGTCTTCTTGCAGGCAGTCACTGCCACAACCCCCGTCCCAGGCAACCATTGGTATGTTTTCTCTCTCTATGAATTTGCTTTTCTGGAAATTCCATTTACTTCATACAATATATGTAGTCATCTGTGTCTACTTCTTTCATGAAGCGTAATGTTTTCGAGGCTCATCCACGATGTAGTATGTAAAAATACTCCATTCCTTTTCATTACTGACTACATTCCATTGTATGGATATACCACATTTTGTTCATCTGTTTATCAGTTGATGGATATTTGGATTGTTTCCAGCTTTGGGCAAATATTAATAATGTTGCTGTGGTCATTCTCATCTTTGGGTGGACATAAGTTTTTATTTCTCTCAGGTAAATACCTAGGGATGCTAGGTAGTATGTTAAGTTTATATTTAACTTTTTAAGAAACTGCCACATTGATTCCCAAAGTTTCCAAACTGTTCTCCCACCAGCAAAATAGAGGAGATCCGGTTTTTTCATATCCTGGCTAATATTTGGTACAGTGTTTTTTATTATAGCCATTTCTAGTTGCTGCTGTATCTCATTGTGGTTTCAATTTGCCTTTTCCCTGATGATTACTGATGTTGAACATCTTTTTATGTGCTTCTCAAACATGTGAATATCTTTGTATCTACTCAAATCTTTTGCCCATTTTTTATTTGTTTACTTATTTTAAAGATTTTATTGGGGCACCTGGGTAGCTCAGTCAGTTGGGTATCTGCCTTGGGCTCGGGTCATGATCCCAGGGTCCTGGGGTTGCGACCTTTGCCTCGGGCTCCCTGCTCAGCAGGGAGAGAGAGAGAGAGCATGAGCAGGGAGGGAGGGAGAGGGAGAAAGAATCTCTAGCAGACTCCACACTGAGTCTTGAGCCTGACATGGAGCTCAGTCCTACAACCTCAAGATCACGACCTGAGCCGAAACCAAGAGTTGGTGGCTCAACCAACTGAGCCACTCAGGCGCCCCTCTTTTGTTCATTTTTTAAATTTGGTTTGACTTCTTATTAACTTTAAGAATTCTTTTTATATCCTGGATACAAGCTCTTTATCAGATTTGAGTTACAAATATTTTATCCCAGTTTGTGTTGCCTTTTCATTCTTTAACTGTATGTTTTGAAGAGTGAAAGATTTTAATTTTGAAGAAATTTATAAAAAATATCCAATTTATCAAATTTTTATTTTACAGATTTTGCTTTGGGTGTCATACCTAAGAAATATTTGTCAATCCAAGGTCACAAAGGTTACCTTCTCTGGTTTCTTCTAGAAATTTTGTAGTCTTACTGCTGATATTTAGGTCTGTGATCTATCTTGAGTTACCTTTTATACATGGTGTGAAGTATGAATCAAAGTTTATATTCTTGGCATATGAATATCCAATTGTCTTGACACTTTCTTTTCTCTATTGTTTTGCCTTGAAATCTTTGCCAAAAATCAATTGACCATAATTGTGAGGGTTTAACTCCTTCTTTGTTACATTTAGTCTTCTTCCCTTTATATCAAGAATTCTGGTTCTCAAAGACACAGAGGATGGCAGAGTATCCCACAATTATACATGTGCTTTTTCCACATTATACACAGTAGTTTCAGGATAGCAATAATACTCATACTACCAACACCAATATGATTTTCTGTCCATTTTTGAAAGTAATACACTGAAAACCGGACTGGAAGCTCTGGACAAGATTGGAGCATCTCAACTATGGGCTTCCCTTTGGTGTGATGTGGCTGGGCTGTTTCACTGAAGAACCCCTCAAATGCCCTATCTATGGATCCTCCTTCTTGGGTTTTGGTTTCCCTATGAAGGGATTCTCTAATCTCCAGCCAGTGAGAAGTTCTGGAAACCAAGAAGAGAAAGAGACTGTACTTTGAATGCATATCCATGTGGTCTCCCTTTCCCGTGTTGTAAGTCCTCTTTAAATGAGCCTTGGTCCCTGAGTCCTATGTCTCTCTCAGGATATCTTCATAGAGTAAGTGGCCATTCCTTAGCTGCAGAAGAAGAATAATTTTCCTGCTGCTTAATAGGGTCGAACCAGAAATGTGATGGAGCCAGATTGAACCAGTTCTCTATAGATGACTATGCTTATCTCATCCCAGTTCTTTGTTCCATACTGTTCTATTTGTAGTCATGGTGGGGGTATTTACACCATGGAAATTGTCAAACAGGGCTTTTTGCTGTGGGGCGGGTAGGGAGCTGGGAACCATTATACTCTTGGCTTCTGCTGCTTATTAGACAGATTTTCAATAAACTCTCCAGTTTTTTTTTTAAAGATTTTATTTATTTATTCATGAGAGACAGAGACAGAGAGAGAGAGAAGAAGAGGGAGAAGCAGGCTCCCAAGGAGCAGGGAGCCCGATGCGGGACTCGATCCCAGGACCCTGGGATCATGACCTGAGCCGAAGGCAGACGCTTAACCATCTGAGCCACCCAGGCGCCCTAAACTCTCCAGTTTTTAGTCCCATCTACAACCTCACTTTTAGATCTTGGAATTCCAAGGACCGAATCAGCTTGCTTCGGGGCTGCCTCTCATGTATTTCTCTGTTCTGCTAAGTCTGTTACTACTTGACCATTTGATTTCTATCTTAAAATTTGTTGCTCTTTTCCCATTCTCTTTGATCTTGTGAGTTTATCCCTACATTGTTATTTTAATTGAATATTTAAAAGAATCATGGATTGAGTGCAAAATAAACACAAATTCATGTCACCATATTTAAGTGTAAGCCTTCTTTAGGTTTAAAATGTTCTCTTTGACTCTCTGCCCATGCAAATATATGTGGATGACTTGTCCCATCTCTTTGCTCCTTTGGATCTACTCTGTAGATATTTAAAATGGGCTTAAATGTCCACAATAGCCAAACTGTGGAAAGAGCCAAGATGTCCATTGACAAATGAATGGATAAAGAAGATGTGGTTTATATATACAATGGAATATTATGCAGCCATCAAAAGGAATGAGATCTTGCCATTTTCAATGACGTGGATGGAACTGGAGGGTATCATGCTGAGCGAAATAAGTCAAACAGAGAAAGACATGTATCATATGACCTCACTGGTATGAGGAATTCTTAATCTCAGGAAACAAACTGAGGGTTGCTGGAGTGGGGGGTTGGGGGGGAGGGATGGGGTGGCTGGGTGATAGACACTGGGGAGGGTATGTGCTCTGGTAAGCGCTGTGAATTGTGCAAGACTGTTGAATCTCAGATCTGTACCTCTGAAACAAATAATGCAATATATGTTAAGGAAAAAAAAAGAAGAAGATAGCAGGAGGGGAAGAATGAAGGGGGGGAATCGGAGGGGTAGACAAACCATGAGAGACGATGGACTCTGAAAAACAAACTGAGGGTTCTAGAGGGGAGGGAGGTGGGAGGATGGGTTAGCCTGGTGATGGGTATTAAAGAGGGCATGTTCTGCATGGAGCACTGGGTGTTATGCACAAACAATGAATCATGGAACACTACATCTAAAACTAATGATGTAATGTATGGGGATTAACATAGCAATAAAAAATTTAAAAAAAAATAAAATGGGCTTAAAAACAGTCATTTTGTGTTTTAGTGAAGGACACTGTGAAGAAAGATGTAATGAAATGGGCTTCTTATGTTTAAAAGAACAAAATGTAACCTGCTGTCAGGATATTCCAAGATGTGAAATCTTAACTACCTCTGTGAGTGGGAGTTTTCTTTTTTTCTTTTTCTTCTTCTTCTTTTTTTTTTTTTTGCTTCTCTGTTCTTTCTAATATATTTACAATAATTCTTTTTCATTTTTTTAGAAATAAGAGAAAAGTAGGGGTACCTGGCTGGCTCAGTTGGTGGAGCATGCAACTCTTGATCTCAGGGTTGTGGGTTCAAGCTCCACATTGGGTGCAGAGATTACTTAAAAATAAAATCTTTAAAAAAAAAAGAAATAAGAGAAAAGTAATTTCAAGTTGACTAAGACACACACACACACACCACCATACCAGATATGCATACATCCAAAAGAAACCAAAAACTGTTAACTTAGAGTTATCTGGGGTTTACTGAATTCAGAAAGGCAGATGTAACATTAGAACATAACCTCATTCTACTGCCTAATTCCAAGTCGTATTGTGGATTTCTGTCCTGTCCCCTCATTTCTCAAGTGTATGTACTCTGGCGTTTCTAAAAGCAGAAGATTATTATATGAATGGGGGCAGTAAGTAGAAGGTTACAAACTGTTCTCACTTTTGGGTTCACATTTCTCTGAGTAAATTGAGGAAGACATTGTTGCTCTGCTTCACCAAGTGAGATACTCCATAAATGTTGAGCACACACACGTGCACAGTAACACAAAAACTTTCTGTTTGTCATTGTATTTGACAGAGAGAGAGAGAGCACAAGCAGGGGGAGCAGCAGGTAGAGGGAGAGGGAGAAGTAGGCTCCGTCGTAAGCAGGGAGACCCATATGAGGCTTGATCCCAGGACCGTGGGATCATGACCTGAGCTGAAGGCAGATGCTTAACTGACTGAGCCACACAGGCTCCTCTCTGTTTGTCATTGTAAACTCCTAGGGTGGCAATGCCATTTAAAAGTGTGGGACTTTGAAATTCAGGAGCTTGTTTCTTACCCTGAAGTAAAATTAGGAAGAAAAAAAAATGAAAAGACCTTGTAGTTTCCTGGTAATTCCAGTTTCATAGTTCCTGTCCCTCTCATCGATGCCCAGTGTTTTCACTGAAGTAGAGTTTTCTAGGCATTCCCTACCAGCTCTGGTTCTGTGAATAGCTTGCTTGACAGCTTTCTCCTTATTGGCTAGTGTGAAGAGCACTTAGAGTACCAGAGAATGGGTGGCCAGAGTCCATTTGAGTAACAGCTTCCAAATGCTGCCAGAGATAAACCCAGATGGAGAAACAGGTCGGATTTGCAGACATCAAGGAATATGGATCTGTGTGTCCCCTGTTCCTAGAGGATCTCCTCTTGAGATCTCCCCAGGAGACTAGTTGTTGACATCCTTTCTGACTTCACTCCTGAGGCCAAATGCCAGACCATCCACTACTGGGCAGCACTGGCTTGAAGGGAAGGATGTTTAGAGGAATCAGACAGTTGCCAAGGACTCCCAAGCTAGGAGCTTGACATAAGGTAATATGGTTGGTTAAAAGTAATACATCTCTTGTTTAAATGAGTGGTGGTTGGGGTGGTTACTTTTATCTCAGCAGATCTCTAAGGAGAGAAAAAATTAATTCACAGAATCTAAGCAGAGGAACTAAGTTAAGCTCCATGTGCTATGATTAGGGTCTAAGTTGTGAGTGATACGGCAAAGGAAAGGTAAGCAGAGAGGCATTGTGATTAAATGGAGGACCTCCAGGCTCTGAGTGGAGACCCCAAGCTTATTAGAATCACAGCTAACATGGGGTGTGTGGCCTTAAGTGGAATGACAGTGCACACTGTGTTGTGATCACTAACATAAAAGGCATCAACAAGGGGCACCTGAGTGGCAGAGTCTGTTTAGGGTTTCGTTTTGGTTTCGGCTCAGGTCATGATCTCAGGGTCCTGAGATTGAGCCCCATGTGGGCTCTTTGCTCAGCATGGAGTGGGCTTAAGTCGTTCTCTCCTTCTTCTTCTGCCCCTCCCTGCCTTAAATAAATGAATAAATCCTAAGAAAAAAATGAAGGTGTCAATATAAAGGCTTGGTGTTACACCAATGAGCAACTGTCCTCTGCCATTCTGATATCTGAGGGCTCCCTTTAACGGCTCCTAATCTTAATCTTTTCTTTTTCCTCTGAGCTTTTAATATTTTCTCAAAAGTCAATCTTAATCGATCTTCTTAATCAGGCTAGCGTCTCTTCTTTGAAATTACTTCCCTTTGACAATATCTTAATAGAAACTAAGGCATCCATGCAGAAAATTAGAAATGCATTGCCGGCCCACCTCTCATCATCTTCCTCCCCCACACAGCAAGTGGGCACTGTTGGCTGGAGTCCAGGGCTTTTGAGAGAAGCAGAGGGATGCCTTCGGAAAGAAGAAATCTTCATACAGTCACTATACCATTCTTACAGTCTATCTGCTCTTCCTCTTCCTTCTCTTCCTTCTTTTTCTTCTTCATCACAAATATATATTAAGAAGTTACGAGGCGAGAGATCCTATGCTAGGTTTTAGGAAGAGATACAGAAATCAGAGCAAGATATTATTTCTGTTCCAAAAAATACTCAGTCTGGCTGGGAAGCTGCTAAGACAGTACTTACAGATTCAAGATTTGGAGTCAGAAAAACCGAGTTCCAATCCTGCTTTTTTATATTTTGGCTATAGGTCCTTGGGCAAATTTTATACCCTTACTATGTCTTCTCAGCTGTGAGATGGAGTAAATAATACCTTTCTCATACAGTTGTTGTGTGAGGACTAAATGACACAAAACAGTGTCTGATACATAGGAAGCACTTAAAAATATTGGCTGTTTTTAGGGGAGAAAAGGTAAAGATACAAATCATTTAAATAGCTAAGCATAAAATTAACATGATACAAGTGAAAAATAATGAAAATAAAGTGGCTGCAAGAATCACTTAAGAAAAATGTAAGGAAGGCACATAATAACATAAATCCTATGAAATTGGTAACTTTTTTTTTTGAAATTGGTAACTCTTAGAGTTCAGGAAATTGAAAACTAAATTAAGTGTCCTAAAAGCTTTTCCAATGAGAGTCAAAAATAATAATATGGTGCTTCATTTCTCTGTTGTTAACACCCAAACTGACTGTCATCTCTAATGCTGCCCTATTTGAGGTGAATGGACAGATAAGTGTCTAAAATAATGTGGATGCTGGGAAAGACTTTAGAATCAGCAAAAAGTGAAACATGTCAGAACTGACACCCATGAGGTGAGCAAGAAGCAGTCAGGAGGTGTCTTTCTTATAAAACTTGGTGTTGAAATTGCATATGTGGTATTGCAAAGCACAGATACTGGGGAATCAGAAGATTCTGTTCATAATGGAAAACAATGGCCTAGAGTAAGAATATGCCATGTTTTCAGCCTTAAACCAAGAACTAATGGGTTCTGATTCTAATCAGCAGCTTCTCTTTTTCCTTATTTAATTTAAAAATATTAGCTCTCCATACCATGTGCTCTTGGAAGGAAGGGAACATGTCTCATATTTCATCATCTCTCCATGGAATCCAACAAGGTGCTGAGAACCTTAGAATCCTAGAAGGAACCTTAGAGAATACTTAGTCCAAAAAAAATCCAGGTTAGTCCAAAAAAACCTAGGAAAAAAAAACTCCAGAAGAATGTAAGATACAACATTCTTTGTTTTGACCCATAGAGAGTCTGCTGATAGATGATTTGATAGATTATCTCAGTGCATAACCATAAATTTTGACAATTGGTCCAGGTATATTTTCCATCATATTTTTTTAAAAAAAGATGGAATCTCTTTTATCTGTATCCCGGAGCTCAATTCACAAGGACTCAGGTAAATGATGAAATTAAGTTTTCTGCCCAAACCAGCTGGGAATGGGATCTTAGAGCTGAAATAATCTCATCAAGTCAATAGTTGTAATAATTTCTAATACCTATATAATACTTTATAGTTTACTCATTTCTTCAAAAAACATTTATTTAGCTATCTGCTATGTTCTGTATTTAGTTACTAGTGTTACAAATAAATAATAAATGTTATATGTTGAGAAATTCCTATGTCTTATATTTTCTTCTGACCTTACTATTTATGAACATTGGATCCTTACAACAACCCTCCAATGTAGATAATATTACCTGCATATTGTAGGAGTGAAAATGAGGCATAGAGATGAAAGATCTTGTTCAATGACCCACAGCTCTTAAGTAACAGAGCTGAAAGTCAAACCCAGGTGTTTGTTTGTTAGGCTTTAAGACTCTTCTGCTCCATGGTACCTACCTTCCAGTGGTGCATGGTACAAAGGGAACATCAATACAAGAGCAATTGTGACATAATAAAAGCTAACACAGAGTTATGTAAAAATATTTCTGATTATTCATTGTCTCAATGTGCCATGTGCTTTGTTCACAATACTACAAATTCTCAAGACTTTGTAAGCTGTTGCAGTAGTTTCTCAACATTAATATTCTCTCTCTCAATCTCTTTTTCTATTTTATTTTACAGATTTTATATTTTTAAAGTAATCTCTGTACCCAGCATGGGGCTCGAACCCACAACCCCGAGGTCAAGAGTTGCATGCTCTACCAATTGAGCCAGCCAGGTGCCCCTCTTTTTCTATTTTTGGTGGAGGACCTAGAGTTTAGAGTAGGTTTAACTGACTTAATCAAAATGAGCAGAATAAGTCACTGAGCTAGAATTTAAGCATAGGGTTGTCAGGTTGTCAAAAATTATACCTTCTACTGGTTCGTGAAGTGCTCAGAGTCTGCTGGGTGCTATGAGATATTGGGAAGCGATTACTTAACTCTGTCTGGGAGAGTTCTGGCTGACAAGGTAGCACTTGGACTATGGTTTGCAAGATCAGAGGTCCACTAAGTGAACAAGATGATGGGGGGTGCATCTCAGCTTCTAGAGCCAGCATGAGCAATTACTCCCAGGAGAGAAAAGCAGAGTGGGTCTGGGGAAGAGCAAGTCACTTGCTATGGCTGTTGACATGCAGTGGCATGTCTGGTGAGCTCTGACTTCCCATGACATGATAAATAAAGCACCAGCATAGTTCAGAGAAGGAAGAAAATAATGTTGACTCTAGGGAAATTAGATGAGATCTCACAGGAATGACACTTGTATCTTGAAGGACGAATGAGAATTGGACGTATGAAGACAGAGAGGGAAAAGCATTCTAAATGGCAGGAATAGCATTAGAGAAGGAATAAATAAATATTCAGTCTGTGGACAGGATTCATGAATAATCATTCACTTTGGTGAGACTCCGGGAAATAAGATTGGAAAAAGATGCTCTGCCAAATCTGGGAAAACCTTGACGTCCAGGTAAAGCAATTTTATTTTACTTGTAGGAACCACTGATGGAGAGACATGATCAAAACTGCGCTTTAAGGGGCACCTGGGTGGCTCAGTTGGTTGAAGAGCTTCCAGGTCTTAGTTTTGGCTCAGGTCATGATGTCAGGGTTGTGGAATCAAGCCCTGTATTGCTCTCCATGCTCAGCAGGGGATCTTCTTGGAGATTCTCTCTCTCTGCGTCCCCCCCCCCCCAAATAAATAAATAAAATCTTAAAAAAAAAAACAACCAAAAAACTGTGCTTTAAGAAGTTGGCAGTTGATACAGAATTGATTTTTAAGGCTTTAATAAAACTATTGTCAGATTAATTTTGGTAAAAATCAACACTAAGACAAATAACCAAACTGACTTTTGTATCATGTTTTTCATTTTACAACAGATTTCAACTAAGGGTTCATTTTATCCTTCAACATTCAAGGCAGGCAGATGAGAGAAATCGATTTTAGGAGACGTTCCCTAGGGCACCCTGTGCTTACAGACTGCGTTGAGATCTCCTGATTGCAGGCTCAATATTTTCTGAGTATCCTCATAGTAGGCCCTGGAATTTTACATTTCTTTGTTTTCTTCTTTAAACCATCTTTTTTTTTTTTTTTTTTTTTTTAAAGATTTTATTTATTTATTTGAGACAGAGAATGAGAGACAGAGAGCATGAGAGGGAGGAGGGTCAGAGGGAGAAGCAGACTCCCTGCTGAGCAGGGAGCCCGATGCGGGACTCGATCCCGGGACTCCAGGATCATGACCTGAGCCGAAGGCAGTCGCTTAACCAACTGAGCCACTCAGGCGCCCTCTTTAAACCATCTTGTTCTTCTTCCCACAATGAAACAGATGTCTGTTTCAGCATGAATGATAATAGCTAACATTAATGAGTATTATATATCAGGCACAGTTCTAAATGTTCACTGTGAATAAAATAAATTAATGGTAATGGTTATCCAAAGTGGGTACCATTACATTTCACAGATAAAGAAATTGAGGCATAGTTTGCTTCAAGTTCTTACAGCTATGACAGAGCCTGGATCTGAACTCTCGAAGTAGGGCATGAACATGTGACCGTGTAACTATCAGGCCTCACCATTTTCTCAGGAGCAAGAGCTGTTTTGGAGTTCGGTTAATGTAGATGCAAAATAAGCAGCCTTTTCAAAACAACAGAATTATTTTTGGGTGTGACCAGATATCTGTAATAATGCCTTGTAAAAGCAATCACAACATAAATCTATATGTGATTTATTTGAAAGTAACAATTCAAATTTGCAGTTTTCCAGTAGCTATTAAAATGATCTTTGTAGCATTCTGATCCTTTTATGAACATCTCTAGTTGCCCTAGAGGTGTGCATGGTGAAAGCAAGCTGAAGTTATAAGATTGACTCTCATTGGTTTGAGCGGCTGTCAGCCAGTGTCTTAAATTCCTCATTTATAAAATAAGGCAAACAGAAATAATCTCCAAGAAACTTTCTGATCGTAAATTAGAACAACCAGTATTCTCTCTTTCTTTGCTTTCTCTTCACATCGTTATATCAGTAGGTACATCCACCCACTGACATGATATTTGCCAGAGGCATCAGATCCAGCCTGTTGAACCATTTTCCTAGAGTGACTTACGTACATCATCAACAGGTCACAAATCATGAGAGCTTATAGTCTGGTCTTGCCCACCAACAGAAAATTAAATTTTTCTGAGGGAATACATTTGAACCATGCCTGAGTGATGGTCTATCTAATATATGATTTTAAAAAGATAAAGGGAGGCAAATGACCAAGATGATTTATGGAAACGGATTTTAAAAAAATGTGTCAGATCTTGGAAATCTGGGAAAAGCAGCAGTTTTTGTTTGTGCTTTCTCCTGTTTGTTTTGCATTAGCCAAACCTTATCCCTTTCCCCCTAATCCTTTCTCCCCTGCTTGCCTGCTTTACTCAAGAAAACCACCAGAGTACAAGTTCAGGTCCTTTGCAGACATCAAAATAGTTAGGACAGGCCAGTTTGTACTCAAGAAGCTTAAAATCTACCTCTGGAGGGAGATTACAAGCCCCTGTTATTCAAAGGCAGCAGTCTCTGGAAGGTAGAGCTTTTTAAATGAAGGTGTTAATAGTTCAGGAAGTCAGAAGTCAGAGCTCCAAACAAAGATGATCTTTGCAACAGCTGGTGTCCCATAAAAATGGGAGGATGGCCTTATGGGGCTTTGTCTCTAGTGACTCCTGAACTGTAAATCACAACACAACACACTCCACATGGTTTTTCTTTCATCTATCAACATGAATATACAATCCCATCCCAGGGGCTAAGCTTCCTCTTTTCTAGCCATCATTTGTTCAGAAGAGTCTAGATTTTGCCTGAATGGAAAATGGTGATATTTTAGGAATTCCGTTTCAGAGAATAAGTGGGTGTGGCCTCTGAGCTTGTCCTCTTGCCCAGGAGTAAAGAACTAAAATCACACATTGGAGATTAGCTTCAAGTGTCATGATTTGGGTTAAAGCTAATAGGTTTTATTGTCAAATAAATCCCCATGCCGCTCTTCCCCAGCTTTGAATTGAGCAAGTTGCTAAACCTTGATGACCATCATTTCTAAGTCTTTAAAAAGAGAGTAAGACTTCTTGGGCTTCAAGATTGTTGTGGAGAAGATCTAAGTTGGCTTGGCAAAGTGGATAGGATAATGCCTGGTCTAAACTTGTTGATTCCCTTCAACCCCCTCTTCCTCAGCCCCCTCCCCCCAGATACCTAGTTTCACTATGAAAATTGGAAAAAGCTTTAAGACAAAATCAAGTGGTTCGTTGTTGTAGGTCTGAGCACCGTGAACACAGTTGCGTACATATTGCGAGCAGCCATGGAAAGAATAACATGTCTACATGTTTGCTTTTCGGACATTTCTCCTTTCTTCAAACATCTGTAGTTTATCTATGAACTATTTGCATTTGTGTTCGGTGTTTGTGAAGACAGAAGGAGAAGAGAGGTAAGTAGTCCATCCTTGGCTTGGAAAGCCCACTGCGTTCTCTTACTCAAACTGGACCTTATGTAGTACAGGTTTCTAGAGTCAGGCTGTGTTCTGGAATGTGGAAGGAGTCTAGCCTGAAGTGGAAAGCTCAAGCGTTAGAGCTGATTGTTTGGACTTAGGGAAGCAGGACTTTTTTCCTCCCTGTTAAAGCCAAGCTACCTCGCTATCTTCAAAAAGTATTATTCTTACCTACCTAAATTAACCCAAGTAAGTTCCTTGACATTTTTTATAGAATGATTTAAATTGCAGGAAAATTTTTTTAAAAAAAGCATTTTGGTGGGCTTTTTTTTCTTTTCTTCTAAGTGTAGTGTTGATCCAACAAAATGGAGCGGAGTGCCAGAATTCTGGTTGTATGTTCACCCTGGCAAGAAATATCTGTCCAAAATATAACCGATCATGGGCGCCTGGATGGCTCAGTCGGTTAAGCGACTGCCTTTGGCTCAGGTCATGATCCCAGGGTCCTGGGATTGAGTCCCACATCGGGCTCCCGGCTCAGTGGGGAGCCTGCTTCTCCCTCTGACCCTCTCCCCTCTCATGCTGTTTCTCTCTCGCTCGCTCTCCAATAAATAAATAAATAAAATCTTAAAAAAAAAAATATATATATATATAACCGATCACGTGAAATAGCACTCCTGGTTTGGAGACCTGGTTCAGTGTTTTCTAGTCAGTGTGCTACCACTTCATTTTGGGTGTGCCCCAATGTCATGAGTTTCTTCTATTCTAGTGTGTAAAACTCAGTGCCAAGCATATGTCAACACATATTTCTAGGTGTGTCTCTCCAATTGCAATTTTTACTCTTAGACACAGAAGGAAGGGGGGAAGAGTAGAGAGGGTTATTTAAAAAACAAAAAACGTAGAGCAAAGAGACGTTGGCCAGTAGTGGAATTTTCACGATCATTTTGGTTATTGTTAGATATATGCCTGCTGAAAACTGAACTACCAAGTAAAGATAAGTGCTTGTAAAAAGCTAAAAAAAAAAAAAAATCAAAGCAATTTTGGGAAAAGCTCTTCCAGTACATGGGCTCTGTGGCAGAAATGTGTTCTGCCTTCTACAAGAATAATCGACTGAATCTTCAAATGGAATGAAAATGCTGGAAAGAGACAGGACTTGGATTGGAAACGCCTGGACTGGAGTTCTGGCTTTGCTGACTTATCACAGTGTTTTTCCAGGCAAGGCTCTGGCTCTCTTCTTTACTTATAAATGATTGTGCCTTACCAAATGACCTTTCATATTATTTCTAACTCCAAAGACTCTATGATCTTAACCAAGGATTCCTCTCCAAATTCCACGAATAGGGCCTTTTCAGCTCTATGTTTTATGATGCTGAAAGAGGGTCTGACTTCCACTTGACCGCTGTGGAAAAACAGGAGAGAGGTTTGGAAGGGGACTGTGCATAGCTAACTGCGCTACCATGTGGCACAAAGAACAGCTGTTCTACAAGCATGTTTGTTTCCTAAAAAAATAAGAGGTTCTGAAGTGGACAAAAAAAAGATCAAGTAGTAGAGGGGCAAGAGCCTCTGGAATGTTAGCTTTATTTAGCCCCAAATGATTGGCAGCCAGTTGTGACATTACTCAATGTGTCTATGCTGCCATTCAAAACAGTTGTTCCAAGTGCTCAAGAGAGAACAGTAGGCCTGTGTGGCTCTGTTTTTCCTCTTTCCTAGTGGGGGTGGGGTGGAATGCATACACAGCTTGCTTTGAAGAGTATTGGTGGTTAGAATCAGGGTTTGTTGATGGTCAGTAGAATTTATCTACTCCTCATGTGGTCTCAGTTTAAGAAAAATACTTTCTCCCTTCTAATATATAAGGTATACTTATTGTTGAACATGCCATACCTCAACACTAAGACATAACCACATTTTTGGAAATGTATCTTTTAAGAAATGCATCAATAAGAAGCCAAAGGGGCATGGGAGGTAGGGAATACAGATGTATGCATATGGAAATAGGCGCTGGAGAAGCTAAGGATACTTGCAATATCTATGGATTCTTTACACTACACCACACTTCCTCAGGGGTTCAGCTAAACATTTTAGAAGAGAAAGCACTGTTGACATTCCAAAGCTAAAGTAAGGTTTTGGGATAAGGCAATCTTTTTCTATTTCTGAAGGAAGAAAAGAATCACGGTGTGCACGAGGATAATGATTTTGGAAGCTCAGTTAATTGTGAAGGTGAGGCTGATCCAGCTTGTGGTTAGATACAAAGGAAATATTGTTCACTTCCCATAAATGATTTCCCATATGTAAAGTGGGGCTGATCTTAGCAGGTGACTTCAGAGATGTGGAAACATTTAACCACATGTGAATAAATCTTGCAAACACTTTTTAAAAAATGCAAAGTATAACCTTTAAAGTAAAATCGCGGCTGTCACATTTTGAGACTGAAAACTGTAAAAGCAGCGCTTTTTATACCAACCACAAAGGCCTGGGACCTGTGGTTTTATTGGATTTCTCATCCCAAGAAAATATTTACACTTGGAGGAAATGATGCGTTTTTAACTATAAAAGCCAAACATAGCATATTTATGAAGAATATTGCAGATAAAAATGTTTGTTTTTTTTTTCCTTAGCCTGGCAAAATTGACAGCTCTGTTTAAGGCACCAAAAAATTGGTAAAATACAGATTCTAGTTCCTTTTTTTTAAAAGAGATTCTATTTATTTTTTATTTGAGAGAGCAAGCACAAGTGGGGGTGGGTGGAGGGCAGAGGGAGAGGGAGAAATGGACTCCCCACAGAGCAGGGAGCCCGACCTGGGGCTGAATGACTGAGACTCAATCCCAGGACCCCGGGATCACAACCTGAGTCGAAGGCAGATGCTTAACAGACTGAGCCACCTAGGCACCCCAGGTTCTAGTTCTTTTAAGTGGGTGTAGCTTTTTATTCTTAGTAGGGATGTATATGAGTGATTGCCATGAAGGAAAAAGATCTTTGGTGAGTGTCCTGCTTTCTACTGCTAAAAGATCCTAGTCAGAGTTTTTGGAAGCTTAGATCCATGTATATGAGAAGAAGAGAAAAGAACAGCACAAGAGAGAATGAGGAAAAAAATTAACATAGATATAGCTCAACAGACCAGAGGCAAAATGAAATTAATTTAACGTTGTAGGGAAATAACACATTTTGGGGAAATTTAACAATGTTTGCCATTCAGTTATTGACAACCCCAATTTTTTTTTTTTTAAAGTTATTGATTTAGGGGTCGATTGGTTTGGGAAAAAAACCCAACCCAAGCTAAGTATTTGCCTCATGTATTAGCCATTATGCCATAAAATAAAGTCCTTATTTTTAGATGAAGCCTCCAGGCTTCTAGATAACAGAGGCAGAAATAAAACAGAAGCTGGGTAAAGTGATCTAGAAATGGATGTGGTGACACAGGCTGATATATATATAAAGATATTAAAGATTTTATTTATTTATTTGACACAGAGAGAGACAGCAAGAGAGGGAACACAAGCAGGGGGAGTGGGAGAGGGAGAAGCAGGCTTCCCACGGAGCAGGGAGCCCAACATGGGGCTTGATCCCAGGACCCTGGGATCATGACCTGAGCCAAAGGCAGACACTTAACGACTGAGCCACCCAGGTGCCCCCACGGGCTGATATTTTGTCCTAACAAAAGTCGTATCCAAATGCACTAAAATAGAAGGGGCCAGGTCTCATCATCAATATTCCCTATTTCTTTGCTCATTTTATAGTTTCTGGTTGCCTCTTAAAAAAATATAAGGCCAACCTCATGACAAAACTACATAAATAACTTCTTCAACTGTTTATCAGACAAATTTAATTTTAGCAAGTATAGCAAATATTGCTTAGAATATGGAAATGAGTGACCCCAGTTTGAACAAGGAGCAGTGTTTTACCCATGACTGTGTTTGATGAAGTGGATCAGTTGTGGGCCTGGCACTTTTCCACAGGGTTTCGCATATAACGTCTCATTTGATCTGCACAACAAGCCCATGAATGGGCACCCTAAGAATGATGATGATCCCTCCCTTGCAGGAAAACTGTTGTTCAGAGAGGTTAAGAAATGCATTTAAAGTGGTGTTTGACTGGCTCAGTCGGTGGAGTGTGCGACTCTTCATCCCAGAGTTGTGGGTTCGAGTCCCACATTGGGTATAGAGATTACTTAAAAAATTAAAAAAAAAGAAATAAAAAAAGAAATGCATCCAAGCTTACATATCTAAGAAACAGCCAAGCTGTGCCTCTCATGGGGCCGGTTCGTTGACACCCAAGCCCATAGGCCTTTTCCAAACTATTCTAGAAAAGAGGTATCACCTATAGTTGAAAAATACTCCATATTCCAATTTCCTTCCCATTAAAAATGGTTAAGGCAAAGCTAATCAATGTCTTCCTTACTGTTAGAGTGCACATAAGACAGAGGGGGGAATGATCACATGTGCGTGGGTTTACAATGGAAAATAATGGTCTAAGACAGAGCTTCCCCCGGTTTTGAACATTGGGTACTGCCTTTAAAATTTTTGCTGTCTCTTTGTAATACTGAATTACTGCTTACTTTACATTGACTTACCTTTTTTTTTAAACCAAAAATGGATTTATAAATGTATTTATATCATGGTGGTATATGGAAAACTATTATCATGTGTCATAAGTAAAAGGTTACCAGAAATATGTATAATGAGAATGCAGCAATTTTATTAAGTTTTGGCTTCCTCTGTTTTTGGATTTCCCCCTCGGTTTCTAGCCCCCTCTCCTCCGTCGGACTTCTTTCTCTGTCTTCCTTCAGGCCAGAGGACAGGGGTGTTCTGCTTGAGTTCTGTGATGGGTGTCCTCTCGGTAAAAACCTTTAAAAATGGGTCACACTCTGGTGCACTTCCCTTCTTTCATGGTTTGAATCTTCCGCAGCATCTATCCACTTCTGCATTATCTTCAGTTGTCTTTGGTGTTATATTTAGAGTTTACAGTTGAAGTTGGAAACAGGATAATTCAGATACAAGCTACTCTGCCATTATCAGAAGCTAGAACTTCTGTTTTTATGACAATTGTAATTCAATTTTTGTAGGTTTTTTTGTTTGTGTGTATAACGTCTGTCTTTTCAATGAAGCTCTAAGCACATGAACTGAATGTTATAAGAAGAGGTTGTCATAAAAAATTCTCATTTGTCACAGGCTTCTTGCTAACTTGAACTGTCTTGGCATATTTTAATGACCTCCCCTTGATTTCAGGAATAATATCAATGTATTGCTCATGTTTTATACATTTTGATTGTTATATATAAAGATTACAATGCAAGAAATGATTAGAATACAACCACATAAAATGCACACATGAAATGAGAATAATCTTTTAAAATTATTGAAAATGAGCAGACTATAATTTTAGCTCTAAATGTTATGAACCAAAACAGAAGTTGAGGGCTGGTGTTGTGCCATGTAGTATTGTTCAATGCAGGCATTCCCAAATAATGAGTACAGTACAGTCCTGCCTATGGAAGACAGGGAGGGGGAGCTCCCTGGCTAGGTGCAGAGGCTGAGAGATGCCCCATACCATCAGCATAACAGATTGGGCAGATGGATTTCTTATGCCAGCCACTGTAAGACCGAGAAGCTTCATGGATAGCTTTTCTAGTGGAGTGCTCTCAGGAGCATCCTTGTTGTCTGCTTCCTTGGACCTAAATCCTAAATCCACTTCACACAGTGGTCCCAGAGGGTTCTTTTCTCCATCGATGACATCACAGGTACAACAGCATCCTGTAGTTTTTGGTACACTCTCCCTCCTCCCTACCTGTCCCCTTTCTCTACTCTGAATCTGTAAGTTTGTTGGGGGGAGGAGTAGCAATAATACACTTAGGAAAACTATTGGTAACTCTCTACTTATTCTTTGATTCTTCCTTGAGTAACTTGGGGTAAAAATGGGATGCTACTATTAAAACAAAGTTGAGCAACTTTAATTAGTAGATTGGGAGATGATTCAAACCCTGGCACTGTGTTGGTTGGATTGGTTCGCCACTTTCTTCCGAGGGTTTAGTATGGTGTGTTAGTCCTGGTAAATGCTCAGTATCCATTTGATGAATGAATCAATGAATTTAGGGAAAAAATATGCCAAATGAGCCTGTCATTCTTAGCTTGCCTGAGTAAGGTAATCTCTACTCTTGAAAAGTTATAAACTGATCAGGAAGTCAGACAACTAAACACACTTTAAAATAAAATGCCATGAGTGTGCCATAAAGAGTCCACAGGATCCGATGGGAGCATGGGGCGATGGGACCTAATTGGTTCTGGGGACTAGGTCCTTAAAAAAGTAACCTTAAGCTGGCCAATGGAAGAGAGGTGCGAGTTAGCCCAGATAAAGGGAGAAAAATGTTTGAGGTAGAGGAAGCAGTGTTTGTTAAGAATTAGTGTTGAGAAAGAGATGGGACATGGTAGATTTGAAAAGCTGAAAAAAGTTAGAAGGGCTTATGAAGGGAACACTGGTGTGGATGTAAATGGAAGGGAGGCAGGAACCAGATCTTTGTGCAGGTCAAGAAGTTTGAACTTCAGGGGCAGGTAGCCAGCTGAACCATTTGTGTTTTAGAAAGATGGCTCAGACTGCAGTAGAATCTGTCAGATGGGAATAAAGCTGGGAGTTAGTACAGTTTGGAACTTCATAGGCTTGAGAGGATTTCTGTGGACTTTGCATAAAGAGGCCACAAGGATGAAGGTGAAGAGACATATGTAAGACATGTCAAGGAGTTGGAGTTAATGATATTTGGAGGTGGGCTGCATGTGGCAGGAAGGAGGAGGAGGACAACAGAAGGGTTCAGAATGATATCCAGGCTAGGTGCTGGTCTTTGAGTAAGGACCCAAGAGACAAAGGTCTGGGCAGGTTCTCCTAGACCACCACATGGTATGCAGAAGGCCGTGCAAGTCATTTTATGATCACTGAAATTGTTCCTTTTCCTTCTGGTTTTACATTTTATTGGGCTTGATTCCACTCGTTTACGCTTCCTTTTCAGATTGTGGGCCTCCGGTGCTTTGCTTTATTCACTACGGGAAGAAAATGCTTTGGAAGTTCTAAACCCAATCCCTGAAGCAAGATGAACAATCAAAGATACTTTCAAATGTGCAAATGCTCAGGGGCCTTGGATGCATTAGCGACAGCCGAGTCCCGAGCCGCACGGCGCATCTGTGCTTGTCCACAAACAGTTCAGAAGGAAAACCAGTTTGTGGTCTGTAGCAAGGCCCTTGAACCTGAGTGTTCTGTTTCTGGTATTTAACACAAGGGCCAGGACAGAGAGTAAGTAAGTACCTCCCTCAGCTGTGGTCCCAGGCACCTCACTTGCTGTACCCTAATTCCAGCTCAGTTTAACACTTCTCCAAATGATCCGAAGGTATATAAATGGAGTTTAGATTGCATTGGTGGAGGAATTTTTAGGAGGATGATCTGAGTGGCTAAATCTGAGTTTGTGGAATAATAATTCTGGTGAATCTGACTTGTCAAGGAGGTAGCCAGAATCATAGGCAGCTGCACTATGAATAATGCCCTGAAATGTGCCACTACTAGAAGCTGATACTATACCTGTGGGTATTTGCTGGAAGGCTCCCAGAAGGTATTCCAAGGGTTCTCTCTGCCTCTTCTGACTGCGTTTTATTCTTAGAGCTTCTAAAGAAGCTCAAAGATTGAACTTTGAGTGGTATTGAGTGGTTTTTGTGATTACTTGTATGCCATCGTCAGTACCAGCCTGTCAACACCGTAAAGGACAGACCATCTTTTTGTTTGTTTTGGAAATTACTCAACAGTAATCCTTAATTATATAACAGTAGGACTTTTTGAAATGTTGATTGATGCACTGCTGTTGTTTTATATTGCATTCATGCTAAATCTTATGGGGTATATGGCCTTCAATAAATAAATGCAAATAATGTAATTGAATCCCACTTCAGCGTGCCATTAATTATCTCACATGTATCTTCATTTCCTGGCTGGTGATATGAGCCAACATTCAAGACAGCTAGAAAAAGTATCCAGTAAATTTCCTTTATTTGGAGGGGATTAATGATATACAGACACACATATGAATCGTGTGTATGTACACACATCTACTTTCCATGTATCTATGTCTGTACTCACTTATATACCTCTATGTCTACATCAAAACACATGCATGGATAAATATGGATAAACACATGCACATAAATATTACACACATATACACACATGCATCTATATGTATGTATATGCAGAGATAGATATAGGCATGCACACACACTCCAAATATATATGTTACTGTACATGAACCTTTTGGTTGCAAGTAATAGGAAACCCAACCCAAATAGGCCTAAATCATAAAGGCAATTTATTGGTTCTCAAAGGTACAGTTCCTTCCATCTTTCTTCCATATCCCAAAGGTCATCCTCTTTATATTTTTGAAATGGTTGCCCAAAATTTCCATATTCATATGTAGCAGGAAGAGGATGTCTGTTCAGGTAGCTTCTATGGAAGAGTGAAAAAGCTTCTTTCTCAGAACCCCTAAAAGTACATTTTCTCATGTCTTATTGTTTGGGTTTCAAGCCCACCTTTAATCCAATCCCTTAGCCAATGAGAGATGTGAAGATGGCCTAAAATTAATCCCTAAAACTGGTAGATTAGTGGGTGGGGTGCAGTGTTAGCTCTTCCAGAAGAATGTGGGCTGCATAGAGGAAAACGGATAGTCAAAGGAAAATCAAATTCTGTTACCAACAGAAGCCTGAGAGTCGATTGAATCCTGGGTGGTCCAGATTAATAAATGCCCCTACCCCCTGTCTCCCACACACGTGTGTTCATACTTCATGGTTGTCAGGAATTTCATAAAGATTCCTTTTATAACGGATTTGCTTTCTGGACCTCATGTTTGACAGATTCTATCTATTAAGAAACTGAGAGTGTTATTATAACGAATTCATTTTTGCATTTTCATGCATGAGAAACTCGTATTACCACAATGAGTTCATATAATTCCAACTTAAAGTAATAAAATTGAACTTTTAGAAAGACTGGGAGACTTGATAGGAAGTAAATGTACAATTGCAATTAGAATCATTGAAATATTAAAAACAGCTTGATGACTCTCAGGAATCAAGGGCTCTGTTTGGGAAGCACTCTTGTAAAATGTGACTCTTCAGGTCAAGTTTTGACTAGATTTTTCTTGACAAATGCAGAAAGTTAAGATGAATAATCCATTGCACAAACAACCTGGGGTAGATTTGCCCTTTAGTGTCTCATACCAGCCTCACCCCTCACTCTCCCTGTCACTGCCTTTTTCCTCCAGTGATGTGATACCACCAAAGAGTCTCCCTGCAAGAAGAAAAAAAAAATACTTTGAAGTAATTAGGCTTTTTCCTTGGCCTTTTTAAAACATAGTCATTATTCAGAAAGTGTGTTTATCAGCAACTCCCCAATCTCAGGGGCTTAGCAAAGTAAACATTTATTTCTCATTTGTACCACAGTCCGAAGCGTGTTGCTAATGGAGTCTGTATGGGTTCTGCTCCATGTGGTGATACGGGGAACCAGGCTCCTTCCATCTCAGGAGTCCCTAGGGCCTCAGAGTTTTCCAGTGGAGCGTGTGTAGAATGATGGCATGTGAATGAAAACAGGTGATTGTGTGGGCAGATCTCAGCAACCTGGCCTGGAAGTGATGCACATTATTTCTGCCCACATTCCACTGGTCAAGACACAGTCCTATGACCTCATTTAACTGTAAGGGAGCTGACAAATGTGGTCTGATTGTGTGCCCAGATGGAAAAGGACTTGGCTAATGCATAGGAGTCTTTGTTGCAGACAGAAAAATGTTTATTTAGAATGTGGCTTTTCTCCTGACACAGGTACACAGGAACATTTTGAAAGCCAGGGTTTTTGAATTTCAGCATTTTAAATTGAGAGGGTCATAACTAATGAGCTGAATCCTTATTGAAGAACAGCTTGTTTTGCAATTAACAAAGAGAAGAGTTTCTGTAAGATGTATTTTTACCCCCGAGGTCACTGGATATAGTCTCTTGGCACTCCTAGGACTTCTGGCGAGAGCATACATTATGGTAGCCATTAGGCGAGGAACTGTGATGCAAGTAACTCACTTCCCTTCAGTTGGAAGGTGGGACAGAGGTTGGTGGCTCTCATGAATAGCAGGGTTTGGAGTACTGTTCTGAGGCCGTTCCTTGGGAAGGTGGCAGGGTCTCAAAGGTATTACTCTGTGGTTTTGAGGAGCGAATTGAACTTAAGGTCTCAGATTTACATCCATAGAGAGGGGTTTCTGTGTTTCAAGAGCAGAGAGCAGGTGGACCTGAAGGACCCATGGCAGGCTTGGATGGTGGCATCTTGGCACAACCAAGATGGGCCAAAACTGAGAGATGGGAGAGTGGAGATACTGAGCGTCTTTAAAATTTGATCTTCATGTGATCTAAATTTTCTTGAATGGCCCTAAAATGGAGTGGAGGGGACCTACATTATGACAAATTAATTTATCAGCCAGTTTTGATAGATAGGGCTATAAAATCAGAATTCTTTTTGCATAAAGAAAATAAACAAATAAGATAATTCTTTCTTACTCAAGATTGTGGCTACATATTTATATGTCTTATATCCATAAGGACTTCAGTGCAGGGAATGTTAGTAGAGTGAGCTCTCTGTAAGGGCAGAAGAATACAGAGGGATTGCGGGTAGCAAAGCAAGGTACTAGAAGAGAGGAAGGAAGAGAGTACCAGGAAAGCTACGGTTCTTAAAGGTTCTTAAAGTGTGGTCCATGGACCCCTGAGGTCCTTGAGACTATTTTGGAAGTACAGAAGGTCAAAACTATTTTCATAAATACAAAGACATGATTTTCCTTTTTTATTCTTGTCTCTACGAATGTACAGTGGAGTTTTACAGAGGCATCAAATAGAGTAAGAAGCGGCTATGAACATCCAGCTGTTTTCTCTTCAACCAGGCGTAAAGGAATTTGCAAAAATGTAAAACACTCTTCCCATTAAATATTTTTTGTTTTGGATTGTATGATTATTTTTCACAAAATATGTTATTTATGTTCCCTGCTTTTTTATTGCTATGTTAAATGAAGTCATCAGTAATTTTTTTAAGTCTCAGTTTTAATTTCCAAAACAGTAGATATTGACAAATATAATCCACATTTTAAAAAGTTCTTTAGGGGCCTCAATTGTTTTTAAGGGTGTAAAGAGGTCCTGACACCAAATTACTTCAGAATGCTATAGTAGAGAATTAGATCAGAGGTTGAGAAAAATTAAATTCTGCCATTTGTGGTCAAGTAACCTCAGAGGCTGTGGAGTGCTGAGAAGGTAGATTGTTCTTTCTGGAGAAAAATCCTTAGAAGGGCAGTAGCAATTAACTAGGGATTGCAGGGGTAGGTGGTCATTGTTGGGGTAAGTAAATGTTAATAACACTTCATACAGCAATGTGTAAACCTAAAATAATTGCAATACTGCCATCTAGTGTTTCATAATGAAAATATTTTAATATTTATTTTTTTCATTCAATTTATGATGATTGCTTCAGAACTGAATGACTATAGGGACTCATTTGAATAGTATGCCCTGTATTTTTTATGTGTATTTCACCAAACATGTACCTTTAAATATTTTAAATGTCTTCTCTCATTTCTTTCTATATTTAACCTCTTCTTTCTTCTTAGGGTTTGAATAACTGGACAGGGTAGGATTCCCATCTAGTTATACCCTGTTCCAGTCTTGTGTTCCTGTTATGACACAGTGTAGGATGATTTAAACACTGTTTTAAGGGGACTGAATATGTAATTTTCCGCACTGTGATTTTGCCTAACTCCTCTCTCCACAGGAATTTAAGAAAAAAATGAACTTTTAATTTTGCCTTAAAATTTTTTTTTTATTTTTTGAAGTTTTTACTTTAATTTTAGTTAACATACAGTGTTATATTAGTTTCAGGATCAATTTTAGATGCGCAGAAAAGTTGCAAAGATAGTACAGAGCATGCCCGTGTACCCCTCACCCGGTTTCCCCTATTGCCAACATTCTGCATTACTATGGTGCATATGCTGAGTGCCTGGCACAATGGAGGAAAAGTCCCACATCAAGGCACATGGGCTGTGAAATTTCAGAAATAGAAGCTTGGGAAACAGGGAAAGTGGGCTGGGGCACAAAACAGGTTATATATAAAAGATTAGGACTTGAATTGTCATCAAACTTCTCGATAGCCACACCGGAAGCCAGAAGGCCATGAACCAATGCCTTCAAAATTCTGAGTGAAAATTACTTCCATCAGAGAATCCCATAGTAGTCAAACTGCATATCAAGTGTGACATTAGAATAAAGACAATTCCAGAACCACAGAGTTTCCAAAAAGTTACTTCTTGTACCCCCTTTATCAGAAAGTTATTCAAGGATTTGCTTCTCAAAGGGCTAGAGACAAAGGGGAAGAAAGCACAAAGGAGAGGTGATGGAGGGTGCAGATTATGTGACTCTGGGCTGGCCTAAAAAACAAAGAGTGCAGAATGAGCAGGGAAACAGAGGTGTTTGGACGTCTGGGAGTTATAGTTCTATGAGTGTTTGGGGATGAATTAGTGATAGGTATACAGAAAATCCAATATAAAAACCAGACAGTTGATTAACCCCAGAGAAAATAAAAGGTTGCATATAAGCATGGTCTATTATTACACGGCCCAGCGTTGAACCACATATAGTCATAGTAATATAAATATTGAGTATTTATTTAAACAAAAAAGGGAATTTCATTCTGTTGGGGGAGAAGGATAGAGAGCAAGAGGGAGGGAGACGGAGAGAGTGAGTTAGATCTTCTACCTCTATATCCAGAATTCGATAGTTATTATTTAAAATTGAAAACAAATTAAAAAGCAGTAATCTCAGGTTATTATTTAAATAACATGGGAGAAAATTCCAGAAGAAACAGTTGCATGTGGTTACCTCCAAGGAGTGGGGATTAGGAATTGGGAGGAACTGGTTAAGGGAAAATTCTAGTAGGATTATGTGATTTTTAAGGACAACACCCATGTATTTTATTAAAATGGATAAGATTAGATGAATGGGTGCCCTGCCGAAGCATCCAGGCTGGTCCAGCTCTGTTAAGAATCAGGGAGTGCCCCAAGAAGAAAGTGGACATGCTTGCCTTTACAAAGTGTCTTGGATTTGTATCAAGGCCATGGCCAGTCAAGTGTGATCATTTAATCTGGCTCCCTTCTCGTTTGCATACACATTTGTATTCCAGACTTTGGTCCGGGTGAGTCCACTGACTGTACAATTTCTTGGACTCCACTAACTGAAGGGCACTCAGCTCCCATTTGGCTGAGTGTTCTAGCTGGCCATCTTCTGAAAGCATGGCTTTCCTGGCAGGATTTGGATGGGGGGCATCCACTGCAGCTTATCAAGTGGAAGGTAGGAGAAGCACCTTCCCCTTTGCAAAGGCCGGGATGCAAATTACTTCTTTGGGTTCTGTATGCCTAGGGACGAGGTTGAGGGTGAGGAGGCAAAAGGAAAAGAAGGAAAGGGATAAATGAGCCCATCACCCTACCAGTGAAACTGTCACTTTTCACACAGAAGAGGCTCACCTTCCCTTGTCCCTTTCCTTATGCAAGGGTGGTGGTAGTGAGGGGTTGGACCACCAAGCTGCACCTATAATTTCAGTCAGCTCAAGTTCATCTGAGACATCAGTTTACATTGGACTAGCTGCTTTTGTCATTGGTTTCTTGAACATATTTGCCCCAATTCCCCCAACAAAAAAGATAATTTCCCCAATTGGCTGGAAAAATATTGGGTAAATTTCTTCAAAAATCCAGGAGACTTGATTGGAGGATGTTCATCCTTTGGGAGAGGTGTCCTTTTCTATCTCTGGTGGCCACAAAGCAGAGCCTAATCTCATGTGCCGCCCCATCTCCTGGGCAGCTGAGAAGTACAAGCAACAACCACAAGTTGGGAGAGAATGCCCTGAATGGGGTTGGAGGTCTGCTGGTCTCCATCCCACTACACACGAGCATGAGCATGTGAGTCCATCATCTTTCCCGAGTCTCAGCTTCTTCATCTGTAAAATACGAAGATTAGGCTAGCTTTCCCAAAACATATATATTTTCCACTAAAGGAATTAAGGGCTGTTCATGCCTATCATGGGAACAATATTTATTTGCTCAAATAAATGTGAGAAACCCTGGCTTAAACAAAGCTGAGAGAGTTTCTCACAGTTGTTTCCTAGAGCTCCTGTTGCAAATCATCATAAACTGGGAAGTTTATTTTCTCACTGTTCTGGGGGCCAGAACAAGCCGTAGACTTGGGGTCCATCTAAACAAACTTTTTACTAGTTCTGTGTGACTTTGGGCAAGTTACTCAACCTCTCTGTGCCTCCTTATCTGCAAAATGGGGATAATTATGGTATCTACATTGTAGTTGCTGTGAGGCTTAAATAAGATGATGTGTATCAAATGCTTGGTGCTTAACAAGCGCTCAGTGCATGGTCTTTATATTGGGGGGGGTCACAAAAGGAATCTGCAATCAGTTATATAAGACAATACTGTGGATTTCAGGTACCAGTTTCCAGGTCCTGTTCACTCAGGACTCAGGGATAACATTACCGGTCCATTCTGAGCTCCTGTCTTCATGGGGTCTCCGAGTTGCCATACTTCTTCTGTCAGTTTGTTTCATGCTCTTTTGCACAGGGCTTGCTGCAGCCTTATTTTAAGATTTTTATTTGTGGCCTCTAACCTGCTATTGTGTAGTTAACTATCAGCAGCTTTGAAGTGGGGAGACTTGATCCAACATGCCTTTTCTCTTTGTCAACTCACAGAATTTTTTTATGTTTGCTGTTTTCCACTTAAGAGCTCTTACCTATCCTTTTGTGCTACGTATGAATCCTGGGTCATGCACTTACTAACTGAGTGACCTTGGGCAAATAACTTAAGCCTCAGTTTCCTTATCTGCAAGATTAGGAAAATGATTGTGCCCGCTTTGTAGGTTTGTTCTGGGGATGACAGAGGTTAGCATGTGTAAGGGCAACAATAATACTATTATGGTTGTTCTTTCTCCTGGCTGTATCCTCTTCTACTGTGTTACTGACAAGAGAGTTACATTATCTGCAGCATGTAGTGGGAATGGTCATTTCTTCTTTGTTCTGCATGTTAGAATATATTCCCTCTTTGCTCCTTCTGGACTGGTTCTACCAGCAGCTGCTGCTAGAGTTACCATTTAGCTACCCTTCCACTGTGTGCAGATCACATACGTAGGATGTCTATGGCTTTGTCAAATCGGTATGGCCTGGGATTTAAAAGCTGAGGTCGCCCTGTCACTTTTTTATTTTGAGAATCTTTGAACTTTTAGTTTGTCCTGGTCCTGAAAGTCTACAGAACCACTGGAAGTAGCATACACTCAGCAGAACGGAGGAGAAACATGAATTATATTTGCAAAAACAACAACAACAACAACAAAACCCCTGACATTTTGGAGATTTGTTATAAAGCATTACCATGTATATCTTTCCACTGGTTTTCAGATCACAATTGTCCTTGTAGGTATCTTTGTTTTCACATATCCTCTTGAGAGCCCTGATAGATAACTAGCATAATCCCCAACCTCCCCACCGCCCTGCATACCTATGCCTCACCCCCACACAGAAATGGAGATATTTCAGCTCTGTTACTTGGAATAGAAGGCTCTGTCTGTCAGGGTCTCTGCAGGTGGGGCTGATGGAAAGGGGCAGGACAGGACTTTCTCATCACTGGGCGGGCTAATATATTGATTACTTGGTTGCCTATTTCACCAGACCCCGTGATTCTTCCTTCTTTCTGTCCTTGTTCATATCCCTTCTGCCTCCACTCTGGCTACTTCCCTGTCTATGGTTTTTAAGAAGAGTTTAATGAAATGTTCATTATATAAGAGTTGGTAGTGGGGTGCTTTGAGCCTTTTGGAGGAAAGCACAATATAAATCTAATAAATAAATAATAAACAAGTGATATAAGCAGGAGGAAAATTATGTGTTTTAGGTGAGTTGTAAAGAATGTTGTAAAACCTGTAAAATGTATTTGTTAGATGAAGAGGCAGGGAAAAAAATGCAGATATCATCGCTTGTACAGAAGTGAGTCTTTACAGTATTTTAAATTACAAAAACAATCCTCATGAGTTTTAACCCTTTGTGAAGCCACCTCTGCCTCTGTTTTTGGCTGGAGGGGATGGGAAACAGAAAACAGCAGGTAGCTCAGTAGCATTTTGTTTACTTCCTCATTTGGCCACGGAGGAGCTATGAAAATGACATTTAGGACCCAATTCTACAGCTCTTATGAGCTTATAACTCCCAGTGATTTCAGGGAAGGCTCTTGAGGGGTGAACATGCTCTGCAAAATCCCACAAATCCTAAGCAAAGTCTAAATTACTCCATTAACACTTCCTGGTGGGATCTGAGTTTGTGGTTCTTCGGGAGGCAAAGGCCTCAGTTTTATGAATGCCATTATCAACCTTTGATGCTTCACTGGATACCAATATAATGTTTGGATTTTGATTTAACTTTGACTTTGGCTTTGTGTTGGCAGAAATTGGGGCTGGACTCAAACTTTGGCCTTCTGTTTGCCTTTGGATGTCAAAGATAGAATCCTATAGCTAAGAAATTTGGAGTTATTTTTGCATTTAAAAAGTGGGAAAGTAAGCAGGGCAGCTGAATTAGTTGGTTTTAGATCCCATTTCTGGTGATTTCTATTCAGGCTATTTCTTCTCTAGTCCCTTTTAAAAACTAATCACACACACCTGAGGTAGAGGCACATTTCATCTACCTGCTTTAGATGTCAGCACAGGCCCTATATTTCATTAGGTCACTTCCTGTTTGTTTTCTCTACTCAACCAATTTGGCCTGCGCATCTTGGTTCCTGTTTTCTGCTAAACCTCTTAGATTAAACATCCCAGTTTGGGATGACTGCCTGTGGAAGTCTTCTAGAACAGGGCTCACCAGATATATCTACCCTTTGTCTGGACCACCTAGAAAAGAAGGAGAGAAAATAGATTTGAAGCATGGTTGTTCATTTCTTGGTGTGTAAGGAGAAAGGAAGAAGAGAGGGAAGCATGTATTCATGAAATTTCTCATAGCTTAAAGGTTGATATGACAGAAACCACTTTTCTTTCTTTCCCCCAGCTTCAAATTTGCGGTCCACACAAATCTTTTTTTTTTTAAATTTTTATTTATTTATTTGAGAGAGAGAGACAGCGGGAGAGGGAACACAAGCAGGGGCAGTGGGAGAGGGAGAAGCGGGCTCCCTGCAGAGCAAGGAGCCCAATGCGGGGCTTGATCCCTGGATCCTGGGATCATGACCTGAGCCGAAGGCAGACGCTTAACCAACTGAGCCACCCAGGTGCCCCCGGTCCACAAAAATTTTAATGATTTCCCCCCCTTTAACTTTTTATTTAAATTCCAATTAGCTAACATGCAGTGTAATATTAGTTTCAGGTGTACAATATAGTGATTCAACACTTCCATACAACACCCAGTGCTCATCACAGCTAGTGTACTCCTTAATCCACATCCCCTATTTAATCCACCCCCCTTTTTTGATTGTACCATGAGATTATATAGGCATTATTGAAAGAGTATGGGCTTAGGCAGGAATGATATTCAAATATTCATCAACTCATTCAACACCCAAGCAGATACCAACTGTAAACAATGGGTATAGACTAGACTAGCCTTGCATTGACTAGTGAGAGTGGATAGCAGCTATAAACAACCAGTATGGGACCATTAAGACCATGAAGAGTAGAGCTGTAAACCACTAATATTGACCAGACTGGCACCCACATGAACCAATCAGAGTGGGTGCCAGCTATAAACAAGCATTGGGGCCACATGGACATGTACTGATTGAATTTTAGCCTTGGACTTATGACTGGGACACATCTGGAATATATCCAACTCTATTTGTGAACTACTAGAGAATTAAATCAGTTAACTTCTCTAAGCCTCAGATTTCTCACCTATAGAATTTTTTTTAAAGATTTATTTATTTATTTGAGAGAGAGAGAGAGCGCATGCATGCGCACACAGACAAGTTGGGGAAGGGGCAGAGGAAGAGAATCTTCAAGCAGACTCCCCTGTGAGCACTGAGTCCAATGGAGGGCTCGATCTCAAAACCCATGAGAATCATGACCTGAGCCAAAACCAAGAGCTGGACACTTAACTGACTGAGCCACCCAGGCACCCTTCACCTGTAGAATTTCTAATGCTTATCTCTGTTTTTACTGAAATTTCACTGGGCAAATATGGGAGAAATTTTTCTTGTATTTTATGTTTCTTTGGATCTGGGATGATTCCTCAACTTTTTCTTCCAGATTACTAATTTGGACTTCAGCTTCATTCATTCTATTTTTCAACTCCAATATTGAATATTTAATTGTGGAATCATATTTGTAGGTTTTTTTTTTTTTTAAAGATTTTTATTTATTTGACAGAGAGAGATAACAGTGAGAGAGGGAACACAAGCAGGGGGAGTGGAGAGGGAGAAGCAGGCCTCCTGTCGAGCAGGGAGCCCGATGCGGGGCTCGATCCCAGGACCCTGAGATCATGACCTGAGCCGGAGGCAGACGCTTAATGACTAAGCCACCCAGGCGCCCCTATTTGTAGGTTTTTAAATTTATTCTTCAATTGCTTCATTTTCAAGAAGCTGTGTTTTGTTTTCTGAATGTAGTCACACCTCAAATCTTTTTAAGAATGCTAGTTTAAAAAAAATTAAGTTCCCTTTCTTGCTTTCTGTCTTTCTCTTTCTTCCTTTCTTTCTTTTGGTATCACTTTGAGATTTTGGGATTATTTGCTTATTTGGGACCTTATCTTTCATTCTATTTGTTTTTGTCCAAAGTCTATTGATCCTTGAGGGTCTGTTCATGTTTATGAATGAAAGAGTATATTGACAATTATTATATGGTTTCACTCATATGTGGAATATAAGAAACAGGGCAGAGGATCACAGGGGAAGGGAGGGAAAACTGAATGGGAAGAAATCAGAGAGGGAGACAAACCATGAGAGACTCTTAACTATAGGAAACGAACTGAGGGTTGCTGGAGGGGAGGTTGGTGGGGGGATGGGGTAACGGGGGTGATGGGCATTAAGGAGGGCTCGGGATGTGATGAGCACTGGGTGTTATATGCAACTGATGAATTATTGAACTCTACATCTAAAACTAATGATGTACTATATGTTGGCTAATTGAATTTAAATTAAAAAAACAAACAAAAAAAAGTCAGTGTCTGAGTTAGGTTGTTTTTTAAAGTTAAATAGTTCTATTTAACTGAAACAGGGCTGACTTTGTAAGAAGCAGGGTTCTGTATAAGTGAATGGGAACTACTGATAGTCAATCTTTTCATAAAGGACTATACATGAGGGGAAAGAGCCAAGATTTAGAGCTCAATAACTGCCAGATTTCAAGGATTTTAAGGAAGAATATTTTTTTTGCTTTTTTTTAGGATTTTATATTTTTATTAAGTATTTTCCAATTTTATTGAAATGTCATCGACATACAGTATAAGTTTAAGATGTACAGCATAATGACTTGACTTACACATATTGTGAAATGATCATTACAGTAAGGCCACTTGGCATCATCATCTCATATACATACCCACACCCCTTGAAAAAAGGTCTTTTCCTTATGATGAGAAATTTTAGGATCTACTCTCTTAGCAACTTGCCAATGCACCATACAGCAGAGTTAGCTATAGTCATCATGTCATCCATTGTGTCCCCAGTACTTATTTATCTCATAACTGGAAGTTTGTGCCTGTTAGCACCTTCCTCCAACCCCCTACTCCCTACCTCCTGCCTCTGGTAACCACAAGTCTGATCTGTTTTTCTATGAGTTTTGTTTGTCTTAAGATTCCACATAAGTGAGACCATACAGTGTTTGTCTTTCTCTAATTGTTTACTTGTTACTTTTATGTCTCTTGTCCCTACTCCTCTTCAAGTTCATGTTTAGCTTGAGTTTGTTCAACTTCTCTTGACCATTTCAGTACCGTTGATAAGGATCATTCCTAGCACATCTCTCACTTTTATTAAGCATTTCTTAGGATTTCAACATGGGCCAAGGGAGTACCAGCTGCTCTGTTTATGGGAGAGAAGAACCAATCAAGCCAGCAGTATGATAGATAATACTTTAATTATCTTGATGATCTCTCTGAGGCCTGCTCTATTCTCTGCATTGGTTAAACCAGAGATTCCCCAAGGGATCTCCTCTTTATCCTTAGCACCAGTCTTCAGTGTAAGTTTGTGTTGTAATTCTTTGTTTTAGTTTCTCAATTTAGACAATTCTATTTTCTTTCTATTATCTGGAAGTACTTTAGTAAATGTGGTATTCTATTGGGACAGTTTTTTCTTTTGTTTTCAGCTCAGTTGTGGATTTTCTTTTTATTTACTATCATTTCAATGGGGTTGTAAGGGAGAGATATTAAATATGTATACTCCATCCCCCACCTTGAACATGAAGTCTGTTAACCTGAGTCAATATATGGATGTACCTCATAAACCATGAAGCATTGTTCCAAGTTAGCAAGCGAATTTCCCTCTTCTTCTTCTTACCATTATCATTTTCCTCCTCATTGCTAACACTTCCAACCTCATCACTAACATTGTCTAGTCTTACGCTTTTTAGAAAGAAGATGAGATAACATGGAATTGATGGAACTTCAGACAATGTAATGGGAGAAAGTGAAATATTCAGACAACGTGAAAAAGGCATGGTGGACGAGGAATACTATGTTGTAAATGGGCACCACGTCCAGGCATCTGCTTCCGAGGTCAGCTCCTCTAAGCCATTTGCACATTTCATCATTTCTTACCTCCTTTTATTCTCAACACACAGACTCTCCATGTACCAAATTTTGTAGTACCTCCACTGGCTTCAAGGGCAGTGGTGAAAGATACCCACGGCCATCACTATTGGCATATGTGGGTTATTTATGGATAAGTGTCTGCTTACCTGTGTATTCTTTTGTATCAGCAGCGTTCTAAATATAGATGCCCATCACAGATGCTTAGAAAATTTTTTTTTGTATTATGAAAATAATACAAGATCATTATAAAACACTTAAAACATATAAATAAGCAAGAAATAAAAGAGTCAGAGAGCTATTTTCAAATTTTGAGTATATACATCTAGTCTTTTTGTATATATCCACAGACTTTCATGCACACATACCCTTTTATATTTTTCACCCTAATAGGAAGGTTCTATAAATGGTTTTGGCTTTTTTTAATGACATCTACAACTATCTTGATAAGCTATAACATGTCTGCATCTTTCCTCCTCATCCTGTGCTTTTTCTCTTATCTGTCTTTCTACAGTTGCTCATGGATGTTACATGGAAAGTGAAATGTGAGTTAATATATTTAACCTGGAAAAACGAGAAAAAAATTGCTGTACCTCAATCATTTGTTTGGAGTATGGGTTCTACATATTAGCCTACATATTTGTACATGAGTTTTTGTTTTGTTTTTGTTTTACCACTACCCAATTCATCAGTTAAGATGGGACATTTGTTTATTTGGATGAGTATGTGCCAGCATTGTACTGGAACAAGAAAGCATTACTTATGCCATTCCTTCTCGGCCTGCCCATCTGGTAGGGGTTGCTTCCCAGGTAAGTTCCTTAGTGCACAAGGTTTTAAAAATTATTAGGCCAGGGGCACCTGGGTGGCTCAGTCGTTAAGCGTCTGCTTTCGGCTCTGGTCATGGTCCCAGGGTCCTGGGATCGAGCCCCACATTGGGCTCCCTGCTCCGCGGGAAGCCTGCTTGTCCCTCTCCTGCTCCCCCTGCTTGTGTTCCCTCTCTCTCTGTCAAATAAATAAATAAAAATCTTAAAAAAAAAAATTATCAGGCCATCACACAGTGCCCAGGTCAGCACTCTGGGACTCATGCTAGATTCTTCTTCTTCCTCTCTCCTTTATTTAACCAATTATTATTATTTTTTTTATTCTAGATTCTCTTAAGCTCTTGGTTACCCTCTCTTTTCCATTACTACTACCTTTCCTTTAGTTCTGGGACTCACCAGCTCTTGTCTTCTTGACATATCCTTCCCTCCTCTCTACTCCTCCAATCCCGCCAGCACATTGCTTATAGTGTGGTCTGTTAAAGTTCTGACCACATCCTTCCATTTCTTGAGAGATAGCAAGAGCTCTTAAATCAAACAGGCCAGGTTTGAATCCTGACTCCACCACTTATCAGTTCTGGGATCTCAGGAGACTCCTGAGCTTTGCTGTCTTCAGTTTCCTCATTTATAAAACGGAACAACAATAATAGTTGTTGCAAACATTAAATGTGTTTATTAACATCAAATGCTTAGAGCAGTCCTGGACAAACTGTGTTCAGTAAGGTTTAACAATGATTAAAAACATTTTTATTGTCTTCCTACCTTCCACAGAATAATTTCTGAACTTCTGGCATGTCATAAAAAAACTCTTTGTACTTTCACCTCTGACTACATCCCCAGCTTCACCTCTTGCTTCTTCGTTTGTATCTTCTTCTTGGACCAAAGTAGAGCACATGCCATTCTTTAAATGTGCCACGACCTTCATGTCCTGCTGAACTCAGTGTTCCCTCTGCTTGGGTGCACACCTGACTGCTGGCATGAATAGAGACCAACAGGGGACAAAGATCCAGGCCTCCCACATTCCAAGCTGGAGCACTTCCTACTCCCACATGCTGCTTCCTTCATCTCCAGCCTTTATACCCCTCTTCCGAGCATGTTACCATGAACTTGGTAGAGGACTAAGAGGTGGGGGAGTGGCGTGAGGCAAAGGGAACACCTAAAAGAGGTTTTTAGTACACATGAAAAATCTCTTCTTATATTAACTGTTTGAAACAGCGTGCCTTTTTACCTGGGGGCATTTGGACATAACTCCATGCTTTTTTTTTTTTTTTTTTAAGATTCTATTTATTTATTTGAGAAAGAGAACAGGAGTGGGGGGCCGGCGGGGGGGAAGAGCAGAGAAAGAGGGAGAAGCAGACTCCCTGTTGAGCAGGGAGCCTGATGCAGGGGGCTTAATCCCAGGACCCTGGGATCATGACCTGAGCCGAAGGCAGATGCTTAACCGACTGAGCCACCCAGGTGCCCCATACCTCCATGCTTCTAAAGATGACTACTGTCATGAGAGGTGTTGATATGGACACTATAGCTGTGTGTTGGTATTTTGGATGGCATGGGTGGTCATCATTGGTGGTAGCTGGGGCCGTGTTGTTTTCCTTCTGCTATGCTCCATGGGCCTCTGCCTAGAGGTGCCCTAAACCAGCTGAGCACATCTATATTGGCTTTGGATCTCTCTCACGGTGCCTGTTCTTCCTTTCATTAGTGTGGATAATCAGAGTTTGATTGTAAAGTATGCCCGGGCCAAATACAAGGGCTTTTAAAATTGTCTGCTGTTTTAGATTATCCAGGCCACTGATACACCTTCCTTAGCATGGATAATTGAGAGTGGACTGGGCTGAAGAATGTTAAGCAGAACCAATTGACAAAACAAATGAGATTTTAAAAATCCTTTACATTTTAATAATAGAAAAAAAAAACAAGCTAGGTTTTCTTTTTTTTAATCTAAAAGGGCCTATTTTATATTTTGAAACTAAATTTATTTGCTTTTATGTTGACTCAAAATAAGAAGATACTTTCTATGGTGTGGCCATTTAAAACCTATTTAAAATGTGTACTAATTATAATAGGCACTTAATGGAGTTAGGGGAAAATTGAAAATATAGACAAGAGGTTGGACAGTTCCAGAGTCAATGTCAAATCTTTTAACTATGTTTATGTTTCAACTAGGTAGCAAGGAGAGGGTGGTAGTCACTTCAAATTCTGAAAATCTCTCTCTTGATAGTGGAGGCTATAATTCTTTGCCCCTAATGAGTAATAATCATGTAGAGAAGGGCATTTTTTGAATGTATGTATAAGATTAACAGGGCTCTGATCCCTGTCTGAATGTCTGTGCTCATTCACTTCTCATTTTCATCCTCTTGTCTTTCCCCATGTGCCTCTGAATGCAGGCAGAAATGTATTTACACGTCACTTGACTGGGAATTTAGAGGACATTTTCTCAAAGGAACAATGTTGTAAATAGGGGTAGGTGTCACTGAATACCCTTCAGGTGTGTAATGAGATAAATAGATTTGGGGGGTTGGCGTGGGAATTTGGAACTTAATGTAAGAGGCAATAGTGAGTTTCTGGGCAGGTGACTCATAAACAAGGTTTTTGAAACATTACCCATTTTTATGTTGGGAATTGCCAAGCTAAGGCTTAAAGTCTCCCTCAACACCCATGAATAATCATTTAAATACAGGCTTTGAGACCTGGGGGGAAAATGCATTATTTACTCTAAAGACAATAATCTTCCTTTGGAGTCATTGTAGTCTATCATACAGATGCATACTCGGGGATATTTGAAAGAGCAACATTTTCTCTTGATGGTCCATTACTTTGTATGTTTTATAAATTATTATCCAGGTCTAGATTGCAGGCACAGGTTAGAGATGCACATCAACCACTCTGTAACAGAATGTGGGAGACTAAGGGTCTTTCACAGGGTGAAATATTGCAAGGGACTTTGGCCATTGCCTACTTTCTTTGTGTGAAGAACAAGATATGGGGATGGAGGTGATGGAGACCCTAATGAATCCTTTGGTTCCCTGCAATGCTGAGAACTTGGCAAATGTTGGTATACAACAAAGTCTTGTTGTTCAACTGACTTGCTGAAGGAAGAACTGAGGGCTTCTTAGCATAGATATTGTACAGCTGAGGCCAAACATCTGCCAGGGTCACCTCAATACACTCTCTGTGGCTCAAATAAAGACAAGGTACGGCCATTCTAAAACTGTGATGTAGTTGGCTTGATGTTGGATGATGACTTTGGAGAGAAAATATGTCCAGAGAGTCAGAAAAGATCTGTTTCCATGATGTACTGGAAGACCTGGGTGCCTCATGTGAGTTAATAATTAAATTAAATTGAATGAATATTTATTTGAATTAGTGCTACGTAGTTCCTCCCATTAGACATTTATTCACTGTGAATATTAGAGCCTAGAGATGTAAAAAGTAAATAAAACGCTCATTTGAATCCCACATTCTAGTGAGGGAGAGAAGCATATGCAGAACCGTGATATGATGTGACAATCCTAATAGCAGAACAAGCAAAATGCTAGTGGAGCATCAGTGGGAGGGGTGCGGATACAAGAGTAAAAGCACTTTATGGGCATTTATGTTGGGCTTTTAATAAGAAGTTTGTTTTATTCTGTTTTGTTTTGCTTTGTTTTGTTTTCAGGGATAGACACTAGGATGGGCAAATCAGCAGAGGAAACATTTTGAACCAAGGCACAAAATTATGAATATGTATGTAGTTTTTGAGGAATGGTATAGTCACATCTAGTAAAGTAGGCAAATGGTTCAGGATTCTAATATTTTGGAATGTATTAGAATCACCTAGAGGTCTTGTTAAAATGTAGATTTGGGGGCCCCACATGAGGCTATACAACACCACTATTTATAGATAGGGCCCAGGAATTTACATTTTTTTATAAGTGTTCTGTATGATGGCTCATGCTTTGAGAAAGCCTGCCACAGTCTGTTTTCTGATGATAGGGAGAATGGCAGGACCTGAAGCTAGAAAAGTAGGATAGGTCCATGTTGTGATGTATATAAGGTACCAGGCTCAGGTGTTGGTGTTAGGATCATGTGCAATAGGTTCTTGGTAGCCATAAAAGATCCTTAAGCAACAGGAATAGTGTGATTAGGTCTGTATGTTAGAAAGGATTTTGACTGCAGTGTGGAGGCTGAACTGGAGGAAGGAGACACGGGAGCTAGGGGGCAGTCGTTAGGCTCTTACAGTAGATGAGGCAGGGATGATGAAGGCCTGAATTCAGGTGGAGGGGGCAGAATGGAGGAGAAAGCATAAAGAGACATCACCGAGGGAGAACCGAAAGGATATGTTCATGAATATAATGCAGGGCAGGAAGGAAGTAGGACGACTAAGGTGACCCTTGTCATTGTAGTTTAGGTGACCAGTTGGCTGATGGCACTATGAATAGAAACACAATACATTGGAGAAAGAGAAGGTTTGGAGTTGGTGTGGTAGAAGTGGGATAGGTTCAATGTGGGCTTGAGATTCCCTTAGGTTATTTATTTATTATTAAAGATTTTACTTATTTATTTGGGAGATTTGGGAGAGAGAGATCGTGTGAGTGCACACAAGTGGCGGTAGGTGGGTGGGTGGGTGGTTTGGGCAGAGAGAGAGGGAGAAGCAGATGCCTCCCTGAGCAGGGAGCCCGACCCGGGGCTTGATCCCAGAACTCTGGGATCACGACCTGAGCCAAAGGCAGATGCTTAACCGACTGAGCCACCCAGCCCCCCCACCCCAGGGTATTTAAATGGAAATCCTGGAAGGTGACTGGAAATTCGTATCTCCTTTTCAGGTTAGATTTGCTGGTAATCACCGGTGCCTAGAAAATGGTTGAAGTCATAATGGATGAGAGTAGTTGAAATAGGGTTTTGGAGGGAAGTGCAAAGAGGAGCAAAAGTTGCAAAGTCTGGATTGAATGCTGTAGAAGAACTCCGAAGACTCAGAAGGAGCCCACATGGAACTGACATTCTTTTAGGACATCAGACTGACTAGAAAGAATTCTAGAAACCTTCTAATCTAGTGGTTTTAAAACATTTTTTCATGCAGCAGAACTAGGAAAATCTAACTTAGAACTCTAACAAAAGAGATACTGATGCAGCTTCTCTGGTTGAAAGGTGGGTGGACTGTCCCCCCCAGCATTTCCTTCTTTAGTGTTTTTTCCCCAAGTGGCGACTCTTGACTCCACTTTGGGGAACATGGTTTTTAAAACATCTTCTGGAAGCAAGAGAGATGGATTGATATTATCGATGTCGCACAACTCATTAGTGACAGAGGGGGAACATGATGAGATAAGGCCCACAAGAAACAAAGCAACAAAGACAATGTGGAACTCATGGCCAAAATGAGTGGTGCAGAGGATATGGGTGTTAAGGCAGAGGGTTAACATTTTGGGTTGTGATATTCAGGGAAGGAGTTGAAGAGGTAGTAGATTTTTAGAGGATAAGAAAACATTTAGGGATTTAGTTTCTTGCCCATTTAAAAGTCAGAGCTTAAGGTTTGTGCTGGGTTGGAGAAAGTTAAAAGGTGAGTCTTTCCAACTTCTATAAAATTGAGGCAATTGTTATGTATGTGACATCATAATTATTGCTCAGACTCCATCCCAATTCCAATAGAAGTGGAAATTTAATGATGGGACAAGCTGAAGAGTCAGAGTGAAGGACACAGTAGCTCTCCCTTCCAAGGAGAAGGGACTTTGGGAGGGGCAGCTTGTTTGGAAGGCAATGTCTTGGTAACTTATCTTGAAGTTATATTTGCAAGGCAAGCGTGCTCTTCTTAGTAGAAGGCATTTATTTCAGAAAGCTGTTTTGGGAGGTTTACCAATGGAATACCCCTTTACACTGCCAATTGACATACTGTGGAAACGTTGGGGCTACCACATCAGTCTTTATCATGAAAAGTCCGGAAAACTCTGTACTCAGGGAGTTGTTTTGAGACATCAGCAGAAATCTGCCAAGACTGAAGACTGACCCAGTGATTCCTGGGGAACCTTGAGGAAAGTCAATTAGTTTATGAGTCAAAGAAACCTCAAATTATTCTAAAAGGCATTTGCTGCCATCAGAAGGTTTCATTCTTGAATTAGCAAGCTGCTGCAAGTTCCAAGCTGATATTCTTTCTTAGAAAGATGCTTATGGGGTATAAATCTTTTTAAGTGCATTTTTTGAACCAGTTGTTTCATTTAAAGAAGACCATTAGTTGGTTATTAAGGATCTATATAATAGTGTCAATACATTCTAAAATTGGAGACTGGGTATGTTGTTTTGGATATTTTAATGGTCCCGATTGTTTAAGTTACTTGGCCTTGACTCATTTGCTTGACGTTTGCTTGTTTTAAGGGCTTGGAAAAACTCTCCCAACTACCCAGAGTTGATGTAATGGCTCTTCATATATGGGATACAAATATGAAAAATATCTGAATAAGTTAACTAACAGTATTTGAATGATTGGATCAGGTCTACACAACCAAAGTGAAGTAGATAACTGTGCAAATTTTCGAGGAATCAAAAAGTTTATCTTTTTTTTTAAAGGTTTTATTTATTTGACAGAGAGAGACACAGTGAGAGAGGGAACACAAGCAGGGGGGAGTGGGAGAGGGACAAGCAGGCTTCCCGCCGAGCAGATGGGAGGCTCGATCCCAGGACCCTGGGACCATGACCTGAGCCGAAGGCAGATGCTTAACAACTGAGACAACAGGTGCCCTGAGGAATCAAAAAGTTTAAAGAAAAATTCAATTTTCTACCAAAAAAGGCTTAACTTAATACATTATTATTTTGAGTGTAATTGTAACTGTGATACCTATCCAGAAAAAGGGCTGGAAGATTATACTACAAAATGTTAATACAGAGATGTAATATAGTTGTTATAAGCACCAGTGCTTCTTTGCTCTACTGATTGAGGAAGAATATGAGTTCATATTTGACTTTCACAAGCAGTGTGGTCTTGTTTTTGTTACTTAACCTTTTTAAGATTACTTCCCTCCGGTGGGTAATATCTATATTTTGAAGATGATTGGGAATAGTACATGAAATAATATAGGCAACCTCTTAGCACAAGGACTGGCTTTTTTTTTTTTAAGGATTTATTTATTTATTTTGAGGTGTGGGGGCCAAGGGGGAGGGAGACAGAAACCCAAGCAGACTCTGTGTTGAGTGCAGAGCCTGGTGCGGGGCTGGATCTCAAGACCCTGAGATCATGACCTGAGCTGAAACCAAGAGTACGTGTGTGCTTAACTGACTGAGCCACCCGGGCGCCCCAATGGCCTGGCATTTTTAAAAGAACTCAATAGATGTTAATTATCTTGACTACCATCAATACCACCACCATCATCAACATCAACATTATCATCACCATCATCATCATCACCATCAAATGGCATGCGAGACTAGGTCCTCCAGGAAGCAGAAGCCAGGATGGTATTGAATATGCAAGAAGTTTATTCTTCATGACAGAAACGAGTGAGGGCTGGGAGAGACTGGGGATACAGGTCTTTTGAGTGAAGGAGAGAGGGAAGGAAAAAGGAAGTTTGAGTGAAGCATTTAGACTACAGGACAGGGCAAGGGAAAGCTCAGCCAGGTCTTTAGGGAAGTCGAAAGTCACCTGTCGGGAAGTCCCACCTCTTTCAGGGACAGGCTTGTCATAGTAGCCTCGCCACATTCAGCACTGCCTGTGATCGGCTCGGGGAAGTGTGGCCTCAGTGCAAACTGCACCTATGATGGATTCCAGGGCTCAGAGCTAGAGCCCTCGGTCAGCTGGTCAGCTATGCTCCCTGAGATTGGGGGTTTACAAATGTGTTGTTAATGGCCGTCATAGTTATGAGTGATTTTATTTTATTTTATTTTTTAAGATTTTTTACTTATTCATTAGAGAGAGCAAGAGAAAGCACAAGCAGGGGGAGGGGCAGGGGGGAGGGAAAAGCAGGCTTCCCGCTGAGCAGGGAGCCCGATTCAGGGCTTGATCCCATGACCTTGGGATCATGACCTGAGCCTAAGGCAGACGCTTAACCGACTGAGCCACCAGGTGCCCCAGTTGTGAGTGATTTAAAAAATTTTTCCATTTTTTTGGTATTTTATTAATTGTCTATATTAAACCTGCCTTACTTTAACATAAAGAAGCTGTAAAATAATGAATTTAAAGTATTTTCTTTTGCTTGCATAACCTGAAAGTGAGACTTGCCCAAATCTCACAGTAATTCCCAGCTTTCCACTTTGCTTGGATATTTTAGTACGGCCAGGCCATCACTGCAACCGGACCTTCCCATGAAAAGTTTTGCTGTTCTGCTCCAACTTTAATTTCTATTTAGAAACCTGATTTGATTAAAGAGTGAAAGTTTAAGTGTTTGTAACAGGATTCAATTAAAATAGGTCATACTTGGGGCTCTGAAAATGGTAGCTGGCCTTGGGCAAATTAGGAACAAAAGTGATAAAATTCAGTTGGATGCATCACAACATCTAACATCTTTAAGGAGGACGTTTTGTCTAATAGATTCAATTTAGAAATATTTAGTGTAGGTCATCAGCTTAAGCACCTAAAAAAAATGTGTTTGTTTGGTTTTTTTCTCCCTTTAGTTATAGCTAGGATCAGGATACCTGGACTCTAATCTACAAAATAAACAATTTGTGGTGGGACCTTGAAGAAAGTCAGTTAGTTTCTGTGACTTTACCAGTAGGTTAAAAAAGAGATTGTAATATTGGTGAATAATGTGCTTAGAGATGTTTGCATAAAAGATGCTTTGTCATTGTAAAGTATTATTGAATATTTATGGTCTACCAGACTGAGCCAAATGGCCCAGAGGAAAAAACAGTCAGATTTATGTAAACCTTGTTCAGTGTCCCAGATACTTCAGGATGGGTGCTCTATATATGAATGAATAAATAAATGGTATAAACATTATTTTAAAATTTGAAGGTACATCAATATTATCTGGGGTGTTAGCCAACGGGCCTGACCTCTGACGTTGAAAGGAAGTGTCTGCCTCCAGGTAACTATGTCGATCTCATAAATATTTTTAAAGCCACAGGCATTGATGGCAAGATACGTTTTCTTAGTTTTGTGTCTGCAAATAAAGGTAAATTATATCTTTACCTAAAAGCTACAAGAAATTATTGTCTCTCACCCACAGGATTGCTCTGAGAATTCGCAGACTGAAATTGCGAATCTTATACATACTTCTTCCCCCCCCTCCTTTTAAGAAGTGTTTTACTCACTATCTGTACTGTAGTTTTCTATCACTATGTGAGAAATCTGAGCTTCAAAGAAATAATAAAAACAACAGCCGTAAACACTGCCCAAGGACTTAATGGATCTTACTGAGCCACACAATGCAGATGTATTGGGACATAAATAGGTGATAAGAGAGAAGAGGCACAGAAGCAATGTGTTTGGAGGGGGTCACTGCTTAATCCAAATGGGTTCAGCACGAAGATTCATGAAACGTGACAGTGGGCCAGGAGGAGCTTGCTGTGACATTTCAGATTCCCCTACCTCTTCTAATTAACCATTTCAAGTGTATAACAAAACCTAGATCACATACAGATTTAGTAAGACCCGTCAGTACCAAGTGCAGCCCTCTCTGGGGGGGATGGATGGTTCTGCTCTCCTCAGGCAATGGACTATGACTCAGTAATACCTCAAGTTGGGCTTTTAATTTCTGTGATACATTGGTTCTGAAGAGCATCTGTCTAAAAGACAAAAACCGTAGCAGAGCTGCTTTATGACCTATCTGTCATCAAATGCATTTAAGTATATTGCATAGGTCTAAATATACCTTAGCGAGTCTAATGAGATATTTGAAAACATGAAAACCACATATAGAAAAAACTTGCTATCATAGGAACGACAGGAATAATAACAATAACAATAATAGCTGCCTTTTAAAATATTTTATTTATTATTTTAGAGAGAGAGGTTGTACGTGTGCAAGTTGGGGGGAGGGGCAGAGGGAGAGGGAGAGGGAGAGAATCCCAAGCACATGCCACATTGAGCACAGAGTCCCACGGGGGGGCTTGATCTCATGACCCTGATCTAAGCAGAAACCAAGAGTTGGATGCTTAACTGACTGAGCCACCCAGGTGCCCCAATAGCTGCCTTTTTAAACAACTACTATTTGCCACCATGCCAGACATTTTACACACTTCCCATATAATTATTCCCTTTTACGGATAAGGACACAGACTCAAAGAAGTGAAATTATCCAGGGTGAATTAGTTTGTGGGAGTTCTGGAAATTTTTTTTTAATACAGAAAAAAAGACCCCAAAGACCCAACAACCCCAAATTCTTGCTGAGGCAGGTTGTCAGGAGTTCTTGCCCCATTAGTCGGTGGGCTCAGAAATCTTCAGGGTGCTAATATCTGGACATGAACCACCTCTCTTCAGGTCAGCCTCTCCAAGTCTACTCACTCCCCAGCTCTTCTCGCTTGTCTTGCGAAATGGGAACCGGGATTGAAACCCCAGAGTCATGCCTCAGTATCTGCAGCATTGTGTGATCTATAAATATTAGTTGGTATGATCTGAAAGATTCAGCGGACTCTGAAGCCTGTGATTTTCATTAGTCAAGAAAAGGATGCCATTAGCTCATTTTCACAAGTGCCAGATTTATAGAGGTGTTCTAGAAAACATCTACTAAAATGGAATTATTTAAAATAAGACATTTGTATTTAACTGGCAAACAGAATCAATTTACCTGGTGCAATTCATAGATTAGATTTAGGAAGCCACCCCCCCTTCTTTTTTGCTTAGTTGTGTGATACAATGAAAATCTGATTGGTGATTGATAGGAAAATAACGAAAAGCAAATTAGTGTTCATAAAATTTTTGAGTTGATTTGCTACTGGAACCTGGCCAGGCAAACCCATAGGGGTTGAGGCTTTTAGGAGTATTTCATGTCTGTGGTGATGTCACTAGGAAGTTACAGATTAATAGCATGGTGCTGTTTATAATTTTCATGTAGCAGAGGGAGGAAAGAGTTAAAGGATTTAAATGTTGCAAAGGGTATTTCTTCTGGGCAGGAGAGGTTTGAATGTAGGGCACCTTTTGCATTTTAAGCACGGATGTTTGATCCCTTGTCCCACAGTTATGTAATAAAAGAACTTTATTATTATTTTTAAAGGGAAACAGAGAAAAGGCCACTAGGAAAAATACTTGTCCCTGGGGGACAGCTTTTATAATGCATGTTGTTCAGGAGCTACTTCCTCCTGCCCCAAGGTTCTGGAACAGGATGAATGCCCTTCTCAAGGTGCTGAGAGGCCAGAGGGACGACTGAGTGCAGATGTCAGAGTAACTGCACGGACGGGGTTCACTGCACGCCCAACAGGCTTGGATGGTCCCAGGTGCAAAGAGCTGATGCAGCCAGGCAGTCAGAAGAGGGAATCTCGAGGAGGCCAGCAAGACAAGGTGGGCTCCATAAAAGACTACTTACTCTGAAGTCTCTTCTTAGGAGAGCCAGTGTAGGTTGGCACAGTGGGCACAAAAATCATTTACTGACAACCATCATATACGCTAATTCCCGGAGAGTCATTTCCAAATGCATCCGCTCCAATAATACATCCAATACTTTTCGTCAACACCACTATCAAGTAGGAAGACACAGGTGTTATTAGCACTCTGCTTCTGCAGATGAGGAAACTGAGGCACAGAGAGGTTGGGTGAATTGCCTGAGGTCACAGAGATGGTAAGGCATAGAGATAAACTGATATACATATAGAGAATGTAAGAGCAGTCTCTGTTCAGTGACCCTTGGCTTACAGATTTACTTTAATCTGTTACCTATGCTCTCTTCCAAATCCTTAAACTCAAGGAAACCCCAGATTCTTCCAGTTTAACTGGGGGTGATATCAGTGGTATAAAGTATGGGATGGAGTTCAGGGCATGGTACAATACTTTGGAAGCTGAAGGAGTTTGAGAAAACATCAGTGTGAAGGTTCCTCTGACTTCCCCTGCCCTTCTCCCCTGAAACAGGTCATAAAACACTCATTGAAAGGTACCTATACCTGGAGGAAAGGAACATCCTTATCTCTGAAGACAGAGGGACACTGAGCAGAATCTGAATAAACAGGCCTTGCTAAGTTTCCCCCAATTTCCTCCCCTTACCTTATGCTCTGTGACCATCGTATTCCTCCACAACCGTCACTCGTCATCAAACCAGGCATGAAAATACTCAGGTTTAATCATTTCTTTGGGTCCTCATTTCCTTATGAAGGCTCCCAGGGCATATAAAACTTTAAAAAATCTGTATGCTTTTTGCCTGTTAGTCTATCTTTGTCAGTTTAATTTTCAGCCCCAGCCGGGGACCCCTAAGAGGGTCTAGGAAAACATTTTTCCTTCTCTACACATGTAGAGTGCTTGGCAAAGTGCCTGTCCCATCGTAAGGCTTAATAAATGATAGCTATTATTATTATCATGATGCTTTTTCCAGTGTACTGTTCCATCCTTCCAAATGGGGCTCAGATTAGCATAGTGGCAATCAGAAGCTGAAGCCAGTTTAGATTACTGCAGTGCTCTGATGGATGAAGAGAAGAGCAGAGATTTTTCTTCAAAGACAGAGAAAAGTGTCTTTCACTAGACAGCATATTTCGATGCATAAATGGCTGAATGCGAAGAGACTTAATTGAAAGATATAAGAATAATTACAGCAGAATAGCTGCGGCAAAGGCAGTTAAGACAAAAAGCCGCATATGTTAAACAGGACTAAAGTAAATGAAAAAGGGAGTCTTAGAAGCCTCTGTAGCTAAGCACATTAGGATCATCAGAAAACAACAACACGACAAGTGCAGGGTTGGAGCCCAAAGGGTCGAGTCCCAGAACCAGGGCTGAAATATTTCCTCTCACTATTTATTTCTAGGGGAATTTATCACTTCCCTGAATTACTAAATCAGTAGTTAAATTATATCCACATTGTTATACATTACACCGTGCCGTCCACAAGGAGGACACTCAGGGCACACTCAAAAATAACTTTGTTTTTCTCCACCCCCCCACCCCCGTCCCTTCACACTTAGTGGGGGTAGCTCTTCTCTTCCCCTCAGAAGTCAACACAGGTGGGCTCAGTGATCTTAAGGCTTAATGTGTGCTGGATATTTTCTCTGTTTAGATCTACTCTCCACCGCCTCTGCTCTGGGCCCTGGGCAGCCAATCCATATTGATGTCATTGTCCTTCGACTTCAGTTTGCATTTGATGAATGGGAAGTATTAGCAGGAGGTGGTAGAGTCAGGTGGGAGGAGAGAGAAGCCAGAGTATTTATTCTTCGGGTTCCCTCCCTCCTGGATTGCAGTGGGTTGGCTGTGTCCCTGAGCTAAAGGCCTCCTCTTCTGCCAGGCAGCCCTTGGCAAGTATCTACTCTCTACAGGTTTTGGAAACTGATTCTGCCCCAGCCCCTTCTGGGGTGCTAATGACTTCATGCTGTTGCAAGCCCTGAGGTACTGCACTCTCCCTTGTTGCTTCCCGCAAGCCCTGCTCACACCATTGTAAATAGTCCTTTATGAAACTCTCCTCAGTTACCCAGTGTGAGCACCATCTGTTTCCTGCTGGGACCCTGGCTGATACATATGGCCACTCTTGGTTACAAAACACAGGCTTATTTTATTTTGGTATTTAGAATAATTAGTCCATGAAATAGTTAAAACTTCAAATCTGATTTAGGGCTGCCTAGGTCTTAGCTTTTTGGAGGAGAGGGTGTGGTCAATCTTCTTTCTTCCCTTGCTTCTCTTATTTCTGCTTGTGTACTAAGTCTTCTGACCTGGTCGAACCTGATGGACCTGGGTGAAGGCAAGGTAATAAAAAGGAAAATTCTTAAGGCAGTTTCACGACATCTGATTTGGGCCCTTATTTATTTATTTATTTATTTATTTATTTATAAAGATTTATTTATTTATTTATTTATTTGAGAGAGAGAATGAGATAGAGAGCATGAGAGGAGGGAGGTTCAGAGAGAGAAGCAGACTCCCCGCTGAGCAGGGAGCCTGATGCGGGATTCGATCCTGTGACTCCAGGATCACGACCTGAGCCAAAGGCAGTTGCTTAACCAACTGAGCCACCCAGGCACCCTGGGCCCATATTTAGAACAAATTCTTTTTCTCACGGACATGCCTCAGAGTCCTGCCCATTGCTGTAGAGCATCCCAGGATACCAGATGCACGTGAAGCGTCTGCTCCAGCTCATCACTTGCTCTCTCCAGCCATTTACCTCAACTTCCATCTGTTGAGGGGAAATCTGTTTTAAAGCCTTTAGCTGCATTAAAGATGTTTGTTTTCAGGTTTCTGCCTTTTCTTAAGACAATTTTAATAACACATTTTTTTTCCTTAAAAATCATTCTGCTTTTATTTTCTCTTTATTACAAAATTTATTTAGAATTAAAAAAAAATCCAAGTGGATAAATTGACTTATTCTTTTCCTGTTAATCTTCCTCTCCCTCCCTCCCTTCATTTTCTCTTCCACTTTTTTCTTTCTTCTTTTTTTTTTTTTTAAGATTTTATTTATTTATTTGACAGAGAGAGACACAGTGAGAGAGGGAACACAAGCAGCAGGAGTGGGAGAGGGAGAAGCAGGCTTCCCGCCGAGCGGGGAGCTGGACGCGGGGCTCGATCCCAGGACCCTGGGATCATGACCTGAGCCAAAGGCAGACTCTTAATGACTGAGCCACCCAGGCGCCCCCTTTCTTTCTTCTTTTTATGTTTAATTGTCAGAGAATGTACCTGTGTGAATTCAAGGTGTTTGAAAATAATTTTCTGTTGTTGAATAGCAATCTCTGTCTCTCGTACGTCTGTATCATGTTATATACACATACATACATATGTACCTATACGTATAAAGTCAGAGACGTCTTTCCACAAGAGAATAAGTTTATAAACTATGTTAATTAAATGCTCTCTTTGTCATTTTCTGAGAGAGTCTCTCCTCTGTTAGTGGAGTTTTTGTTACATCCCTGCATTTATCACAGGTTTTTCTCTTGTGTTTGTCAAAACTCTATTGTCAAAAGTTCATGATTGCTATATGGTTTTGGTGGGCTGTAACTTTTATTAATATGAGAATATTACTCTGTCCCATTTAATGCTTTTCCTTTATATTCATTTTATGTAATTTTTAAAGTTTTATTTATTTAAATAATCTCTACACCCCATATGGGGCTCAAACCCATTACCCTGAGATCAAGAGTTGCATGATTTTCTGACTGAGCCAGCCAGATGCCTTTTTACACAATATCAATAGTCCTAAGTCTACTTTATTTTTATCAGTATTTACATCATAAATATTTTTTCCTCTTCACCTTTACTTTGTTCAAACAGGACTATTTAGTGGGTTTGTGATTACCAAGGTCTCAGCTTCTTTCTGCCATATTATTATTTTATATTTTCTAATGTGATAGTTTCCTTTTGCTTCTCCCTCTTCTCTTCTACCTCCCCCTCCCCCATTATATTTTCTTTACTCTTTTTCCCATTGAGTGGTGTTGCCCACTGGAGGTGCTGTTGGCATTTGGTCTCGTCATTTCTCGGTTCTGTGTGTGGCTGTCCTGCCCTTGGAGGGCCTTCATCATTGGCCCTGCCACTAAATATCAGAGTAGCCCAGTCTCTGGGACAATGGGAAGCTTATTGGCACATGCTCCCATGCCTCTGGGTGTTACACCGCTCCTAACCTCCAAACAGGGTCGACTTAGATCTGTAATTTCTTTTCTCTTGTGGTTATCTTGACTTTTCTAACTTAATTTTTAATTTTATCTTAGCAACATGTACAATGGTTTAAAAGCTCAAATAGTACTGGGGTGCCTGGGTGGCTCAGTCGTTAAGTGTCTGCCTTCGGCTCAGGTCATGGTCCCGGGGTCCTGGGGTCGAGCCCCGCATCGGGCTCCCTGCTCTGTGGGGAGCCTGCTTCTCCCTCTCCTGCTCCCCCTGCTTGTGTTCCCTCTTTCGCTGTGTCTCTCTCTCTCAAATACATAAATTTAAAAAAAAATCTAAAAAAAATAAAATAAAATACAGTGTAACACGGGGCACCTGGGTGGCTCAGTCGTTAAGCAACTGCCTTTGGCTCAGTTCATGATCCCAGGGTCCTGGGGTCGAGCCCCGCTGCGCGGCGGGAAGCCTGCTTCTCCCTCTCCTGCTCCCCCTGCTTGTGTTCCCTCTCTCGCTGTCTCTGTCTGTCAAAATAAATAAAACCTTAAAAAAAAAAAGCTCAAATAGTACTGTGAGAATTATAACACCCGACAACAAAGAAAGATCTTTTATGTCACTTCTGTCAACTTCTTACTTAGTTCCCTAAAGCCAACATATTTGAGTCTTTTCACCATCTTTTTCTAGTACTTACTTCTGTGTTTCTAAATAGCATGCATATACAGTCATTATTTGCACTTGGTCTTAGCCAAAAGGCCGAGAAGCGATTGGCAGTCATTATTTGGTATTCTAGTTGAAAGTATATCGGCTTCCGATTTTGTAAGATGAGGTTTTTTCAGCCTGTTCTAGTACCATACTCACAAAGCAAACTTTTTCGTCTCCGTTTTTTCCCACTTGGTTGTTTAACAAATTTTGTCTAAATCTTCATTCAGTTTTTACATCACTGTTTTATGTAAAAATGGTGCACGACTGAGCCACCTAATATCCTATGATTGAGTTTCTTGTCTTGTACAGTTTTTGTTTTGCCTGAGAGTTAATAATTGTCTGTTGTTGGTGGCTTCCTATTCTAGGATTCTTTCACTAATTCATCCCCACACTGTCGGCCAGAAATGTAAATTGTTTCTTACATGTTCAAACACATCAGATGTTTTATCAGTTTCTCTCTCTCTCTCTCTTTTTCTTGGAGACATCTTTTCTGGAACCCTCCATCCTCCTGTGACACGATATTGAAATGCATTTCCATAGAGTCTAGTGGTTTTTCTTGTCACTTTGGAGGCTCTGTCCCTTCTGAATTAGCTTTGGACACAGAGTGCTGTTAGTAGATGAGGGAATCTTTGCTCACCATAACCTCAAAGTTCCACATAGAATAGTTATGTCTAATACATTTGAACGTTAATTGCAAAAATAAACAAATATTTTTTGTCTGAAAGTACACCAGATCATAATTTATAAATGGTAACTACTTGAATTTTTAGCCACATTTAATTTCTCAAATAATTTGCAATACCGTACAAGCATTAAAATAACTCCTGCGTATTTCTGTGAAGTGATGAGATAGCAAACATCAATATTTATGTTTTATGCTAAACACACCTCACAGAAACTGTTTTACTCAGCACCTACTACAGGTAACCTCCACTTTCCTAAAGTTCATGGTATGCCACTTATCTGCATTAGTATGGTAATGGCTTTTTTCATGAAAGTGACATAGCATAAGCTAACCTTAGGAGAGCAGGGGGTACTCTTCGCTTTACACCTTTTCAGGTTATGAAAAGTTTCCTAGGAACGTTCTGCTTTCAGATAGCTGAGAAACCTTATTTTCAAACATTATCCGTGGTCCTGGAGAGACACAGGTAAGAGTGAAACCTGGCCCCTGCCTTGACAGAGCTCCAAGGGTGAAGGAGGCAAAGGTATTTTTCAAGATGACTCAACTCTCTGTGTTAATTGTACCCAGGGTGCACCCAGGAGGGCATGGTTCTGATGGGGAGTCAGAGAATACTTCTAAAAAGTGGTGTCGTGGTAATGCCACTTTTTTTTTTTTTTTTTTATAAAAGATTTTATTTATTTATTTGACAGAGAGAGACACAGCGAGAGAGGGAACACAAGCAGGGGGAGTGGGAGAGGGAGAAGCAGGCTCCCCGCTGAGCAGGGAGCCCGATGTGGGGCTCGATCCCAGGACCCTGGGATCATGACCTGAGCTGAAGGCAGACGCTTAAAGACTGAGCCACCCAGGCGCCCCCACTTTTGGTTTTTAAAGGAAGAGGACACACACACATACACACACGCTCACACACTTACTTTTTATTTGACCTGATTTCCTTTATGCAGAGGACTGAGATCTACATAGATCTATGTCCTCTCAAATGGCATTGTTATGGCAAAAGTGAAAGTTTCATGGCCCCATTTGTATTGATGACTTCCAAATCAGGAAGCTGAGGGCCCCACAGACAAGTCATGCAAGGCTGGACACCAGATCTTAATCACAGGCAAGTCTGCAAATATTTTTAGAGTAATTCCTATGTATGCACTATGGTATCAAGAGCAGGCTGCCAAAAGAAGAGAAAAAGAGCAACTGGTCACTTTTTGTGTAAATGTAGTTAGTGTTTGTTTTGAGTCTAGAAGAGAAGAAACAGGACACTAGTTGAGCACATACCTTCTGCCATGTACCTTGTTAGGACCTTTGCTTTGGCTCAGTTGATTTTTACTAAAGTACCCCACGATACAGATCTTATCCTCCCACTTTTTATGTACAGAAAAGTGAAGTGAGTGGTAGAGACAGGATTTAAACTCACCTATTACTGGATCTAAAGCTTGTGCTATTTCCGTCATACTTTGCAGCCTTGGAAATCTTTGATTTTAGGTTGGTAGGTAATATCAGTATTTTACATTTTTGTGGGAATCCCTTCCATGTCCTAACATGGTAAGGACTTCAGAGACAATTTTATTTTCTTCCAAATTATTAAAAAAATAAAATATAGGGCGCCTGGGTGGCTCAGTTGGTTAAGCGACTGCCTTCGGCTCAGGTCATGATCCTGGAGTCCTGGGATCGAGTCCCGCATCGGGTTCCCTGCTCAGCGGGGAGTCTGCTTCTCCCTCTGACCCTACCCCCTCTCGTGCTTTCTCTCTCATCCTCTCTCTCAAATAAATAAATAAAATCTTTAAAAAAAAATTAAAAAAAAATAAATAAAATATAGAAGCCTATCATTTCTTACCAAAAATATTGCAATAACCAGCTAAGTGGGGGTCTTTGGATCCCTAGTGCCTTCTTTCTGCAATTCACCCTGAGCATTACCACTGAATTATGCATTTGCTTTTTCCTTATCAGGTCCACTGTGAGAACTCTTACTCATTTTTTCAACACCTGCCTTAAAATCTTCTCTTGGGGGGCGCCTGGATGGCTCAGTCGTTAAGCGTCTGCCTTCAGCTCAGCTCATGATCCCAGAGTCCTGGGATTGAGCCCCGCGTTGGACTCCCTGCTCAGCAGGGGGCCTGCTTCTCCCTCTCCCACTCCCGCTGCTTGTGTTCCCTCTCTCACTGCATCTCTGTCAAATAAATAAATAAATAAATAATAATCTTTAAAAAAAAATGTTTCTCTTGGGCAAGTCTGACTCCCAATGACAAAAGTAACTCAAATGCTTTTCTTGATTCCTCCGTAGTGTTTTTACATGATCTTAATACAACTTTTATCTTGATGTAGTCTAAGAGTTTATTTGTCTGCTATCAACTGGATTGTGAGTTTTACATGTTTTGGATATTATGTAAATGGAAATATATTATGTATATTTTTTGCAATTTGCTTTCTTCTCCATATTACATTTGGGAGATTTATGTATGTTGATCTGAATAGATGTAGTTCATCCACTCTTACTCCTGTATGGTCTTTACTGTATGACTGTTCTCTAGTTTATTTATTCATTTATTGATTAATTGTCCCAACAAAGGAAACCTGGGCTATTTCCAGTGGGGTTTTTTTTGTCGTTTGTTGGAATCATGGATATATACGTTTCCTGGTTTGCATTTGTAGAAATAGGGTATATGGTGCTATGTGAATTATTGGGTTTTGGTTTATGTGTTTCTTCAACTTTACTAAATATTTCCGTATTGCTCTCTTACCAGCAGTGTATAAACATTGCTGCCATGCACCAATCTCTCAGATGCTGGATATTGCCCGATTTTTAAATTTGTACCAACTGTGTGGGTGTAGAATGGTATTTCATTGTGGTTTTCATTTGCATTTTCCAGATTTTTAATGATCTCTTACATTTTTTTAAATGTTTACTAGCCATGTGTTTTTCCTTCTGTGAAGGAACTGTTTGCATCTTTTTGTCCATTTTTATATAGTCTTGTTGGTCTTTTTAATTGAAATATCCAGATACAATCGTGAATTTTTCTATTTTTGTCAGTTCTATTAGGTTCTGCTTCATGTATTTTGGATCTCTGTCATAGGTGCATAAACATTTAGGATTGTAAATCTTCTTGATAAATTGACCCCTTTAATTTTATGAAATGACTTTTCATATACCTGGTAATATTCTTGCTCTGAAATCTACACAGGTATTAATATAGCCCCTCTAGTTTTGTTTGATTAGAATTAGCATGGTATGTCTTCTTTTCATTCTGACACTTTTGACCTACTTTTGCCTTAATATTTAAAGTGGGTTTCTTGGGGCGCCTGGGTGGCTCAGATGGTTAAGCGTCTGCCTTCGGCTCAGGTCATGATCCCAGGGTCCTGGGATCAAGTCCCACATCGGGCTCCCGGCTCAGCGGGGAGCCTGCTTCTCCCTCTGACCCTCTCCCCTCTCATGCTGTTTCTCTCTCGCTCGCTCTCTAAAAAATAAATAAAATCTTTAAAAAAATAAATAAATAAAGTGGGCTTCTTGTAGGCAGTATAAAGTAGAGTCTGATGTTTTTATTCAATCCGATTATCTCTGCCTTTCAATTGTTTAGACTCATTTACATTTAATGATACTGATATGGTTGGGTTTAAATCTATCATCTTGCTATTTATTTTCTATTTCTTCTATCTGTCTTTTATTCTCATTTCCCTCTTTTTCTGTCTTTCTCAGATAACTTATTTTTAATGACTCTATTATATATTCTTTGCTGGCTTACTAACTATAACCCTCTGTTTTATTATTTTAGTGTTTCCCGTAGGATTTATAGTATACATCTTTAACTTGCTACGGTCTACCTTCAAGTGGTATTATACTACTTCATGCATAACTAAGGACTGTTACAACAACATACTTCTATTTCTCCCTTCCTGACCTTTGTGCTCCTGTCACCATACATTTTATGCCTACGTATGTTACAAACTTTATACTACATTATTTTTCTTTACCTAATAAATTATCTATTAAAGAGATTTGAATAATAAAAAAATCTTATGTATTTACCCATGTAATTACCATTTCTGGTGCTTTTCATTCCATTGTGTAGATCCATACTTTCATCTGGCATCCATTGCTGACTGCCTGAAGGACTTCCTTTAAGGTATTAAGAGTTGGCTGGTGATGAATTATTTGAGCTTTTGTATGTCTGGAAAAGTATTTAGCCTTCATTTTTTTTTTTTTTTAAGATTTTATTTATTTATTTGACAGAGATAGACACAGCGAGAGGGGGAACACAAGCAGGGGGAGTCAGAGAGGGAGAAGCAGGCTTCCTGCAGAGCAGGACCCTGGCCCCTGGGATCATGACCTGAGCCAAAGGCAGATGCTTAACGCCTGAGCCACCCAGGTGCCCTAGCCTTCATTTTTGAAACATATTTTTATTGGTATAAAATTTTAGTTACACAGATTTTTGTCCCTTTCATTTTTTTTAAAGATGTTACTCCGTTGTCTTCTTGCTTGCATTGTTTTTGACAATAAATCCACCGTATTCTTATCTTTGTTCCTCTAGACGTTTTATATCTTTTTCCTTTGGCAGTTTTAAGATTTTTCTCTTCATGACTGTTTTTGAGCAATTTGATTATGCTTTGGCATAGTTTTCTTCATTTGTCTTGTGCTTGGGGTTCATTGATCTGGGATTTCTAGGTTTATAGTTTTCATTAAATTAAAAAAAAAATTTTCAGTCATTATTTCTTCAAAAAATCTTTGTCCCCTCCTTTGTTTTTTTTTTTTCCTCCTTTGGAGATTCTGATTACATGTATATTAAGTTGATTAAAGTTGTACCAGAGGTCACTGATCCTTTGTTTACATTTTGAGTCTTTTTTCTCATGTTTCATTTTAGAGAGTTTCTATTGTTATGTCTTCAAATACACTAATCGTTTCTTTTGCAATGTTTCATTGGCTGTTAATCCCATCTGGTGTATTTTTTGTTTCAGGCATTGTAGTTTTTATCTCTTGAAGTTCAATTTAGATTTTAAAAAAATTTCCATGTCTCTATCTACATTTGCAAATATGTTTATGAGTGAGATTGGCTTCTAATTTTTCCTTCCATGTAATGTTATTTTCTGGTTTTGAAATCAGGATATTCTAGCCATATAAATTGAGAAGTCCTTTAACAAAATTTTTTTTTGGAATAATTTATACAACAGTGGATTTTTTTTTGTGTTTGTTTTTAAATGTTTGAGAGAAATCAATATTAAAACCAACTGGCATGGCATTTTCTTTGTGGAACATTTTAACTACTGATTTAATTTTGAAACAGTTAAGATCTTTCAGGTTTTTCACTTTTCCTTGAATCAATTTTGTTAAGGTTTAATTTCCTAAAATTTGTCATTTCCAAATAATTTTTCGAACATGTTTTAATAAAGTTTTAAAAATAATATACTATTTTCATCACTATAATCTCGGCAGTTTCTGTAGCTCTATTCCCCTTTTCATTATTAATACGTACTTTCATCTTCTCTCATTTAAAAAAATTATTTTGCAGGGGTTTTTCTATTTTGTTAGACTTTTCTAAAAACCATTTTTGCCTCTGTTAATCCTCTCTATCCTGGTTTGTTTTCTATTTTATTATTTCTGATATTACCTTATTTTTTTCCTATTTATTTGTCTCTGTTCTCCTCCTCTTCCTTCTCCTCCTCTTCTTCCTCCTCTTTCTCTCTCTTTTTTACACATTTAAGTGAGATACTTAGCACGTTAACTCTGAGGCTTGCTTCTTTTCTAATGTATGAATTAAGGCTTTCTCTCTAAATACCACTTAAACTAGATACCACAATGTTTTCATATTTATCTTTCTGTTATGAAGTTTTTAATATTTTCTGGTGACCACCATTATGCCTTCTTTAAGCCTTAAGTTATTCAGATGTACCTTTTTAGATTCCTCAACTTTTGGAGGTTCCTTTCTTTCCTTCTTTCTTCCTTCCTTTCTTTTTTTAAGATTTTATTAACTTGAGAGAGAGACACAGAGAGAGCACAAGTAGGGGTGGGGCAGAGAGAGAGGGAGAAGCAGACTCCCTGCCAAGCAGGGAGCCTGACCTGGGACTGCATCCCAGGACCCTGAAATCATGACCTGAGCTAAAGGCAGAGGTTTAACTGACTGAGCCACCCAGACACCCTTCAACTTTTGGAGGTTTCTAATGTTATTTAGTGTTTGAATTCTAATAAAATTGGTGAAAGATTGTCATCTCTGTTTCTCCAAACTTTTGAAATTTATGGAGACTTTATCTATGGACTAATTTGTGCTCAACTTTCATAAAATTTTGTCTTCTTGACAAAATATATATTCTTCACTTGTAGTATTTATTATTGTGCAATGTCATATATATCCATTAGATCAAGATCGCTAATGTCTGCTATCCTTATTCTCTCTTTTTTCAGTTACTGAGAACGTTTTTGGTATCAAGGTTATTCTAACCACATAAAATGAATTGAGGAATTCTTTTTTATTTTCTGGAATAATTTCTGCAAGAGTAGAGTTTTTTTGTTAGTTTGTTTTGCTTTTAAATGTTCAATAGAATTTAGATTAATCAAAATCTCCCATCATGGAAATGGATTTGTCAATTTAGCTTTTCAGTTTCTTAATATTTGCTTCACATGTTTGAAAACCAGACTCCTGGGTGCATACATATTTAAAATAGTGCTGTCAGGGAGTGGTCCACGTTATCTCCAGGAATGCTTACTTAGTTTCCCCTTGAAGTCCTTCACTTTTTGATGGGGGGGGGGGGCAGGGGTATCTTTTCCATATTTTGATTTTCAAATTTTTCTGTATTTTTATATCTTAGGTATATTGGTAATCAGTATACCACTGGATATTTTTTTAAAAAAAAATCTGATCTGGTATCTTTGTCTTTTATCTGAGGAATATAGTGCATTGACTTTTATTGTTATAAGTGATAATTTATATCTTGTCATACCATCTTATTTTATGGATTATGCTTTTATTTTTCTTACCCTATGCTTATTTTTTTTTGATTTTCTTATCCTTCTTTTAGTTTATTTATTTAGTTTTCCCCATCTAGCCTGCCAGTTAAGAGTATGGGCTCTGAAATTCAATTGCCTGGGTTAGAATCTCAGCTTTAGTATATGCTAATCTGAGCAAGTTACTTACCCTGTTCGCTCAGTTTCCTTATCTGAAAATGGGGGTGATAATGGCCGTTACTTCATAATATTTTTGTGAAGGGTTAACATATATATAATGTGTAGAATTGAGCCTGGTACAGAACTTTTGCTATAGATGCATTGGACTCTTCTTTAAAACAATAAATTCCAGTTTGGACTTGAGAACACTTTAACTCTGATTTCTCCCTTTTGTGCTTATATGTTGTTTTGGTTCAGTATTTTAGTTCTATCTAGTTATTCTTTTTAATTCTCACAAAATAGACATTTTGTTATCCTTTTATATGTTAAGAGCTTCTTTAGATTATCCATATATTTATTAATGTCTTTATTTATCATCCTCTTCTAATGTTTCACTTAATATTATTTCTTTAATTTTCATGCTAATTCAAGTTTATATAATAAAATAATTTAAAGAGTCAAAATGAGACTGTTTCAGAAACCATCAATCCCTGGTCCCCTTCCATGTTCCTCTCCCTAGAGGAACCCCCTTTCCCTAGAGGAAACCCCTTTAACTGTTGCAGTTAATCCTTTTGCCATTGACTACTGTATTTTAAACATGCTTATATTATTAGTTCTTGATTTTAGTCCTGTTGTAGGCATATTCTATTGACTCCTTACTGTGAAAAGTGAGGATTTACCCATTTGTCCACTTTCTCTCCTTCTACCTTTCCGCTTTCACTGACCCCCATGTATGATTCCAATACCATAAAAAGTGGGGAATTACTGCTAACTTGGTATAGAGTTTCAGTTTTGCAAGATGAAAAGAGTTCTGGAGATGGATGTGGTGATGGTTCCACAACAACATGAGTGTACTTAATGTCACTGAACTGTACACTTAGAAGTAGTTAAGATGGTTACTCTTACGTTGTGTGTATTTTACCACAATTAAAAAATACTCTTGTCAGAGCACATACTACAATGTTTACAGATTGAATGAAGGAGCTTGGGTGGATACAAATGAAATAATATCGGCACCATGATGAAAACTGCTAAAGCTGAGCCATGGGTACACAGGGCTTTGCTGTATTATTCTGTCTACTTTTGTGCATGTTGACAATTCCATAATAAATTTTTAAAAATTTATTTGGGGGGGGTAGAGAGGGAGGGGGAGAGAGAGAATCTCCAGCAGACTTCCACTGAGTGCAGAGCCCCGTGTGGGGCTCGATATCACAACTCTGAGATCATGACCTGAGCCGAAATAGTTGGCTGCTTAATGAACTGAGCCACCCAGGTGCCTCTCATAATAAATTTTTATAATTAAAAAAATCATACTAGGGACACCTGGGTGGCTCAGTTGGTTAAGCATCTACCTTCGGTTCAGGTCATGATCTCAGGGTCTTAGGATTGAGCCCCGCATCAGGCTCCCCGCTCAGTGGAGAGCCTGCATCTCTCTCTCCCTCTGCCGCTCCCCCCTACTCATGCTCTCTCACTCTCACTCTCTCTCTCTCTATCTCAAATAAATGACTAAATCTTTTTAAAAAAAATCATACTAGATATTCTATTAGTTGAATCTTCTTGAAGAACTATTTCCTACAGCCTGTGATGTGCTTATATGGGCTGGTTAGTCCCTGGGGTTTGCTGTACAGGGATGTCCTTGGAGGTCTCTTTTTATTATTAGCCCAGAGATTTCCCTTTCTTGATTTTTTTCTGCTGAAAACCTGTTTCCTGGATCCTAGATTTTTATCTTTCTTGGTCTACATGATTATTCCGGTGAAACGTATCCTCCTGTAGTATCCAATGAGATGAAACTTTTTTCTCAGTATCCAATGAGAGCTCATATGTCTGACAATATCTTCTTTCATTCTCACACTTATTCAGTGGTTGGAGGGCTGGATGGTTGTTGCAACCATTGAGGAGTCCCTTCCACCCAAACTGTGTGTCAAGCTGGTTGCTTTGTTGTCTCTTTCGCAGGTGGGGTTTGTTTCTTCCTTATTCTTGTACGGGGTGTGGAGCCCTTTCATTGCCAGCCTGATGTAAGCATGTTCGTGGAGGCTTCCCATCCTTGGTAAGCTTTAGACTCTCTCCTTTCCGCCTTGTCCCACAAAGCCATTAAAATGGCAGCTCACATCATCTGGGCTTGGCAGATGCTCTCAGGACAAAAGCCTGAATCACTACTCATTTGTGCCTCTGAATTACCTCTCTCACTTTGTTTTTGAGTTACCTACTATCCCACCAGATCAATGACACACTTTTGCCTCTAAATTATGACTCCAGAGTACAATAATTTTTTAATATTCATGATTTCTTTGTATAGATACTTAGTATCTACCCTGATTTCAACTGTTATTTTTGCTTTTGTCAGAGCTCCTTCTTTTACCATCTCTACTGTCTCCCCATGGTCCCCTCCCATAATTTATAGCCTATGCTGTCCTTTTGTTGGTCTAAAAACTAGTACATTATTCAGTTTGAATTGTGCACAAAATATGAGTAAGTAGATGCTAAATGAGGACCTGAAAGACCTTCCTATAATTGTTTAGTTTATCTGTGACCTTCTTTCTTATATAAAAATCATTATGAAATATTTTAGGCATATAAAAGGGGTTGTGAATAGTGTAATAAACAGCTCCCCAAATACCCCTAGCCCAGTTTAAGTAATGAAACGTAAGAGGTGCAAACTCCTTTCTGGTTCTATTACCCTTTTTTCTCTCCAAAGGTAACCACTAGCCTGAATTGATAATTTCCAGACATGTTGTATGTTTATCTCATACGTATATGTTCAGAATATACATGGATTGTTTTACATATTTAAAATATATAAAACATGATAAACATATTATATATATTCTTTAAAAAATCAGTAGACTTTGTATTTTAGAATAATTTTAGGTTTACAGAAAAATTGAGCAGAACGTACTGTGAGTTTCCAAATACCCCATTCTCCAGTTTCCACTACTAGTAATATCTTGCATTACTGTGAGACAATTATTATAACCGATGAATGAATAGCGATACATTATTATTAAAGTTCACAGTTTATAGGTTTTGATAAATATATCTACCATTATTACAGTATCATGTAGAACAATTTTACTGCCCTAAAAATCTAAATTCTACCATTCTTTTGAATCTCAAATTTTTTTGGTTGTATAGCTTTATTGTTTTGAGGCTGAGTCCATTTGGAGGCCTATAACAAAACACCATAAACTGGATAGCTTATAAACAACAAAGATTTATTTCTCACAGTTCTGGAGGCTGCAAGTCTGAGGTGAGAGTGATAGCATGGCTGGTTGAGGGCCCTCTTCTGCATCACAGACATCTGCATTTTCACATGGCACAAGGAACTGGGGAACTCTGTGGGGTCTTTTATAAGGGCACTAACTCATTCATGGGGGCTCCACCCTCATGACTTAAGCACCTGACAAAGACCCTACTTCCTCCTACCATCACATTGGCATTAGGATTTCAACATAAATTTGGGAGGATACAAACATTCAGACTGTAGCATAGGGTTATTGATGCTCTGATTCATTCCCTTTAACTGCTGATTCGTGTTTCCTCTGTGTAACTATACCTCAAATTAATTATCTGTTCTACTGTTGGTAGAACGTGAGTTGTTTCCAGGAGTTTGTTATTACAGACATCTCTGCCTCAATGATCTCCCATAATCTCTTTGTGAAAATACATGAACATTTCTCCAGGGTGTGTACCTAGAAGTGAAATTAGGAAGTCATGAGATTTTTAAAATTACTCCTTTATACCATAAAATGGATTCTAACTACATTTTAAACAAGATTTCTATGTGTACAGATATTCCAAATGTAATTTTTACTTTCTGTTCTTCTAATGGGCAGCACTCTCTCTTTCCTGTGGGCTTATTTGGATCCAACTTCTCTTTTTTTCTATTTTATCCCCACTCCCACCTCCCAGCAATTCACCCTGATGACCCAATTTTTCCTTTAGGTGTCCATCTAAAAGTCATTTCTCTAAGAGACCTCCGACTCTAGCCCACATCTGGATGAATGCCCCTCCTTGGTTTTCTGGCAAGGCTTTTGCCCCGGCTGTTTTGCAATTGCCCATAGCTAAGTTCTCCAAGAAGCCCAGCAGAGTGCACCCTGTTGTCTCCTGTGTTCAGCACAGAGCCTGACACATAACATTTGTGGAATTAATGGAGGCGTGAATGAACAAAGGTAGGATACTAATATGTCAACATTGTCAGAAGCTAGTGCCCTCCCCACAATAATTGACTGGACCATTGCAGGTTCCATTGTTAGCTAACAGGAGAATAGAGTTCAAGTGTAGAGGACCAAAGACAAGGTCCTGAGACTCTGTCAGGCGCGATAAGGACAAGGCTTGTCAGTCATGGCCAGGAGGAGATATTTGCAACTCAGACATTCATAAGCTGGGGCCTGCCTCTGTTTACCAGCTGGGAAATCTTCAGAAAATGAACCATGAAAGCCTGCTATGCGGCATCACTATGCAATAATTTTTCATTTGCCACCAGTCAGCTTCAGGGATCAAGGACAGCTAAACACATAACTCGCTCATGCATGTTATTTTAAAGGCATATTTTAAAGTTATAAATATGGTACATTGAGTTAATGAGGTATGTTCTTTTGGCGACAAATATTTACATTCCACATATGCCCCTTGATGTCAAGAGTGTAACTGTTTCATTTTCTTCTTTTTCTCAGGAGGCTGGGATGCAGATGGAAAAGGCCCTAGTGTCTGGGACACATTCACCCATCAGGGAGGAGAGAGAGTTTTCAAGAACCAGACTGGCGATGTAGCTGGTGGCAGCTACACTCTGTGGGAGGAAGGTTTGAAATGTATCAAACAGCTTGGATTGACTCATTACCGCTTCTCTCTTTCCTGGTCACGTCTGTTACCTGATGGGACGACAGGTTTCATCAACCAGAAAGGCAAGTGTTTCTTAAAAATAGAAGGTTGCAGCTTTAATTCAAGGTTATTGCTGCAGTCTGGCATAATTAATCCAGTATGCTATTCTGCAGTGGAGCTTTGAAATTGCAAGTTTTTAGGTGATTATAGGATAAATTTTTTGAAATGGGTTTGCATTAGCTTTCTTAATAGTAATTCTGTTTTCCCTGAACTGGAGACATGTGTTGGGAGGGGACAAATAGATGGGCAGGAAGGGGTGGGAATAAGGGTTTCACTTATGGAAGATATTATTGAGTGCTAACCTAAAGGTGAATTTCCAAAAGTTATGTATTAAACTATTTTCAGTCGTGTTGTGCTGTGAAGAGTTATAAAAAGCCCTGCAGAACTTGAGAAGATTTTGAGCATTTCAATTGGAGCTGAATTAGTGGAGCAAATAACTAGCACAGAGATTAGCACTGAGGCATCTGGAGTCTGCTTAACTGGGAACGAAGGGCCAGCTATATCACTTGCTATCTGTGGAAGCATCTCTTGGGTGTTTTTTTTGTGCCTCAGTTTCCCCACAAGTAGAAAGGAATGCTCAAATAGTTCCTAGTTCAGAGAGTTGTTGGAAGATTAAATGAAATAATCTTTGTAAAGTGCTTTATACAGTAACTGGTATATCATAAAGACGTTCAAAAAGTATTAGCTATTATTCTTATTAAGTTTTGTAATTAAAAAGACTATTGCCCTATTTGAATGCCTTTTATTTATGAGGCATTTTACATACATTTTTTCTAATTCCCACAGTCAGTGAGGAAGGTATAAATAGTCACATTTTACAGTGGTGCATGTCCAAATCCAGATATTTCGTAAACGGTGGATCTGGAATTTAAACCTAAGGTCTGGCTAGTTCCTTCCATACACCGGGGTTGGCAAACTATGACCCAAAGGCCAAATTTGGCCTGACTCCTATTTTTGTAAATAAAGTTTTATCGCAGCACAGCTATGCCCATTCATTACATTTAGTCTGTGGTTGCTTTCCCGCTACAATGGCAGAATTGAATAGTTGGGGCAGGACCACAGAGCCTGCAAAGCCTAAAGTATTTACTACCTGGTACTTCCCAAGAAAAGTTTTGTGACCCCTTACTACAACATAAAGGTTTCTTAATAAAGAACCTCTATTGCTACTTTGTCCTGGAAAATAGTTCACCCTACTCCTACGGTTGGGACTAGGTGAGGCCTGAGTGAAGGCACCTGCTTGCTCATCCCTTTCAGCTGCTGTGCCTTCACTGATGGTCAGGAGTTCCATTTGAGTAAGTTATCTAATTTCCTACATAGTAAGAACAACCTGTGATAACAACTGCTAGTTGGGCTTGTGTACTTGTGTACTTGCAATGTCCATTTTCTGTAAGGTGGGCTAAGTTGGACATTGTGAAACGCAGCTGCACCTCTTGTCTCCCCCAGATAGGGACAACACAAGATTAGCAGGTCCATTGCTCGATTCTAAAGACATTAGCTCCCCTAACTGCTGCTGGTTGAATGTCTACTTTCTTGACATCATGGCCAGTTTTTTTTTTTTTTTTTGACTTTGAACAGAAGTTAATTTGTTTAGTTTAAAAGTGAATTAATAATTTCCCGCCTTCCTCATCCATCATCTATCTATGCCTTCTCTTTTCTCCAGCACCATCTTTGAATCTCTTTTCTTTGCTTCCTGCATCTAATTGGTTGCTAACTATGATCCGTTCCACTTACATCTCTTTAACTTCTCTCTCCTGGCCATTTTCTCTGCCTCTGCCCTGCTTTAGAGGTTTATCATTCTCATCAAGGACTTTTTGATATACCCTTGCTGGGTCTACCTATTTTCACTTGTTCTCTGTCCATTAATCCCTTGTACAAAATGCCACCCCAGGAATTTGCCTAAAGCTTTGCCTTCAGTCATGTTGGCTTGCATCATCTCCTGCTAAAAACAAAGCAAGATTTAAAAAAATTTTTTAAAGATTTATTTATTTGAGAAGGGTGGGGGGACGAGGGAGAGGGAGAGAGAAAAAAAATCCCAAGCAGACTCCCCACTGAGCACAGAGCCCGAATCTGGGAGCTTGATCTCACAACCCCGAGATCATGACCTGAGACAAAACCCAAGAGTCGGTCACTAAGCTGACTGAGTCACCCAAGTGCCCCTCATAAAAAATTTTTTTAGTCATCCCAAGACTCAACATATAGTGTACACTCCTTCTTATATCATTCCATATTTTATGTGACTTAGTCTTAATTCATCTCTGTAACATTACAGGCTGAAATTCCCCTATGCATATGACCCATGCAATTGCTCCATGTAATTCCCTAAGCACATAACCCTCTACTTTTTAAACATATTCTACAATTTTCCACCCCTGTGGGAATTTTCTTAAGCTCTTTCTCCTGCCTGGAATGGCCTTTCCTTAACTATACCCACTGAATCTCTACCCTCCTGATTCTAGGAGTTTGGAGTTTTCACTGAGTTTCCATTTGGATGGTAAACAATGAAAAATTTTGAAAAAACAACACAAAACAACCACCCCCTTGCCAACTTGTAATACAGGTTCATAACCCCTTATCTGAAATTCTAAAGTCCAAAAAGCTTTGAATACTGAATCCTTTTTAGCAAGTTTAGTTCTAAAACTAATTTGGCAACAAAAGCTAACCTGAATTGATGGGGGAGTTCTTTTTTTTTATTTGAAGAATAACTGACATACAATATTGTATTAATTTCAGTTATAGAACATAGTGATTTGACATTTATAAATATTACTAAATGATCACCACAATAAATCTGGTTACTATCTGTAATCATACAAAATTATTACAATATTATTGATCATATTCCCTACACTGCACATGACATCCCCATGGCTTATTTGTTTTATAATTGGAAGATTGTACCTCTTAATCCCCTTCATGTATTTTGCTAATCCTCTTTCCTCTGTCCTCTCTAGCAACCATCAGTTTGTTCTCTGTATCTACCGAGACAGTTTCCATTTTGTTTTGTTTGTTCATTTGTTTCTTAGGTTCCACTTGTAATTAAGTCATACAGAAATTGTCTTTGATTTATTTCATTTAGCATAATACCCTCTAGGTTCACCCATGTTGTTGCAAATGGCAAGATTTCATTCCTTCTTATGGCTGAGTAATATTCCATTACACACACACACACACACACATGCATATATACACACATATACCACATCTTCTTTATCCATTCATCCATCGATAGATATTTAGGTTGCTTTCATATCTTGGCTATTGTAAATAATGCAGCAATGAACACAGAGGTTCATATGTCTTTTCAAATTAGTGTTTTTGTTTTCTTCAGGTAAATACCTAGAAGTGGAATTGTTGGATCATACAGTAGTTCTGTTTTTTATTTTTTGAGGAAACTCCATACTGTTTTCCATAGTGGCTACACCAATTTATATTCCGACTAACACTGCATGAGGGTTCCCATTTCTCCACATCCTCACTAACACTTGTTATTTCTTGATAATAGCCATTCTGACAGGTGTGAGGTGATATCTCATTGTGGTTTTGATTTGCATCTCCCTGATGGTTAGTGACATTGAACATTTTTTTCATGTGCCTGTTGGCCATCTGTATGTCTTTTTTGGAAAAGTGTCTATTCAGGTTCCTCACCATTTTTTAATCAGATTATGTTTTGATATTGAGCTTTATGGGTTTTTTATATATTTTGGATGTTAAACCCTTGTGAAATTTTTTTTATAATCTCAGGTGATTCTACTTGGTAAGAATATTTACATATTTTACTGCAGAAATATTAAGGGAGACTGACCCAGACCCACTGGGAGGGTTAACTTAATATATGGTATTTGCTCTGTATTTCCTTTCTAAAAATCCAAAAATTCTGAACACATTTGCCCCCAAGATAGGGGATTACTGTACTACTATGTCAACATACCAAGCTATTTAAAATGAACTTGAGATGTACAGAAGTTCATGGAGCACAGCAGTCCAGGAGCAGGGCAGCAGAAAAGCTGGAGGGTGGTGGTGGGGAGACTGGAGATACTGGGGCCACTTGAACAGTGTTGGGAGATCACTCATGCACATATCATGTGGAGATCATGTGCCCCAGCACTGAACTCTTTATGTTTGGTCCCGGTTTTTGTAGAGTCATAGCTAATTAATATTACAGACTTTTCCATGAACAAGAGGCACTGGGGGTACTTCTAGGAAGCAGAATTTCAGTAAGTGGTTGCTCAGTCTGTTGAAGCAACGGGAACTGTTTTAACTCAGAAAGGGCATCACTTGTTTTTTCTGTTTAAACATTTTCTCAAAGAGCATGTAAAGAATTGGAAAACCCTTGTCACCATCCTTTACAAGGCACCCCAATTTTTTTGTGTGTGTTCAGCTCCCTATTTTAAAGCTTGATTAGAGGACATTTGGAAACTTGTAAAATCCTATGTTCCCAAACTGGAAGAATATTTTATGAAGCGGAATTGTTACACAGCCTTTCTCTTTCAAATGTCAAGTTTTCGAGGTTTAACAAGAAGAGATTGAGCTGGCAACTGAAATCACATATTTCTGTAGTTCTCAGCTGTTCAAGTGAATTTTCCTATCTGCCACAAATGCAAGTTTCAAATGATTAGTAGGGGACCCAAGTATAGGAAATAAAAAAAAAAAAAAGGAATGTTTATGCAGAATTTCTTATTCACTTTAGTATTTAAAATATGAGCCCAGTTAGCAGGAATGGTAAAGTAAATAACTAAAGAAACATTTATTAACCTCTTACTCCATATTGGGCAGTGCGTTAGGCTGAGTAATAATTCCCCAAAGATGTTCCTCCTAATTCTTAGAAACTGTGAATATATTTTCTTACATGGTAAAAGGGACTTTATAGCTGTTATTACACTAAAAATCTTGAGATGGGGAGATTATCCTGGATTATCTGGATGCTCCCTCCCCATGTAATTACATGAGCCCTTACAAGAGGGAGGCAAGACAATCAGAGTCAGAGAGAAGATATAGGAACTGAAAGAGAGGTCAGACTGAGAGGAGAGAAGATGTTACCCTATTGGCTTTGAAGGTAAAGGAAGGGGCCATGAGCTAAGGAATGCAGACAGCCCCGGAAGCTGGAAGAGGCAAAGCATTGGGTTCTCCTCAAGAGCCTCCAGAAGGAAGTTAGCCCTGCTGCCATGTTGATTTTAGTTCAGTGAGAATCATTTTGGATATCTGATGCCCAGAACTGTAAGATCATAAACTTGTGTTGGCTTAGGCCACTATAATTGTGGTAATTTGTTACAGCAGCAGAGACTAATCCAGGCAGTGTGCTAAGAGAACGTAGGGCAATTAAAGAAATTAATTGGTGGTAGAGTCTAGAGGGGAGTGACCTAGTTATCATGTGTGATACATGGTAGGCACTTGACCAAAATTAATTCTACATGAAGACCTTTATAGTTTGACTAGCGAGATTCCAGTTCAGTTATTTTCTGTACTGAGACATTATCTTTGCAAGTCCTAGCCATTTCCTCTTCTAAGGGAATTTCCCCCATTTCTTTGTTCTACATAAACCTGCTCTGCTTCTGGCCATAGCCGACTAAACAAGGGAAACACCTCTTTCCTTGTGACGTATTATTGTGACATATTTCCTCATGGAAAAAGAGAATCTTGCCCAATTGTCTTCACTTCTCAGAGATGTTTGGAATCAAGGAGTTGAGAGTCTGAGTTGATTGGTTTGGAACCAGGACTATAAAGTAGCTTTGGCAGATGGGATGGCCATTTGAGACCACAGCAAACAAGAAGAAATGGGCTTAAATACATCAGAGAAAGTGATACTAACTATGAAAGAAGGCTATGGAAGTTTTAATATTTAATCAGTTATGTCCTAAATACCAGAAGCAGAACAGGGTTCAAATATACTGTCAAAGTTTCAAGATCCTGGGGCGCCTGGGTGGCTCAGTCATTAGGCGTCTGCCTTCGGCTCAGGTCATGATCCCAGGGTCCTAGGATCGAGCCCCGCATGGGTCTCCCTGCTCCGTGGGAGGCCGGCTTCTCCCTCTCCCACTCCCCCTGCTTGTGTTCCCTCTCTCACTGTGTCTCTCTGTCAAATAAATAAAATCTTAAAAAAAAAAAAAAGTTTCAAGATCCCTAGATTGGTAACAAATGGTCATCTAAAAATATACATTTGTTCAGAGAATTAGTTACCAGTGAATTGTGCTGATAGAGCTAAAGAACTCTTTCATGGTTTGTTCTCATTTGATACTCAAAACACTCATGAGGTGGCACTAATAATATGCCCTTTTTGCAGATAAGGAAACTTAGGCATAGACAGGCCAAGTGATTTGTCCATGATTCCATGATTCTTTGGCAGAACTGTTTGACTCTGGAACTCTGCTCTTAAAAACCTCAGTTCACTGTTTCATGGGAAAATTGCATTAGAGCACCAAGCCAGAAGTGCTCTGTGCAAACCAGAAGTACTTGATTCAGGGATTTTAAATATTAATTATGCAATGCTTTGTTGCTCTGCCAAGCTGATAAGTGAGAAAAAAATCTTATTTAAAATTTTTTAAATCTTCAATTCAACTAAAGATTATCGTGTTGTTGGAATTACACTGATTGCCATCATTAATGATTGTGCCATATCTAACGATGCTCACAAGAGATAAATCATTGATTCCTCCAAAAATAAAAAAAAAAAAGGATCTGATATTATGAATCAGCTCCAAAATAGGTGATTGTGAAGACTAGTAAAACAGAGTCACCATGTTCCTGATTCTGAAACATTCATGGGAAGTGGAATGTCATGGTAGGACAGGCTCAGGCTTTGTAGTGAGGCAGAGTGGGTTACTGGGTTTAAATGCTGGTAGTGCCGTATGGCAACATTATCACTTAAGTCTGGTATTCACTCTCTCTGAATCTCGGTCTTCTTAGATGCTTAGTGAGGATAAAAATGCCCACCTCTTGGGCAGGGCTAGGATTAAACAAAATGTGTGACATTTGGTACATATAGTATGAATACAATAAATGAAAGCTGATATTATTTTTATATTCAGAGTCAATGGAAGGAATTGGTTGTGAAAATTCCAAAACGATTCCATCATACCATCTTTGGATATTATTTACTAGTGAGGACAAGTGGGCTTGCCGAGGCTCAGAGATGGGATGGTGGAATGTTCTTTCACTGAGAGGGATTAGAAAACCTTTGTAAATTTTTGTGAATGTATTAGTTTTCTGTTGCTGCTTCAACAAATTATCATAAGTTTAGCTGCTTAAAACAGCACCAGTTTTACACCTGAAAATAATATAACCTTGTATATCGATGATATTTCAATGAAAGCCCACAAATTTATTACCTTAGAGTTATGGAGATCAGAAGTCTGACATGGGTCTCTGTAGGCTAAAACTAAGATGCCTCCAGGGTCGCATTTCTTTCCAAAGGATCTAGAGGACAGCCTTTCGTGGCTCATTGAGATTGCTGGAAGAATTTAGGTTCTTGTGGTTGTAGGACTGAAGTCCTCATTTCCTTGATGGTTGTCAACTGAGGGCCATTTTCAGTTTCGAAAGCCACCTGCATTCCTTGGCAGGTGGTTCCCTTCTTCCATTCTCGAAGCTGGCAATAGTGGGTTGAGTCCTTCTTAAGCTGCTACCTCTCCTACCTCTTCTATTGTTCTGTCTTTCTGACCTACTCCTCTGCTCTACTCTTTCACTTCTAAGGACTTGTGTAGTTAGATTGGGCCCATTTGAACCATCTAGAGAAATCGTCCCATCTCAAGATACTTAACCTTAATCACATCTGCAAGTCCTTTTTGCTATGTAAAGTAACATATTCACATGTTGCATGGATTAGGGCATGGACATCTTTTGGGGGCTAGGGTATTCTGTTTATCAAGTGAGTAATGGCATACAAATGGGTCTTCCAAGTATGGAGTTGTTATGCATGATTCACATTATGCTCTGGTTTGCAAAAAAAGTGAGCTGTTGTTAAAAATATCCACTCTTACAGATAGATAGATAGATAGATAGATAGATAGATAGATAGATAACACATGACCTTGCATAATTTGGCTTCTGCTTACCCTGCTTATCTCTTACCATTCTTATTCTTTCTCTGCTCAGCTATACATTCTCATTAAACTGAACTTAGAGTTCCCAGACAGAGACATACTTGGCTAAATTACAATATACAAGCAAACAATGGCCAGGCCATATATGATAATAAAACTCAGATCCACAAAAGAAACCCAGGAAGCCAAACCACAGCCTCTGCAGCAATTGGTCCAGAATAATCAGAACTTGATCAACATCTGCCAACTTTTCTGTTTTTTGTTGTTGGTGGTGGTGGTTTGTTCCCCTGCTACCTGCTTCCAACTTAGGACCAGCCACAGAAAGCCAAGTAAGTGGCCCAAAGTGATTGCTTGGGATGCCCCTCTCCTAGTTATCTCACCTCCAGCCTCCCTGTGCCAAAAACTTCCAATCAGAAGGTAACTGAAGCCTTCTCCTTCCCCTCCTTTTTGTCACTATAAAGCTTTCCCTCTTCCCTGACAGCCTTTGAGTATCTGTCAAATGCAATGGATGATGGCTGACTCCCTTGGTACAGCAAACTCTGAATAAATAGACTGCTCACATTTAGGTGGTCTTTGTTTATTTCCACACCTCCTTTGCTCTTTCATGTATTTGTTTCCCTTTTTTCTCTTCTTGGATCACTCGTTCTTCCTTCCCTTACATGAGTAATTTATATTCATCATTTGACTGTCAGCTTAGATGTCACTAATGACAACAGTAACAGTAATTATTAAAATTATAGCTAACCTGTACTGAGCCCTTACCTTATGCCAAGAGCTGTTCTAACCATGTTCAATTTATCAACTCTTTAAGCTCTTGGAATAAATTATAAAGTAGGTTTCTATTATTGTCCACATTTTACAGACAGGGAAAGATAATTCAGAGGGATAAAGTAACTTGCCTAAGGTCACTGAAGTAGGTGAAGGAATTGGGGTAGAATTTAGGTAGCCTGGTGCTGTAGTTCATTTTTGAAATCATGATGCTGGGTCACCTGGGTGGGTCAGTCGTTAAGCATCTGCCTTTGGCTCAGGTCATGATCCCAGGGTCCTGGGATTGGGCTCCTTCCACACTGGGCTCCCTCTGCATCGGGCTCCCTGCTCAGCGGGAAGCCTGCTTCTCCCTCTGCCTCTCCCTCTCCCCCTGCTTTGTGTTCCCTCTCTCACTGTGTCTCTCTCTGTCAAATAAATAAATAAAATCTTTTTCTTTAAAAAAAGAAATCATGATGCTATATTGCTTTCAAAATGGATTTGCAAATATTCTCAGTTTGGAATGGGTACTCCTTATCCTATGCTTAAATGGTATTCTGCACTTTATCTTTACCAATATAATACTGTATTATAATTGTTTATGAATTTATTTGTAGTCCCTATTAAAATTGAAGCTCCCTTAGGCAAGGACAGTATATATCTTACATATGTTTGTAAGTCCAGCATATAGTAGCTTCTCTATACATGTGTATTTGAGGGATGAATAAATTAACGATTTAATGAAACTAATCTAAATGTCTGAATTATTTTTTAATTGGAGGATACTAAGTTAAAAAAAGAGAGAGGAAGGGACCCTACTTCTAGACAAACTTTGAAAGCAACACAGTTCTACATATGAATTTACAATTATTATCCAGGAAACAATGTCAAAATAGGATAGCTTCTCTCTCCTGAGCTTCAGTTTCTTCCATAATCTTAGACATAAAAATCACATGATGCACTAATACTGGTCTCTCCCCAGTAAGTCTCTTCCAGTTAGGAGTCATTATTAGGTTGGACCCAACATCTTCTTGGCATTGGTTTCTGAGGCAGAGTATCTCTAAGTTAATAACGTTTCTCTGAACTCTGCCTCAACCCTAAAAATTCTCCAACACACTTGCTGTGCTGCAGAATTAGCTGAGAGCGAAGGGTGGCTATGCATTCTCATGGACTACGTCAGGATCTTGAAGCAAAGTCCCCAACCATGTTCCTTAACATGCCAAGCCTCTGGCCAACTGCCCTTGTAACCCACATTCTGGGAGCTCTTATTCATGCTCAGTGGGTCTCCTTTTTAGACTTATAAGAGTGATATATCTGGAGAAGCACCTAGGCAGCCATCGATTCTGTTACTTTATATTTAATACCACTGAGAACCATTCATTCATTCAACTAATATTTATTGAGTATCTACTGAACTCCTGGTATTGTTCCAGGATTTGGGGAACCAGAAGTGAATTAGATAAGGCACCAGCTATTATGAAGCTTGTATTCTAGTGGGGTTAAGAGACAAATCAAGCATACAAACAAAATAAATTCACTAAGTGTGGCCATAACACAAATTTATGTGGTAGCAACTTGCCCAAATGTATCCCTGTCAGAACATATGTGTTCCATGTCTTCTGACATACCCCCGACCCCCCGATTCTTCCTTGGAATTTTGAATGTTTCCTTCCAACTTTAATTGATGATATGTAGGAAGTAACAAATCCTTATTTTGGATAAAGTTATTTAGGAAATTATTCCTGATCCTTTCCTCGTCTTTACTTACTGTTAGTGTTCTAGAAATAACTTTTCTTCAAGTACTTCCCTTTTGTTTTTCTCTTAGGAATTGACTGTTACAACAAGATCATTGATGATTTGTTAACTAATGGGGTTACGCCCATAGCGACCCTCTACCACTATGATTTGCCTCAGGCCTTAGAAGACAAAGGAGGTTGGTTGTCAGAGGCAATCATTGAATACTTTGATAAATATGCTCGGTTTTGCTTCGGTACTTTTGGAGATCCAGTCCAGCGGTGGATCACCATAAATGAGCCTAATGTTTTTGCCCTGCTGGCATATGATTTTGGAATATATCCTGCTGGTGTACCTCACTTTGGAACTGGAAGTTATCAGGCAGCTTATAATTAGATTAAAGCTCATGTCAGATCCTGGCACAGCTACGATTCCTTATTCCGAAAAGAGCAGAAGGGCGTGGTGTCCCTAGCAATTTTTGCTACCTGGGTGGAACCGGCAGATCCCAACTCAGTGTCTGACCAGGGAGCTGCTAAAAGAGCCCTTGCTTTCTGCTTGAACTTCTTTGCTAAACCCGTATTTACTGATGGTGATTATCCGGAAGTTGTCAAGTCCCAGATTGCCTTCATGAGTAAAAAGCAAGGCTATCCATCATCAAGGTTTCCAGAATTTACAGAAGAAGAGAAGAGAATGATTAAAGGCACTGCTGGTTTCTTTGCTGTGCAATATTATACAACTCACTTAGTCAAGTACCAGGAGAACTGTTTTTTTTCCAGGATGTGGAGATTCAAGTTTTTCCAGACCCAACTTGGATAACAAGTTTGGATTGGATCTATGTGGTGCCATGGGGAATATGTGAGGTACTGCAGTACATTAAGGTAAAACACATTGTTTCTGTTCATGTATACCCAAATATGTAGAAATGGGAAGACAGACATATGTGTGAACTTGGAAAAAGAATGATTTTAGGCAGTAGGTTATACATTTGTTGGCTTGGGAAGAGAGATTAGGATTTAAATTGGTGAGAAGTAACTAGCTGATAGGGGGCTTCAATACCATGATTAAAGTTGGGATTCTCTGCTAAAGTCAGTTGTGGGCATAGGAATAGCTTGGACATATTTTCCAGGCTGATGTCACAACTGTAATTATTAAAAGGCATATTAAGGACTGAAATAGCTGGATCCTTTTTGGGCCTCTGCTATCTGGATGGAGTCCAGGTAGCTGAAATTAAAATTTTAAGTTAATGATTTTTAGGACCCTTGCTGTGGGGGGATAGAGAGTGTAGCTGTTGGTGGGACCAAGGGGTTAAAGAGTAGTGACAATCAGCAGATGCTGATGGAAGAAAGATATTTCTGTCTTCTCATTATGACAAGAATCATTTGACTGTCTTCATGGACATTTGCACAGTTTTGCTTTTCCATTGTTAGTCATAAAAGGTCAGTGCGTGGAAAATTAAGTTAATAGGGTCAGTGCAATTTGATGAAAACTAGTTTTGGGTTGTAGCTTAGAGAAGATAGAGGGTAAAGCACCTGATTTTATGAGTCTTTTTTTTTTTTTTTTTTTTACATCTGTTTGGAATAAAAATTCCACTCTCTTGTTCCAGGATACGTATAATAACCCTGTAATTTACATCACTGAGAATGGGTTTCCCCAGGGTGACCCTGCATCTCTTGATGACACTCAGCTCTGGGAGTATTTCAGACATTTCAGGAACTGTTCAAAGATACCATTTGAAATGATGAAAGATCAATTGTGCAAACTTAATATAATTTTCCCATGTGTCTATTTGCATTCAGCAAAGATCAATGATTTTGAAAGCTGAAATTCATGTAAATCAGTGTAAAACCATGTAATTAAGAGAGAGGAGAAAAAGTATTTAGGAAAGAGGAAGGTGAGGATTTTGGCCTAGCTTCAATCTCCTAAAATTTAATCAAGTAAGAGACTGTCTTCCATATTTTGTGACTCCTGGGTGAAGGTGACATGAACAGAGGGTGGTGGCTGTTGAAAGAGAACATTAGTTATTACAAAAAGATTAGCACTGAACAACTGCATCATGCCTGTTTACATATTTTAATAACCGAACTATCAAGAAATGAATTGACAGAATTTTTTAAAGGATCAAAATTAAGCATTTATGCAATAAACATTAAAATGGCCTTCGATGAGTTTTGGCCTAAAATGAGTCTTCCATCACTGTATGTTTCATTTAAGCTGCAACCAAACAGTGCCATTTAGGAACATGTTTTTGTCATATAGAATCTGTGAATTTTATTTCAAGATAAGGTTATTATTCTGACAACTGCTCTTTCCCCATGGAATTCTTTTCATATTTGAAAACAAATGTGAAAGAATAATCTTTAACTGGTAACACATATTTTGACACCAGTTAATTTCCCCATTCCAGCATCTACTTGGAACACTATTGCTTTGTAAATTTAATTTCTCCTCCCTATAAAGGAACCATAGACACAGAAACAAAATCCAATGCAAAAATGAGACTTTCAATTTCCTTTTTTTACCATGGTAGGCACACTTCTCTCTCATCATTCTATTTGAAAGGTCCTAGAATTATTCTATTCAAAATTAATCAGTAATATACTGAAATCAGCCAGAGGAATTCTGGAAAGTGACACAAAATGGTCTCCTTCCCAAACCTAAAATATATTGTACTCAATCCCTCACCCTGGCTTGGAGTTTATTGGCAGAGAGCAATTGGATTCCTATGATTTGAACCAAATGAAATTCTTTCTCTAGGTAAGAATTCACTTTCTGATTAAAAAAAAAAGAAAAAAAAGGAAATGTCTGGTTTTCTGAGATTCCACTCCCCCTTCTCCCTGTAAATGGCCCTATTCATAGTTCATCCATTGATGTTCCCAGCTTCATTCCAAGAGGAAAGTAAGCTAGTAACCAACAGGCAGATTTATGGATGGTACAAGGACCACAAATGACTTGTCCAAAATTGTTCTGTGTATTTTGAGAAAAGAGAGAAAAATAGAAACTGACTTTCTTCATTTCCAGCATGGTACTCTGTTCAGTACTAACATAATGGCATTTCATTGTTCTTTGAAATAGTTTTAAGTATTTTAATACAGTCCCTTAGATCTTTAACAGTAAAAAAAAGGTAGTCGACCCACAAACTAAGACAACTTAAACTTAGAAAAGTAATTGAAAGTGAAAGTGGAAAATGTGAGAAGATTTGAGTTTCTGAGGGGCAGGAGAGGAGATAGGATTAAAAACAAAATTCTGTTTTTCTACTTGTTGAATTTCAATAGTGTCTTTAAACAGATGGAAAAAGATACCATGCACTTAAAACATTAATTGTTCACAGTATGTATGTTCTCTTCTGATTTTTAACATTAGATGATCTATATTCATTGTAATTAGCACATAATATTATATTTGCTTTACATTTTAAAAATGTAGCCTTTCAAATGTGCAGAAATCTACTTATTGACAAAAAAAGATACATGTTATCTCTTCTGGAGTGGGTATAGTGATAGCAATTTCTTATATATTGTTATAGTAGACACCAATTATTTAATCTTGGTGAAACTCTTTTCTAGTAATTATTCCCTTTTCTTCAAGAAATATCCACCTCTTTTTATCCTCAGGCTTACCACAGGGACAACCATGTAAGTAGAATACCCCTCATTGTTAACACAGAGTTGGTTGGTTTAAATGTAGGCACATGACATGATCTGAGCCAATTCCAGTTCTTCACCAAGATTTAGAATTTGGGCCAATCACTTTGTCTCTTAGCCTAGGTTGGGCAGGGGAATGTAGCTTTGTAAGCCATTGGTGGCTGTGTTCTGCCACGGAAGCTAAGGAGTAGTGTGAAGGGGAGCTGCAGGTGCATCGAGGGAAGTGGAGACAAGAAACAGGGAGAGCTTTAGGGTGTGACTAGAGCTTCTAATTCCAGTTTTTCCTCAGACCCAGCTGCATGCATGATCTTGAGAGACATTACTTTTACTTACAATGAAATGCTCTTTCTGCTTCACCTGAATTTGATTGGTTTTCTATCACTTGGAACAAAAAGAGTGTTAACTGATACCATCATATCACTTCATTTTCAAAGCAGTGAGATGAGGTCATTGCTCCTATTATACAGATGAGAAGACTGAGTTTCAGAGAGGCTAGCTAAGTCATTTGTTCAGGATCACAAAGTGACTAATATTTCCTGGAACCAAGCAGAATGCTGCTACTACTATTTTGGTGTTTGATGAGGTCTGTGAGTTCAGGGCTTTCTGACTCAGCGTGGTTGCTTGTCATACCATACAGAACCTTTTCCTCATCCTTGGTACTCAGAACTTGCATAGATTCTTCAAAAGGGCTCCATGCTGCACCAGCTTGCATACCCACAACAGTGTAGGAGGGTTCCCCTTTCTCCGCATCCCCGCCAACATCTGTCATTTCCTGACTTGTTAATTTTAGCCATTCTGACTGGTGTGAGGTGGTATCTCATTGAGGTTTTGATTTGGATTTCCCTGATGCCGAGCGATATTGAGCACTTTTTCATGTGTCTGTTGGCCATTTGGATGTCTTCTTTGGAAAAATGTCTGTTCATGTCTTCTGCCCATTTCTTGATTGGATTCTTTGTTCTTTGGGCGTTGAGTTTGATGAGTTCTTTATAGATTTTGGATACTAGCCCTTTATCTGATATGTCATTTGCAAATATCTTCTCCCATTCTATCGGCTGTCTTTTGTCTTTGTTGACTGTTTCCTTTGCTGGAAAACAGTATGGAGGTTCCTCAAAAAGTTGAAAATAGAGCGACCATATGATCCAGCAATTGCACTACTGGGTATTTACCCCAAAGATACAAAAGTAGGGATCCGAAAGGGTATGTGCACCCCGATGTTTATAGCAGCAATGTCCACAATAGTCAAACTGTGGAAAGAGCCAAGATGTCCATCGACAGATGAATGGATAAAGAAGATGTGGTATATATATACAATGGAATATTATGCAGCCATCAAAAGGAATGAGATCTTGCCATTTGCAAGGACGTGGATGGAACTGGAGGGTATTATGCTGAGCGAAATAAGTCAAACAGAGAAAGACATGTATCATATGACCTCACTGATATGAGGAATTCTTAATCTCAGGAAACAAACTGAGGGTTGCTGGAGTGGGGAGTGGGGTGGGAGGGATGGGGTGACTGGGTGATAGACACTGGGGAGGGTATGTGCTCTGGTAAGCGCTGTGAATTGTGCAAGACTGTTGAATCTCAGATCTGTACCTCTGAAACAAATAATGCAATATATGTTAAGAAAAAAAAAAAAGGTAGCAGGAGGGGAGGAATGAAGGGGGGGAAAACGTAGGGGTAGACGAACCATGAGAGACAATGGACTCTGAAAACAAACTGAGGGTTCTAGAGGGGAGGGGTGTGGGAGGATGGGTTAGCCTGGTGATGGGTATTGAGGAGGGCACGTTCTGCATGGAGCACTGGATGTTATGCACAAACAATGAATCATGGAACACTACATCTAAAACTAATGATGTAATGTATGGGGATTAACATAACAATAAAAAAATTAACAAAAAAAAAAGGGCTCCATGCTGCCCCTGCAGGAGCCAATAGGTCCTATGACCTTGGACACCGCTCAGACGCCCCCTATCCTGCCTTTCGTCAGGAGAGTGGAGCTTAATTTACTAATCAATTTCCTGAGACTCCTTTGAGGTAGTGCTGATGATCTTGATTGGCAAGAACTTTACTAGTAAGAAACACCCTGTGCGGAATTAAAAATAATAACAGGCCAAGGAAGACATTCGTGGGAAGCGCTGCAGGTGAGAGCTGGCCAGAACCCAGGGAGTCAGATGGATGATGGCTTTGTGATCCCCACAAACAAAGCCTTCTCTCTAACATCACACATACGGACAGGCACAGAATGACACTAGAGTTGGATCAATGACATCCGCCTGGAGGTCTTACTGATCTCTTCAGGTACAATCCCACAGCAATTAATTGAGCAGTAAAGAGTAAGCTAATGTTTCTATTTCCTTTTGGGAAGGAAAAAAAAAAAAAAGAAAAATGTCATTTCAAGAAAAAAAAGAGAAATCAGCTAATGCCTTTTTAATCATTGCATTATTTAAATGCCTTTAAATAGGTTGTGTCTTAGTTAATGTAGATATAGATAAGAGAAAAGCAACACAGGAGAGACACGAAAAACTTGCTGTAACATATAACTAGGCTTACATTTCAGCTCTGTGAATTATTCGATGAGGGGCCTTTGACAAATTGTTCAACCTCCCAAACTCTCAGTTTGTTCATCTATAAAAGTGGATTAACACTTTCCCCTGACAGAGTTGTTGTAAAGATTCCATTTAATGAGCTAATATGTAATCACCCCCAACCAGCAATTGCCTGGCACACAGTAGGCTCTCAACCAATGGCAATAATTATTGTTATTACAAAATGTGTACTCTTAAGGATATATTTATCACCCCAAGTTATTTAACTTGTTATTTTAAAAATGTCATCCCAAGACTTTTTTTTTTTTAATTTTCCACCAAGTATTTAAGTTATAGCAGAATATTCCTCCACATCTGCAGGTTTCTCCATCATTCTTTTTGGGGAACCCCTGAATGAATGTTGTAACTTTGGCCCTCTCGCTATCTACAGTTGACTCCTGTGGAGTAGAAAGCAGCAACGGCCTCCCTCCATTCACTATTTCCATCAGAGAGGTTGCCAGATTAGGTGAAAAATTAAATCATTGGCAGCAGAAATAACCATCAAGCAACTGGGTAGCTGGAATTGCTCGGCCACATGAATTTTTTGCAGAAGTTCAGAAAGCAGTGATCTTCAAAGAGTTAAGCCTTTGTCACATCATATGAATCTCTATTATATTCATAGAATTTCCACCAGTCCTTGCTGCTCCAGAGCCGGCAGACAAGTTTAAGTTCATATGTAAACATACACAAATAGATGCCTCAGTAATCTGAATGTTGCCGAGGAGGTGAGGAAGTGTGTGAAGCAGGGGAGGTTACTCCCAATGGGTAATACTCCAGCCATGACCTAAATTCTCCTGAAAGGCACATACGTGTTCCTCATGTGCCTGAGGATGTGCCCAGCATGGGCCTGCCTTTCACTTGGCACATGATCTTTCCTCAGCCTGGAATGCCATGGCCTTTGCCTTCTTCCCGGCCCAAATCCTGTTGTTTGGAGTATGTGAACTTGCTGGAGGTCAGACAAGACATGGGTTTGAAACATGGTTCTACCACCCACAAGCTCAATAATTTTGGGATAATTCTTTTCTTTTTTTTTTTTAAAGATTTTATTTATTTATTTGAGAGAGAATGAGAGAGCACATGAGAGGGGGGAGGGTCAGAGGGAGAAGCAGACTCCCCGCCGAGCAGGGAGCCCGATGTGGGACTTGATCCAGGGACTCCAGGATCATGACCTGAGCCGAAGGCAGTCGCTTAACCAACTGAGCCACCCAGGCGCCCTGGGATAATTCTTAAACAGACAACACTTCAGCCATCTAATCTTTAAAATGGGGATAATAAGACCATCTGTCTTCTAAAAAGTGGTGAAAAGTGAAGAAGGTAATGCTTATAAAGCCTAAATATAGAGTCTGGCACATTACAAAGGATTCTGTAAATGGTGGCTAATTTTTGAAGGGGGTTGTGGACCCTTCTGTGCTGGAACTGTGTCTTTTTCATGATTTTATCTTCAGCCCTGACTACCTATTCTGTCATGCAGTAGGTGTTCTACACATTTGTTGAATTTGGTTGTGTCTGTCAGAGATGAGTTAGCCAATGGGTAATGAGAAATAAATGATTAAATAATTGGAGACTGTATTTTCTTTCCCTAAAGAAATATACCCCATAGAGGGGGAAAAAAAAGAAAGAAAGAAAGAAAGCAGACTTCTGGAAAGTTTCTGAGCCAGCCCAACTTTCCAGTCAGATCCATGCCTGAGTTAGCACAGCAGTAGATGATTGCAGAGAAGGTTTGTTAATGACCAGCTTTAGGCTTTTAATGACAAAACCCCTCAGCAAGATGTCATCGAAGTTATTGAAGACTTCACTGAAAGTGTTGAAACTGATGCATTGTAACAAGAAGGTTATAAATCTTGCAGCTTGGGTGTACCACCAAGACAAGATGCTGAGCACAGAATCACCCTGCTGTTGTCTGTCAGCATCCTCCCTCCCCTTTCCTCTTCTTCCCATGGAGAGCCAGTAAAGGAGAAATACATCCATTTCCCGAAGTAGTGCAGACCTGGCAGCCACCTGCCTATGTCAATTTCAGATCACAGAGGCCCATTTAACTGGACAAAATGTGTTAAGCACCTGTGTTTTTCTAAATGTGCATTTAAAAAATCCTAAGAATTAAGGAAAGATCTCAAAGGTTAATACACTGACCTTTTAGAAAAACTAACCAATTAAAAATCCATCTCAGGCTCAGAATCGAGACCCAAGTACCTGAATATAGATTTCCACTCCCTATCTATTGCTTTATTGCTTCTTAAAGTAAACCTTTGTCAACTTAGCCCCAATGAAGCAGTTCATCTCATAGTTCACAGATCGCTCACAGTTTTGGATACGTGTGGGGTGGGATATCAGATCCACTGGGTACTGTTGCTTCTGGCTGAACCGGATGACAGCTAGTCAAGGTCGGAACAGAGAAGAAAGAACAAGATTAGAAGGCTGTGCACAAGAATTGTTAGTGTGTGCTAGGGTACAGACTTGTGGAATTTGAAAAGTCATGAAAAAAACAATTTTCAATATATTTGTGGTCCACCAACCTACACAGTCAAACCACAGACAACTCAGAAGCCAGAGATTACAGAATTCACCTTAAACAGAGAGATGCCAGATGACCTTCCCTGATTTTTTTCTCCCCTCCTTCTGTTCAGTGGCACACTTCCTTTACGTTCTATTCATATAAAGCATGGCAGAGTAAAAAGTCTGCAGGGCTTGGAGAGTGAAGACAAAGTCCTGTGTTCTAGTAATGTGCCTTTGGGCCAGTTACCGTTAGGACTCTGAATGTCATCTTCCTTACCTGTTAAATGGGACCAATGCTAATTACTATTCTGCCTAACCCAAAGTCAGTTGTGAAATAAAATGAGACAATTTATGTCCCTATGTGCTCTGAATACCTTAAACTATTGGATATTTTATTCATATTGACACATTTACTTTACACTTGTAAGGACATCTGTCACTCTGGTCAAAACCCACACTCTGGACCTCAGTATTCTCCACTGTAAAGAGAAGGGATTGGTGCTCATTATCCAGTTGCTTTCAACATCTGCAATTCCCAGATTCTATGGTTTTATTTTTCTGCACATTGCTAAACTGCTGTGATGGTTTAATTGTTTAGGGGTTTTAGAGAACACGTGCTATGACCAAATGACTGGTGTAGAGCTTGGTAACACTCAAAACTCTCTCTCTCACACACACACACACACACACACGTGGTGGTTGTTAAGCTACTTGGCCAGGCTTACCCGGGTGTGGGTTGTAACACAGAATCTCTCATACACACACACACACACACACTCAGAACCACACACACACGTGGTGGTTGTTAAGCTACGTGGCCAGGCTTACCCGGGTGAGGCACATACTGATATGATTAGGGACATTGACCATTTAGCAGATACACCCTCTTAGAAACAGAACCTGATGCATCTGCTTCATGGGAATAGGCTCCATGGAGTTGCCCAAGTGAGAAGCATCTCAATCACAACTCAGAGAATCTGCCCTTGTGCTTTGTGACTGAAAACCACTCTTTATCTTCTCCTTCAGAAGCATTCTAATACTTATGCTGTGCCCCTACAGATGGACATGCCTTTGAGCTTCTTTTTAATTCAGCTCCACCTGTTCTGAGGGGATAATTACTTAAGGTTCCCCACTACCTCAGGCCTGGTGAATTTTAAGACTACTATAAAGCCTTCTAAAAAATATTCAGATTATCTCAAACTTACCTTCTCCATTTTTTTGACAATCTGTCCAGTAGTTTTTGTGTGATGTGGCAGCAAACAGAAGCTCAGTTTTATTTTTATAACTGTAAAAGAGACCTGTAAAATAATTGAGGCATAATTTATCTGGAGAAAATCTACTTTTCCAATATGAAGGGTAGACTCAGTGGAATCTTGAAAAAGGTGAAAAAAGGAGGAAGGATTTGATAATGATTTTCAAAGGAAATATATTTGACATATAATATTTTGTAAGTTTGAAGTGTACAACATGTTAATTTGATGTATTTATATATTGTAATATGATTCCCACCGTAGTGTTTGCTATTATGTTACATAATTATTTCTTTTTTTGTGCTGGGTACAATTGAGATTTAGTTTCTTAGCAACTTTGAAGTTTATAATACAGTATTGTTGGCTATAATCACTCTGATGTGCATTAGCTCTCCAGAACTTATTTATTATGAATTCCCAGTTTGTACTTTTAAACAACATATCCCCAATTCGCTCACCCTCCACCCACTGGTGACCACCATTCTGTTCTGTTTTTATGAGTTTGGCCTTTTTTGATTTCACATATAAGTGATATCATACAGTAGTTATCTTTCTCTGATTTATTTCACTTAGCATAATGCCCTCAAGTTCCATCCCTGTTGTGGCAGATGGCAAGATTTGGCAGAATAATATTTCATTGTACACACACACATCACCCTCTTTATCCATTCATCTGTTGGTGGACACTTAGATTGTGTCCATATCTTAGGTTATTGGGAGTAATGCTGCAATAAACATAGGAGTGCTTATCTGTTGGCTGTCATCTTGGCAAGGATATAGAGATAATAGAACTCTTATGCGCTGTTGGCAAGAATGCAAGTTGGTTCAGCCACTATGGAGAACAGTAGGGAGGTTCCTCAAAAAATTACAAATAGAACTAGCATATGATGAAGCAATTCCACTTCTGGGTATATATCCAAAGGAAATTAAAACATGGGTTTAAAGAGATAATGATTTTTTTTTAACCTGTTTCAGGAGAGCGCAATGGTGGAATATTCAGGTGATGAGAGAGCTGTTGGAATTGAGAGAAGGTGAACTTCTCAGGTTTTCCCGGGGGCCAAGGTGAAGTGGTCCTCAAGCATCTGCTTACATTAGCTCTTATTTCCTGATCTCCGAAATAACCTGATTACTACCTGATTACTACCTACCTTTAGTTATCTTGAGAATGAAAAGGCACTGCTTTGGAACAAGGCTAGTAAAATTTATCTTCGTGTGATTGCCAGGAATGTTAATAAAATTAATAATGGTATTAATAAAGATTCTATTGGATACCTGTGGGTTCATGGAAAGAATAGGGAGAAGTGGATGGCCAGGTGTTAGCCATTTCTACTCAGGAAGCTTCACATGAGTTTCCCAGGGCTTAGAAAGGAATATTCCCCATTATAAATTAATACATTGACATTATGTTTTGTAAATCAAGGTCTTGTGAGTTCATCAGTGAGGATTAGCTCTGGGTGCACAAAGAAATGAGTGTCTGCATTTGCAGTGTTGGTAATTAGACTATAAGCAGTGCTAATTTCACAGTTTCATAACCTTTCTCTCTGTGCTCTTATCTTACCTATTTATAACTTTGATGTTACTTATGCTGGTCAGTCGCTCTACAGTGACGTAAATATTGTGTGTGTCAGCCCTCCCAGATTGGGTGAATAACTGGTTAACTACATCCTGTATTATTTTTTCAATAGCAGGCCTGCCTCTGTGTAGAAGAAAATCAGCGATTTTATGAATAAGGACATTAAAAATTGGTGCCATAACTGATTCATGGGCTCCTTGTGCAATTGCAGCCTTGTTGCAATTAAGTGCAGGTTGAATAAGACAGTTGAATAGGGGCGCCTGGGTGGCTCGGTCGTTAAGTGTCTGCCTTTGGCTCAGGTCATGATCCCAGAGTCCTGGGTTCGAGCCCTGAGTCGGGCTCCCTGCTCAGCGGGAAGCCTTCTTCTCCCTCTCCCAGTCCCCCTGCTTGTGTTCCCTCTCTCGCTATGTCTCTCTCTGTCAAATAAATAAATAAAATCTTAAAAAAAAAAAAAGACAGTTGAATAGATGGGAGTTGAGAGATATTTTGAGTCTTAAAGACCCATTATAATCCTTGGAAGTAAGGAGGAAAACCGTCTTCAGAAGAAATGGAAGTTATATAAATGTACAAGCACTCATAGACAGGATCATTGTGTATAAAGATTTTTTTTTTTAAAGATTTTATTTATTTGATAGAGAGAGAGACAGCGAGAGAGGGAACACAAGCAGGGGGAGTGGGAGAGGGAGAAGCAGGCTTCCTGCCGAGCAGGGAGCCCGATGCGGGGCTCCATCCCAGGACTCTGGAATCATGACCTGAGCCGAAGGCAGACGCTTAACGACTGAGCCACCCAGGTGCCCCGTGTATAAAGATTTTATTTACCATTTTTGAATGACAAAATTTGACCAGAATTCAATTTTGAAGTGTTTTGAGCTATATACTTAGCATTCAGTAGCCGGTTGGTAAATGCGTAATGGTTGATTAGGAAATTGAATCTAAACAAACAGGAAAACTGAATAACTCCTGGGAATTAGAACAAAATATTAGATTTATACCACCATTTTGCTTATTTAAAGAAATAGTGGATTGTTTTTGCTATTATGAGAATAATTTTCATGCTTCGGTATTATGCATAGGTGCTAATTATACCCTTTTGATACTAAATTTGGTTTTGCTGAGACAGTAATTGAAATCTATGCTGAAGGTTTTTAAAATCTGTATATAAATACACTTAACTCCTCTGTGCCTCAGTTCCTTCATTAGAAAAAGAAAAGGGTTGAACTAGCTATTCTTTTGGGATCCTTCCAGTTTAAGAATTTTGTGACCCTCTAAATATCCTTTCGACTCAGGTATGTCAAGGATCATATTTTCTTAGAACTCTCAATAATTTCTTCGGCTATAGAATTAAGTCTAAGGAATTATAATTAACATATTTTTTTTTAACTTTCTTCATTCTTCTCATTTAGCTCCTTAATTTGAAATGTGAACACCTTTCTTAGCTGAACATAAAATAAGACCTTACTCTTCAATGAACTGTTTCTGTCGATATTGATTCAGGTTCCGGGTCACATTTTCTTGACCTTCAGTCTGGGAGTTTCCTCTTCTATTCACTCATATTGAAAACGAACCTTACTTTTCCTGCCCTGAGAAAGTTATCCCTTGGAGTTCAGAGTCAGAAGGGTCACCCAGATTCAAGTTTAACAAAGTTACTGTAGAGAACATAAAATCTCAGAGAGGAAATAGAATGAACAAATCAGTCCAGAGCATTAGAATAAAATCCCCAGCTGAACAAGTGTTCGGCACTTACGATCACAAGTAGTAGAATCACCTTTCAAAACACGATCATGGCAAGCCCCACCTAATCTATCAAGTTTTAAGACAGTTAAGCTTCGCCATAAATGCATAATTTAATTCAGTCAGGCAGTGCAGTGATTTCTCACTTTCCTTAAATTTGACTTGAGCATGAAACTGTTGTGTCTGGGTGAGATCCTGAATTAGAAAGAGGATAAGGTTGCAGCCATTTTCAAAATTACCTTCCCACCATAATTCTGCAGAGACTTCATAGCTGGGAAATCTCCTCTTCCATTTGGAAATTTTGAACACAGAGTTTACGCCAATCAGGGTTCCTTTTACCCCAAGTTACTGTTTAGGTAGGATTTTCTTCAATACAATGAAAATATCAGCCTGGTGCTGGAGATGAAAGTAGTTTCTTTCAGAATAGAAAGAAATTCTTGAGGCTTATCTGGAAATGCTATGTGCAGAGGAGGAGAAGGAGGCCTGTCTCCCTGAATAGGGTCATCTCAGCAACAGCAAAGTCTCCTGTGTGTGAATGAGATTAGCTAATGAAACAGTATCATGGCCTGAGATTATTTTGTACCATTCTAAAGTTCAGCCACATTTCCCCCCTTGTTTGTGAAATTCCATTATAGGAATCACACCTGCTTTAGAGATAAGTGAAACCATTACGGGTGGAGGGAGAAAAGGCATTTGAACCTTGAAGAATTTTAATTGGCGCTGGTGAGTGAAGGTGAACAAGAAGCCATAAATGTTTCAAGGGAAAACATTAATGAGCTTGGGACAAATGTAGATGATGGGAGGAGGGATGCCTTCCATCTGTTGGTGCAATAACTTTTTCTCGCCTAACAAGTGGAATTCATTTCTTTAGTGGGTTTAAACCCAGCCTAAAGTCTTCAATAATTTTAAATGGCCACATTGTTTCATGACTAATAATCAAGTCAAATATGTTTTATAGTTAAAAATAAGCAAAAAACGGGGCATCTGGGTGGCTCAGTCGTTAAGCGTCTGCCTTCGGCTCAGGTCATGATCCCAGGGTCCTGGCATCGAGCCCCGCATCGGGCTCCCTGCTCCTCGGGAGGCCTGCTTTCTCCCTCTCCCACTCCCTCTGCTTGTGTTCTCTCTCTTGCTGTGTCTCTCTCTGTCAAATAAATAAAATCTTTAAAAAAATAAGCAAAATAACACAAAAATTAGATCACTGCATAAAATGGGAGTACATGAGTGTATATGAAGTGTGTATATCTTTATTGGTAGATCATTTTGTTCTGTGGCTGGGGCCATGCTGGTTTAGTCTTCTTAAAACGTTATTCTTCCAAAGATGTTCAGTCTATGTTGTTGATCCTTTGAATGAACAGTTGGCCTTTTATTTAAAAAAGAAACTTCAAAAATATTTCATGGCCAACGTTTGCTGCCCTCATGAATGTATGATAGTAATGTCAAGAGTGACTCAGAAATATCCTTCAGCATTTCTGGGAGAACAAACGGCATGACCCATTGTGAGTAGGTTTTGTACAGACAGGCAGCACTTTTTATGAATACTTCTATACAACAAGGATTTGCATATTTGACACAGTGAAAGAGCATATTCTTTTTTTTTTTTTAAAGATTTTATTTATTTATTTATTTGATAGAGAGAGACACGGCGAGAGAGGGAACACAAGCAAGGGGAGTGGGAGAGGGAGAAGCAGGCTTTCCACCGAGCAGAGAGCCCAATGCGGGGCTCGATCCCAGGGCCCTGGGATCAGGACCTGAGCTGAAGGCAGACACTTAATGACTGAGCCACCCAGGAGCCCCGAAAGAGCATATTCTTTAAAGACAAATAGTTCTGCATTCAAAACCTGGCTCTGACACCCTTTCGTGCTGTGTAACCTTGGACCTGTTATCCTGACTCTATGAATATCAGTTCGTCATTTGTGAAATTTTATTTTTGGTGAGGATTAATGACATACTTCATATCCTAGAAAAATGCCTAGCATATAAATCCCCCAAATGATAACTATTGCAGTGAATTCTTTGTTATCCAGCATCTATTAACCAGGATTTTAGAAAAACTGTGACTTCCTGCACAGTCATCAAGCACTGATAATTTATGCTTCTCTTGATGACCCTGAAATGCATTCTGAATAATTAGAGAAAGATTAAATTATAATCAGTTTAGTTTCAGTGTTAAGTGTATTTTAATTTATTCTCATTCTTTAAAAATTTGTAATCCTTCTGCATGTGGTAACAATTAACAAAAAATATTTGATTAGCTGGAGCACTCTACTTCCTGACTGTCAGACTAATAAAGAGTTTATTGTATGTTGTTGGAACTCAAATTCTGCCCTACAGATAAACTGGCCATTTGCCAGATGGATTCGCTTCACACGGGTCTGATATCAATTCTCAGACCCAATGTGTTGAATTCTTGCCTGTTGGAAATTCTAGAATTAGTCCTTAAAGATCCTTAAATAATACTCTATACAAGGCCCTGTTTGCATATTTTTTATCACAAGGTCATAATGTTGGTCATCCCATCTGATTTTGTGCAGATGAGTAACTAAATCTAGCCTTGAGGGTTGTCTGTTCTTTTCCTATGGATTTCTAGAGATGGACATCACAACTGACATTAGTAATCAATCTATCTTGGTGTTTCATCAACCTTTACTCTTATCCAATCATGTTTGAGACTTATTTTCATTGGACTTTTTAGGCTTTATAACCTTCCTGATGAAAACTTCACCATGCATTTTATCATTTCTGTGGTCTTTTGAACTTCCCACGTTCTCTCCCCCTCATCTCAACCCCCCCGCCCCAAATAAGGTCATATACTGCTTTAAAAGATGGCTTAACAACTGACTTGACTTAAAAATAGTCCCCTCAAAAAATTATCACTATTATTGTCCCTTTGTGATCTCAGTTAATATGGTTCATTTTCAGGCAAGCTGATTGACTTTAGTTGTTTAATTGATCACCATAGGACATAATATTCATTGGTTTCCCTCTGTCTGGTCTCATTCTGCCTGCCTTTAAATCCCTGCCTTGCCCTGAAATCCCTCTTCCAACACAACAGTCTTCTCTTCCATGATGTCCTTCACATCCCAGCTGACATCCTCAGCACTTGCTTCATGAGTTCAACAGTGGCAATAGAAGGAGGCTGATTGTCCCCCTTAAAGGGAGAGCAAGGCCAAGGGAAAAATAACTGGTGAAGATTTCATTTTGCTTTCCAAGACCAGGCAACTCTTGGCCCTGGTGTGAAGGCAGTATTGGCTAGGGTGCTCCTGTCAAAATGTAGAAGTCTTCCTTGGTAATGTCAGGGCGAGCACTAGGTAAGGATAGGAAGCCTGGGTGCATAGCCAGAAAGCAACAATTAGCATTCTATAATCCTGTGATTTCTCTGAGACTCAACTCACTAGGTAGCTGTCCTTCATTTGATAAGGTAAGTTTCATGCTATTGTGTGTAATTTTACCCCAAAGTTATTTTTTCTCATTATATAGACATATATTGAAAGCCAGCAACTCAATGGTATCACCATCACTGTTTCTTTAGCTACACCAAACTTACATCTATTTAGCTACCACAAACATGTTTCATGTTTAACAAACCATATTTGCATTATAGGGCTATTTTGAATTGTTTGGGAACCATGGGTTTGAACTTTGGTGTATCAGAATGGTCAATTGCAATATTTTATTGAATAGGCTTCTTTAACAAAATGTGACATTTTCCTAAGTATAGTATAAGACCATGTGGCAGAACAAATGAATATATGTTAATATAAATATAATGCTAAAACTTAAGGACATTAACAAAATTGAAGTTTAAATATCTTTACTAGCGTTCCGTACTGATACATCTTTAGTCACAAAAATGTCATATTAAATATTTGTGTTGGTCAGTAGTTGAAGGGTGTTTATATGATGTATTTTATTTTGTTGACTTTTGACATTACTAATGCTGTATTCTCTTATAAATATGTGTAATTGCATTCACCTGAAGTCTTTTATTACTTTCCTTTTATTTAAGGGAGATTTGCTTCTTGAAAAAATTCTCTTCGTGTTTCTATTTTTTAAAATATCTTTTGGTTAACACAAGCACTGTTAAATCTGTTATTGAAAATGATGGTAGAAAGGAGAGTTAAGAAATGCCAGTTTAAACTTGTTGAGAAGTGTTAAGTTTTGTCAATTATTGAAGATTGGTCATTTTATTATATTCAGGCTCTAGATAAAAAGAAATACCAGCTAATAAAGCTGAAGAGGGAGGGAAAAGGGGAAGAATGCAAACATTCTGACCATAGATTGTTGACATAAAGCTTGGAAACTAGCTCGAAGCATCCTGGCATCCAGGTCAAAGGGGACTCACCAAAAGTTACATCTGTGATTTCAAGTTGTGCTCTGTGGAGTCTTGGGTTCCATGGAGATATTTTTGGGGACTGTAAGTTTGTATAGAGGGAGGGTGAGAAAGTGGGGTTCCAGGGCACCTCAGTTTTTATTCGTTGTATATATTAGGAATCCATAAAAATTTTCATTTGAAAGGAAGACTCTGTTGCTAAAAAAAGAAAAATTGGAAAGCCGCTGAATAATAGGGATCTCATTATCAGAGGGGAAGCAACATAGTAGCTCCTTTGGGGAAATGAAGCTTAACTGCCTTTCTCTTTCACTTAAAAAAAAGTTATTTCAAACATACAGAAAAATACAGGTATCCACGTAACTGTGACCCAGATTTAACAAATGTTCATATTTTGCCACATGTATTTCACATTAAAAAAAATAAATAAAATTGACCCTGGTGAAACCCCTTTGTACCCTTCCTGTCCAAATCCCCTTTGCTCCCTCCCTGACCTTGGATAACCCAGATCCTGAAGTTGATGTGTGTCCGCTTGTGCACTAGATACACATCTTGTTACAAATGTATGTATCCATAACCCATTTGTATATTGTTTTGTGCGTTATACCATTTACATAATAGCTTCACAATATACTTATCCATTTTCAACAATACATTCTTTAAGATTTACCATGTTTATACTTTTAGCTTTAACTCATTCTTTTTAATGGATCTATGGTATTCTGATATGTGAACACACCACATTTATTTTTCTGTTCTCCTGCTGACAGATATTTGGAGTCCAGATGATGGATATATATATTTTTTTTTTCACTTTTACAAACAGTGCTGCACTGAATATCCTTGAGTAGCTCATGTTTGAAAGGCATTTCTTACATGGGAGTTTATGAAGCAGGCCTTCAGCTAGCCCACCTGGTGTCTTTGTACCATTTAGAATGAGGTTCCCTTTCCTTAAAACATTACATTTTCTGGGAAATGGTCGCAAAGACTAAGCAAATCTATAATCACTTTATTTCAAGGGTGTCCTCCATACTTTCTCAAAGTAGAACTTGCATGATCAGAGCAGTCACCCTGTATGCAGGGGACCCAAACTAAGAAAACCCGCAGGATATCAAGAGTTTGGGTGAATGAGTGTGCTTAACAGGTTAGCAGCTGTAATCTAAATCAAAGATTTGTGCTTAGAATTCACATGAGATCTTCCCAGCTAAAGGCAGGGGTTGGGAAAAAAAAAATGTGTCTTCTTCAGAGATAATACGTTGCAAATGAGGAACACAGGGAAGATGTGTAGGCTTCCTTTCTTTTCCAGGTCACAGAGGACCAGAGGCAGGGTCAAGTGATACCGTATGGAAGTGTTATTGTCCAGAACACGTCCCTCAAGCTCCTCCTATGTAGACACGTATACAGCACAGACTCCTACCAGACGTCATCTGCTAACTCAGCAATATGCTACTGGAGAAGGCAAGCTGTCCAGGGAGACATATATGTCTTTGCTCTGGGTAAGGAAGCTTGAATGGCATTGGGCTGAGGTGCCATGCTGTGAGCCTCCCACTGAGGCTAGCACTACAAGTGCCAATACATTGAAATGTGTTCATGGAAAGTTCCTTTGGTACTCCTTAGGTGGCTTTGCTGGAGAGGAAAACAACCCCACAAGAGGCAGTGCAATGTCCCCTTTGTTGTTTATGGGAATTTGGTAGGGGACAAACTCTACCCTGCTTTTGAAATCTTAAAAGCCTATTATTTGCTTTGCAAAGTCCTTGCAATTAGACGTTGCATGAGACAGTCTAGCAGGAAACTCCCTTAGGTGCCTAAACTTCCCTTCTTGAGCCTGTCCCAGGCAACATTTTCATCAATGATTTGGGTAAAGAGTTGAGGGAATGCATTTCCAATTTGCAGATGACAAAAAGCTCATTAGGGGAGAGCGCAAAAACAAGCTTGCTGCTACTTTTATGGTGGTTTGTTTATTTTCATCAAACAGGCCTTAGCTTAAATTTCACCTCCTCACAGAGGCTTTCCCTGAGGATCTGACTAATGTATGACCTTCATTTCCAATCAGTTTCTACCTGTTTTCTTTATCCAAAATTGTATTTCTTAGTTGTTTAATGGTTTCCTGACACATCTCCATAGGCTATAAGCTTGATGAGAGAAGGGACCATGCTTCCCTGATCATTTCTGCCCCTGCTTCCACCCCCAGGACATAGCATAGTTCCTGGCACATAATAGGAACTCAATATTAATTTTTGTTGATTGAATGAAAGTCATGGGAATCATTGAAGAATATTAGGCAAGGAAGTGACATGATCAGATTCCTGGTTCAGAAATGAAATTTGGAAGGAGTCAAGACTAGAAGCCTGGTATACATTATTGAATATGCTTCATGGAAGCAAACATATGTGTTGTAGTTGTTTAAAAATCTGCCTTACTTGTATTCACAGTGTCAGATCTCCTGATTATAAGGTATAATAGCATCACTCTTAATTTTGTCTGGAATATTATCTTCCATCCTTGGCACCATTGAGCATTAACATTAACAATCTAAATCATACCCAGAGGATAATGTCTAGGATGATCTCATAACAGGGAGAGGGCTTTTAGTTTTTGTTAAACTGTTAAAGAACTATCAGGTACAAGACTAAAAAGATTCATTTTGTGTTGTTGGAGAGGGCAGAACTCAGGCCAGTGGGGGCCCATTACATGAAAGCAAGTTTCAGTTTAACATTAAGACAGAGCTTTCTAACAATTAGTGGGGCTGAATAAGGGAATGAACGTCCTCAGGAGACCATTGGATACTTGTCAATAGATGGCGTGGAAGCAGATGCCAGATGCCCATCTGTCAAAGACGCTGTTGAGAGGTTGTCTGCCCCATGTGGGAGGGTCATTCCACAAGTGTGTGCAATCGCCTAATATTTATTGAGTACCCACAGTGCACTTGCTTCCATGGAGGATACAGAAATATATAAGGCACAGCTGCTGTCTGGACATGATCATCTTCCAATCCTAAATTCTGTGAATTTCAGAGAGTTTTAGCCAAGGCCCTAATGTAATTCTCCCATCCTTCACATTAGAGCAGTCTGAAGTTATGAAGTCCCAGAACATCGCCAACCTACTGGTCACACTTAACCTTATGCCCAGCAGTACGGACATGGTGCAGAATACCACTTCATAGCCAAGTCCTACTTTTGTCCCCCAGTTGGAGCTCTGGCTTTGCTTTTGTGACATAAAAGATTCTAGCATAGGCAAGTTTCTTTTCTTTGGCTCACTTCTCTTCTGGTTTTGAAAGTTTAATAGGAATTCTGAGCTCAGGATGACATGTGTTGGCTTTATTTAATCAAACTTTGTCAAGATAAATATTTTTGCATTAGAATTGGATCTCTGTGATTTTCACCAATGACAAAAACATGAATTATAAAGTAGAGACTTTACGGAATTATAAGTAAGCACACTTAATTCTTTAAAGTCAGATCTGCCCCAATCAATCACAAAGTGTTTGACTTGGAAACCTCCTTCCACACAGTAGAGAACATAAATAAATAAACATCTGAATGGAACAGTTTGGGTGGTTTCATCTGGATATCACATAATGACCTAACATTTTGGTTTGAATTCTCTGGCCTCTGTCAGTAACATGAAGTTGGCTGTTGATGTCAGAAGAAAAATTATTAAATTTCCTTACTATCTACAGCTCATTGACAAGTCTTTGAAACAGGCAGAGTGACATTCCTCCAGGGACACAGCTGCCTCGGTGTTAATACTTTGCTAAGGGCAAAAGGCAATCTTGGCCCAACCCCCAGGATCCGGTAAGCCAGATACTTTAACATATCAAAATTCCTTTGGAAATTTCCCTTATCTCTACCCCCTAAGATACATGTTGGCAATCATCCCTGAAGCATAGGACCCACTGTTATACATCTGAAGGGTCTCATGACTGAGTTTTTACTAATCAGTAATAAATGACCTTTCCTAACAATAGTTAGCCCCCTCAGGATCCTGGAAACCTTTTTTCCAAAATACCTGGGAGACTTAACCCTATCCTTAACCCCCTCCCAACTTGAAAGTATATAACTGGCCTCTCCTCATGACCCCAGTGCAGCTCCTTCAGCCCACGGGTCCTGTCCCCATGCTTTCATAAAACCACCTTTTTGCACCAAAGACGTTTCAAGAATTCTTTCTTGGCCATTGCCTCTGAACCCTAACGTCTTTTCCTACATCAGCTGTCACATGGATATGGCCTCTCTCTCTTTCACACACTTCAGAAACAAGTGTGTTGGAACCTCTTTATGTAGGTAATATCTGCTGTAGTCACTGATCCACCTGCTATCACAGTGATCTGAGGGATTAATATGCTTCCTTAGGCTATTTAACAGAACATTGGGAGCCACCTTGACCCTGAGTAGATTTACAGCCCCAGATATTTAATGTTTAATTTCATACTATATTAGTAAATATACAAGACACTTGAACAGTCCTTAAAAAATATTCCTTTGCTATATAGTCTGGGGACTTCGTTACTTCTTCCACTGGCCAAAGTCTCTTTGTATGTGCTTTCTTTTCATTTGTTGACCTTAAAATTAATCCAGATTAAAAATATGTTCTCCAAATGTAGTTCAGATTAATGTATTCTGCGTAAGGGATATAGTACAGAAGGAGCTCATGAGGGAGACAGCTTTCCCAAGCCATTGCTTTAAAGTCACTAAGAATGATTTGCCAGCAGGGCCTAGAGTGTTCAGTTAGTATTGTATGCAAGGATTTTTAAAGGATCTTAGCTGGAAAAGCAAAAAAATTGGGAAATTAAAAGTATTAAAATGGAAGTTTGCATAATCTCACCAGGGGGAAAACATTGCTCCTATATCACTCCTTTTTTTTTTTTTTTAAAGATTTTATTTATTTATTTGAAAGAGAGAGAGAGAAAGAGACCACGAGTTGGGGAGAGGGGCAGGCAGAGGGAGAGAGAGCAGCGGACTGTCCCCTGAGTGGGGAGCTCCATCCCAGGACCCTGAGATCGGGACCCAAGCTGAAAGCAGATGCTTAACCGACTGAGCCACCCAGGCGCCCCTACATCACTCCTTGTTAATAGTCTAGTTTTTGCTCTCTTGAGAGCAAAGGTTTGGAGCACTGCTTCTTAATCTTGCCTGTAACACTAGTGAGATTTAACAAATACTGACACCTGGATTCCACCCCCAGTGAAAATAATCTTTTTTTTTTAGTTAACATCCTCATCTCAGATAGTGATTCTAATTTATTTTTTCTGACTTTATTGAGGTGTAATTGATGGATAACATTGTATAATTGTAAGGTACACAAGGTGATGATTAGATGTATGTATATATTATGAAATGATCACCACAATAGGGTTAATTAACACCTCCATCAACTCATGTAATTACTTTTTTTTTTTTTTAGGTGAGAACATTTAAGTTCTACTCTTAGGAACTTTCAAGTATGTAATACAGTATTGTTTATATGGTTACCATGCTATGCATTAGATCCCTAGAACTTACTTATCTTGTAACTACAAGTTTGTGCCCTCTGACCAACATCTCCCCATTCCCCTCACCCCACATGTCCTGGCAACCACCATTCTATTGTTTCTATGAGTTTGGCTTTTTTTAGGTTCCACATATAAGTGAGATCATACAATATTTGTTTTTCTTTGTCTGACTTATCTCACTTAGCATAATGCCCTGAAGTCCATCCATGTTGTTGCAATTGGCAGGGTTTCATTTTTTTCTCAGAGCTGAATGATAATTTCGTTATATATGTACACCACATCTTCTTTATCCATTCATCTGTAGATGGACACTTAGGTTGTTTCCATGTCTTGGCTGTTGTGAATAATGCTGCAATGGAGAGATTCTAATTGAAGTGTCCAGGGTGTGGCCTGGGCAATGGGGATTTTACAAGTTCCCCAGGAGATTCTCATGTACAGAAAATGCTGAGAATCACTAATATGTGTATTTTGAAATATTCTATAGCAATATGAGGATTGGGAGAATTAGATGCATGTGCTCACACTGCAGCTTATCTAAAATCATGATAAATCTTTGGAGAATACCTTTAATTTTAATTTAGTTTATTTATTTATTGGAGAATATCTTTTATACCCAGCTTCTGTTTATGTCTTTAGGGTACAGTTCTAGATAGAAAATTACTGGATCAAAATTATGCACTTTAATGTGTTTCATTATATATTTTCAAATTGATTTCTAAAAATTAACTTTTTTTCCTTAATTCTTGTTAGGATACCTATTTAGTCACATCTTCACCAATACTGAGTACTGTCTTTAAAACAGGCACATACATGCAACACACACTTTGCTAATTTGACATGAGATCTATCTATCTATCTATCTGCATGTGTTTTTGTTTTCATTTATATTTAATTTAATTTCAGAGAAGACCAAATGTTTTATTATCAGTTATTTGAATTTCTTCTGTGAGCTGTCTGTTTATGTTATTTGAACATCCTCTTGCAGTTTTCCTGTTTAGCATGTGTTTTAAGAAAATAATAGCCATTATAATAAATGAATGTCATTTCCCCTATCGATCCCCAGAAAGTACTTAGAAACAATACTTATTCTAATATACAGGGCAAAGTCTTCAATTTTATTTATATCTTTAAACATCTAACCCATTCATTATAATCTTAGATGCAGTTTTACACATTTTTAAAAGCTTCAAATGAAAATTTGAGGTGTCATTACGTAAATGACATCATATGGAGCCATCTAAAGGAGGATGAAGTGAGACACAGAGAGAGAAAAGGACTAGGATGCTCTGGTTCCATGAAGCATGGTTTAAAAACTAGAGTTCGGAGATTTTCCTTTCCTTTTCATGGTAATGGAACACCTTGTGACCATTTCACTGTAACTTTGCCTCCAACGTCAGCAAATCAAGTGGCATACCCATAGCTGCATACTGCTGCAGAGATACATACATTATGGAAGCCCACTATAAATTTAGTGATGATGATGAAGAAAAACACACTGCTTGTTACATCCTAATTAAACCAAAGTTGTTTTTTGAGTCCTTAAATCTAGGCCAAATTTTGCTTTAATCTCACAGACATATCCCAAATCAGAGGCAAACATAACTATATTGCATTATCTTTTTCTGGCTATACATGATTTATGTCCTCTCTGGGTGAAAATATGTTCTCATGATTTTGCTATTGTGATAAATTGAAGGTGTGATATTACAAACTAGGATTTGGAACAAGAAAGACTATGAAAATTAAAGTTTCTGTTTACATGCAGGGTTCTTTTTTAGTTGTCACTGAATTTTTTCATCAATAACCAAGGTGTCTCTGTATAAAAGATGTAAAAATGCTTCAGTTTTCTGGAACATGACAATTTTCCAAACCTCCTTTTTATTTCCCTTGCTTATTTATGACTATGCCTTTACTTCCTTGATGTGCCTTTTCCTTTTCCTCATTTACCCTTGTATGTTCACTGCTTTTTTTTTTTTTTTTTTTTTTACCCTTCAAAATGGGCAAAGTATAAGGCTTGAGGCTCAATTCAGCCTGGCTTGGAATAGCTTTGTGTAAATAAGAGAATTGTGTTTTATGCTATTCAGTCTTAAGGAGTAAAAATGACTTTCACTTTAGTGAAAAGAAGCATCACCATGTTTTAAAATTATAGGCTTTTAGGGCTGAGAGGAACCATGGAAATCATTGAGTCCATCCTTCTTGTTTTATGGATTAAAAGTGATTGTGCAATCATTCTGTCATAGGTAAACTGCTCCCTGTACTCATGGGCATGCTTCATATATCCTGCCCACCTTACTTCCTCAGATTAAGTTGAGCTAGAGGTCGACTAAAATATAGTAGTTAAGAGTGTAAGTTTGAGGTTAGACAGACATGAGTTCAAACCAGTTCTCTATCTCTCAGCTCCTAGATCTTGGGCAAGTCCTTTTACTCTGCTGAGCTTTAGTTTTCTTTCACTAAAGTAGGGCTAATTGTATCAACCACATCAAGTCATTATGAGGACTGAGTTATGTCGTGTTTGTAGAGTATTTAGTTCAGTGCCTGGTACCAAGTGAGCATATAAGAAACGGAACTTGCTTTTGTTAATATCCTGCTTCTCATCCATCTCCTTGTCTAGACTGTGACTTCTCAGAGCCACCGTGTCCTGTTCATCCTCTGTATGACCTATGCATTGGCACAGTATCTCGTTCCATGGCAATTCCATACTTAAAATGACTTGAGACCAAAACCTATTTTGTCTTTTCTCTTTCTTCTGTCTCCCCTCTCTCTTTTATCTACAAATACCTAGGTGTGAGGTGCCATCATGTTTTCCTGGACTGATGTCACAGGCTCTTAACTTGTTCCCCATTTCTCTATCGTACAGCAGCCAAAGTTATCATCTTAAAACCTAAGTCAGATCGGGGTACCTGGGTGGCTCAGTCCTTAAGCGTCTGCCTTCGGCTCAGGTCATGATCTCAGGGTCCTGGGATTGAGTCCTCGGCAGGGAGCCTGCTTCTCCCTCTCCCTCTGCCCCTGCTTGCGTTCCCTCTCTTGCTGTGTCTCTCTCTGTCAAATAAATAAATAAAATCTTTAAAACAAAACAAACAAAAAACATAAGTCAGATCCTATAAATATCCTGCTTAGAGCTCTTTAATGGCTTTCCATTTCACACAGCATAATAGTGAAAACCTTTCTTTTTCAAACTCTTAGATCTTCTCTGCTATTATTCTCTCTGCCTCATTCTACTCCAGCCATACTTGCCTTCTTGCTGTTCCTTGACACTCCAGGCACATGACTGCCTAGAGTGAAGATTTTTAAAGAAAGGTCACTGATAGCCCATCCACATATTTTAGACTCTGTCTACTTGCTTTCATATAGGAATAGACATGGCTTAAAACAAAATTAACATGTTTAATTAGACGGATTAGTAACAAAGGTGCCAAACTAAAGGAAAACAACTCTCTAGGAATCTAACCTGGGAAACCAATCAAGACACTCACAAACATAGTACTTATACTGAATTCACAGGATTTTTTGTCCTGGTTAGCCCCTTTCTTTAGATTTCATTATCTTTAGCTAACATGTGTTTCACTCCTATTTTATTGTCCGTCGTTTCTCTCTCTAGTCCAATACACTATTTGTTCTAATTTTCTGGATGTTTATCTTGCTAAGATTTTAGTTAGTTCATCCCAGATGTAGCATAGGTTACCCATTACCAGACTCTCCACTCTTCATCATCCCTACATAGTTTCTTCCTGGGCAGCTCTGCCTGAAGGTGGCTTGAGCCCAGTATGGCTGGCTCAGAGTGAAGCATGCAAATATCCCAAAACATGTCTAGAATAATTCCTGTGATTGAGCATTACGTTTACTGTTGAGTCACCCATCAGCCAGGACAAAAAAGGAAAATACTACGGCCTGTGTAATTTTCTTTACCCAATAAAAGGATACATGCCAGTTCTTCAAGTAGCCAAACAGTATAATCTCCTGATACCAAAATTAACACTTGACTGTCTGTGACATTATCAGCAACTTACTGTGTGTCATGTAAAAATGAGAACTCATGTTGAGCTGACAACTTACTAAAATTAGTATTTCACTTTATCTATATTGAAATTTGATATGAAGTCTTAGGATCATTATAATAAGGACAAGAAAGACCCATCAGGGTAATTATAATTTGATTACATACTAGTCAGAGCATTTTACCTTTGAAATGCAATGAAAAATATCTATACTTTTTGGTGGAGGGAGGACATAGACTGGAATTGGCTATATTTACAAATTTAATTCACTTAATAACAACTATGAATGCAAAAGATGGCTTTTTGTGGCTACGGCGATAACTTCGATGGTCTTTAGGGACCATTGTGGTGCAGTGGAAAGAAACGGAGACTTAAACCAAGACTCCTGGGTCCAGTTTTTGTCAAAAACATGTGACCCTAAATGAGTTGCTTGACTTCTTTCAGACTCTTTGTCATCACTTGTAAAATGAGGACTCACTACAGCTCTTAAATCCTGTATGGTGTTTTGACTTTTTACTATTTGAATGAAGTGGCCCTAAAATTTCAACACATAAAGGTCTCTCCCAAGCTTCTAATTACAGTGGAGGCTAATCTTTTGGAATGAAGTTGATCTTGCTGACCACCCTGCATTGCTGTTGTGGTTCAAAGGCATGAGCAAAAGGGACGACACCTAGAGAGTCCATCCAGGCAGTTGGGCAAGGCCTTTCCGAGGACATTATCCTAGCCAGTGATGGCTCTGCTCTTCAGCTGTGCTTGTTCAGAAAATGAAGTGTTGTCAGCATTCCCAGAGTATATCAGTTTCTCATGTAATAGACACGTATCTAGCAACTTGCAAGACACTGATATATAAACCCAAATGCCAATTTATTAATTTATGACTTGAAATACAACTGTCAAGGACATAAGATATTTGTAGCAATTAATCAACACATTCTCTTTCTGGAAGAAAGCTGTAAGTGAAACAGAAGAAAATCTTAAAATCTGGCTAGGTGATCAAGGCATGGCAAGGACTAAGAGCATCTTGTAGCCTGATGCACCCACCTCTAATCTAATGCCATTCCTCCAAGGGGGGCCCAAAAAACTGTACTCGTTGTCTAGGGCATTTAGTCCCTGGATGTGCTGAGCACACATTTGGTCCAGAACTCTGTCCAACTCCTATGTTTTCACAGCTAAACTTCTTTCTCTTGCTACATCCTGACTTTAGGTGTAACCACACCTTCATTTTGACTATGGTCAGCTTTGTTCTGTACTGGGGAAAACTGTGTTACTTAAGAGCATCTCTGCAGTTGTCAGCTATCACCCATTTTTCTTTTTTATTATTAACATATAATGTATTTTTTGTTTCAGGGGTACAGGTCTGTGATGCTATCACCCATTTTTACACAGTAAGGCTCTTCTAATTCACTGAGCACTGGGCATGCCTTTTGTTCCCTTGTGTTGCGCCCACGTCATACTGCCTGATTCTCCCTCCTGTGTATTTTGGCAGTAATAAAAGGAATTCTCTCCAGGATTTGCATTCCCAGGCTGTGAGCTATCTCCAGGCCTAAATGCTAGGGGAGGGGAGAGGAGGATCAGAAGGATGGAGGTGGAGCAAAGTGGGGGGGGAGTGGTTACTCCCAAAGCCAGATCTTTTGTCTTTGCTTTGTCCTTGCTGGGCTCCAGCCAGGGAGAAGGAATGTTTGGTATTTAGCAACACTCACAGTAGTCTGGGACTCTTTTTTTTTTTTTGCAGACCTTGAATATATCCCCTCCTCAGGGAAAACAGGATTCTCAAGAGTAAAATGAATTATCTCCTTGGCTAATTAGCTAGGATATAACAAAATTCTCGGGAGGATCATCCCATCTGAGAATTTCTATAATGTATGCTTGTTTTTGCAGAATCTCTTTTCATTCTGTAGCCTGCCCATCCTACAGCTCATTCCTCCCAGAGAAGGCAAAGTTGTCAAGTAGGTAAAACCTCTCCCTCTTTCTCGCACCTCTCTGCCTTCCTCCTCTTTCTCCGCCTCATAACTTCTGATACTCAAGGGTGACCTAAGGCACTCAATTCCCCTCAGGTTGTCCCAGTTCTTGCATATGCCTGCTCTACTAATTCTCGCTTCAGGAGATGAAAGGCCACCCCCCAACACCCACCCACATTAACATCCTCTGCACACTCTTCTGCTCTTTGTCTTGTATCAGGTTAGGTGCCACACTTGGCAATCAGTGGATAGACCGATATCCTGATAAAGTATTAAAAACCTAAAATGGTTTTATACCTTACTCTTTCCTAGTGGACATGTGGTAGCTTTTCTAACATCGTCCGACATTTCCTTCGAGCAATTCATTTGGTCCCCATTTCAGCCACCTAATTTCAGCGAGAATGGCTCCATCGTTAGCTTCAAAGAAGAGATCTAATTAGTTCAAGTCAGAGAACCTCATTCCTGAGACACTCTGATTGGAGCATAGAAATGGGTATAACCTAATCAGAAATAAAGAGATGTAAGAAGACATTTGTTGGCCTTTCCACAAAGATTATTTTCCTCCCTTCCATTGGAGCTATGAAAGGAGACACTTGGTCTTCCTCATGTGGTATGGGAAAGGGAAGTCTGAGACTCTGGACACTGTGTTACATTCCCTAGGGGAGAGCCTGGAGCTTCAGGGGCTCTGAGGGAATCCTGAGACTGAAGCAGATATCATAGAAGTTAGAACAGACAGATGGAGAGAACCTGGGTCCTTGGGGAGATCATTTGAGCTGCTAGATCAAACCTTACCTTAGGCCGACTTGTCTCTCAACCTAGGTCTATAAAGTCCCTTTATTGTTTAGGTCTGGGTCTTTGTTAGTTACAAAAGAAAGAGTTTTAGAAAATACTCTGTTGTAATTTTAAAAGGTTTAGTGGAGTATAGTAATGCCATAACTCAAAGATTTCATTTTTAATGATGGAATTACATGCATTGTAACAGACTTTCTAGGATCCCTCAGCTCAAAATATGTAGATTATGTAAAGGTTAGCTCTGACCACAAGGAATGGATCCTATAAAGCATATGTCCATCAGCCCCTGTATACAAGTATATACCCAAACTACTAATTTCTGTCTTTGAGAAGGCCCCAACTCATATGGGAGTCTTACCTCTAACCATTCCAAATTCATATTTATGTAATACCCATATAATCCATAGCTGTAACTGAACCCAAGTCCATCTGTCTGACACACAGCAAAGCCAATCACTGAGACATCAGATACACGGGAAGGAAAGTATTTGAGAGGCAGCCAAATGAGAGAAGATGGGAGGGCAAGCCTCAAATCTGCATCCCCAAAGGGGGAGAGAACAAGTTTTTTATAACCATAGGGGTGGAGATTACATACATCTTGATAAAAGGCCAGGGAAAGTTAGATTATTCATGAGTGAAGTTGGGGAGTATGTGCATCAAGCAAGCACGTATGTACCATGCATCCCATGTTCACTTTAGGGTGGAGACTAAACATCAGAATGAGGCAAAATGCAGCCTGTGACGTCAGGAGGTTATTTTAGGACAAGGAGAAGGGGCTATGGGCATGCTCCTAGAGCTGGTACAAAATGAATGGGGTCTTGCGCTTATTATCTCTGGTAAGGATTGCAGGACCTTGCTTGTTTCTAGGCTGGAACCATATCAGTTGAGCTTGAGTCCAGGCTTCTGCAGAGACAGCTAGTGGATTTGTTAGTGGGGTCTGAAAAGGCCCAGTAGCTGATTAGGGGGAATCAGTTCTCTGAAAAACAAGCTTTAGACTTTCTGTGAGTTTCAATCTCCTTAACCCTACGGGACACAGTTTCACAGTAGATGATTAGCAATAGCGTAGAGTAGTGGAGACCTAGATTTTGGAAGAAGATGTGAATTCTCTCATTTGTTGTGTTGCCTAATCTCTTCTAAAGAGCTGTCCCCACATTTGTATAAAGGGAACCATGTCAACTTCACAAAATCGTTTGGCAGTTAAATGAAATGACGCGCAAAAAGTATGCACCGGCACTGGGGTATGGCCTATGTCCGATGCATTGATCTCACTCTGAAAGCAGTGTTTGCCAGGGCAACATTTCCCAATAGATACCTACATCAACTCATTACATTGTACATCTTAAAGTTACACAATGTTATATGATCAATTATAGCTCAGTAAAGCTGGGGGGAAAGTGGCATTTCCTTCTCCCCAGAACAGCGATAGAGTCTAGTTGAGTGATGAAGGGTGTAGAGTTAGAGTAGGATAGCCTGGTTTCAAACCCTGGTCACTCTCTTCAGGGATTAACAGGCAAGGGCAAGATAATTACACCATTTATTCCTCAGTTTCTTTATCTATAAAATGGGGGTAATGACAGCACTTTCTTCATGGGGTGATTGAGAGGATTGATAAAGCGGAGTGGGCACATGGAGGCCGGAGACTCTGGGAGCAGAGTGACACTGGGAGTGGAGGTGAAGGCTGGTTGCAGTGTAAGGACCACCAAGTAGGGGTTGTTTGAGGACTGACTCAAAGGAAATGCGAGTGAAGAGTGCAAACATTCAGCAAAAAGCTCCTGGGCAGAGGGAAGCTCCAGGACAGAATCTGTGAATTGGGATCTGACCTGATATGGCCCAGGAATAGCAAGGAGAGGCAGCATGGATGGAAAAGCATGGGTGAGGGAAAAGAAGTCGCTGAGAAAGAGAGGAAACCTGTGTGAACAGATCCCATAGGGCAGGGCAGGCCTTTAATGTATTGGCTTCTACTTTGACTGCAGTAGGAGTCATTGGAAGGTTTTGTGCAGAGGACAGCAGCATCCAGTGTGTGTTCTCAATGAACCCCTGGATACTCCACTGGGAAGAGATTTAGGTTGTGTATTAGTCTGTCAGGGCTATCACTCCACAGACCGGGTGACTTAAACAGCAGAAATTTTTTTCTTACATGCCTGGAGGCTAATGTCCAAGATTAAAGTGCTAGCAGGGTTAATTTCTTGTGAGGCTTTTCACCTTGGCTTCTAGATAGCTGCCTTCTTGCTGTGTGCTCACATAGCCTTTCCTCTGTGTGCGTGAGGGAGAGAAAAAGAGAGGTCTCTGGTGTCTCTTCCGCCTCTTATAGGGACACCAGTCTTATAGGATTAGGGCCCCACCCTCATGTAACCTTAATTACCTCCTCAAAGGCTCTGTTTCCAAATACAGTCACAGGTTAGAGCTTCAACATAAGTTGGGGGTGGGGGGAGAACAAAATCTAGTCCATAACTACCGTTTGATGGTTAATTTTATGTGTTAACCTGGTAGGCTATGGTGGCCAGAAATTTGATCAGACACCAATGTAGGTGTTGCTATGAAGATATCTTTTAGTTGTGATTAACATAAGTAGACTTTGAGTAAAGCAGATTACCTTCTATAATGGGGATGGGGCTAATCCAATCAGTTGAAAGAATTAAGAGAAAAAGATTGAGGTTCTTCAAAAAATAAGAAATTCTGCCTCCAGACTGTCTCAGGACTTGAGGTGCAATCTAACTCTTTCCTGGGTTCCTAGCCTGCCCTATAGACTTTGTACTTCCTAGTTCCCGCAATCATGCAAGCCAATTTCTTAATACTCTCTCTCTCCAGCTTCCTCCTTTGGTTCTGTATGTCTGTCTCAGGTGTACGTGGGCTAATACCAGTAGCAGGGGTGGGATTAGGGGCCTAAGTCAGACAGCCACTGTAGTGGTTCATCTAGGGGTCAGGTGAGATGTCTTAGAACATGATGCTTTTAACGTTAATTTGTATGATTTCCTATGTATAATAGTATTATATTTGGATTTGTATTAAATTACCATAATTTGTAGTATTATGTAATTATAATATTGCAGTGTGCATATCATATTGTAGTTTGGGTTATTTACCTCTTCTCTATAAGGTATTACATAATAGTCATACTATATTCTACAAAAGAACTTGGAACCCAACATGAAAGAAACAAAATGGCCCGTTTTGCCAAGTGTGGCATATATGGGCTTAAAGATATTTTGTTTTGAACTTTGTCCCTTTTGAGAAGATTTAAAGGCATAAAAAGTTTAGTGGACTGTACTTATAGCTGAGAATTACACACTGAGCTCATAGTAGGTGTTCAATTCATATTATTTAATACATAAATGGTGGGAGCAAGCACTGACTAGAAAGGAATTTTGGGGGATTCTCGGGGTAATGAGAGCTGGCATGTTGTTTCTCCCAGATAGCGGGGGATCTAGTTTATTTTAAAGTTATGAGTTCCCCAACATATATCATTCAGTCTCTTTCTAGTCTCTGTATTCACGATAACTTTATTCTTCAAGTAATTGTGTTGCAAAAGCCTTATAGCTTAGTTGTTTTAGGGAAGGAGACAGAATGCCAGCTTCATTATTCCTTGCAGTGAGAATTTGGACCAGTGGCCTCTCCTCTCTAAGACTGAATTTCTCATTTTAAAAAATGTAGATGAGGGGCGCCTGGGTGGCTCAGTCAATAAAGCATCTGCTTTCGGCTCAGGTCATGATCTCCGGGTCCTGGGATCAAGCCCTGCATCTCTGTGGGGAGCCTGATTCTCTCTCTCTCTCTCTCACTCCCCCCCGCCCCTCCCCACTGCTCATTCTCCCTCTCTCTCTCTCTCAAATAAATCAGTTAAAAAAAAATCTTTTAAAAATGTAGATGATATAGAGACAGAATGCAGATTGATTGTTGCCAGGAGAGGAGGGGAGAATGAGGAGCAACTGAATAACAAATATGGGGTTTCCTTAGGCTGATGAAAACATTTTGAAACCAGATAGAGATAGTGGTTACACAATATTGTAAATGTACTAAATGTTTGTTCACTTTAAAATGCTTAAGTCTATGTTATGTCAAGTTCACCTCAACAGAAAGAAGTGGGGATGAGAATAGTATCTACCTCATAGGGTTATAAGGAGACTTACCGCCATTAAATGCTTAGAACAATGGCTAATACTTAGCACAAGGCAACCAGTCAAAAAATGCCATTCTCTTCTTCTTCCTCCTCCTCTTCATCTTTTTCCTCTCTGTCATCATTGTTGCTAGCATTCTCATAACTATTCTAGAACCAATTCCTTCTCAGATAAAAATGCTAACCTGTATCGATGTCACCCAAAGGGGAATACCGGGGGGTAAGGCTAGGAGATTAGGTTGGGATTAGTTTATGCCAACCAAAGAGAATCCAGAATATATTTAGTAGGCAGCAGAGGACCCCTGGAGATGCTTGAGCTGGACAGTGAAGTGAGTCATACTGTGCTTTGAATCAATTAGCCTTAGAAACATGTGGGGGGGATGAGGCTGAAAGAGGGGGACATAGTTAGCAAGTTACTCTCAACAGGGTCCTTAGATTGCACTTTCTTATTTCCTCCTCAGTCACCTTGGATTTGCCTGGCTACATAGCAAACACTTAATAAATACTTGTAGATTAGTTATTTTACACTTGTTTAATGCTTTCCTTTGAAGTACTTCCAGTTGAGATTACTTCTACAAATCACATAATGCAAGATAAAATGCCCTATATATCTGTCAGTTTTCTCTAAGACTGTTTTCTAAGTATTATATGTGTTCAGTTCATGGACTGGGTGTTCAGTTCCTGGAAAAACAGAAATCACCCCATTAGTCCTACCTCTGCAAATTTCACATTTCATGTTCCAAGTTTTGTGGTGGGTGGTATTTAAAGCCTGTTTTTTGCTGGCTATTGCATCACTAAAACTGTATATTGCTCGTGGACATTTTGTGATCTCAGATCTAAGGAAAATGATGATGTTCTATTTGTTATCACTTTGAGGGAAGCACAGAAAGACCTTACAGTGAGAAACACAGCTTAATTAGCACGTTGGTGATTTATATTACCCAGTGTGAAATCTCCACTGGCACCAAAGGAAGGATCAAAACAAAAGGCATCATTTGGATTTAAATTTTTTTTTGTTCTTACTCAGAATTCACAACCTTATTTCCATGTCTCTAATCCACAAAACCCACAATGTAACATCATTGTCTAAAAGTTATCACATTTCACAATATCAGGCAAAAGTACACAGCTGCTTATTGATTAATCTCTGTGGACAGATGTCCCCTGTACCATTTTGTGCACAGGTGTATACCTTGATTTATGTAAGTCAAAGGCTTTTAAACATCATAGGATTTTAGAACCTAGACGGACTGGTGAAATTTTCTACGGTACCTTTGCTATGTATTGATTGAGAAAATCCTAATAAAAATTAGAAAAGTTTTACATTGATTTATACTTTATTTGGCATATTATTTATATATGTTATAGAAATATTTGTACATCCATGTATTAACCTGAATAAATTCTTCAATTTGTAGACCATGTGTATCAGACACATCTCTTTCAGGTACAAAAAATGTAACAGAAACTGGTTTTAGTTACAAAAAACAGAAATAAGGAAATTTATTGCTCAAGTGACAGATCCAAGGATAGTTCTTCAAATTAACTGGATTTAGTGGTTTAAAGAGATCTATTTCTTTTCCATATCCTGATTCTACTTTTATCTGGATTTTCTTCAACTCTCAGACTCTCTCTTTGTGATAGTTGCTGGCAGATTTAGGCTTATATCTTCTAGGATCAAGATCAGAGGGAAGAGAGTAACTTACTCTTCTCTGGGCAATGCTTGACTTAGCTCTGATTAGACAACTTGAATCAGGAGTTCATCCTTGAACCAATCACTGTGACTTTAGTTTTGGAAAATGTTGATTGACCAGAAATAGTTTTGGTGTTAACACCTGGATTCACAGGATGTGGCCAGTCCCATCCAAACTATGTATATATACTGACTGTGGGCACAATGAAAATTGGGGTGTTCTTACCAGTGGTTGGTGGGAGGTAAAGTAAATGCAAGGTAGGCAAAACTGACAGATGCCCATGAGAACTTCACAAGTGGGTTCCAGGTTACATTGCAGTAGTAAAAGGATGGGAGGTAAGTGGTATTAGGAGGAACCCCTCCCCAGAGGACTGTAGATCTGCAGATTAGGAACACTTTCTACATCCCAGCTCACCCATGAGGACATAATCTCTAAAAGTGAAATGACTTATTCATCAAATCATAGTTAAAAAGGCAGAGGCAGCCTAGAACCATTCTAATGCTTTTCCTAAAGACAAGGGTATTTCTTAGGTTAATCATATATATGATTTAAAAAAAAAAAAACAGTCCATTTTTGAAAGTGTTATTTTTGCCTTTTCAAAAATTTGGAGAAAACCCCCAAGAGCAAGTGAATACGACTCTATGAGAGAACCATTACAACTTTGTGTTGAACTGTTTTGAATTTAATTCTGTAAAAGGTGAATATATATAAGCTCTGTTTAATCATTCTCTCATGGTGGTGGTTTTTTTAATGTAGAAAATTTCACTGGGGTGCTTTCACAATTTGAACTGTATGCAGAGAAAACTGTTATTTGCAAGTTCCTCAATGAGATATCCCTAGAGTACTATTATTATCACATAAAAAGCAATACTTTTAGGGTAAGGGGCTTTTCAGGATTTCTCAGAGTCCTTTAGTCTGCCTTCGTTTATCAACTGATTGTCACCCTTCTGTGTGGCAGGGCACCAAAGAGTTACCTCTTTTTTTTTTTTTAAAAGATTTTATTTATTTATTTGAGAGAGAGAGAATGAGAGAGAACACATGAGAGGGGGTAGGGTCAGAGAGAGAAGCAGACTCCCTGCCGAGCAGGGAGCCCGATGTGGGACTCGATCCAGGGACTCCAGGATCATGACCTGAGCCGAAGGCAGTCGCTTAACCAACTGAGCTACCCAGGCGCCCCAAAGATTTACCTCTTAAGGATGCTCATGGGAGCGCTCTCTTCATACTTGCCCTACAGCATATGCTGGTCCAGGAGACCTGGCTCAGTGTCCACCTCTTCCTGCCGGCTTTAGCGCACGCCATGGACAGGCCACTCACTGTGTGGCCTCTTGCTGCAGGGTCCCCTCCTTCACTGAGTGACCCTTTTGGAAGTGCTGGAATCCCTCTATTTTCTGGCACTGGTTCACCGAGAAGGGCTTTCTCAATCTTTGCTTTGGTAAACCATATGTGTACAGGCTGCCCCCAAACACTGCCTATCATTCCTCGGTCATCCTGCTCTTGTCCTTGGTCCCACATTTGCAACACTGGGCACTCTGAGGATCCCATTGCTCAGGACTTCAGGCAAGAAATGATCACAGTCCCTGACTTTGCAGAGGTGGGAAGGATATTTGGGTCCCCTCAGTATTACAGAAAGAGATGATGGAGAGGTCTAAGAAGAGAGGCTGCTTGCTGCTCTATGCATTCATAAGGTGACCCGTCTCCCCTCCTGGTTCTGCTTAGCCCTACTGGGTTGGGTGGAGGTGTTGGTAGTGGTGTGGTAGTGGTTGATGAGCTGAGGTCTTGAAAGAACAAGTTCTGTGGGGCAGTGGCCACTACCAATTAGTGGCAATTCTCTAAAGTACCCTTTGCTTGTTCCCTAGTGCTCCACTCTTTCCATGTCACCCAGGTCAGATTATGCCACTTCTTTGCTCAGAACACTCTAATGACTTTCCATGTCACTCTGCATGCAGTCCAAAGTCCTTACCGCTGCCCACAAGACCCTACCTGATCTCGTCCCCACATCCCACTCACTCCTGATCATTCAAATCTAGCCTGGCCTCCTTGTTGTTCCCTGTACATGTCAAAAATGCTTTTACTCGCTGCTTCCCCTGCCTGGAATGCTTAGCTTATATATTCTCAAGATTTGCTCCCTTTCTCTTGTACATCTTGTCTCAAATGTCACTTTATCAGTGAGGGCTGCCTTGACCATTCTACATAAAATAGCATCTTCTGACAATCTTGGCTCTCACCCTGATTTCTTTTTTTTTTTTTTAAGATTTTATTTATTTATTTGAGAGAGAGAATGAGAGAGAGAGAGCATGAGAGGGGGGAGGGTCAGAGGGAGAAGCAGACTCCCTGTCGAGCAGGAAGCCCGATGCGGGACTCGATCCTGGGACTCCAGGATCATGACCTGAGCTGAAGGCAGTCGCTTAACCAACTGAGCCACCCAGGCGCCCCTGATTTCTTTTTCTTTATGTCATCCACCAATACCTGGTATATACATGTCTGCACGTGTTTATTGACTGCCCCCTCCCAGAGACTTTCTGTGCTTGGTTCATTGCTATACCCCGGCAGCCAGGGCCATGCCTGATACTTGGTAGCTCTCCGTAAATATTTGCTGACTTAATAAGTGAATGTGTGATGAATTCATTAGGATGCATATGGTAAAATTAAGTCAAAACAAAGAAACTCACTTTGATGTTTCAGTCCACTGGCACTGGTTATAACTAAATGCAAATTTCAAATCTCCAGCTGAAAAGCCGGTTCCTCTCTTAATTTTGACACAGTACTTTAGACTGTTTCCATTTTTGTGGAGAACAACCATGTACTTGCACAAACCCTGAAAAGCCCCACAGGCATTTGGCACCATGCGTTCATTTTTTCTTTGCCAGAGGGAAACCTTTTTGCACTCCGCATTTCCACTCTCACATTCTCTCATGTGATGGAAGCTACGAGACCAGACTAGGTTACTGGTAAGGTCTCTTTTTGCTCTAAAATGCACACCCTATGCATTTCTGTTCCTTCCATTCCACTTTGTATGCACTTTAGAGCAGACATTGTTCCTTTTTGCCTCATTTGTATTGTTCATCTGCTCATAACTTTTAGATGAGGCTATTGTGGTACATGATTTGGAAGACTGGTCTTGACTATGTCTTTCAAATATGAGCTAATGGTGACTGCAGAGGCTGCTAATTTAGGAATATGATTCAGGTAGTGTGGATGATGCAGTTATTGTTCAGGTTAGGGCTCTACTTGAGGCTATCAGTTTTCATCAGTAGAGCTCTGTGGAGTTTAGAGCTCCAAAAGCCATTAAAGATAGCTTCTCTCCCGTTAGTCAAGTACATTTCCTAAGGTGATTTTACAATTAGTTTCCAAAGCGCTGTTGACAGGGAACAGGGGGACATGGCTTTTTCTATAAACATTTCTCACCAGAATTTTTCAGACTCTCATTCTTGGCGTAGGATTTTAGTCCCACTTTGTCTAAAATCAATACAGTTAAATTTGTCTGGGTCTGGTAAGATTGTGTGTGTGTGTGTATGTGTGTGTTATTTTTCTCTCTCTTTTTCATTCACGTAGGGTGGAAGAAAAGGGATTTTGTGGTTAGAGTGACAGAATGTTTGTGTTAAGTACATTTCCAGCAAAGAATAGAACAAAAACAAAAATCCCTCTTTGGAATAAAGTTTGTTTAGAACTGGAATTAACCTGTCTTGAACATGATAAATGCCGTACTTTTCAAAGGTTTGTTATAGAATTGATTTCTTTCCGTATGGTTCTGGTGGTTTAATTTGATTGGCATAGCAAAATACTGCTATTTGATGTGGGAAAAGTTATTTTTAATGCACAGGACTGTAGGTGTAAATTTTATTTGTGTTAATGATACTGAATAAACTGCATTTATGTGTTGAGTTTATTTCTGGTTACTGTACTACTACATAATTTGATTGTCAAGTGTTCAGACATGGATTTAAATCTTTATGCAGCTGGGAATTAGCTAGTCACATTGTATTTGCTTCGGCTTGTGAAATCAGGAAAATGACCCTGCTAAAGAAAGGAAGCTATTTCAGGGTTTTCTTTTCTTTTCTTTTCTTTTTTAAGTACAAAGTTATTTCCGTAGAAGCCTGATAATGAAGGGTAACTTAACTCTTTACTTAAGCCTGTTTGAATGGTAGTCTGTTTGTCGATTTTCCATTCAACTGTTACCTATGCTTAACGAAAGACGTGACATGTTTTTTCTTATTTTTCCTTTAAACAAATTAACATATTATTTTTAGGCTTTTAAGGATGAAATTTAAAAAGATTAAATAGAGTTGGCTTTTACCACATTACAAAGTTATTATTTCCAATATTTACCTTGAAAACTCTAACTTTTAATCAATCATCATCAGGTACTCAAACCCATAAAATGGCTGCTGGGTTAATGTGGTTTCAGTAATACCAAGCACATTATTTTCACGTATACTAAAATGGTCTTAACATTTATCAGACAATGAGATTGTTTGATCAAGTTTGCACAACTTCCATGACAATTAACAGTTAATTTAGGCAGAACTTCAATTTAGTTTCCAGAGTCTATTCTACTTCTTAGGCTAATTGTTGCCCAGCTCCAGGGGAGTTAAGACAATGAAAGCTTTAGTATTCATCTACTTTAACTTTGTGTTGAAGTCCTCATAAAATAAACAACTATGATTCATGAGTAGAGTAACTTTTTGCCTTAGCTTATTTTATTACTATTTGCCGTATGGGTTTGACTATGCCTAATTTGACGCCAAATCATGAATAGAGATTAAATTCATTGGAAACTTTCAATCTTGAAGAATTAAGTATTCATAGTTAGTAACACACCAATATTCACTCCAGCTGATTTTCATCAGGAATGACAATTTACTCAAGGACATCAATAATACACAAATATCTACTTAATGTTTGGATGGTACTGGGGTGCATGTAGGTACCTGGAACTTGTCTTCAAGGAGCATGAAATCGAACTGATGAGGTAATAATGCTTAGGTATATGAAAAGTCACTTAGTGACATAGTAATGCAAACTAACAGTAAACTATATCTTAATTGCCAAATAAGGAGTATAGCAGACATCACAGATACCCTGAGTAAATATATTACTGAAACTTGAGTAATCAAACCTGAATAAATTTATACTGCTTCCTCTCACCTTCTTATATTACATTCTTTGGAATAAGGTGGTTTGTTCCACATAAATATGCAAGGGCAGTAAACAATACCAGGTAACGTTTATTTATTTATTTTTTTAATTTTTAATTTTTTTTTTAAGATTTATTTATTTATTTATTTATTTGACAGAGACATAGCGAGAGAGGGAACACAAGCAGGGGGAGTGGGAGAGGGAGAAGCAGGCTTCCCTTGGAGCAGGGAGCCTGATGCGGGGCTCGATCCCAGGACCCTGGGATCATGACCCGAGCCGAAGGCAGACGCTTAATGACTGAGCCACCCAGGTGCCCCAGGTAACGTTTATTGAATAGCTCCTATGTGCTGGACATAGGTGTATTACTTATCTGAGTCCCCCAAATCCCATGAAATAGGCCCTATAATCCTCATTTCACAGATGAAGAAACTGAGGCCAGAATAACATGCTGATGTCCACATAGCTGCTAAGTACCAGCTGTACCACCAAAGTCTATACCCCTAGGCCATTCTGCCTCTCCAGGACCCTGGTTCTGAGGTGCACCAGAGAGAGGAATCTGACCACAGAGAGCTAGCTTCTCACTGCAAATTTACTTTTACAGGGCTCCAATTAGTACACAGAAAGAGCTCATTTACTAAACGGGCTCTGAGTAATTGGCTAATGGGCTTTTGGTGAGTAGTGTCCTCCGGAGGGCTGTTTCCACAGCCTGATGCATTGGGCAGTCAAGCCTGAGGTTGTTTATCCTGCTCCAGGACAGCACAGCCCAGCACACTAATGCTGCTGGAAAATGGTTCCCTGTTGAAAACTCAAACTGGATCAACAGAGCCTGGCTCTAGCTCTCAGAAGGCCCAGCAAAGAGGTCCTGGATATCCTCGCCAACTCAAAGAATTGGGGTTGGGGGGAAAATGGTTCTCATCTTTCATATATGGGTTAAAACGATGAGGACCTGGGTCTGGATTTTTCCTCTAGACCATAGGCTCTGAAAGAAACCTGATGTCTGGTGAAGAATGCAAGGGGTCATGTCATTGACTTATGGCTGTGTGGTTCTGCTTGCCATGGTGCTTGGATCTGCCCCACAGGGGAAATTGTGACAGGTATACCCCAGCTGATACAGTTTACTGCTGGCACCTCTTTGTGCCCCATTTACTTCAGCTGTAAAATGGAGACAACAATGCCCACTGGATGTGGTTGTGGCGAGAAATCAACTGGGTTGATAAATATAAAGTTCTTGGAAGAGAACCTGGGTTCAACACGTATTAGCTATCATCATTACTACCCTGCTACTGTTATTATGTGTGTTGGATTATATAGTAGAAAGAAAATGGGATTTAGAAAGGGTTTAAGTTCTAGTTCTTCCCTCTACTACTTGTTGGAGCTTGAACAAGTCACTTGGCCTCTCTGCTCAGGGCTCCCTTCTGATATGGGGCTAGCCCTCATACGGTTGTTAAAAGCACTAATAAAATCATATCTGTAAATTTCATTTGTAAACTGAAAAGTCCCTTGTTCATTATTACTGTTAATGCCCCAAACATGATCCTTCTATTGAATTCTCTCTCTTATTAACACAACAGACAAAGCTATAAATGTGGGAGTCATATTAAACTCTTCCTCCCAATTAGTTGGCTATAAGATTTGATTCTTAATCTCTCTAGTATCTGGTCCCTCCTTATCCCACTGCAATTTCCTTAACTATAGGGCTCCAGCAGCCTCCTAACTGGCCTCCCTGACTCCAATCTCCAGAAGATTGTTCTAAAATGCAAACTCAATCTTCTTATTCCCCTTCTTAAAACTGGTTTCTCATTGCCTTCAGCATCAAATTCCAATTTATTAGCATATGGCAAGGAAGATCTCCCATGACATGGCTTTTTACACACTTTTTACACACTTTCTCAGGGTTACTCTTGCCCTTTTGCCTTTATCAATGCTTGTGTCATATCAAATTAGATATAGTTCTCAGAACATGTCCTTGTCTTTTTCTTGTGCTTTCTGGCCCTTTCTTCCTCATTATCTTCTATCTGCCCTTTAAGATTATTCTAGCATTATCTACACTAAAGAAGGTCTGATGTCTCCTTTCTTCAATACGCTTGCTGAGTCAGGAGTTTCTCTTCTGTGCCCCATGACATGCAGTATTTGTTCTGATTACATTGTTTCATAACTACTCCCTTATGTATCTTTTTTCTTTATAAGACAGAGGAACCCTTTGCGATTTTGATCTCATCCTACTTGTTTCTGTATTTTTGGTGGCTTGGAAAAAAAAAGTTGAATGAAAGAATAAATACTATATTCAATATACTATTATAAAAATATCCAATAAAAATAAGATGATGTAGTTGTCCTTCCAGAATCATTTCCAAGTTGCTAATCCACTCCACTCTACAAGAGGTTTACAAAGGAGACCGTATTTGAGATGTATTATCACATACGTGACCTTGGACAAATGACACAGCCTCCCTAAGTCTCATTTTTCTCTGCTTTAAGATTAGAATAATAAGAGTATCTATCTTGTTGTTGCAAAGGGCAAATGAAATATGCATATAAAACTCTTAAGTGCTTGGTATCCAGTAAACATGCAGCAAATGTGAATTACTACTGTCTTATTAGCTTCAAAATAGGAGGAAATTCACCCCATCTTTCATTCAAGAAAGTTGTTCTTCAAGGTGGTCAATGAAAAATTGTGTGGGAGAGGTGGTATGTAGCTTTTCTGAACCTCAATGAAGTAGCTCATAAAAAAGTGGATTTATTAAAATTCAAACAAAGTCAATATTTATCAAGAAAAATAATGGAGTTCAAAGAATATAGAGTTCTACCATAAGCCGGAGGAAAACAAAAATCTGTTGATTCCATTCTCTCTTTGAATGATGGTTTTCTCTGTCTATAGTTCATAGTAAAACAAAAGGTTTCCAATTCTCTACTCTCTCTCCCTTTCTCCTGACACCTCTTAGGAATATTTTTGTCTTTTTAATACTCAAACCAGGAAAGACTAACAGATATATGATAGACAGTGAGGTCAAATAAAAAGAGACACTGGTTGGACCTGCACCTGTCAGTGACATTCACAGTGTCAGGATACCTGTCCAGAATTCCTTTGACACTTCATCTGCTATGGCCACCTACATGGCTGTGATCAACAGTCTTTCAAAGCATAGGTTGGACAGAGACAAAAATGGCTAATCTCTACGTCCTATGCAGGGGTTTCAGGAAGATGACTTAGGAAGAGGGTAAAATAGGGTCTTGGAAAGAGCATGGACTTTGGAGGCAGACTGCTGGGTCTTCATCCTTTTTCTGTCACCTGTTCTCTTGCTCAACTTGAACACACTTAACTTTCTCTGAACTTCATTTTCTCTATCCATATAATGGACATAACAACATCAGTCTTGAAGGGTTGCTGTGAACAACACGGTGTTTAGCAATATATCATAGCTGTCCCTTTTTCTGTGCGCCTGGGAAGTATCAGGTGCTATCTTTGTACTCCTCTGCTGTTCTCCTTGAATCTAAAAAGCCTTGAAAGATAATGCTCTGGCTTGTACTGTGATTCCTTGTTGAGAGCCTGGAGATAAAAACAGTTTAAGGACACTGTTGATTATAGTAAGTAAATGTTCCTCTGCCTTCCTCCCTCCCTTCCCCTCTCCTTCTTTGCCTCCTCTCTCCTTTATTCCTCCCCCTCTCTCCCTCACTCTCTCCCTTCTGTTCCTCTCTTTTATTCCCTCAGTGCACTTGCCAAATAACAACCTGTGGTCAAAAAAAAAGCTCATCTTCTTGCATATTACTGATGCTTCCTCTAGGAAGCAGCAATTACTTTTTTCTTATGTCTCTAGGTCTACATGTAATTTCATAGTCTAAGTCTTTATTTCATCTACTATTATTGGTCCTACATTCTTGAAGGCCGAGTGTGATATTATCCTTCCATGATATAATCCAGAGTCTCTTTTGATGCAAGACCATAGGTTCAAGGGGAGTAAGAGGAATTAGCAGTAAGACTCAGCCACTCCATCACACTGCATAATGATAAGGCTAAGCTATCTTATGTAAAATCTACTTCTAAATCCCAAGATATACCAGTGTGCACTGTTTTGGGGTAGAGAAATAAAAAAGGTCCAAATTTCATGCAGACCCTTAGTTTGGAGAGAACCTTAGAAGGATTTTAGTGCCAATAGACCTATAAAGATCTTCAGTTCTAAACCCATCACTGGATCATATGAACAATCTCAGAGACACATGTCTTGTTAATGCATAAGCTGGTTAGAGGCAAGGATAGAAACAGAACTCATGGCCCCAGACTGTATCACAATGCTTGTAGTCTTGAGACAGGCCATTAAAATTGACATGTGGGCAGAGTTCCAACACTGATATGGCTCATACCTTCTCTTACTTAACTAGCTAGTGAATTCTTAACCTTTCAAGTTTTGATTCAGATGCCTATTTCCCTGGAAAGCTGTACCTGAAGTTCCCAGGAGAGTTAAATCACCCCATTTTTTTTTGTCCCTCTAGTGTCTTTTTGTATTTCCACATCAGTTCTTTTTGAGTCTGTCTTCCCAATGAGACCATCAACTCCTGAGGGCGGAAACTATGTGCTGTTTATCGCTGAATCACCACACCTAGTTTGGAGTCTATACATAGTCTACATAATTGCTGCCCAGCGAATATTTGTTGAGTGAATAATGAACAAACTGTGCTTCTCAAATATTTGGACTGGATGTAGAGTCACAGAGCTCACTTGTGAGGGGAAACTGTTCACGCCCCTTCCACTCCTGCCACTGCTGATGAATGAAGCCCAACCTAAATTCATGTCAGAAGGCTCTCTTGTCTTTGCAGGGCTGCATGATTGAGCTGCTGCTATTCCTTTCAGGCATCCTGGAAGGTTCTATATGCAATAATGTTGGAGTCCCTAAAATTTAGGAGGAGAGATATTTCATGGCCCTCATGCTGAGTTCTATACGGAGTTCTATTTTCTGACTAAGTATTGATTACAGCTTACAAAATACTGCAAACCTATATAATTAAAAAGAATGAGACCAGTCATTGGTGGGCAGTGCATAGCTAAGTGTAAGAGAAGACAAATTCTTCAGGTGCCTGCGATTTTATAATTGTACTTGCTTGGGAAGCTTATTAAAGCTTTGCAGGTGCAATGTTTCATCACAGAGTAGTGAACCTTTGAAAGATATGCATAATAAACAGAGTTTGAAATATGTTTTTATTCCAGGCCATATGGTCCTGTCTGGAGCTTTCCTGGATCTTTGGGTCAGTTCATTGTTGAAAGATGGGCTTGCAAGGATCATCCTCTCAGAGCAGTTGTCAGAGCCCTATCACGACGAATCTGCTTTTGCATGATTATTTATTTTATGTGAAACTAGCCCAGCCTTGCTCAGTAGCTGAAATGTGCTGAGCAGAGTCTCTTCCCTGAACAGCTTGTGGCCACATCACCAAGCAGTGTCCTTCCTTGTCCTTAAAAAGCAGACTAGCGAGACTTGTACAATAGGCCAGCACAGGCAGTCTGGGTGAGGTGTACCCACCTGGGCTTGAACTTGGTCCAGCAATATGAAAACTTACACAGTAGCAGTTTAAAGAGATGCCATTGTTCCTTCTTCTCAACTCTCTGTTACTCACTTTCCTGTATCTCCTGACTCTAGGCCATTATAGTGACCACTGTATGCAAACACTTGAAGTGTTTTTGTGGTGTTATTGTGGTGAGGATAATGGTAATGCTTGCTTACTCTCCTTTTGTCATTAGCAAAAGGTGGCATTGAATCCTCTGACAATGGCTTTTTGAGGAGCATTTAATATAATTTATTCAACATTTATTATATATATATGAATTCCAGTAACTGATGAGAGACATGGTCCTTGTGATCACACAGAAATATTCTAGAGTGCAAAATGAGCAGTGATTTGATCAGGTTGGAAGAAGATATTTCTTTCTCTTTATTTGGACAAGAGGAATTTGGAATTGAATTTTGTTACTGTGCTCAAGAAGATAATCTTGCCTTCTTGAGAACCACCTTTTCTCTGTTCTTCTATTGTATTCAGTATTCTGTATACATTTGTAGCATTCATTCATTTAAGCAATATTCTATTAAACACCCACCCTTCACCAGGATAAGATCCATGTGCTTAATGCCCTCGTGGAGCTTAGAGTCTGGAGTAGAAGACAGAAAATGAACAAATAGTTAGTTCCATGTCTTATTGATGTTACAAAAGGGAAGTTAAGGGTGTTCAGTGAATGTGCAAATCAGAGAAACTATGTGGGGGCTTTTCTCTTCTACTGGACTACTTGACCTTGAGGGTAAGGTCTACATCAGATTTTCCTCTCCTCTATGAGAATCACTCTGCCTAAAACAATAACTTGCGTTTAGTAGATGCTTAGTGAAGTGTTTTGTGGATATAAGGGAGGAATTAAATAAAGAAGCTAAGAAGGAAGTATTAATATTAGTCTATATGTTCAGGATTCGGTTTAACAAATTATAGTTCTAAAGCCCTAAATCAGTTTCAGATCAAAACTACACATTTTGTTGTTGTTGTTGTTGTTGTTCTCACAGGCAGTTATACTACTTTTATTCAGTCATACCGCTTATTTTTCCACTTCTAGAGCCATAGAACCTAGAACTTAGCCTTTCACCTGTGTATAGAGAAGCGGGACTCTGATATTTCTATCTGGGGCACCAGCAACTTTCTTTGAGGGTTATTCTTAGATGGCTATAGTTATTAGAGATGGACTTTTTCTATATACAGAAGATCAATATTCTTTTTTTTTTTAAAGATTTTATTTATTTATTTGAGAGAGAGAGAGAATGAGAGAGAGGGGGGAGGATCAGAGGGAGAAACAGACTCCCTGCCGAGCAGGGAGCCCGATGTGGGACTCGATCCAGGGACTTCAGGATCATGACCTGAGCCGAAGGCAGTTGCTTAACCAACTGAGCCACCCAGGCGCCCCAGAAGATCAATATTCTTATGAACTAAAAAAATGATAGCTATTCCAAAGTGCGTGCCTCAGGCCTACAGATAAAGTTATAAGTTGGGAGATGTTTTCTCCTGGGGTTCTACTCTGGTACCCTGGGGGATTTCTGGCACCAAGAGCCACCATTCAAACTCATACTGTGTCCAGGAGAGTGGAGTGACATTGCTCAAGAGGGTTGAGAGCTCCCAGATTTCTCAAGAAGGGAAAACACTCCAGAGGACTATGCCAGACATGCAACTAAGGTCCAAGTAAAGAGTTATCTGAGAAATATTAGGAATTAGAGGTGAAGTGTGGTAGCAGCAGCTGAGATGGTGGAGAAGCTTTTGGGGAATGTCAGAGAGTAAGAGGCTAACAGAAAGTGATGAGGAATCTCAGGTCTGAATGGATGGAAACTTGGAATCACCAGGTTGGGACTGGAAGCAGAGGCTGGATAGGGACAGCCAGCAGCGTAGTAACAGGGATTCAGGTGTTGGGAATGGATTTTGTAATCAATACCTGTTGAATCTTGGTTGTTCAGCCTGAAGATGCTATGATTCTAATATCCAGGTGATAATAGTCCAACCAGAGTCTACTAAGATCATATTAAGAGGACTTCCTTTTTCCCCTTCATTTGTTCATTTGTTCCTTCATTCCTTCGTTCCTTCTTTCCTCTCTTCCTTCCATATATTGTTCCCTCCCTCTCTTCTTCATTCCTTCAACAAGTGTTTATTTAGCATCTACTATGTGCTAAGTACTGTTCTCAGGGTTGGGCATATTGAAGATAATAGACAGATGTCCCTTTTTCTCATGGGATTTTCAGTCTTCTGGGGAAGATAGACAATAAAAAATAAGTAAATACATGAATAAGACATTTTCACGTAATGATAAGGGCCACAGAGAAGATATGTACAGGATAATATGAGAGACAGTAGGGTGGTTGGGAATAAAACTTTAAGTTGGGGCATCAGAAAAGATAGCTTAATGGAGATGAATTTAAATTAAGACCCATTGGCAATAAAGAGCCATAAAGTGAGGACCTAGAGGAGTGATCCAAGCAGAATGAAAGTCAGGGTAAAGGTCATGAAATGGAAAAGAGTTCAGCACATTTCAAGAAGAGAAAGAAGCCCAGTGTGTCTGGACAATGGAGGTAGAAGACAGCAAGGAGAAGGCAGAGGGGAGCCAGGCAGAGGCCAGATCATACAGAGCCTTAAAGGTCATATAAGGATGTCAAATTTTGCACTAAGTAAGATAGGAAACCATTGAGTGGGGAAGTTAAGCAGGGAAGGACATAAGCTAAACTGGTTTTTCAAAAATTTACACTCTGGCTATATTGTGTATAGGAGTTGTGGCAGGTGACCAGTAAGGAAGCTACTGTGGTAGTGGAGAGGGATAGAGAGGGGGATGGAGGCAGAACCAGTTACAGACTGGCAGTGGGAGAGAATACAGCAAAAGGAGAATCAAGCATGACCTCTAAGTGCCTGGTGTCAAGAATGAGATAGATGGTGCCATTTGCTAGGATTAGAAAAGCTGGGTGGGGGGCAGTTTTGAGGAATGGGTTAAAAAGCAAGAGTTCTACTTTATACATGTTACATTGTATTTATTTAAATTGATTTAAAATCAGTTTTAAAATTTTAAAATTAGACCGCACAAAAATAAAATGTACCATTTTAACCATTTTCAGGTGTACAGGTGAGTGGCACTAAGTAAGTACATTCATGTTGTGCAACCATCACCTGCATCCATCTCTAGAACTTTTTCATCTTCCCCAAACTAAAACTGTGCCCATTAAACAATGACCCCCCCCCATTGCTTCCTCCCCTCCATCCCTGGTAACTACTATTCTACTTTGTCTCTGTGAATTTGACATTGTATATACCTCATACAAATGGAATCATACAATACGTGTCTTCCATGCTTAGTGTATTTCACTTAGCATAATGCCTTCAAGGTTCATCCATATTGTAGAATGTATCAGAACTTCATTCTTTTGTTAATACCAAATAATATTCCATTGTAGAAATATAGCACATTTCATTTAACCATTCATCCAGTGATGGACATTGGGTTATTTCCATCTTTCGGCTATTGTGAATAATGCTGATTTGAACATTAGTGTACAAATATATATGTTAAAGTTTAAATGTCATTTTGACTGAAAGGGGAGAAGATAATTAGTCAATTATATAGAGATTTTGCAGGTAAGGGAGATGAAGGAGCTGGAGATATAAATTTTGGAGTCACCATATGATATTTGACAAGAGGACCCATGATCTAAATTGGGTCATGGTCCTCCATTCTCGTCAGAAGTTTAGTGAGCTAGGCTGAATCACATGGCATAGTTTTTTTGCCCAGGTAGAGACAGGTTAGAGTTAGTCTAAAGCCCAGAGTTAAAACAAACTAAAAACCCACAATTTTTCCTAAATTCATCTTAGGATCTCTGAACTTATCCTTCTAATAGGATAAAAACCAACAGCACTATTTCATACCCTAGGAAATAGGACCAGAGCAGCAGATAACAGGAGAGGGTGCCTCCCTCCCCCACTCTCCCTACCTGCTTCTGTCCTGGGCCTAAGCAAGTCAAGAAGCTATGGGCCTGTTGTCAAATAGGAAAAAGAGAGACTCTGAACAAAGTATGTGCCTTGGCAAAGTATGTTCCAAGGGGAAAGAATCCATGCTATCTTAACCACTCTGACTTCAAGAGTACATGAAAGAGAGACCCCTACCTATGTAGGTCATTGCTTCATAACCTGATCCTCTTTAAAACTATCATCCCATAAAACTAATGATGTAATGTATGGGGATTAACATAAGAATAAAAAAAAAAAAACTATCATCCCAGCAAATCCTGGACCAATTGCTGTCCACTAAATTGAGTGCTACTCTTTCTCAGTGGGGGCAAGTTTTTTGGTTTTGATCCTGAATCTTTCCTGGAGTGATAGAAGGGGATTTTGAAAGGAGTGGAGAAGACTTGAGAATTTTCCTTACACTATAAGCGCTAGATTTTTGCTCTTAGGATATTGATGTTACAGGTGCTTATCTACCTCCATCTACTTTATGCTCTCCACATGGTCTGGTTATGTTCCCATAGTGGCTTTGACCCTTGCGTATCACCCACAGTCTTAGATTTACAATCTTTCCATGCTATTCTGATAGAAGCATTGTGGGCTTTGGAGTCAGACAGCCTTAGTGTTCATTTCCAAATTGTCCCTCTTCAGCTGTGTGACTTTGGTCAAATTATGTCCACAGAAAGTGTCATCTATGGTTATATCAGGTCAAGGATATAGAATATTTCTGGTCCTCCTCCTCAATTTCCTTTTCCAGCTTATTTTTAAATGTTGGAATACCATAAGGCTTGCACCAACAACTTGTTTTCTTATTCTCTAATTGTGTTTGACAACCATGATTTCAATTACCTCCACTATTTGATGACTCCAAAATTCACATTTCCATCTCAGACTCTACTTTGAGTTTTTTCAACTCTTCATTTGGAGATCAAAAAGAGAAACCTAAAGTCATCATAACCAGAGTTTGATTCATTACCTTCTCTGCCTTTCCTCCAAAACTTGTCTTTGCCCAGTATTCCCGAACTCAGAGACTGATAATGATATCCATTAAACCATGTTATCTTTGCTACCTTATCTCCTTTGCCACTGATCTCCAGTGAATTGTTCAATCCAGTTGATTTTATCTGAATATCTATTTAATCCATCTGATTCTCTCTTGTCTTCCCTTACACCACCCCAGACCAAGCTCCCATCATCTCCCTCATGCTTTACTGCAGTCACTCCTAAATATGCTCTTGGATTCCATTCTTGCTACACTCACATTTATTCTCCATAGAGGTCACAGTAATCTTCTAAAAATGCAAATTAGCTAAAGTCACTCCCTTGCTTAAACTCCCTCAATGACTTTTAATGTGGTTGGGATAAAGATCAAAATCCTTAAAATCTTTATAAGGACCTGCATGTCCCCTGCCTTATGGCTCTCTCTCCACTATTCTTTTTTCTTTTTCCCCCTCAGCTTTTTTGAGATATAATTAAAATATAACATTGTATAAGTTTAAGGTGTACAGTGTGTTGATTTGATACATTTATATATTGTGAAATGATTTCCCCCTGTAGCATTAGCTAACACCCTCCATCACCTCACATAGCCATTTATTTTTTTGTGGTGAGATGATTTAAAATATACTCTTAGCAACTTTCAAGTCCATAATACAGTATAATTATCAAACTAATAACTATAAATACCATATAGTATATTAGATCCCCCCAAATTATTCATCTTACAACTGAAAATTTGTACCCTTTGAATAACCTCTCCCCATTTCCCCCAGCCCCAGCCCTTGGTAACCACCATTCTACTCTCTATTTCTATGAATTCTTGATAAGTCTTTATGATCCATTGAACCGCCACCTTCTTGGAGTTCCTTAAATACGCTGTGAACTTTCCCACGCCTGATCTTTCACATAGTGGTTCATTTTTCTCGGGTTGCTCTTGTCCTTGTTCATCTAGTGAAGTGGACACCTGTCATGTTTTCTGGCTGCCTAGCCCTTGTTGAACACCCCAGCTACACTTGAGGAATGTCCAGATATAAGAGTTTTGTCTAGGGCGCCTGGGTGGCTCAGATGGTTAAGCGTCTGCCTTCGGCTCAGGTCATGATCCCAGGGTCCTCGGATCGAGTCCTGCATCGGGCTCCCGGCTCAGCGGGGAGCCTGCTTCTCCCTCTGACCCTCTCCCCTCTCATGCTGTTTCTCTCTCGCTCGCTCTCTAAAAAAATAAATAAATAAAATCTTTAAGAGTTTTGTCTAGCCCAGGTAGAGAAGGACATTCCTCAGGTTTTGTCAGAGCAAGGGCCCACACCTGTGATTAAGTCTCTGCCCATCAGACTTGTCCATGTGAGAAGATAATCTGAAAGTGAACAGCTTGGGGAGGGCAGAACCTAGTGTGCTGGTGAGGATAGCAGCACGTGCATCCAGCCTTTGAGAATGGTCGTCAGGTCCAGCTTCTGGTGCAGAGGTGGTGGCTTCTCTGCTTGCAGGAAGGTCGGGTCTTGGCAGCAATGCGCTGCAGGACTTAGTGCCTGTTGGTTGGGTCAGTAGCAGTTCAGGAAGCTTCTTCCATCCACCAGTTCTGAGTTGTGTTTTTGGGCACTTGTCCTGAGATCTTCGTTTGAGCCTACTTCTCCAACTTGACCCTTTTAAGCTTCATCAATCAAGGTCCGTTTCTGTTACTTAAATTACGAGAGAACCCTGGCTGATGGCAGTAGATAACCCCAATGAATGCTGAGCTCTCAGCTCGTTTGCTCCAGGAAACTGCTCCATTCCCCCTGTTCTCCCGCCCTTGCTGACCGAGCTGGATCTTCCCACCACAGCACAAGTCAGGCAGGACTCAGTAGAGTGTTGTGGCTCGGCATGCAGCCTCTGTGGTTATCTTGCTTGGGTTCCAACCCCAACTCTCGCACTTACTTGCTGTATGAATTTTGTAAATCTTACCTCACCTCTCCGTGCATCAGTTCCCTTATCTGTAAAATGGGGACAATGATAATGTCTATCTCATAGGTTTCCGGTAAAGAGGAAATGAGTTAATGTGTACACAAAATGCTTGAATCAGTACCTAAATGCTCAATATATGTGAGCTGATATGTTGTTCTCTCTCACAGTTCCCATGTCTTTCCTTCCATAATACTCCTCACAGATTGCAATTAAAGGATCACAGGGTGGTAATTGGATTAAGATATGTCTTCCACATGCGCTGTTACGCTCTACAAAAAGAGGGGTTGTTTATTTTGCTCTCCATTATATTCCCAGTGCTAGCACAATATATATTTATTTAATAAGTGTAGGGTGGCTGTTGTCGTAGGATCCCAGAAACCCTGAGTGATGCGGTCCCCACCTCCCAGCACACCGAGGCCGGGAGGCTTCAGCAGCACCCAGTGTTCCCAGCAGCTTCCCCCTAAGGTCCTTGTCTTTAGTGATTTATTTTTCATGACCCACAACTGACCCTTTCCCACAGAGCACAAACCCTGGCTCAGATGCTGCTCTTTCCCTTGATGCCCTGATTTCTCTGGTTCTCAGCACTGAGCATTTTTTGCTGACTCTACACCCTCTGAAAGCTGTTTGAAGCCAGATGGGAGGTAGAGATAAAAGAGGTTTCATTCATCGCCCTTCCAGACTCGGAGAGAAGTAACAACAACAACAACTGTACCAACAAGTAGAATATGTTGTGTTTACTATAAACTTGGCATTATTCATAGAGCTTTATATGTATTAATTTATTTAATACCGCAATCCTAGCAAAAAGATACTGTTGCCTCCATTTTACAGAAGGGGAAAGTAAGTCCCAGAAGGAAAGTAAGGGGAGAAAGGAAGAGGGAAAGGGGGAAGGAAGGATTTCTGGTAGAAGAGAGTTGTTTTTTTTTTTTTTAAGATTTTATTTATTTATTTGAGAGAGAATGAGTGGGGGGTGGGCGGCAGAGGGAGAAGCAGGCTCCCTGCTGAGCAGGGATCCAGACCCGGGACTCGGTCCCAGGACCCCAGGATCATGACCTGAGCCAAAGGCAGACACCTAACTGACTGAGCCACCTGGGTGCCCCTAGAAGAGAGTTTCACTTGCTTAGAACTTTGGTTTTCATAAGAACTTCTCTATTTCACAGAGGTAACTGTAAAAGTAATATTGATGGAGACATTATAGAAGGTGACACTGAATGTGTACCTATCCTTAGATCAGCTCTATAACTAAATAAAAATATATTTTTTATACCTTTCAACTGCTTGCTATTTGCAGTTTTTTTCCTCCCAAATCTAACGTAAGTAATAGGAACAATACAGATAATTAAGAAATCTTTACAGCTTATTTCTGGCTAATTGGCATTTTCCTATAAAATATTTAAAACTTAGCCTTTGATTTTCAGGTTCTCTTCTCAGAGAGTCATAGGTTTTGCTACTAGGAGTTCCCATGTGCAGGTGGGGCCTCCTGTGTTGGGATTATTTGGACATTTTCACAGATGCTGTCCAGCCACTGATATTCACCTGGAGTTGGGGTGGGGGGCTTGGTGTGCATTTTCTATGTTTAGATCTTCCTGATGTTATTCTATTTTATTTTATTTATTTTTTCCAAAGAAAGGGAAAGACAGTGTGCCAGTTCCCTTGCAGGCAGTCTTACCCAGCTAAAGCTGTCCTCCAACTGTAGTGCTCTGTGCAATTCAACTAAGCTCAGAGAAACACATTTGCAAGGTTGGTGGGGGCAATTGCCAGAAAATCTGCTTCAAACTGTGTCCTGGGAAGGATTTCTCTCTCTTTGGCCTTGAGAAAAGATTCTCACAAGCCTTCAGCAAAATCAGGTGGGTGGTTTGGGACTTGGAGCCCAGTTGACAACTACTCTACACAAGCATGTATGGTGCATGATCTGTGGCTGCTGTAACAAATGACTACAAACTTGGTGGCTTAAAACAACAGACATTTATTCTCTCACAGTCCTGGAGGCCGGAAACCCAAAATTAAGGTGCCAGTAGGATTGGTTCCTTCTGGAGGCTCTGAGAGAGAATCTGTGCCATGCTTGTCCACCAACTTCCTTGGCTTCCAGACCTAGCACTCCAATCTCCGCCTGTGTCTTCACATTGCCTTCTTCCCTGTGTGTCTTCTCCCCTTCTCTTCTCTTCTAAGGACATTGGTCATTGTGTTTTGGACTCACCATTATCCAGGATGATCTCATCTTGAGTTTTTTTTTTTTAAGTTTTATTTATTTAACTAATCTCCACCCTCAATGTGGGGCTCCAACTCATGACCCGGAGATCAAGAGTCGCATGCTTTTCTGACCAAGGCAGCCAGGCATCCCTCTCATCTCAAGATCATTAACTGCATTTGCATAGTCCCTTTTTCCAAATAAGGTCACATTCACAGGTTTTGGATCGATAGATCTTTACGGGGAGTCACCAATCATCCAGTTACACATGGTGAATTGGAAAGATGTCTCATGATCCCTGGGGTAAAGTGAGGCTTTGATTAAATGGCAGATGACAGGCATTGGGCACTCCTGAGCTTGTAGGATTCCTCCCTTGGTCTCTTTGTGGTCCCCTATTTCTGAAAGGTGGTGTGGCCTGGCCTGCACATTGCTGTGTCTCTTGGCATAGGGCTTCTCTGGCTATGAGTGCTGAGGGGCTGAGGGATTCATCTACATTTATAACCTCAAGAGGGATGCCTCTGTTCAAAAAATTTTAGTGGACTGTTAGAGCTTATCCTAGGCTTAGTAGTCTCAAACTTGACTAAGTGTAACAATCACTCAGGTTGTTTATTAAAAACAGAAATTCTCAGATCTCAACCTAGTTTCTAAGAGCTGCCATAACAAAATGCCACAGACAGGGTGGCTTAAACAACAGTAATTTATTTTCTCATAGTTCTGGAAGCTGGAAGTGTAAGATTGAGGTGTCAGCAACTTTGATTTCTCCTGAGGTTTCTCTTTTTGGCTTTCAGATAACCAGTTTCTCACTCTGTCCTCATTGGTCTTTCTTCTGTGCATACACACCTCTGGTGACTTCTCTCTTCTTAGAAGGACACCAGTCCCATTGGATTAGGGCCCACCCTAATAACTTCATTTTAACTTAATCACCTCTTTAAAGACTTTATGTCCACATAAGGTCATATGCTGAGGTACTAGGGGCTGGGGCTTCCACATCTGGATTTTGAGGGGACATAATTTAGCTTATAACACAACCCAAAAGATTCTGATTTTAGTAGGTCTGGGGTGGGGTTAACAAACTTTTTTTTAGCTATGCCCTAGGTAATTCCAAGTGGTTCAGGTGGTCAGAGCCAACACTTTGAGAAACAGTGCTCTGCTGGATTAGTAATCATACCGATGCTTGCTTTGGCTCTGTTTTTTCATCAGCCGGGTTCTTCTATACACCACATATTCAGCAATAAGTTAATGCAAATAGAAAATACTCCGTGACCCTTTGCAGACACTCCCTAAGACTGTTCTGCAACTTCTGTCTTTGTCTTTGATCTGTTCCTATTTTATTTCAATGACTTTGAATCTGAGCTTGTTTTGCATCCTGCCTTTTGGACTTGTTATGACATTGACTTAGCCACATACCACTTAAGGATTTTGACTCAGACCCATTCTATTAGTGTTTTCCATACCTGGGATCAGATTTGCTGCTCACAAAGTAAATTCCAGGATGCACCCACTCAACTAACATCTCAGAAGTTTGAGAGCTTGGACATCTGAAACTCAGTGTCGTAGAGGTCTCTGAACTGCTTCCTGGGACTCAGGGAGGCAGGAAGCCAGGCAGTGACTTTGAGATGTCACCCTGGAGAAAAGAAAGGAGTATGTTAACTGATGTAAAGAGCCCTGTCCTCAGATTTATGCAGTTTGTGCCTCTCCCTTTGTCCTTACACTTTCTTAGACTTAAGTTTGTCCTTCTGACTCCTCTTCCCCTTTTACATTGTCCCAAATGCTCATTGAAACCCCGTTTTGACTTCATCAAAATATCTGGGTTGATGGGGAGAGGGCGCATCAAACTATATTTTTACTTTGGATTCTGTATTCTCCCAAGGGGTGGCCAGAGAGGAAAATGACATGGGCGAGGTATTGTGCTGGAGTCCATGCTATCCCATTTAATCTTTACAGCAGCTCTAGAAGCAGATAATAGTGTCTACATCGCACTCATGAGAAACCAGAGGCCCCTTCAGCTAGTAAGTGCTGCAACGCAGATTCAAACCCAAGTGTTAGTTTCCTTTCCCAAATCTGCCACATCATTTTTTATGGGTTCCTGAACCTTGGAGATATTTCAAGTTTGTCTCTATGATATAAACATAGTGACATGGATATTTTATAGTCTTTCTGATAGTTCTAAAAATAGCTCTTTGTGGGTTTGTTTCTGTTGTCTGTTGATTTTGCTGATTTTCTAACTGTCATTGTTTTCCTGTGTCTTTCTGGTTATTTTTGTTTTGTTTCCCTTTTTAAAGATTTTATTTATTTATTTATTTGAGAAAGAGACAGTATGCATGAGCAGGGTGTTGGGGGGAGGCAGAGGGAGAGGAAGAAGGAGAAGCAGACTCCTCACTGAGTGTGGAGCCTGATGAGACTCAATCCCAGGATGGTGAGATCATGACCTGAGCCAAAGTCAGACTCTTAACTGACTGAACAATGCAGGTGCCCCTGTTTCTGTTGTCTGTTGATTTTGCTGATTTTCTAATTGTCATTGCTTTCCCACGTCTTTCTGGTTATATTTGATTATGTGCTGATGATTATACTTAAAAATGTTTGTGATAATAGTCGAAGGTTTAGAATATAGGTATCTCCTTTCAGAAAGTATGTGAATGTGCATCTTCTAGGCACTTGGGTAATCCCAGTATGGGATCACCTCTATTCAAGATCCAGACTTGATGTTTTCTGAACCACCAGATGACTTGAGACTTTCCATTGACTGCTTTGTTTCTGGCTCACCCTTCCCTTGAGGGATTAGTCTTTGGGGATCTTAGTTTTGTCTGTGTGTGGTCTCGGATTTCCTGCCATGTATCTCTGGGCTTTGACTCTTAACCTCACCCCAGGAAATAGGAAAAGATTCTGATTTCCTCAGATTGGAGAACTCCATAAGGTGAAAGTAGCTGCCATGCCTATCAATCTTCATTTCTTCGTTCTGCTTTGGCCTGATAATTCCCTATGAAATTGTCAGCTTTTCATTGTTTTGAGGATTTGCTTTTAAAATTCTATGCAGCATGCTTACTTGTTTTCATTAGGAGGGCTTGCTCAAATAATGTCGTCTGCCATTACCAGAACACGGAAATCTAGATGCTTCTATTTTTCCTTCTCACTCCTTCCTGGAGCTTTCTCTCTGTCATTTTTCTTCTGTGGAGCTGCTGCATTTATCACTGTCTGGAACCTTTCCACTGGTTCTCACCACGGCAGCTTGGGTCTGTGGATGAGTTGTTTGTTTGATAGCTGAACTGTTGTGCCACAGTCATGGATGTCTTATATAGTCCTAGTTAATCTTGAAAACAAAGGCTATCTCTGTTTATAAACTGTTGGGAAATAAATCCTACTGAAGCCGAGTGCCCAATTTTTAGTAATGTGACAAACATGGGCATAATCATGGCACTTCATAAACCAGTAATTTGAGAAGATTGTGCACAGTATCATGAAATAATGAACTTCTAAAAGGTGTGTGTGTGTAGTAAAGAATTGGGTTTTGCCCAAATAACGGCTTGGCCTTTGCCCTCAGCTTTTGGGGAGGAAATCTATGTCATACCTGACAGAATGTCCTTGTTGAGGGTGGGGCTAGTAACATCAGAAAGACCAGCAATGTGACTGAAGGTGGGGGTTTTGGGTGATACAGTATCACTTGACCTGGAGTCTTAGTTCATCCACATGGACAACCAATTAATTAATCATGCCAGTGTAATGAAGTTACAATAAAAACTCTGGACACTGAAGCTCAGGTGAGCTTCTCTGCTTGGCAGTGCTCTGTGCATTGTCACATGTCCATCCCAGGACTCCTAGGGGAGCGGATGATTGAAGCTTCATGTTTGGAGCCCTTCTGTCGCTGACCTATTCATTTCTTCCTTTGGCTGATGTTGACTTGTATCCCTTGCCGTAATAAGCCACAACTATGAGTATAACGGGTTTCAGAGAGTTCTGTGAGTTCTTCTAGCAAATTATTGAAACTGAGGGTGGTTTGGGGAACCCCTTGAACTTGTAGTTTTGTCAGAAATGAGGGCGGTCTGATGAAAGACTATTCCCTCAACCTTCTCAGTTCAGCTAAACCTGGGCAGTGTGTGTGTGTGTGTGTGTGTGTCCATTTAGTTTGGACTAAATGGACACTGGCGCAGGGTTCTTCTAATTAGAACAGCCTAAGACTTTGATATATTAGCAAGTCTTAGACATTTTTCTCCTTGCATCTTTATATGCAAACTGCTGACTGTGAGGCCTTTTCCACTGGCCTTTGAGTCCAAAACCAAACTCTGGCTCTGTATGTTTGTCATTTTTATCCCAGTGTGTTTTGTACCCATCCATAGTCCCTGCCAGTCTGTGTTTACTTTGCCTGCAAACTCTGGTTCAAGAAAGAAAGAGAACTCACAGAAGTGATTTTTTCCCTTCTCATATTTGGGACCTCATAAATCACACTGACAAGAAATGTGATGATGGTCTCTTTCTGTTCTTGAGATTGGAAGAGGAGAGGCATGCAGGCTCTAGCACGGTTTTGTCATTTTTCCCGGTGGTAGCACAATGAGAAGGACTCCAGCAGGCCAGCTCCTCAGCCCTAACCACGTAACTCTCTATCTGAATGTTCCTGCAATGAAAACACAGAGACACCCACCAGGATCATTGGGGCACTTTAGTACCTGCTGCTGAACTCCTGGCAGTTATCAATGAACCTGTCAGCATTTCCCTTTTGTTCCCTTGCAAGCAGGCAAGGCATCGTTTTTATCCCCTGGTTGAGCATATGAATCAATCCTTTGTGCATGTTCCGTGGGACTGTGCGTGTTTGCAGAAGCTGTCTAGCTTTCTACCCGGCAGGCTTTCATGTCGGGCAGTAGTTCTGCAAATGAGAAAAAAACTATGCAGATTCTCCCATGTCCCCAGACTGAATTCTAAGGCAGAAAAAGGAGATGGCTATTTTCTGACCTGGTACTTGGTTTTGGTTATTTTAATTCTTAGATGTATGCCATGCAGAACTTAAGTTAGTTATAAAATTATTTTTAAAAATTGGTATTTTGCAGTTGTGGTTGACAGAGAGGGGAGGAGACACAAATGGCAATGTGGACAAGTAGAAGAAGGAGTATCTATACATGTTTTAATTCCTGCAAAACTTGATGTGCTTGAATCTTATATATTTCATTTTCCAACCATACTTTATTTAAAAAAAGCCAATCTAGCTTGGCTTAATTCCTGCCTCGAGGCCATTCATAAGGCACTCTCTAAGTACAGTGCTTTGCATGCCTCCATGCACAAAGGCAGAGGGATTAGGTATCAATTAACTGCTCAGGAACCTTTTGTCTACGGAGTATCCATAGTCAAAAAAAAAAAAAAGAAAGAAATTCCAAGATGATTCAGAATGTACACATGTGTCATAGTTTATTGTTATAGTTCCTCTAAAAGACCCCCCAAATACAGATTTACAATGAAAAAGGTAGAGTAGATCTTGCTTTGCTAATGCTAGAAGAGTCATTGTGGTTGAGAATGATCCCTAATATTGTTAAAATTTAGTATATCATATGAATGTTCATTTTCACCCAACTTATTTAGGAATATGTCTATCTTGTAAAGGAAACATGTCTTTTTATTTAATTTCTGCATTGGGAAATAGATATTAGTGCATCCCATATATAGAATTTACTTATTCTGGTTTTAAAAGAAATGCTCAATGCAACAATTCATGCAACCCCAGAGTTTTGTTTTGTTTTGTTTTTGCCATACTTGAAATATTAAATTAAAATACTAATTACTAAATATTAATGCTAAAATAATATTTATTAAAATGTTTAAAATACTAAAAAATGAGTTAAATTCCCTAACATGATGGAAATCAGTGTAAAACTACTTAGAAAATTCTCTACATTTTGACATCTTACTATAGCAGTCCATGGATAGGCTTTGGGGTATCCACAAATGAAATCATATAGAATATTGTGTATGTGCATATGTGTATTTGGAGGAGAGATGGCCCATTGCTTTGGCTCTTCGAGGGTTTAAACACCACTCCGAGTTTAGATGTTGGGCAGAGGGGATGCCATAACATTTTGTGCCTACTCAGTCTAAGATATATGTACAACCAGAGCTGTATGTTGATCCTTTTCACTTTAGGGTCCTATTTCCAGAATTATAATACATGGCTCAGTTTGGTCATAGGGACACAAGGTAATAGCTGGGGCTGCCTCAGCCTTAGTATTATCACCTCTTCCAATTTACTTAGTGATGGACTTTCTGGATTATCTGGAGGTTGCATTTAGAAGCTGAGCAGTGTCTTTTCTTTCTTTTTTTTTAAAGAATATTTTATTATTTATTTTTTAATTTTATTTTATTTAAATTCAGTTACTTAACATACAGTGTAATATATATTTCAGAGGTATAGTTCAGTGATTCATCAGTTGCATATAGCACCCAGTGCCCATTACATCACGTGTCTTCCTTAATGCTTAATACCCAGTTACCCCAACCCCCACCCATTTCCCCTCCAGCAACCCTCAGTTTGTTCCCTATAGTTAAGAGTCTCATGGTTTGTCTCCCTCTCTGCTTTTGTCTTATTTTTCCCTCCCTTCTCTTATGATCCTCTGTTTTGTTTTTTAAATCCCACATATGAGTGAAATCATATAATTGTCTTTCTCTGATTGATTTATTTCTCTTAGCATAATACCCTCTAGTTCCATCCATGTCATTGCAAATGGTGAGATTTCATTTTTTTGATGGCCGAGTAATATTCCATTGTGTGTGTGTGTGTGTATACCACATCTTTATCCATTCATCTGTTGATGTACATCTGGGCTCTTTCTATAGTTTGGCTATTGTGGACGTTGCTGCTATGAATATTGGGGTGCATGTGCCCCTTCTTTTCACTACATCTGTATCTTTGGGGTAAATACCTAGTAGTGTAATTGCTGGGTCATAGAGTAGCTCTATTTTTCACTTTTTGAGGAAATTCCACACTGTTTTCCAGAGTGGCTGCACCAGCTTGCATTCCCACCAGCAGTGTAAGAGGGTTCCCCTTTCTCCGCATCCTGGTCAACATTTGTTGTTTCCTGACTTGTTAATTTTAGCCATTCTGACTGGTGTGAGGTGGTACCCTTTGTGGTTTTGATTTGTACTTCCCTGATGCTGAGTGATGTTGAGCATTTTTCTATGTCTGTTTGCCATTTGTATGTCTTCTTTGGAGAAATGTCTGTTCATGTTTTCTGCCCATTTCTTGACTGGATTATTTGTTTTTTGGGTATGGACTTTGATAAGTTCTTTGTCGATCTTGGATACTGCCCTTTATCTGATAAGACATTTACAAATATCTTCTCCATTTCTGTAGGTTGTCTTTTGGTTTTGTAGACTGTTTCCTTTGCTGTGCAAAAGCTTATTATCTTGATGAAGTTGCAAAAGTTCATTTTTGCTTTTGTCTCCCTTGCCTTTGGAGACGTGTCTAGCAAGAAGTTGCTGCAGCTGAGGTCACAGAGGTTGCTGCCTGTGTTCTCCTCTAGGATTTTTTTTTTTTTAAAGATTTTATTTATTTATTTGACAGAGAGATAGAAGAGTATAAGCAGAGGGAATGGCAGAGGGAGAAGGAGAAGCAGGCTCTGCACTGAGCAGGGAGCCCAATGTGGGACTCGATCCCAGGACCCCGGGATCATGACCTGAGCTGAAAGCAGACGCTTAACCATCTGAGCCACCCAGGCGCCCTCCTCTAGGATTTTGATGGCTTCCTGTCTCACATTTAGGTCTTTCATCTATTTTGAGTTTCTTTTTTTGTATGGTGCAAAAAAATGGTCCAGTTTCATTCTTCTGCATGTGGCTGTCCAATTTTCCCAACACCATTTGTTAAAGAGACTACCTTTTTTTCCATTGGATATTCTTTCCTGTGTTGTCAAAGAGTAGTTGACCATAGAGTTGAGGGTCCATTTCTGGGGTTTCTATTCTGTTCCTTTGATCTATGTGTCTGTTTTTGTGCCAGTACCATACTGTCTTGATGATTACAGCTTTATAATGTAGCTTGAAATCCGAATTGTGATGCCACTAGCTTTGGTTTTCTTTTTCAACATTCCTCTGGCTATTTGGGGTCTTTTCATACAAATTTTAGGATTATTTGTTCCAGCTCTGTAAAAAAAGTTGATGGTATTTTGATAGGGATTGCATTGAATGTATAGATTGCTCTAGGTAACATAGACAGTTTAACAATATTTGTTCTCTCAATCCATGAGCATGGAATGTTTTTCCATCTTTTTGTGTCTTTCTCAATTTCTTTCATAAGTGTTCTATAGTTTTCAGAGTACAGATTCTTTTCCTTTTTGATGAGGTTTATTCCTAGGTATCTTATGATTTTTGCTTCAATTGTAAATGGAATAGATACCTTAATTTTTCTTTCTTCTGTCTCATTGTTAATGTATATAATATAACTGATTTCTGTGCATTGATTTTATATCCTGCCACATTGCTGAATTCCTATTTGAGTTCTAGCAATTTTTGGGTGGAGTCTTTTGGGTTTTCCACATAGAGTATCATGTCATCTATGGAGAGTGAGAGCTGAGCAGGGTCTTTAATGAATATAATTCTAGGTACTAGGGAGAAACTGTGTGTGTATGTGTGTTTCTTTGTGTCTGAAAAGTAGTAGATATTGAAAAAGATATTTATTGAGTAAATGAATGGAGGAATAAAACATATATCAAATTGAATGAATAATCAAATAATTAGAATGATATGTAATTTAACTTCTTGAATGGAACCCCTACTTGACTAAAAGAGAAAATTGGAAAAGAGCATTAAGAGGTTTTTTTCTGTGATCCTCTGTAAAAGAAAGATACCCAACTAGTTGTCAGCGATTTTTGTATGTTCACAAAAAAACTTCCCAGAGATGATAATTTTCCTCCTTTTTTTCTTTTCTTTTCTTCATTTTTTTTTTTTTAAATTAGCTATCCAGACTGATAAAGTAAATTGCAAAATATATTGTGCATGGTCTCTTCTGGATAACTTTGAGTGGATCCAAGGGTATAGTAGCTGGTTTGGTCTCTTCCATGTTGATTTTGAGGATCCTGCTAGACCTCGAGTGCCTTACACATCAGCCAAGGTGTATGCCAAGATCATCCAAAACAATGGCCTAGAAAAACATCCATAAAAAGTGGCTGGCCCACATCTCTTGGAGAAGAGGCCTCTGGTTTTGGAAAAGATATCTGCTTTGGTGATCCTTTAGACAATCTCAAATTGCCTTTGTAATCATCTCCTACCAGCTGATCCGTGATTATGAAGTCTGAATATGGAATGCCTGGGGATATATTTAATGATGGCCTTTACTCTATTTGCATTTGGATCACTGAGGCTTTAAAAAAAAAAAAAACAGAATAGAAAACCACTGAAATTGATTTTTATATTAAGAAATCAGATAGACTTGAAAACTTCAATTTAAATCCTTAGAATTTTTCTAGAAAAAAATAATGCAAAATTTACAAAGATAGTATGCTCATGGTTTGCAGCCCTAACAGCAGGACCATGTATTATAAGAATACTTATTTATGAGCCTAGTTTTTCTGGTTATGTCAGCTATTGTTTGCTTTGTAGATCCATTTTCATGTGGTCCAAAATTCTTCTACTGTTTAGTATAAAAAATCAGAATTAAAAGTTAGTCACATATAGTTATGCATTCTATTCAACAAAGGGATTAATTGATGACACATTTAATAAAATGGATTTGTTGATGAATTTGGCGCATTTTCTTTATGCACGAACAAGTATGTCTTTCTCTTGCCTGATGAATTATTTTTGAAAAATAATAAATTAATAAAACAAATTAAACTGTGAATGGAAGAAAAAGTATTTGAGTGGTTGTTTAGCAGAAACAGAATTTCTACTCCAGAGTGACACCAATGAAAGGCAAAATAATAAGCAGGACATAGTCTCTACTTTGGGGTATTTTTTTAAAGTTTAAGATCTATAAGAACATTGATGACACCTAGGAAATACATGAAATATATGGATTGAATGACCTATGTGAGTGTAAGATGTCTACACATGTCTGAGATATGTATGGGGTTGCATTGGAGTTGAACATTTTACTGAGCTTCCTCAGTTGGGGTCAGTAGTAGATGGAGGGCTTCTTCTGGATGTAATGTGTCCACATTAGCAAACCTTTCACGTATATCTAATTTGGACCCTCACCTCCATATTTGAGTAGTATTTACTCAACATTCATTTGTGTATCATACTTGAAGCTAAGAGGTAAATATTATCACCCCCATTTTGCAGACTGAGAAACTGAGGATGCACTGATGTGGATTTTCCTCAAGTCATATCATCTTGTCTGCCAAATCCAGAACTTCTTTGGCATCAGCTCTCTGGTCTGTCCAGCACACTGTAGGCCCAGGTGCCATAGAAGTATTTTCCCCTTCTTTTGAATAAAGGAAAAAAAACAAGAACAACAAAGGTGTGGGGTTGCCTTATGGAGGAGGAAGTGGGGAAGTGTTTTTCTGTGTTCTCATTCTGTTTCTCTGAGGAAACTACCCATACTTTGCCATTCCCATAAGGCCTTTGGCCCTGAGCAGACACTATGTCATTTTTAAAAAACACTGTGGTCAATTTCTAGATCGTTTTCATGTTCATAATCAAGGAATTATTTACAGCAAAGCACATTGTCTTGGTAACTTTGGACAGAGTGAGAAAGAAATGGTCGTAGTAGTTCAATAAACATGGGTGCACTGGGGAAAATTATATTAAGATTAAAATGGTGTATATAGGAGATTCTATTACATCTTTGCCACTGTTTTGTTATTTTTATTGTTCAATGAGACATTATCTCACAATTTGTGTTCATTTAAAAAGCACATTTCCAAATCTTATTTCATTCCTCTCCTATCCAGCCCGTCTTTTTCATTTTTACTATGTATCTTATTTACAATTTATGTGCCCTCCTTATATTATCTTGCAAGATAACTGAGTTTTCCTTTTAATTAGGATGTTGTTTTGAATGTTATTTATCCTACAGGGCATATTTACAAGTTTTACAACAATACAAATGAGCACTGTATTTTCGTTACCAAAACCAGAAAATTAATATTCGCGCTGTAAATAAAATGATCTGTCACATTTGGTCTACCAGGTGAAATAAGCATCGTTGCTGCAGCGTGCCCTGGGTTCCTCACAGAGCAGGGGCTTTCTGCAGCTCTTGGCTGGGTTTCAAGGGCCAGCTCTTTGTCCCAGAAATGAATCAAACCAAGGGTGTGTCCTCAATTCGTCCTGCAAATTAGAATCGTCATGAGTTTAGGTGAAGAAAAAAATCTCCACCACCCAAAATCTAACAGCTCCTGTAGTAGTTTAATTAATGTTATTTGTAATTGCTTGTATTAGCATTTGAAAACAAGATGGATTGGCTTTTGCCTGTCAAGGAAGCAGAACTCCCGATTCTTTAAATGGAAAAACAGGAGTTGTTAATTATACTTAAAAATCCATAGATACTGTACTCAGATGTCTTGAAGGTCATCTGAAGCTTGTAAAGTACATGTTTTATGTCTGTTTTATCTAAGGAGGGACTTGGATATCACAATGATGGATTGGATCTACTCGTATTTCTTTCTCTCTTACCTTCCTCCCTTGTTTTATTATTTATTTATTTATTTATTTATTTATTTATTTATTTATTTATTTATTTATTTATTTATTTATTTATATTTTAAGAGAATGTGAACACATGTTATTAACATCCCGGGCATCACTTCTAAAGAATTGTGGGTTTTTTGGGGGGGGGCTAGTTTTCATTTTAGGGTAAGTTAATTCTGAATTGCTAAGAACATATAGAAAATAACAGAAGCCCATTTTCATTTTGATGTGTAGGACTTTAGTTTTATAACTCCTGTGAAAACCAGCAGGAAATGTCCATCTAAGCCCTTTATTGAATGAGAAGGTACGAGTTCTCATTAAGAAACCCGTAAACTAAGAAGCTAGCAACCTTGGAATTTGGCAGTGGCCTGCCAGTCAGGCTTTTGTGCTCTGGGTATTTGTGTTCGGCCATAGCTTTTAATTATTTTTATGAACGAGGGAATAATGAATACATTTGTAATATATTGAAAAAATTCCCCAACACCGACTGACCAAAAAGTAGTTTTATATGATAATCCTTAAACACCAATTCTATTGCTCAGTGCTAGGCAGAGAGAAAATAGAATACTGAGCTTCATTACTGAGAGAGCAGAATAAATCAAAGCTGATAGAATTAATACTGTTTAATTACTAGCAATACACCTTACCTGGAGAACACATATTCATCACTGATGACAATATTTTAGGCTCTAGTTGTCCTGGGAGGGATATGGTACTTAGCACAAAGCATGATAAGCCTTAAAGAATGAAATTAGAGGAAAATTTGACATAGAGACACTTTATGGTGGCCTTCATGAGGTGAGAATACACCTTATTAATTGTGGCAGCGGTGAGATGGGGAGATGTAGAAGCACTGGGTTAGGGTCACGGGGAAGAGTGGTGCCTAATGATGAGAGTGAATGAGTAATGAGTGCTTCTTGTAGAGAGTAAATGTCCAGTTGTCCTCAGTTTTCCCAGAGTCTGTGTCACGTGACACATGACTGGCTTATGTGACCTTGCCCGAGAGGCTATTGGTAACTGGTATGAGGCAAATGTAGTGTACTTATCAAGAATGCAGTCTCTAGAGACAGTTCACCTGGATTTAAATCCTGGCTCTGACACTTACTAACCAAGCCACTTACTGAACTTCCCTGTACCTCAGTTTTTCTTTCTGTAACATGGGCTCCTCGTAAGGCTGTTGGGAGACATAAGTAACCTGATAGATGTAACGTGTTTAGACAGTTCCCAGGACATGGTAAGGGCACAGTTAGTGTGGGCCATTGTTTTTCACTCTCCAACTTGTTCACATGGATCCTTCAGCAATTTGTCAATTACAGTTTAGGTTTTTCTTCCTCTGGTTCTACCTCCATGTCTTGCAGACGTTTCTGCTCTGGTCAGTTGGGATTCACTGTCACTCCGATTTTCCCTCTCTCCAATTGTTGTGGCAGTGGTTTTCCTTGTGACCTCAATTCTCTGCCTGATCTAAGAAGAATGGCTATTATTCAGCTTATTTGGCTTTTTTCTTGGAAGAAATAACTTCCAAGCTCCTTACATATTGGGCCAGAAACAGGAAATTGCCATTGTTTTTGTAATCATTAGAATTGAAGGTTTCCAGCAGCCCAATCAGAACATATTTATTAAACTAAACTGTGCAATAGTTTGTGGAGATACAAACCTGCGCATAAGACAGCACTTCTTCTCCAAAGAAGTTTATGATCTGGTTGGGGAACTAGAACGGAGACATGAAACGATAACAGATGATGCCAGGTGAATTTTCTAGACAGTAGGAGTAGGGTGAGCTCTCTGCTAGATGGGGGTGGGCAAATGTGGCTTCCTGGACAAGGGAAATAATACAATATTAAAAAGAGGGGCGCCTGGCTGGCTCAGTTGGAAGAGCATGCGGCTCTTGATCTCGGGGTCCTAAGTTCGAGCCTCATGTTGGATGTTGATTACTTAAAAATAAATAAATTTTTTAAATGTTAAAAATATTAAAAACAATATGGTAATATAAATAATGTAAGTTAAAATATGGAAGTGGAAAGCATGAAGCCTTGGGTGTGGGAGGCAGTGCCCAGGCCAGTTCACCTTAGGGAAGCGAGTGGGAAGATTGGATGTGGACAGTCTGATGTTCTTGGTCTTGGTTTTCTCTTGGAACACATTGAAGATTTCTGAACAGGGTGGTGAAGATTTAAAAGCAATATGTTGAAAGATGGCAAAGAAACTAGGATGAGGGAACCAGTTAGAAAGCTGCTTGTAGCAGAATATAGTTGATGTGTTAAGGGCTCTATTTAAGGTAGGAAGTGCATATATGAAAAGTTAATATATAATTATAATTAATGTATGAAAAGTACACAGGATCTTAAATGCAACATGGTCTCTTGGATCAGATCCTGGAATAGAAAAAGAGATTAGTGGAAAAACTGGGGAATTCACATAAAGTCTTTAATTAATGGTGCTTTGCCAATGTTAACTCCTTAGGCGAATAAATAAAGCATGGTCAAGTAAGATGTTAACATTAGGGGAAGCTGGGTGAAGAATGTCTGAAATGCTCTGTACTCTTTTTGCAACTCTTTTGAGTTTAGAACAAATCTAAAATTGTTCCTCCCAAAAGTCTGGAAAAATGTACATGGAAGAGTTCATAATATATTCAGAGAATATATTAGGGTATAAGCATATATTATAACCTACATATACCAAGATAAAAGACAGCTGTCTTTTATAACCACTGTTATAACCACTGTTAATGTCTTGATATGTCCTTTTTTCTCTCTCTTGGGGTTGTGCTATTATGGTTAATTTTTTCTTCTTTATAATTTACTCTTAAGTTTTCATTAGTTAGCTTCTGTTTTCTTTTATTATTAGAATTTTTTTTCCTAAAGATTTTTTTTATTTAATTGAGAGCAAAAGTGAGAGAGATCACAGAGGGAGAGGGAGAAGCAGACTCGCCACTGAGCTGAGAGCCCGGCGTAGGGCTTGATCCCAGGACTCTGATCAGGATCATGACCCGATCTGAAGGTAGATGCTTAACTGACTGAGCCATCCAGGCACGCTTTATTAGAAAATATTTTTAAGGACAAACTTCAGTGGTCAAGATGAGTCAGGGCATGTTGGAGTCATGGATGTAGATAAGTCAGTGATGGCTCTGTAAGAGAACAATGATACCGTTGATGAAAACTGGCAAGCATACACATTCCTTGTCTAGGTGATACTTTAAACTCATCATGCAATGAATATTTCTTAAGTACTTTTACAGTTTTGAGATATTTAAAAATTAATTGCTACATCTTGCTGTAATCACCAATATATTCTATCCCTGCTACATGTAATGTTTTTTTTGTTTGCTCTCCTAGATGATGAACAACTTGAGGTCTTATTTATCTTAATATTTCCAGTACCTTGCATGATATCTGGCAATTCTATGCAATTTATAAATGTGTATTAAATCGTTGATGCAGTGGATGTTAGGTAGTCTGCAATGGAAACTTAAGATATGGATTGACTCATTTAATCCTTACAAGAACCATGAGGTAAATTCTATAGTTAATATCCCCGTTTTATAGATGAGTAAGCTGAGGCAGAGAGAAAGTAAATAACTTGTCTAAGCCATAGAGCTAGTAAACAGTGGAACCAGCATTGCAACCCATATATCTGTTTCCAGACATCAAAAGCTACTATATTCTTTCCTGATACCTTTGTGGCAGAATCAGGCCTGGCTCCCTGGTTATTTTCAGTAGGCCAGCCTGACACATAACTTAACCAAATTGCAACGTTTCAGTCTAAGATCCTCTGAGACTCTAAAACTTCAGCTGATTTCCCATTCCTCACAGCTACTCACTTCACAAAGTTGTGATGTGTAGTTTCTTTCTTTCCTAAGACTACCATTGTCCATACCAAACATTTACTTTGCTTCTGCACTGATCCAGGCCATGTTGTTTTTGAATCCTGTCTTCTGAGAAACTGGTTACTCTTCCCAGCAATGGCACTTACCAAAATAAAATTACTCCCATGATAAAGGTGCTGCATTTACAATCAAAACCACAGTGAGGTATCACCTTACATCTGTCAGAATGGCTAAAATAAAAAAGAGAAGAAATAACAAGTGTTGGTGAGATGTGGAGAAAAGGGAACCCTCGTGCACTGTTGCTGGTGGGAATATAAATTGGTACAACTCCTGGGAAAAATGTATGGAGGTTCCTGAAAAATTAAAAATAGAAACATCATATTGATGTGGTTTTGGAATACAGGTGAGGTTTGGTGGGGTGAGGTCCAGAGCTGATGACCAAGAAAGAATTCTTGAGATATCTTTGGTGCAAAATGGTGGTTTATTAAAGCGTGGGGACAGGACCCATGGGCAGAAAGAGCTGATGCACCGGGATCTTGAGGAGCGGTGACCATATACTTGTGGGTTGGGGGAAGTAAGGAAAAGGGAGGTTTCGAGAGAACTCTCATATGCTAAAGAGGCTCGACTCTCAAGATACCCGGAAGATACCAGAGGTCTTGCCATTGTCAGGTTAAGGTTGTTTTTCCCTCTAGCAAAGTATTAACATTAAGACTTTGGGAGTCTTAATGTTGGGAGATTCCTGGAAGAATGTCACACATGTCCTACCCAGGAATGGGGGTGGGGGGAGGTTGCAGGGTGTCGACTTATGCTTTGTCCTCAGCTTGCCTTCTGCTCCCTCATCAATATGATCCAGTAATTCCACTAGTGGGTATTTACCCAAAGAAAACAAAAAGCTGTGGAGTTATTCTTAGAAAATGTATTGTAAGCCCTGAGGGGTGACTCTGGAAGCAGCTGAAACATCAGCAGCGTTCCTGGTCTCGGGCTATTGAACGCAATAGCCTGGTACGAACAGGATCCCATGATTTCCTAGGGCAGGGCATAGGTGAAGAGCTATAAAAGAATGTAACCCTCAGTCCCCCTTGCTGCACCTGGCGATTGCTACCACAAACATCCCACTCCTCCCTTATCCCATGACTGCCTCCCTGCGTACCGGAGTGTAGGGGAGTGTGTAGGCCCGCTTTATGGCTTCAAGATAGTTGCCATCCCTTTGTACTCCTTTCCTATGCTGTGATGCATCTGTCCTTGCTTTTCTGATAAAAAATAAAATAAAAGCTATGTGCAAGATTCAGCTGCTGCTGTCTGTCACGGAGGCGGCCCTGCACGGCTGCTCAGATCAGTATCTGAGAACTTTATTTCAGTATAAGACGACAAAACCCTAATTCAAAAAGATACATGCCTTGCTATGTTTATTGCAGCATTATCTACATTAGCCAAGATATGGAAGCAACCCAAGTGTCTACTGATAGATGAATGGATAAAGAAGATGTGATGTGCATATACAATGGAATATTACTCAGCCATAAACAAGAATGATATCCTGCTGTTTGTGACAACATGGATGGACCTAGAGGGTAGTATGCCAAGTGAAGTCAGTAAGTCAGAGAAAGACAAATACCATATGATTTTACTTGTATGTGGAATCTAAAAAACAAAACAAATGAACAAACAAACAAAAAACCAGAAACAGAATCATAAATACAGAGAACAGACTGGTGGTTATCAGAAGGGAGGGGATTGGGGGGATGGACAAATAATGGAAAGGGATTAAGAGGTACAAACTTACAGTCGTAGAAGAAATAAGTCACAGGGATGAAAAATATAACATTGGGAATATAGTCAATAATATTGTAATAATGTTGTGTGGTGACAGATGGTAACTACACTCATTATGGTGAGTATAGCATATTGTATAGAACTGTTGAATCACTACGTTGTACACCTAAAACTAAAATAACATTGTGTGTCAGCTATACTTCAACTTAAAAAAGGGGGGAGGGGAGGAAGGGCCTCATTTTCGGTCAGCAATTGAGCAGATATGGTGGTTAAGCACATAGATAAGAGACAGATAACCCAGGGCTTGATTGCAGCTCTAGCATTTATGGACTGCATAACCTCAAGCAACTCACTCATATCTCTGATTTTTGTTTCCCTCAGCTGTGAAGCAAGGATTAAAATAAAACTAGCTCTGGGGCACCTGGGTGGTACAGTCAGTTAAGCGTCTGACTCTTGGTCTCAGCTCAGGTCATGATCTCAGGGTGGTGGGATCGAGCCCTGCGTCAGGCTCCTTACTCAGCGGAGAGTCTGCTTGGGCTTCTCTCTCTCCCTCTCCCTCTGCCACCCCCTCTCCACCCCCGGTGTGCTTGCTCTCTCTCTTTCTCACTCTTTCTCTCTCAAAAATAAATGAATAAATCTTTAAAAATTAAAAAAAATAAAACTAGCTCCTTTATAGAGCTGCTGTGAGAATTAAGTGAGACGATACAGGAAGGATAACTTAGCCTTCTCCACTAAGTGGTAATTACAATGTCTTATAAGTGGTAGCTATTATTTTCTGGTAATAGTAACATGAAGACTCTAAATCAGGGAAATAATTTCAGGCAACGCACTCTTGCTCCATGACTATCTTCCTTCCTTATTTCTTCCATCTGTACTAAAGCAGTGATTCAGCGAAGGGCATCTTCAAGAAAGCAGCTCATCCTTCTTGCAGTGGAGGCTTATTCTTCTCTGGGCTAGAGTTCATTCCAGTGCTCAATTCTCCCATGACTTTTCTAGGCCCACCCTGCACAGGGGATAGAGGGCTGCCTTCTTCCCAATGCCACTGCTTGCAGAGTGACGATTTGGGAACTATCCTGCAGCAAATGTAAATCTGCCGTGGGTGCCATGTGCCCTTTGTACTCTCCATGTCATATAGAACTGAAAGCATTTTACTTACCACTACATCACAACAAAGAACTGGCAGAGAGATCACACCATGTTTTCCATTCTCCCATAAATCGCTCTCTCTTTTTTCCTCTCTGTAAATGACAGTACATGGTTCTTATTACCTTAACAGACTGTGAATTGATTTGCGTGAGAGATGGAACCAACGAAAGGATTTGGCTGAGAATAAATTTTTTTCTCTTCTCCGTTTCTTTCTTTTTTTTTTTTTTTACAGTAGAATTCACCCCTAAAAACCTTCCAGATTTTCTACCTTCTGATCATACTGTCTATTATAATTCCGCTCGATAGCAAACTTCTCCTTATTGACTCCAAATTACATTTAATCCTGTTAGGATCACTTTTTACTGAAAGGCATGTGTTGTGATGGCGTTGACAGGAGTCCAGAAGCCGAGATGCCCAGCCAGAGGAAAATAAACTCGTGGAGTTTTTGAATGGTTGTCATTTTCATGCTGGGCCCAGCTGTGTAGCCTCTTGAAGGATGTAGAGGATTGGGGTGTTTGGTGCAGATAATGGTGGACTCCCGGGTGGTATGGAGAGCTCTCCACACAAGAAAATAATCTTTTGAGCCCAGTGGACTAAGAACCAAAGGCCATTTTGAGCTAAGACAGTATAATTCTATTAGTGAAAAGCCCTTGCAGCGGGAAATTGCCTGTGCTAAAATCTGTGCACAAATTAAAATAACAGGGCTAAGGGGGGAAATATCTCTATAAAAGGCTTTATGACTCTAGTGGATAATAATATCCTTGTCACATTAGGATCTGGGGACCTAAAGATATAGAAGCTTTTTTATACAGCATATGGGCCTTCTTTACTCAACTTTAGCCTGTGCAATAAATCCATTCTTGGGTGCTTATTTGATGAATTTGAATGCTGTGCCAAAGCATACTTTTGTTCTCATCAGGAAAAAGTAGAAAGTAGGGTCTGCATATCATTGCTGTGTGTTGACACCTTATAAGATTGCTGTCATCTAAAAGTCCCATTTTGGCTAAATGTATTGCATGTGTAAGTTCTCTGTAATTTGCATGGGATTTTACGGCGACAAGTACTGTTAATATTGCTGTTTTGATATGGCGTGTAAAATTTATTTAAATGCGTAACATGGTTTAGAATAGATTCATTAGAAAGGGGTGAATTGGAAAAAAAAAAGCTGTCAGCACAAATGCTGTTCATTTTCCAGGGTGACAGAAATCAAAAGTCCCAAGGACTGCAACTGTTGAATAGCTAACGTCATGTATCACAGCGCTATCTGTAGGGTGGGCCCTACTCATCGATTGGACAGCAGCTGCAAATTTAAAGCTTATGCTACATTTCCCTAATTCTATGACAAAGACATGAGCAATGGGCTGTCACGTATTTGAAAATTGTGCCATGTAAGTAAATAAAGACACAGTTCATAATTCTATAAAAGGATGATGGCAACATTTATTCTAGAATTAAGAGGTAATGAAACAGATGATTCTTTGAGCTCTAGCAATAGACTAGGGAGTTTAGTACCAGGACCTCTCTCTCTTAAACTACCGCAAAATTAAGATAGTAACCAACTGCATTTGTCTCTTGCCTTTCTGCCCTCTTTCCCTGCCTGCCTCATATTTACTCCCAATTTTCTTTCTCTCCTCCTTTCCTCCCGGTCACTTTAACTTTTCTACCTCATTCTCTTCCTCTTGCTCCATCCATCCACTCATTCACCCTCCTATTCTTTCATAGGACGTTTCCTAAGAATGCATCTTGGCTCAAGCATTGGGACCACGCAGTGACTAAGACAGATGCGGCTTGATCCTCATGAAACTTACAATTTATGAGAAATGGGGCTGGCTTACCCAACAAGAAGACCCCTGTGCTTAGGGCACCAGCAAAGGAGGAGTCGCGCCCCACCCCCATTAAGAAAAAAATAGTATGCTCAGTCTCTGCTATTTGGAGGAAAGCATTGAAGCAGTCATCATGGGCAATATCAAAACCTGTTGAACACCTTCAACTTATTTGAAAGTTTTGATTTTTTTCCCCCTAATTTCAAAATCCATATGGTGTTGGAGGAGACACCATTATCTTGTCAGAGCTTAGGGCCTCTAAAAGTCTTAATAGAGAACATGTGGGGGAAAAGTAATTAGACAGTGACATTGAACAAGTAATTAGAAATGTGATGAGCACTGTAAAGGAGAAGTACAGAGTGCTGTGGAGCATATGACAGGGGAGCCTAACCTTCCTTCTTTTCTCTCGATGAAATCCAAGACATGCACAGTTTCAACTAGTGGAACAAAGCCCTTGAAAGAGGATGTGTTTACAGTGTGCCTGGAGTGGGTGAGGGGTGGGGAGAAGGAGTCACTCCTTCGGGCTGCCCATGAATTGGATAAAAACACTGTTCTGGGCAGACTGAGAAGGACCTGAAAACCCTTGAGAAAGGACTTCCATAGAATAAAGTGTTTTTTTTTTTTTTTTAACAACAAAATCAAATAGTTGGACAATCTTGACTTCAAGAAATGAAAACCATTTCCTTTATCTCCAGATGATAGGGGTAGCGGAAAGAAAAGCTGCAAGTAAGGGCCATAGCACCTGCATGATATGGATGAGCTTTAAACATTCTGCTCCTTCATGGCTTTGAAGTCTTCTGGAAGCTTTTAGAAGGACTACTGATAGAAAGTCTGTTTCTGGGATGACTTTACGGTACCATACCTAGGAACTGTATGCCAGTGGTTCTCAAACAGCGGTGGGCATCAGTATCCCCTGGACAGTTTGTAAAAACCTGGATTGCTGGGCCCCATCTGAGAGTTTCTGACTCAGCGGGTCTGGGGGAGGCACCTGAGAACTTGCATGTTTCACGAGTTGCCAGATGCTGCTGCCCTGTACTTCGAGAGCCCCTGGTGTATTCCGGTGGGTCAGCTAACCTTAGTGGTGGGGAGGGAAACAGTATTGGCCTAAGAATCAGAAGACCTATGTAGATTCTCAGCACCACAGTTTAAATGCCTTGATAATCTTTTTTTTTTTTTTTTTTGAGAGAGAGAGAGAGAGTGCATAAGTGGGAAGTGGGGAGGGGCCAAGGGAGAGGGAGAGAGAGAGAATCCCAAGCAGGCTCTATGCCTCAATCTCATGACCCTGAGATCATGACCTGAGCTGAAATCAAGAGTCTGATGCTGGGGCATCTGGGTGGCTCAGTCAGTTAGGTGTCTGCTTTTGGCTTAGGTCATGATCCTGGGGTCCTGGGATTTAGCTCAGGACCTGGGATCCTGGGATCCTGCTCAATGGGGAGACTGATTCTCTCTCTCCCTCTGCTGCTTCCCCTGCTTATGCTCTCTCACTCTCTCTGTCCAATAAATAAATAAAATTTTAAAAAAGAGAGAGAGAGAGTCTGATGCTTAACCCACTGAGCCACCTAGGCTCCCCAATGCCTTGATCATCTTAATCTTGTCATTGAACGTCTCCAAACTTCTTCCCTCATTGTAGCATGCATGTTCCGATAACAAAGTTGTTACAAGGACCAAATAGTACATCTGAAAGCATTTCGTAAACTGAGAAAAGAACTTCTGAGATTTAAAACTCTTGCTTAATTCTCATCATGATCATATCCCTCTATCTAGCATGTCTGACAAACAGAGGTCCAAAGATTGGATAATGCATCCTAGAGGGTGTGAAGAGCAAATCTCTAACCTCCAACAACCACGGTTATGGGAAGAATGCGGTGCAGACTCTCAACATGCTACAAATCAGACATTATAGAAATGTGAGTGTGACCAATTCTGTGGTGTTTCCAGAAGGTCCTGTCTTTGTTACAGTTGGCAATCAGTCAGTTTTGGGGGAATCAGAGTTGCTCATATTCTCAGTCAGATTCGATTCTGGGTGAATGAATGAAGCCTGTTGGCCAAGAGTGGTTTGACCTCCTTCAAGAGTTATAAAATGCTAAGAAGGAATGGTATAATTTGAGTAGTTAATGTTGTAAAAACAAAAATAAAAACCAAATAAGAAGCTATTGTGGCTGTGTGAGCTGTTAGCTGAGGAATCCCAGGGGTCATTTTTATTTTCTGGCATATTTACCCATTGTACAGTTCCTTTTATTCAAATTTATTAGGGCTTTAAAAAAAAATCAGACCTTATATGAGAACCTTTTTGTCACCATCAGTGAGAAACAAGGCCCCCTATTTTGTTGACCGTCAACTTCCTAAGGTGCTTTATCCTTAGTCTGAGCTGAGCCCTGCCAGTGCTGAGCTGTTCCAAGAGAAATAGACAATTCTGAGCTCTGGTGGAAATTTGAACATCGATGTGTCCTCAAAGCATGTCTGTGAGATGTAGTGGGAGCACAGCAAAACTGAGAATCCTCTCTATGGGCGTTCCAGAAATCCTTTATTTGGTCATTAAACTGTTCATAGAACTTACCACTTTCATGTGGTGACAGAAAGTCATTGAGAAAGGTCCCTCCTGTCCAGCAATGACAAAGAAAACATCCCTGAGTATCAATTGTCCTGGTGGTGTTCTGAGCCCTGGGTACATGCCAAGTGGCTTTCCAGGTAGCCCCCAAGGTTTGACTTGAAATATGGTTTTCCCTCCAGCTTCAGAGGTACATGTTTACTTGTGTTTTAATAATTACGGCTGGAAGATTTCCTGCAGGAGACTGAATTGTTATTCTATAGCATTTCTAAGGGAGAGTAATAGACAAGGGAAGAAAACATGAGAAAGTGTCCAGGACTGAAGGACTAGCAGGAGATCACTGAGGGCAGTCCTTCTCTCTCAGAAGAGCAAACACCAGTAGCTGAAGATGCAAGTCCAAGTTAATCCCTGGACTCCAGAGGCAGACAGACAGGATCTTGAAGTCCCTGCTCTACCACCCTCTAGTTCTCTGGCCTTGAGATGAAGAACCTCAGTCTCTTCCTTTAAAAAATTAGCTTAAAAATATTTCCTTCCTGGGCGCCTGGGTGGCTCAGTTGGTTAGGCAGCTGCCTTCCTCTCAGGTCATGATCCTGGAGTCCCGGGATCGAGTCCTGCATCGGGCTCCCTGCTCGGCGGGGAACCTGCTTCTCCCTCTGACCCTCCCCCATCTCGTGCTCTCTTTCTCTGTGTCATTCTCTCTCTCAAATAAATAAATAAAATCTTTAAAAAAAAAAAAATTTCCTTCCTCACAGACATCTGGTGAAGATTGCATGAAGGAAGGTCTGTTAATTCCAAGTAGGTTGTATGTTGCTTTGGGAAAGGGAGGAAGGTCTTTATCCATTTATTCAAGAATCTTGTATTGAGCAACTACTGTGTGTTGGCACAGGAGGTGTCTTCCTCCAGGATGTTATCCTGTCCTGCTGTGATTAGCTTCACGCTGAACATGCACTTAACACTCCAGTATACTTGCTGTATGAAAATTTTCCCATTTTGCTTTAAAAAAATGATATGGGGTGGCTCAACTCCTTTATTCACCTCTCAGACCATCCTTAAAATATTCACAACCTTTAATTTGGACACCCTATTATTAAAAAGATGGAATGGTACAATTTCTTCCTAGATCTTCCATGCCATAGTATTTCCTGGGGACATTCTTGATTAAAACTTGACACAAGGAAAGTTTTATTTTATACAGGATGAAATATATTCAAAGGACCATGACTATGTTACTATTATAGTTTGTATTTTTGAAGTTTGGATCTAATTTTTGATTTAGGCATTTTGCCCCCAGTGAAATATTATATGTTATAATGTAGCAGCTAATAAGATCTGATACAGTGACTTTAAATTGAATTTCATTAAAAAAATAAGAGCATAAAATGTCTTCCTAATAGTCTTAATTAGGGAAAATGGAAGATCGTAGTATTTCTATATTAATGCACTAACTTAGGTAATTGGGATAATATGAAATGCATAGTGAGAAAAATAGGAAGTTCGGAGGCCAAGGGAAAAATAACCCACTACTTTCCAGTTTCTAGTATTTTTGTTTTTGGACCAAGGAAGCTCACCAAATGTCAGGTCTCATGTCTTAAAGTAATTATTCTTTTTCATGTGTACAAGTCACAGTATTGTCCTACTGCAGGCCTTGTTTTGTAGTGACTACTTCCCTGGGAAAGGCATTGTTCTGAATCTCGTTGCTTCATAACGACTGCCACTTGTCCTCCTGATTAGGGCATTGTATGAAAACAGTGCATTCATTGCAGCGTCCTCCCTAATCTCTCTCCTTTCATCCAGAGCCTCCCAGTTTCTCAGAGAGCTCTGCCTTTGCATTTTTAATCGAATGCTTCTAAAAGTTGATATTCATGTATTCTGCTTGCCTGAAATCTCTGTCCATGCTTCACTATGAAGGTCTTATCTGTCTCTTTTATATTTCAGTCTGGTTGGGGAGTGAAATTAGGCTCAATTCTCTAATTGGAATCCACATGGGGCATCCGCATGATGATATCTATACCCGGAACTCAATAGCTACCCAGCACTCTGAAACAGAAGGTCGCCATTTTGTAAAACCATAGAAAATGCTACTGGGCATTTTACAGAATTGTCAATCAGGATAGAATGGACACTAATTGCTTCTCCCACAGCTGTTAACATTCCTCTTCAGTGGCCAAGCAACCCTTAAGACAGGAACAAACTCTCTCAGACATCTCTAAATTTTCTACAGACCTAAGTATAGGTTTCCAAGGTGACATCTGTGATGAGTTGTCCACTGATTAACAAGAATGAAGAACCAACACTTCTGAACAAATAGAATATTTTAGACAGAAAAATCTGATTCTATTGAAAGGATATAGTGATCATACAAATAAAATTTTATGTTTACAACTTTGGAGAGTGTTTGTGTCAATCTTATATGTTATTCTATCACAGTGATCTTCAAAGTAGATGTGGGCACGTCAGGGGATGGACAAACCAATCCGCTAGGGTTCATACCCATAAAAAGTTATTAAAACTTACCTCTGTATTTATTTTTACCTAATTTTTTTAAACAGTGTAAGCTTTTCTAGTAATTAAAGTAAAGTGTGTAGGAGTGCATGTTATAATTCATAAGTAAATATACATATATTGGGACTGGACTAGACACTCTAAAAATTTTTACTAATGGGAATGTGTGTTAGTTATCTCTTCGTAGGTACCAATTATCCCAAAACATGACATCTTAAAATAGCAGACGTTTATTATCGTACAGTATTTATGGATAAGGAATCTGGGTGTAATTTAGTTGTGTGCCTCTAGCTCGAGGTGTCTCATGGAACTTGAAATAAGGCTGTTGGCCAGTGCTGTAATCATGTTTGAAGGATCAACTGGGGGAGGATCCATTTCAAGTTCACTTACCTGGTTGTGGGTAGGATCCAGTTCCTTGCAGACTGTTGGACTGAAAGCCATAGTTCCTCCTTAGCTGTTGACTGGAGGTCTTTCTCCTTTCCTTGCCCTTTTATAGGGTCAGAAATATGGCTGTATTTCACAATAGGGGAGCTGATCTCCCTCAGAGTGGGCGAGTGAGAGAGGGCAAGAGAATATCCAGGTCAGAAACCAGTCTTTTTATTACTTAAGCTTAGAAGAGACATTCCATCACTTTTGCCATATTCTATTCAGCACAACAGAATAGAAGCAAGTCTGTTGAATAGGGTGGAATGGAATGGAATGGAATGGAATCTAATAGAAGTGAGTTGCTAAATCTAGTCCATGCTCAAGGGGAAGAGATTATACAAGGACTTGAACACAAGGTTGCAGGGATCTTTTGGGACTACCTTTGAGGTTGCTTAGCACAGAGTACACGTTCAAAAATTCTGGAGACTACTTCTTTAAAGCACAGGTTCTGCAAACTCTTTTGTAAAGGTCCAGATTGTGAATATTTTAAGCTGGGTGGGCCACATATAATCTTTGCTGCATATTTTTCTTTGTTTTTTTTTTATTTTACAGTGTTTAAAAAAATACGAAGACCATTCTTAGCTTGAGAGCCATGCATAAGTAGGCGATGGGCCCGATTTTTCCTGCAGACCATTGTTTGCTGACTCCTGTTCTTAGTGGACTGTGAGGTGATTTCAGCTCAAATTCCAAAAGATCTCTAATGGTTATCCAATGATAGAAACAGTTTGTTAAAAAAATAGGATGAATCCTTTGGATAAATACCTAGTAGTGCAATTGCTGGGTTGTAGTGTAGCTCTATTATAACTTTTTGAGGAACCTCCATACTGTTTTCCAGAGTGGCTGCACCAGTTTGCATTCCCACCAAGAGTGTAAGAGGGTTCCCCTTTCTCCGCATCCTGACTAGATATTTATCCAAAGATACAAACATAGTGATCTGAAGGGGTACGTGCACCCCAATGTTTATAGCAGCAATGTCCACAATAGCCAAACTATGGAAAGAGCCCAGATGTCCATAGACAGATGAATGGATAAAGAAGATGTGGTATGTGTACACACACACACACACACACACACACACCCACGCACACACACACAATGGAGTATTACTCAGCCATCAAAAAGAATGAAATCTTTTGCAATGATGTGTATAGAACTAGAGGGTATTATGCTAAGTGACATAAGTCAGTCAGAGAAAGACAAATACAGTTTGATCTCACTCATATGTGGAATTTAAGAAACAAAACAGATGAACATGGGGAAGGGAAGAAAAAATAAAATAAGATGAAAGTTGAGAGGGAGGCAAATCATAAAAGACTCAACTCTAGGAAACAAACCGAGGGTTGCTGGAGGGGAGGTGGGTGGGGGGATGGGGTAACTGGGTAATGGACATTAAGGAGGGCACTGGAAGTAATGAGCACTGGGTGTTGTATGCAACTGATGAGTCACTGAAATCTACCTCTGAAATTAATAATACAGTATATGTTAACTAAGTTGAGTTTAAAGTAAAAAATAGGATGAATCACTTCATAGAATTATTTAAGCAGAATTACAAAGTTCTCTTTTGCTAGATGAAAGGTGGTTGGGATTGAAGGATAAAGCCAGGAAAATGGACCAGTCGAGCCCTTCCCAGTTCAGAACATTAGTTTCACAAGATGTGGCTCAGTAAAAGTGCACCCTGGACGAATAAAGTTGAAAATATCATGTGCTATATCTGATTTTGAAATAAATACAAAATTAGCATGTTAAAGTCTTTGTGAAGTAAAGAAACTTGTTTGATTCTGTGTTTTTCCAAACTTCTTTGACCAGTGCTATGCAGCTTTGGTAGTATGGTGGTGAGCATAGCTGCCTTCCAGACTTACTCAACCAAGGAATCTCCCACTCCCAATCCATTACTTTTATTACATGAAACAAACTTAGGAAACATTAGATCCAATGACATATAAAGTCTCTTCCAACTTCTTTAGTTCATGATTCTAAGCATATAAAATATTATTTGATTTTCTTAGTTCATAGTTTCATGTATATCTGCCTCCCTAAAATGTTCGTTCGTCTTCCTATTTACCAATTACAAAAATTAGGTCAGGCCCTCTTGCTAGACATAGAAATGTAAAGATGATATAGCTCTTGTCCTCAAAAAGTATATCAGTGTCTTTTAGGCTCTGAACTTTAGCACAATGCTTTCTACACAGAAGGTACTTAGGAAAGGTTAGTTGCATGAATGAAGGTTGAAAAAACAGGGCTCTTTGGGCCATTTGGGATTATGGAGAACTCCTAGGCAAACTCAGTAAATAGCCATAAAATGAATCAGTGAATTCTAGATGAAAAGTAACAATGCATTCCGTAACCCTGGTGTTGTCATAAATCTGGAAATATGTTCCTGAGCAATCAAACTAAGTCAATCACCATTATAAATTAAGAAGTTTAAATTAAAATTGTACTCCTGAAATTCAGACTCCTATTAGAGTCTGCCACTTTAAAAATAACCCTTGCAGATTCAAGTTGGTGTCTTGCGACTAGATGGTTTGATATGACTGTGGCTTTCATCTCTGTATAATAGAGTATTATCTGGTTACAACACATAATTCAATTAACATTATCCTTTAAATTTCTCCATCCTTTGTTGAAATGCTTAAATTTATTCCTCTTTTATCCTTGCCTCTCCTTTTTCAATCTTAGAAACTACTGTCATTAATCTATATCTTTTGAGGTTATCATCTTACTTTAGTTAGGCACTGTTTCATTCTTATCATCCACAGTGCATCATCTGGGCCGCTCCTCTCTATATTGTGTATTGCCATCAATATTCCATCCTTATATATTTTTAATCTCAGCCGAGACTGTTGTATCATCTTCAATTCTGGTCAGATAAAATAAACGTTCCATTGGATATGTAAATGATCCTGTAAGCCAGATGAATTAGAAGGTTTTGCTTTCAGTGTTGAAAAAAGATCTTTATCCTTAAATCAGACATTATGGAAACAAACGAAATGTTACATGCTGCCATATTTTTAAATGCTAATTTTTTTTACCTCCCCATGAAAAAAAAAATGTCATTTGTGACTCAGGATTTGCTTTGGAAAATGAAGTCTTTTCATTTATTTACAGAAAAGGAGGATCAGGAGCACTTAGGGAAGCTTTTATTCTTTGTCTATCTCTCCAGCTGTCAGGTTATAATAGCCTTGGCCTCTGCTTGCCGGGCTGGAAGCAAATGGATGATCCCAAAAGCAACCTGGGAAATCAAATTTCAGAATGTTTTAACTGGAGGAAATCTAAAATGATAGCTGGTCCAACCCTGTTTTTATAGTTGGGGACACCAGGGCTGAAGGAGATTATGTGTTATTCAAGGCCACCCAGCTCTCAAGACTGTACCAGCCTCCTGACTCCTAACTCAGTGCTCCTTCTACTTCATCACATCATGATACCTTATCTTCTTCATGTTTTGTTGAATGTTTAAGTGAGGACTTCATGAACAAATCAGAATATTTGGGACCCCCCCCCCCCCCGCAGTTGGGAATATCAAAGCCAGAAGGTCTTACGGAAATAAATGGAATTCCAACTTACAACTAGGTAATCTATGATAAGGCAGAAATATGAGCATGGGAATTATTGGTGGCTGGGACCCTCATAATGTCAAAATAACTAGTTGCATCAAGACATAATAAAGTCCACCAGAAGGGAAAAACATAAATGAAGGAGAATGTTTGAGTTTGGGGTCCTTTGATGCTCTTTGCCAGAAGCCTACTCTATACTCATTTTAGAAAGATATTTAAGATGTTTTGGGTTGTTGAAAGAAGAAAAACAAGTGATTTGGATAATTGTATACCTGAAGGGTACCTTTGTTAACTTTACGTTTATTTATTAAAGATCCAAGATCAAATTCAGATTATTAATGGAATACAAAAAAAATCTATGAAGATCAGCAATAGAAAGAAAACAATGGAGGGGTGCCTGGGTGGCTCAGTCGTTAACCGTCTGCCTTTGGCTCAAGTCATGGTCCCAGGGTCCTAGGATAGAGCCCCACATTGGGCTCCTTGCTTGGCAAGAAGCCTGCTTCTCCCTCTCCCACTCCTCCTGCTTGTTTTCCCTCTCTCCCTGTGTCTCTCTCTGTCAAATAAATAAAAATCTTTAAAAACAACAACAACAACAACAACAAAAACCCCAATGGAAATCATTCTGATATCGAGACGCAGTTATAACCAAAAATTCAGATTATAACAAATGTAGTTACTTCCATTATGATTAGGTTTCCATCAAAACTACATCTGCATATGATTTTAGGTCACGGACCAGCTTCTGGTAGTCTTACACTCCAAACCTTGTTTCCTACCCCAAACCTCCATATTTCCAGTTATGGGTGCTTTTGCTCATATTGCCATATGGCCTCTGGACCTGCACCTTCATGTCAGGGGATCAGATTAGTTGTTATTTTGGGTGGGAGGAATTCCTTAAAGCCATCCCTACATCCCAATGGCTCTCAATAACTTAGTTATACACAGTCTGGCTTTTAGTTGGTGACCTTTTCTCCTACTTCATTCATGGGTGCCCAGGATTTTCCTGGGCTTCCCACTACACTTCCCCCTGGGAACTGAGGCAAGGAAGACCTCAGGACTCTTCCCAATTTTCCAGGTGGAAGATTCGCAACATTTCCTAAAAACAAATTTTTCATTATACTCACTAGATGGAAGATTTTCAATGGATTCCTCTAACTTTGTTCGTAAAGTTGCAGGAAGTTTCTTCTTTACAGAAATTTAAGTCGTTTACAGTCTGGTCCCTGTCCAACCCACCAGTCTTTTCTGTTGTACTTTTCCTATACATACTACAGATTCTCTTTGTTAGGAATTTTTGAAGTCCTCTGTTGTTGTTGTTGTTGTTGTTGTTGTTTTTCTGACTTGCTTTTTTTAAGTGTGCTTTTCTGTGTGGAATGCCCTTCTGTTTCTTTTCCTGCTTGGCTAATTATTTCTAGATTCAGCTTGGGGTATGGATGAAAAAGTTGTATATCCCTCACTAATTTTTCATGTTCTGGAAAACTTTGTATGCAGCACCATGTGCCTACAAAATTGCCTTCAAATATGGCAAATGGTTGCATTCAAATATCACCTCTTAGTCCTAAGTGGAGACTGTACAAATATTCCAAAGAGATGGTTTGTAGTTAGTAGGCAAGAGTGCAAGCCAGCTCTTGTTTTTAAATGTTATGCCCAGAAGAGATCTTTGAAATTTTATAAACAGATGGATTCTTTTTGCTTGATTCACTAATGTTTTACAATTAACTAATTAACAGGTTTATTGCCAAAATTAGCAATAAAAAGTGTTCAGGAGCTTCGACCAAAGCAGCCTTTTGCAATTACATACATACCAAAACAATCTGCATGATAGTTTGAGGCTAAACGTTGCTCAAATCAGAATTTCACCTGCTGTTTTCAAATAAAAGTTGACAAATACAAAAATGAACCCTGCAGATTTCCACACTCCATTCATATACGCGAGTCTCTGCCTTAATTAATAATAATTACAGGTAATACCAACAATAGAATGCCTAAGTATACCCAGATTGCTTTCAAGTGTGCAAAATTGCTTAGCAAACACAGTTCTGAAGGACTAGTAGGAACCTGTTTATGTCAAGTCTGTTTGCTGTTCTCTAGCCAGCAGGACCTTAGATGACCATTCAGCCTTCTCTGCTACTACTCCTGCCTTGAGCCTGGTCTGTCTCCCGTCCTGGGAGTCATTATTGCACTTCTCCTTGGATTCCACCCCTTGCTCCCCTCTAGTACCCCAAGCCTCTGTGTACTCAGATCCTTGTAATTCCTGGAATATGCTACACTCTGTATTTTGCTTTGGTGTGAGCTATAGTTCTGCCTGGAGTATTTTCTAGGCTCCTTCGTGATTTAGTTTGAGCATCACCTCTTATGGGATATATTCCCTGATCAATGCCCTATTCCTGTCTCCAGAAGATGGAATTAGATTTAGAAGGAAAGAAGGGCAGCGTAGTTTCTCCTTTTGGTGTCGCTTCATGGAACTGCAAGCAACTTGCCGTGAAGAAGTAGGTTTTGATTAAAAGAGAAATTCTAGGTTCAGTGAATATCCACTGGAAGAAGGAAAGAAAGAGAGGGGGCAAGGATGGGAGGCAGGAAGGAAGAAAGAGAAAAGAGAAAGCCATGCTTCTGCTCATTCCTAGGTCCTCTACCCAGAATATTCCCTCTGTCTGGGATGCTTTAGTCCACATTTCTCAGCTCATCTCTCAGAAACCCCATGGAATTTTCGGTTTGCACCAAACTACTTACTTCTACTTTGTATAAGCCTTGTTTTAGCCCTTTATTCTTTTCCAGCATGAAAAATCTGCTTCATCAAATTAGGTTATAATCTTCTTGAGCTGGAAGGTGGCAGAAATGCGACCTTGGTATTCAAAGGGACTTAGGGAAACAGGACCCATTCGAACCCCTTTCCAAGGTGGGAATCCCATCGGGCATAATACTGGCACTCCTGAAAATTATCTTGAAGCTTCTTTGATGCATAGTCCTTGATAAATGTTCATTGTGTATGATTAATCAGTTAAACATTCCTTGTGCTTAACAAGATTAAATGCTGTTCTTATGATTTTATTGATTTATTACATTAATTACTTTCATTCATATACCCTGCCATGTTCCCCCAAATACATGCCATTGGGTAAGAATCAGTTATGAACTCTTAACCTTAGGTTGTAGTCTGAGCTGTGAGTTAAAATACAGTGTTTGCTTTTATTTCCTGATTTCCTAGGCTCAGTTCACCTGTCATTTCCTAGAAGCCTTCCTTGACTTCTCCACCATGAGGTAGTAGCCCTCCTGTGTATTTCCAAAGCACCACTGTTATCACGGAACTTAGCCTTTGTATGGCAATTATCCATCCCCTGATTTTACCTGCCTTCCCCACTTGGTTTCCACTACCTAGAAGGCAGTGATAGTGTCTTCTTCATCAGTGTGTGGTCACTAAGCCAGGGTCTACAGCATGGCACCTCTCAACCAATCCATTCCCTATTATGCTGCAGGAGCTCTCCCCCCTATAGATACAAACCTGCATGCCTGCTCCCGTGCATGCAAACCTCTCAAAGCCCTGTATCTTCTGTAGGAGAAAGTACAAACTCTCTAATGTGGAGTAGATGGTTCTCCTACATGGCCCAATGGCCTCCCAATCTCATCTCCACCCTCATCCTCTGTTACAGGCACTCAGAATCTTCCAGGACTTACATGTCCATTTATACCTGTGTTACTGTACATTTTGAATGAAAAAAACATACCTTTCTTTCCATTGATCTCTGTTAGCAGAATATCTCTCTTCTTGGAAAGGTCCTGTCCTTCCTTGAGGATTCAGCTCAAATATTACCTACTCCTTGGTACTCTGAAAGCACTTGGACTCAACCTACCACACTGCCATCAACCAACTAACATTTGGAGTAAGCACCCACCAAGAGACAGAAAACTGGGAACTGGGGACTCACTTTACTTGTTTGCTTCACTCACCAATGAGGCAGGGATCCTGATCATCTTATTCTCCTATTTCTCTCTAACAAAGCACAGGGTCTGGCCAATTATGATAGTTTGGATGGATATACTCTTGGGCATTTCTTGGTTGTTGATTCATTATCAATGTGATGTCAATATTGGATCTTAACAACTAGTCATTTTATATATCATTTATGAAAATGTAGATGATGATAGGAAGACCTTCCATGAATGAATGATTTTTTCAGAGTGCTACATTAGGAAACTATTAATTCTAGAAGCTGAAGATATCTTCTTGCTACCATCTTTCTAATCTGTTCACTTAGAATTCCATTCTTTCACATTTGTACTTTCCTGTAGTTAATTTTTACATTAACATTATGTTTGACATTGTATTAGATATAATGCTTTAATTTTTTAGCATAATGTATGGAGAATTAGGTATACAACTTCTCTACTGATAATGGTAATACTGATAATGGCAGTTTTAATGTTCAAAATCCCCACATATTTTATTAAAATGTATACTGTTATTTTATCCTAGTTTCTTCAGGGAACTGAGCAGACACTATTCAAGCAACTTTAGAAGAAATACGAGCCTTATTAACTATCTTTTTTTTGGTTGCTGTTAAGCAATAACCTGTTGCTGTGCTTTCCACGGAGGAACAAATGCTGTATAGAAAGAGACATAGACCATAAAACTTGAAATTCAGTGTTTGTACCATATTAATGCCATGAGCATGTATAGAATCTAACACCTTGCAGTCAGACAAACCCAAACCCAAGATTCAGAGTAGTTTCTGAGAAACCATACCAGGAGCAATGAATTCTACTGGGTCTTCTCTTCTTTCCTTCCTTCTCCAGAGAGAGCACATCCAAATGGTTCTATATGCTCAGAGTGGAACCACTCTTAATTGATTTCTACTTAATCAAATAGCTGGATTAATGTTTTTCTGGATTGATTGATTGCATTAATTGACAATCTCCATTCCTTCTCTAAAATATATGTGCTGACAACCTATACTGATTAATAGTCATGGCACTTGGAATACTCAGAGTTGGCGGGTCATGTTGTAAGTCATTTTCCTTGTTTATTTATTTATTTGCTTATTTATTATTTTTTTTCAGTTTTATTGAGCTCTAATTGACAAATAGAATTGTAATATATTTAAAGTGTACAACATGATGCTTTGATGCTCATATGCATTGGGAAAGGATTTCAATAATCAAGTTAATTAACACATCCATCAACTCACATCCTTACCATTTTTTAGTAGATTTATTTTTTGATGAAATATACATAGAAAAGCATATTTAAAACATTTTGGATTCCTTTTCAAGATTATAATAAAATAACTACCTGGGTACTCACCATCCAGCTTTAAAAATAGAAACCTGGGTCCCCCTCCCTTCCTTCCTTTGTATCCCTCTTGCTGCCCCTTCTCCCCATGTACTCTCCCCAGGGTGACCACTATCCTGAATTATCTCTACATTATTCTCTAAAGTTCCTTTATGGTTTGATATATACACCTAAAAATATATTGTTTTATTTTACTGCTTTCTGATCTATATGTTGGTAAAATAATATGATTATGTTTATCATTTTTCTCATTTCTTTTTTCTTTTTCTATGTTTGGATGTTATGTGTTCAATGTATTTTTTTGTTACTCTAACATCTTTAACAGACTTATTCAGCCAGCAGCAGCACCACCACCACCACCACTTTATCATCTTCCCAGATATTCAAGGGCCCTAAATACTTGATCACCCTTTTTTTTTTCTAATTTAAGTCTTACTGTTATTCTGCATTTTAATTCTCTTCTAGTTTTCTCTAACAATTAAAAATTCTTGTAGTTATTTTGAATAGTCAATGTTGATTTAGATTTACACACATTTTTCTCAGTCTTATTCATTTAATTTATTTTTTGTTCACCATTCTATCTCAGATATTCTATCTGTGATCATTTTCCCTTTGTGTAAAGTACATCTCATAGATTGTAATCTAGGGAGGATCTTTGCTAGGTTAGCTTCTCACGTATTATTTATCTGAAAATGTCTTTGCCCTCTTTCATGAACAAGTTCAACTTTCTTTTTTTCTGATAACATTGATGGCATTATTCCAATATAACCTGACTTTCACTGTTGCAATTGGTAAGTCATCAGTCAGTTTAATTTCTGTTCCTCTGTGGGCACTCTGTCTTTTAAGACCTCTTTTTCTTTGGTGTTCTTCAGTATTATGATGATGATTGGGGTGTGGATTTCTTTTTATTTAATCCTCTTGGGATTTGTTGCAATTCCTAGTTCTGAGAATTGGTGTCTTTAAATAGTTCTGGAAAATTCTCAACAATTCTTGACTTGAACATTACCTTTCCTCCATTCTCTGTTATCTCTGTGGCAGAGACAATGCTTTGAACACTCCAGGCACAGAATAAGAGTAACTGGTCTAGCCTCTTTTTCAATTAGGTTAGGACTATGTGACTGAGTTATGGACAATAGAATATGGGTAGAAGGGATGGCTCTCCCATCCAGCTTTGGCAGACATATAAGTGGTGCACCTGGTCATCAACTTTGTGTGTTCAGAGAAGTGACTACCTCAGGTTAAAAAATATATATGGATTCAAGGGCATATTTGATTATCCCGGACAGTTAGTCAGAAATTTGCAATGAGAAAGAGTAGAAGAATAGGAACAGGGTGATCTGGGATAGAAACATGTGAGTGAATTAATGGGGGTAGGAGCTAATTATAAATATATTTATTAGGACATACTAATATCCGTCAGAGAACAGCCTCCATGAAAGAGATACCAAACAACCAAGTATTCAAAATGACTTTTCTGTCATTGGCCTCCTCAGTGCTGGTAGATGTACATATGAATGAGGTAGCCATGGTAACAGAGGTGGAGGCCATGAATGGCTTCAACAACATGAAGTTAAACTTACCAAAGCTGAAATAGCTATTCCCACTGTCAAATGTCTGATTGATCAATAATAGATACCAAGGAAGGGCCCCAGATATAGCACCATTTTTTGAGGAGACGAATGGGCCACTTTAGTGGGAAGTTGACTATATTGGGCTCTTTTTTACCATTAAAGATCCAGTAATTAATTCTCATAGGAACAGATATATATTCTGTGTGTGCATTTTCTTTTCCTTCCTGTAGGACCTCAACCAGTGCTACTATTGAAGGGTTTACAAATCTTTGATTCACTGGTCCACCCCACATTATATTATGTCAGACCAGGGGACACAGTAGATAACCAAAAAAATGTGCAGGTGGGTTTACAACCATGACATCCATGCATTGTATCCTATAGTGGAGGATGGAGACATTGTATATCAGTTGTGGCCCAGAGACCATCTGCTGCAGTAAGGATTGTCTTTTGTTCCACTAACCTTCTAATAAGTTTTCCCCCAGGAAGAGAGGCCTACCAGAATTTTAGAGAACCTGCTACTCAACATGCTGAGAAGTATAGTGGAGAAACACAAGGGTGGACTGGTATGGACAAGATATTTTGTCTAGATCTCTCTTCATAGAAGGACTTACTCCCCTGTTTCTGGAAGTTCCATTAACAGCGACCCTTCAGATAATAGCCTCTCCACAGAATTCATTGGCTATCGTTAGCTAGCTTTCACAAAGGCACAAACTTCACGGGGTGGCTCATATCCAATGACTGATCAATACGGATACATAAACATACAGGCATTTTGGACCAGCATGTGAAAATTTTCTTAGACCATTTTAGTTCCAGAGTTCCCTATGGGGTAGGCTGAAACTGTCATGGGCCTCCAATTTTCAGTCCTCCTATTTTTCCTTCTCTTTCACAGATGCTGATCCCAAGGTGCTTAAAAAAATATCCTGTACACTAAACCCCACATTAGAATCTGCTCTCTGGAGAACCCAACCTGTGGCAATGTTATGAAAATGGGATTTATTCAAGAGAGATAGGGCCAGTTTGCACAATAAAAGGGAATAGAAACTCAAACCCTACAGAATTGGGAAAGCCAAAAGATCTACAAATGGCAACTAGCAAAACCTATCAATAGATAAAATGATCAAGGATGAAATCATGTTATAGTTTCCCCCATCCCCACACCCTTCATTGCTCCAGATAGCCTTAAAATACCTACCATTAAATCAAGAGAGAGAGGTATGAGGACAAGAAAATAAGGAAATCATATCCAAAAACAATGTCTTTAAGAGTACTTCTGGTATCATTACTGGCACCTCTAACTGACTGGAAACAAATAGATCAGAAACTTAATAAGTTTTTAGGAAACCTATAATGACAAAGAAATTATGAGTCTGGATTTGGAAAAAGTATATGACTTTTAAGATTTGAAACAACCCTTGGGTTCCAACTTTTAATAAATAGAAAGTCAGTTTTGAAACCTATGCAGACCACAATGGTGATTGACCCCCAAAGCTCACTCCAGATGTGGTCAAGGATAGTTATTAAAAAAGAGTAACTTCATGGAGTGTGACACCATGAAACATGAAATCAATGGACAAAGAGGAGAATCAGAGATGAATTAAGGAAAATCTCCCTTGAGTAAGGAGCATGCACAGTGTCTGCCCAGTGGATTTCAGTGAAGGGTATATTATATTATATGTCTCCCATTCATTTCCTTTCAGATGGAAATGTTTACTGTAATTATTTTGTTCCTGTTTCACAGTCACTGATTAGATAGGATGTGGCATAATGGTGACTTTTTAGTTCATAGATCTCATTAGAAGAGAAGCCATGTTTGGAAAGACTAAGTGACTATCACTCAGAATTCTTGAATCATGAGCTGAGGTCAATAACCAGATGGGGCTTGGGTTTGGGGCTGAGTATGTTCTGTGTGTGGGTAGAAGAATGGAATGATTTTATGACTGAAGGGCAAACAGAGGCAGAAATAGTGCTATGCATTCACTGTATCATTTATGCCTCTTCCGTTAACCTCCAGGCTTCTCTTCTCTTTTGGCAGCAACTGTGGAAACCACTTGCTGAGGTGGAAGATTCATAAGATTCCCGAGGTACCACTGAGGGGGTTAGATATTTCCCTGAAAAGTTGCCTGATACACACTGAAATTTATATGAATGAGAAATACATTTATTTTGTTAAACTACTAAAATTTGGGGCTTACTTTGTTGCTGCATCATAGATTAGCCTATTCTGACTAATATGTCCTCTTTCTGGACCACCAGTTAAGGTTTATGTCAGACATTATCCCTCTATCCTCTATGTCTCTTACCTTCTTTAAAGTTTTCACTTTTCTTTCTAGGATGCAGTCTAGATAATTTATTTGGATTTGTCTTTCAGTTCACTAAAACTCTTATCTGTTTCTTCAATATCCTATTTAATTTACTCATTGTATGTTTAATTTTAATTAATTTATTTTTCATGTCTGGGAGCATAATTTGTGTGTTTCCAAATCTACTTAGTTGTTCTTTATAGTTTCTCTTCTCTGTATTTTCAAGCTTCTCTCTTATTTTTTTAAACATATTGAATTTGTATTGTATATTTTATATTCACTATCTTATTATTGCAATCACTGAAGACTTTCACTTCTAATCTTGCCATCTCTTTGTTCCTGCTGGCTGTCACTTTTGTGTTTTGTGATTTTTGGCTACAACCTACTCATTTTAATTGGCACTTTGTGAGAATTTCTTGAGGCCCAGGTTGTAGTTGGATTCCTTCAGGTGACATTTGTATGTGTTCATGCTATTTGGCAGCATTAGTAACCCAGCACCACTTTATTTCACTGTGGGATTTTTTTTTTGACCAAAATGAAAGCATGAATTTGGATTGTATACTTCTCTAAAGATTGTTTAATGATAGCAAATTCTCAAATATGATTTTTTTTCCCTCTTCACTCAGCATAGAATCAATAAATTGATAAATGCAATTTTCTTGTCTCTTTTTACCTCAGTCCTTGGGGGCTGAGCATGATGGAGTTTGTCTTCATAGGCTCTATGCTTTGGCAGATCCTAGATTTTAACTCCATTCCCCTGTACCTTTTCTAGCATCAAAACAGAAGCTCAAGAACTCCAGGGTTTACCAGAAACCTCTACATATAATCTGATTTTGGTATCCTCTTATTTGCCAAGGTTCCTGCTTTCACTTTTTCTTTGGCCTCTATGAATTACTTCCTTCTGTGCTAATTCAGCAATGCTTTTTAGAAGATTGAATATATAAGTTTTATCTGTCACTTTAGCTGTTTTAGCCAGGAAGATTGTTCAGAATTATCTAGTCAGCCATACTGCTGGAAATAAGTCATTTCAAGCCACTATACTTATGCACATACACCTCTACCAGTCAAGTTGTATGCTTACCAAAATTAGACATGTCTGTTACCAAAGTTGTTTATTACAGATTATTTTAGTATAACTAATTAATTTATGGAAATATTATCCTAACTAAATAGTTGAGTAAGAGAGCTTTTGTTTATTATGAAATATTGATGGCAAGTCTCAATAAAGGAGGTTGTTAAATAAAAGAGCACTCAATTAAACCTGGGGAAAACAACAGTAAAAGTTTTTGGAAAATTTGTAAAAACTAAGAAGGATTATGTACTCAGATTATTTTGCAATTGTTTTTAATTTCTTGCTCCACTTGAAAGAAACCAAAATGAAAACTAATGTTGCATTATAGGCATTATAGGTAGAGTTTTTGTAAGAAAGATGGCAGGGAAGCCAACTGTAAGAACTTCACTTGATGAAAAGGCATTGGATTCACATGCAAAGATTAGTAGATAAAAATATTTTAGATATGTATGTAATTTTTTATTCCTCAATCTAACCTACTGCTCCCCTCCCCCCCAATAAGCCAGTCCTAACTATGGAAGAAAAGAGAGTTGCTAGTAATCTTAAATCCATATAAACATATTAATTAATATGCTTGGTATTAGCAAAGTTTTCTGTAGGTATTTGTTTTTTCCCCAACTTTATTGAGGTATAATTGACAAGTAAAATTGTGATATACTTAGAATGTACAATGTAATGATTTGATAAACATATACATTGTGAAATGATTCCCTCAATCAAGTTAATGAACACATCCATAATGGAGGTGTTTGTTTTGTTGTGGTTTTGGACATAAAAGAAGGGGTTGTATCTCGGGGCTGTCCAGCAAACAACTTTTTTTCAAGAGAAAATTTTTTACTGTTTCAACGTGAGGAAGGTCTTCAACCCCACTAATGATAAAATATGCAAATTTAAAGTTATCAAATACAACATTTTTCAAAACTTATTGCCAAAATTTAAAGAGTGACAACATCCAATTTTGGTAGGATGTTGGTAGCTAGGAAAAAGCCACTTTTATTCCAGCTTTATTGAGGTTTAATTGACAAATAAAAATTGTATATATTTAAGAGGACAATGTAATGATTTGACACACACATACATTGTAAAATGATTACCATAATTAATTGCATTTACACGTCCATCACTTCATATAGTTTACTTTTTTTTTTCCTTGGAAATGAGAACATGTAAGATTTACTCTCAGCAAATTTCAAGTATAGCATACAAAATTAGTAACTATAGTCAACATGCAGCAAGTAACTTTTAAGTGGTTGTTTCATATTCCTCATTTTTGAAAAAAGTTGTTGGGACAGTTTTTTTTAATCAGCATTTTGCTGTTGTTGTTTGGTTGTTAATTCTTACTTTCTTCATAGTTTCTACCTTTTAGAGTTTTTTTTCCATTTTCAGTTGCTGGTCTTGGGTCTATCTCTTCATAGTCAAATGGGACATTGATCTATTTTACTTAATAAAATACAGTTATCATCCTCAGAGGAATTTTGTCTTCAACTTCAGAAACAATTAACATTTTTTTCTTTATGAAATTTATCAGCTACCTACCTTGTACCATTATGATTTGCTAGGCTTTTCCGTATCTTATTTAAAATTACATAACAACCCTGTCAGGAAGGTATTATAATCTTCATTACACAGATAAGAAGATAGAAGACCAAAGAAATTAACATGTCCAAGGCCATAACCTAGAGGCAGTTGAATTCAATCTTGAAACCAGGGTTGCCTAATTCTTATGTTCAGGTTTCCTTATTATAATGTTGCATAATCATTTATTCCACATGGTATCACCTGAGCCTAATCCAGGTACTTTTAGCTCTAAACCACCAGCATTGTCTAACTTCTTTCATAGTCCAACCAAATACACTCCAAGCAATTCACTTTTCCTAACCTGCTGTGGGTGGATTTTGAGCTAGATTTTGAACTTTTTTTTTTTCCCCCTTTCCAGTAAAGCTAAACTTTAATAAACCTTCTTCTATAATTTTTTTCTAGGATGACTTTAGTTTAGGCATTCAGTTCTCTCTTCAGCCATTCAGTTCTCTCTTTAGCATGATCACTAGACTGTTAGCTCCAAGATGACAGTTTTGTGTCTCTTTCATCTTTGGATCTCCACTATCTTCCCATGTTCCCAGTATGTAATAGGCACCCATGTTTATGCAATTAAAGAGCTCCCTTCTCCTTCTCGTTCCAACTCAAACCTTCCCTTAGACTTCCTCTCCAACCCTCATTTAGTCTAATGGCCATCTCCTAGGGTGATTTGGCTTGTGTTGTAGGATATGTTTAACTCAGAGTTCCACAAAATTCTGAAAAGTCTCAATCTTCCATAAGAGGCAGTTACTAAAGGAAGGGATACTAGAAATCTGAAAAATGCAAATTAAAATAAAAAATTATATCCAACCTCTCAAATGCTCAAAACTAGAAATACAGATAATATTTGATACTGGCAAGGTTGCAATGAAATGAACAAGCTCATATATTGTTAGTGAAACTGTAAAATGGTCCAGTTGGTTTTGGAAGTAATTGCTCACTCTGATGTAAAACTCACTGACTTACTAATTCCATTTCCTAAATAAGGAACATCTTTACATGTGAAGATGATCATCATAGCTTTATTTGTAAGACTGAAAACTATAAACCACTAAAACATTCAGTAATACTGAAAGTATTACACAGTATGTAGTAATTCATATTTTACAGCCAAAGCAAGTGGGGGTGAGGCATTCTCCAACTACTCTTGCATGAAGTTCATGAAACCCTACAGGGAACTCGCCACTTCTGCAGTACTTGGAATGAACAGAAAGATTGAGGATAATGTAGTGACATACAAGATGTGCTCGTTATACTGTTATGATGTTGGGAGAGAAATATAAGATTTAATGTTACATGCTCAATTGGATCTCAATTGATTCATGCATTCAATAATCTATTGAGTACTGAAGTGGTCCCCAGGCTCTATGAAATCAAAGAATAGGACAAAACTCTTCTCCTTTTGAAAGCATACTTTCCAGGGCAAGAGGAGGGTTTGGGGACAGGGGCAGGGTGACAGATAATAAATTAATAAATAACCAAAGTAATTAAAGACTGTGATTAGGTTTAGGCTAGAAATGAACAGATATAAAATAAATTGACAATACAACAATGTTTAAAAAAAAGATTATGTACCTGAAAAGATACCAAATATTATCAGTGATGATCTTTGAGTAGTAGAATTTATTCCATGACATCCCTGTGTTTTCCAGATTTACTATAATGGGCATAAATTTCTCTCAGTAAGCAGAAAAACCACAGTAAAATTATTATTAAAAGTTATTAAAAGAAAATGAAATCATTCCTCATTATCTGAGTGGCTCCTGGAAATGACTTCATATCTCATTTTATACTTGGTCTTCCTTCTGCCTGGCTTTGGCTTTGGGTCCCCCTCCCCCACTCCCACTTGTTTGTCACAGCCTTCTAGAAATTTCACAGAGGGGAAGCAGATGTATAGGCCTGTGTAGGTGTATGTGCTCGAATGAAAAGAAAATCCCTGAAAACAAGGACATTTCCAAAGTTGCTATGCCCTTAACAAGAACTTAGTGAGCCAGTGCTCCTGAAATATAACTTACCCCATTCGCTACTTGTTAACAAGGCCAGTGATCCATGAAGTTGATTCTTTTTTGGGTTTTGGTGTCTGAGTGTTTAAATTAATGGTTTGAGAGTAAAGTCTATCACTGTATGTAGCACAGCCAGCAATTGCTTAAATTCAGGATAAACTACGGATAGACTTAGGTTTTCAGTTTTCAAGGTGCCCACATAGCACAGCGATTGTCAACTCAACATTACTTTTATGTTCCCCATTACAAGGTGTCACCAGAAACACAAATCTATAAGGGGCTCTGCCGCTTACCATCTGCTTGATTCTCAGGGTCTCCAAATGGCCCCAAAAGGTGGTGGCTGTTTGCAGCGCTTGGACTTTTGAATTGCATTAAGTACCAGTCTGAATTTTCTGTTTGGCTGACCTCTAAAGAATGGCAGAGGAGACCAATGCAGACATCAAGTGCCCAGCAAAGGAACCTTCCGGGACAATTCTTGCTCCCGTCCCGGATGCCAGTGTGACCAATTCAGCAATTGTGTCTTTCCCCAGGATAAAATGAATATTGTGTCAGTGAAGCTAGCATCATAGAGTGATGATCTGAGAATCAGTGAGAAGGAAGACGCTGACCTTGGAGAGGTTTAAGAATGCCTTATGAATAGCTATTCGGAACATAATTAAAGGCATTTTAACATCATAAGCCTTGAAGAATGCGAACCATCACCACTGCACACTGGGGAGTAAAAGATATTGCTTTTATAGCTGCAGAGCTTATGGTCAGAAGTGATATGAAATATTAGAAATGTGACAGTTTTATAATAATTTTATTCTTGCTCATTGTGATAATTTTCATTTGCAGCTTTTTACCTTTGAATATCTTGAATTGCATTAAGCCTTTCTCACTCCATTCTTGTCCTGTAATATTAGAAGCTGCGGTTTTAATCTGAGGAATTACAGTAAAAAGCTACAGGCACAAGCAGACAAATAGTGGTGTTTATGATGCCTGTTATTTGAAGAATTAAAAGTTCTGAGTGAATTTGTCTCTCAGCTAATAAAAGCAGTAGAGCTCTGAGTGAAGTATTTCCTCTTCTTACTTTTTATAATATCACTATCTCTTCTTGTATCCTGTTCCCTCTCTTAGCTGCTTTTTGTTTTGAGTATAAGAGGAGGAGGAAGAATCCTTTCTGTCACATAATTTGTTGTTGTTTTTTCCTTGTCTATATTTTTCTTTCAGATACCATCTGCGTGTTCTTTACTGAATAACCCAAGTTAGAATTAGTGCTAGAGATCATCTGGTTTAAATATTTAAATATTTCCCATCCTCAGATAAGGAAACAAAATTACAAGACTCAAGACCAGCAGAACTAAGACTACAGTCTATGTCTCCCAACACTGCAAAAGCCATACCTAATACTCACTGAGCATTTGCTAGGGGACAGGCAAAGCTCTAAGCACTTCACATGCATTAACTCGTGTGTGTTCCAATAAAACTTTATTTTAAAAAAAACAGGTGGTGGACCAGATTTGGGCTGTGGGCTGTAGTTTGCAAACTCCTAATTTCTTTTAAGACTCAGAGTGTCTAAAATTAGATAGGGTCTGCTATTATCATCACCCTCATTTTACAGAAGAGTAAACTGAAGCACAGAATAGCTATCTAACTTACCCAACTTTATATACTTAATGATGGCCTCCATATGAAGAAGCCAGGCCATCTGACCTGAACCTCCACACTTGGCTGAACCCAAGGGTCTGCAGATCGTCTCCATATTTTTTCCTTTCCCTTCATTTCCAGGGTACTTTCTTGAAGGGAAAACATCTGGGTTAGCATGCAGAATCTCATACACATATATTTACTATGGGCTTATACTGATGATGATTTTTCTAACTTGTTCTTTCTGTAGTTGACGATGCTATTTAGTGCCTTGCTTGGCCATTTGAGAGGGATGTACAAAGAAGCAGTTAATGTGTTTCTTCCCTTCGAAAGGGTTAAAATTTAGTTTGGAATCAAAGAAATTAAAATAAAATCAGATCAAAATGTACAGAATCCTTACAACATAGAGTGGATGGTCCAAAATCATCTTTATCTTATGATCAAGTCAGGATCCAAAAGGCTGTTCATTAGCTTATTTGTTCTGAAGTCCCAGATACTTGAAAGCAATCTCTGTCAGCATGTTTATGTAAAGTTTTGTAAAAGAACTGTGACTATTTGACAGTTCTGATTTTTTTTAATCCTCAAACATTTCTCCCAAATAGGCTTGCATTTTCATTTTTTTAATAAAAAATAAGTTGATAACATGATGCAGCTTCAGACATGCAATTAATTAGTGAGAGACTTGATCACCACATCTTAGGGGACCATACCCAACCATCTGTTGATGGCTGGGAGATTGCTTCACTTTTACCCAAGTGAAAACCTTTGTTACTACAAAAGTTTGTAAATTGAATGTTTGTAAGAGAGGGAATTTTTGGATTATACATTATAGGTGATACAAAGATTGCAAAAATATTCCAAACCAAGTTGCTATCTTCAAGGAATAGAGAATCCAGTTAGGAAGACAGGCATAGCCACATTTTTAAGATCCCTCTGATCATTCTATGAATTCATGCAAGGGTTAGACTCCTTTCTAATGAGTACAATCATTTATAATCTGTCAGTAGGTGAGCTGACAAATGAATGGTATAGATGTGTGCCCTATGATCAGAGGGGAAGAATTGCCTACATCAGTTTCAGGCAGAAGAATGGGTTTGAGGTGAACCCTAAAAGATGGGTAAGGTTTAAAAAGCAGGTCGAGATGAGGAACAGATTGACCATGCCATTTCTTTTTTTTTTTTTTAAGTTTTTATTTGAATTCCAGTTAGTTACCATACAGTACATACTAATATGTAATAATAGTTTCAGGTGTACAATATTCAACCTGAAAGGTGATTCAACCCTTCCATACAACAACCATCACAAGTGCACTCCTTAGTCCCCATCACTTATTTAACTCATCCCCCCATTTGCCTCCCTTCTGGTAACCATCAATTTGTTCTCTATAGCTAAGAGTCTGTTTCTTGGTTGGCCTCTCTCTCTTTTTTTTCCCTTTGCTCATTTGTTTCTTAAATTTCACATATGAATGAAATCATACAGCATTTGTCTTTCTCTGACTGCCTTATTTTGCTTAGCATAATACTCTTTAGCTCCATCCCTGTCAATGCAAATGACAATATTTCATTCTTTCTTTTTTATGGGGGAGTAATATTTCAGTATGTGTGTGTGTGTGTACCACATCTTCTTTATCTATACATCAGTTAGTGGACAGTTGAACTATTTCCATAATTTGGCTATTGTAGATAATGCTACTATAAAAATCAAGGTGCATCTATCCCTCTGAATTAGTATTTTTGTATTGTTGGATAAATACCTAGTAGTGCAGTTGCTGGATTGTAGGGTAGTTCTATTTTTAACTTTTTGAGGAAACTCCATACTGTTTTCCAGAGTGGCTGCACCAGTTTGCATTCCCACCAACAGTGAAGAAGGCTCCCCTTTCTTCACATCCTCGCCTACACCTATTGTTTCCTATGTTGCTAATTTTAGCAATTCTTACTGGTGTGAGGTGATACCTCATTGTGGTTTTGATTTGCATTTCCTGTATGATAAGTGATGCTGAGCATCTTTTCATGTGTCTGTTGGCCATCTATCTGTCTTCTTTGGAAAAATGTCTACTGTCCATTTTTTAATTGGATTATTCATGTTCTGGGTGTTGAGTTTTATAAGTTCTTTATTTTGGGTACTAACACTTTATTGGATATGTCATTTGCAAATATCTTCTCCCATTCAGTAGGTTCCTTTTTAGTTTTGTTGATTGTTTCCTTTGCTGTGCAGAAGCTCTTTATTTCGATGTAGTCCCAATAGTTCATTATTGCTTTTATTTCCCTTGTCTCAGGAGACATTTCTAGAAGAAGTTGTTACCACCAGTGTCAGAGAAGTTACTGTATGTGGTCTCTTCTAGGATTTTTATGGTTTCAGATCTCACATTTAGGTCTTCAATCTGTTTTGAATTTATTTTTGTGCAAAATATATCATCTTAAAGCCAAATCTCTCCCTTTAGTACATCAGTGGATTCGCTATAGTGGAAGATACCACTCCTGACACTACCCCACAGATCATATTAATTAGAAGAGTTTCGTCTTCTAAACATCCTACAAATAATCTCTTCAAGCTTTAGTAAATGCCAATTTAATGGGGCCATATGATGCCTGTCTTGGTAAAGCAGGAGGATTCCAGAATACAGAGCCAGTACACCTTCTTCTTTATAGATTTGGAACACGGCATGAAATATTCCTCAGTATTTTTTCTCTTTAAAGTGGACATCAGTGCTTTGGTCTTGAAGTGCAACTTCTTGGGCAGGTCCCCTGGGGAAGTTCCAAATTCAGCAACAGTAGAGGCAAGGCTGCCACATACAAAGGGTTTCCCCTTCGGACTAGACACCTCATGGCTTACAGGGTCCTGGTGCTGCTCAGGCTCATGGAAGCCCAGTCTCCCAGTGTCCGAAGCACCGTGGCAGCCCCAACCCGGCAGCACTGAGACCAAGGAAGTAAGCAAGTCATCACCTAGGCAGTGGTGGCTGAGGCGTTCCAGCAGCCCCTCCTCAAAGCCTGAAAAGAAGGCCTGAAATAGGAGGTGGAAATGGTATGGGCCTTTTGGGGGGAGGCAGGCAGGCTGCCGCAGACCACGCCATTTCAGTGTCAAATCCAGTTATCAGGTGAATCATAGCCAGAGCAATCTTGGACTTCTCTTCCACTGCCACTACCCCATCCCTTTTGCACTTGACACCAAGGAGGCATGCTGCTATGATCGCTAATACGATTTAGCAGACCAAAGCAGTTCTTGGAGCCATACTGTTGTTACAGGTGGGCTTACCATCCTTAAAGGTGGAAATAGCACCTTTCCTTGTCTCTTGTGAGTTTCCTTTCTATACTAAGCAGATCTGGGCAGGACCCATCATCCTCCAGAGCCGTGGTTACTTACTTTTTAGTATCTCTTAGCATATGACTATGTGGGTACTTAGGTCAGGGCCAAGGACCATATTTACCCATTCCTTTTCTCTCTCTCTTCTCTGAATGCTCCCTTCTGTGTTCCCTCCCCACCTGCCCCTCTACCCCCCACAGATTTGACTGTGTATAGTTGTCTCATAATTTAAATTTGCAGGAGGAGGGGAGGAATTTAAGGCCCCTCCTGGGTGTTCCTCCACCAAAAGCAAACTTGCTCTAATTCTGCCATTTAACAGAGTGAAGTGGTAGGAGGATTTCTTGTTGCTATTAATTTAGTGGTTCTGGTATGCTAAATATCCCGCTTCTGTATTTTGCATGTATCTCTCTTGGAAACCTTATGGGGAAGTAAGGAAATTTGTTAGGGTAAGATCTGAGAATTCAGAAGCACTTGGCTACCAAACATTTACCCATATTCCCAAATATTAATATAGGTTTTATCCTGGAAGAGGGCATTTCAAGTTTATCTTTGTTATACCTGCAGGCATAAAACTGTTATGTGACTTGATTGTAGGAGTTTGTTGGTATCTTAAATTATTTAACATTTTCTTTACATTATGTCTCCAGTATACTTGATAATTCATTTGTTAAGTGATTGAGATGAGACGCTCTAATAGCTCTGCCTCTGTTGAGTCACTGGGCTGGTGTGGGTGTGTGGGTGTGTGTGTGTGTGTTTACAAACCACATGCCAATCAACATGGTAAGGTTGCATTGATTTTTCTGATGTCTAGCCATTATATAACTTGGCATATATGATCTCAGTTTTAAAGGAATTCTTTTTTAGGCCAGCTTCACAGTTACTTGCAAAGACTACATTTTATAACTTAAAGTTGGAAAAGTAGATGCCAACCAAGCAGCATGTAGATTAGTGTTTCTTAAATTACGATCTGTGATCTGGTCTACCTGCATCAGAACCACATGGGGTGTGCATTAAAAATGCAGAATCATTTACTTTAACTCAGATCTACTGGATACCCATCTTAGAATAAGACACAAGAATCCATATATATTTTTTTTTTTTCTCTGATGTTCCTCCCTCTGTATGTAAGGAATCTCTTCCTCCTAACTGCCCTTAAGATGGTTTCCTTGATTCTAAGATTTGCAAGTTTTACTATTACATGCTGGGGTGTTGGCCTGTTTTCCTTGATCATGGGAGGGGTCCTCTCTGCCTCTAGGACGTGAATGTTTGTTTCATTCCCCAGATTAGGGAAGTTCTCAGCTACAATTTGCTCAAATATATCTTCTAGTCCTCTCTCTCTCTCTCCACTCCCTCTGGGATTCCAATTATTCTGACATTGGAATGCTTCATGGTGTCACTTATTTCTCTGATTCTATTTTCATGGATTCTGAGTTGTTTTTCCCTGGCCTCCTCTTTTCCCTTTTTATCTATTACATTGTCTTCCAGGTCGCTTATTCATTCTTCTGCCTCAGTTACCCTAGCTGTTAGATTATCTAGATTGGATTGGATCTCATTGATAGCATTTTTATTTTTTTTTATTTTTTATTTTTTTTTTTAATTTTTTTATTCTTATGTTAATCCCCTTACATTACAACATTAGTTTTAGATGAAGTGTTCCATGATTCATTGTTTGTGCACAACACCCAGTGCTCCATGCAGAATGTGCCCTCCTAAATACCCACCACCAGGCTAACCCATCCTCCCACCCCCCTCCCCTCTAGAACCCTGTTTGTTTTTCAGAGTCCATCGTCTCTCATGGTTCGTCTACCCCTCCGATTTCCCCCACTTCATTCTTCCCCTCCTGCTACCTTCTTCTTCTTCTTCTTTTTTTTTTTTCTTAACATATTGCATTATTTGTTTCAGAGGTACAGATCTGAGATTCAACAGTCTTGCACAATTCACAGCGCTTACCAGAGCACATACACTCCCCAGTGTCTATCACCCAGTCACCCCATCCCTCCCACCCCACCCCCCACTCCAACAACACTCAGTTTGTTTCCCGCGATTAAGAATTCCTCATATCAGTGAGATCATATGATACATGTCTTTCTCTGTTTGACTTATTTCACTCAACATAATACCCTCCAGTTCCATCCACGTCGTTGCAAATGGCAAGATCTCATTCCTTTTGATGGCTGCATAATATTCCATTGTATATATATACCACATCTTCTTTATCCATTCATCTGTCGATGGACATCTTGGCTCTTTCCACAGTTTGGCTATTGTGGACATTGCTGCTATAAACATTGGGGTGCACGTACCCCTTCGGATCCCTACTTTTGTATCTTTGGGGTAAATACCCAGTAGTGCAATTGCTGGATCATATGGTAGCTCTATTTTCAACTTTTTGAGGAACCTCCATACAGTTTTCCAGAGTGGCTGCACCAGTTTGCATTCCCACCAACAGTGTAGGAGGGTTCCCCTTTCTCCGCATCCCCGCCAACATCTGTCGTTTCCTGACTTGTTAATTTTAGCCATTCTGACTGGTGTGAGGTGGTATCTCATTGAGGTTTTGATTTGGATTTCCCTGATGCCGAGCGATATTGAGCACTTTTTCATGTGTCTGTTGGCCATTTGGATGTCTTCTTTGGAAAAATGTCTGTTCATGTCTTCTGCCCATTTCTTAATTGGATTCTTTGTTCTTTGGGTGTTGAGTTTGATGAGTTCTTTATAGATTTTGGATACTAGCCCTTTATCTGATATGTCATTTGCAAATATCTTCTCCCATTCTGTCGGTTGTCTTTTGGTTTTGTTGACTGTTTCCTTTGCTTTGCAAGAATCCATATTTTTAACATGCTCTTTACATGATTATCATGACTACTCAAGTTTGAGAACAAATGATTCTAGGCTATGATTGTGCTGAGCCAATGCATCTAGAAGTGTAGACATAGCCAAGACAAGAAACCTTGTACAGTTGGCTAAGCCACAGACCTGACACCACCCTTGGGCCATGCTGAGTGATGAGGAATCTGTCTAGCCTTATTGGACAGTCTTTCCAATAACTTTCTTCATTGTAATCATAGTAGCTTCTACCACATCTGCAATCTGACCATTTGCTTGAGGGTGATGGGGTGTGATGGTGACAGTTTTAATAAAGTCTCCAAACATTAATCCCTTGAACTCAGCAGATTTAAAGGCAAGCCCACAGTCCAAAGTAGAATATGTTGTAATTCATGAGTTGCAAATAACCGGCAGAGTTCACAATATTCTTCAAATATTTAAGCAAATTGGAAGAACTTTGGGACTTTTCATCAAGTCCTAGAATGGTCCTGGTGAACTGATCTACATTCTTGACCAATGTCTCATTTCCCAGGGAGTGGTCAGTTTATTTGACAGGAGAATGCCGGATGTTTCAGTTTTTCGTTGTGCTTTCTGTCGCCATTATCACAATCGATTTGAAGCCGTAGCTGAAAGCTAAGCTAACACTTTATGTCGTTTGCCCAAGATAATAAGATGTCTGCCGGCTGTAATGTTGATTCCTGAACATGTTGAAAATTGATTCACAGTGCCTTCTATCACCCAGCTTTATTTTTATTCATACTAAAATGCAGCGCTTTGGAAGGTAACAAGCAGATGACCAGCAGTTTTCGGAAAGCATGCTTTATTAAATGATATAATGTGTGCCAAGCACTCAACAGAGAGCCTGACGCGTGGTAGAATTGAATTAAATAGTAGTTACAACTACTTTTTCAAAAAAGTAATTAACACTAACCTACTTCCTCTGCAATGCAAGAGGACAACTCAACAAGCAGTCAGGACATAAATAAGCACATTTAAAGAAGAATTTCACCACTAACTTGCCCACAGGACAATTACAGAAAGTGGAAGAGGGTTCCTGCAAAGATTGATGCCTAAAAGCTCTGCCAGCCTACACCTTCCTTTTTTGCAGAGCCCACCTTTCACAGCCTACAGAAAATAAAAATAAATGTCAGTTCATTGCTTGCTTGGCCTCTCTTGCTGCTAGGTCATTGATGTGTTCCAATACTGACCAATGGGACCTGAGACCAAAAGTGATAAGGATACTTGTCAAAGACTTTCACCCTGAGGTAAGAGGAAGAGAAACAAGGAGCATATCTTTCTCCATTTTTCTTATTTTACATATTATTTCTGTGAGACTGGGATGCTGATACTATGGCAGCCACTTTTATTTTATTTTTTTATTTTAATTTTTTAAAAAGATTTTATTTATTTATTTGACAGAGAGAGACACAGCGAGAGAGGGAACACAAGCAGGGGGAGTGGGAGAAGGAGAAGCAGGCTCCTGGCCGAGCAAGGAGCCCGATGCGGGGCTTGATCCCAGGACCCTGGGATCATGACCTGAGCCGAAGGCAGACGCTTAACGACTGAGCCACCCAGGCGCCCCACCAGCCACTTTTAGATCATGAGGAGAGGGCCAAGGGCACCACAGAGAAACTGATACAAAGCCCTGATATTGCTGAGCCACCGAATGAATCCTGGAACCATCCAGATTCCTTTTGATGTGAGGCACACAAACCTTTATTTCGAAGTCTCTGTTTCTGGTTTTTCTTTCTTGAAACCAAAGTATCCTATCTGACATACCTTTATAACAGCTACACTTTCCTTTTAGAATGCAAGCTCCATGAAGACAGTGGCAGATTCTAGTTCACTGCAAATACAGTGACTTCAACACAATGGAAGTTTATTTTTCTCTTACGTAAATTCTGAGCTGCTGTGACTATGTGATGTTATCATGTGAACAGGCTCCTTTTATCTTGTTTCTCTGCCATTCCTAGGGTGTTGCTCTCATCCATGAAGTCTAAGATGACTCCACACCATGTCTACATTCCAGCCAGCAGGAAGAGGGAAAGAGAAGAGGAGAGGGGGGCCTCTTCCATTCAAAGGTACCACTTAGGAGTTGCCCACATCACTTGGCTTATTACCCCATTGGTCAAAACTTAGTCTACTGGTGATAGTTACAAACATAGCTGAGAAAGGAAGTCATGACTCTGTACGGTCATGTATTCAGCTTAAAATTCCACTATCCTGTTTGAAAGAAAAAGTAGATATTGGGGAACAAGTAAGTTTCTTTCATAGCATCATTGATGAGAATAATAGATGTAAATAGATTTGAAGATATATATATCTTGTATATATATATACAATGAGTACCTAGTCTTTGGGAATCACTCCACTAACCTCTTTCCAGAATTATCTCATTCACCCTTCACATTAAACTTTCAACATAGATGGCATTCTTATCCCCACTTTGCAGATGTGGACAATAAAACTCAAGGACTTTGAGCAAGTTGCCCAATGTCATACATTGAATAATTTATGGCAATTGTGTTAAAATTAAAGTCCATGCCCCTGACGTTTTACCCTTGAAGATCTATCTGGCTCACTACCACCTGTCCCTGTGCCAACTGCTTCACCCTAATCTTACATTCTGTAGTATGTTTACATCCTCTTCAAATTTTGCTTATGAATTCCAGGGGGTTATTTATTTACTTATTTTTACTGGCTGCCTCTCATTCCAGTGTTCTTCTCCAGAGTCTTGTTCTTTACTCTGTGCCTTTAAAGCACCAACTCCAAATGGTACACATCTCTTTTTCTTCTTTGTTATCTTCCAGTGCCAATTTTTTTTTTTTTTTTAAGATTTTATGTATTCATTTGACAGACAGAGACACAGCGAGAGAGGGAACACAAGCAGAGGAAGTGGGAGAGGGAGAAGCAGGCTTCCCACCGAGCAGGGAGCCCAATGCGGGGCTCCATCCCAGGACCCTGAGATCATGACCTGAGCCAAAGGCAGACGCTTAACGACTGAGCCACCCAGGCGCCCCCTTCCAGTGCCAATTTTTAAGGAATTGTCACCACACTCCACACTGACCCTTCTCTGTTCTTTGTGATGCTGGCACTGGGGTTTAGCAACTACCATTCTGCTTTGCCCACTGCTGCCTGTTAAGTCCTGCCAGGTAGAGGGAGCTTAGAGGGAGACTGTGAGCAACACAGGAAGGGAGAAGGCACCTGCTACTTCCTGTTTCTTTCCCAGGAGCTACCCCTTCACATATCCTCAGAGACACCAGCTCCAGCCCAACAGTGCTCCCTCCTCAAAGGACTAAGTTTCAGCCTCTCCAGGTCATCGTTCTGGTTTAATGATGCCAATCTTTTACCTAGGTTTTCCGAGCCTCTGGGTGGTAGCAACTTGGTGCAATTGCAACCTTCATAATACTTTACAGTTGTTAAAGTTATGCTAAGTCAGTTTTGGTTTAACTTTTTTCCTTCTCAGTTATACATTGGCTTAGTTTTATTTTCCTGGGTAGATCCGTGTTTCCATTTTTAGAGAAATCAAGAAAATTCATAGACCATCTTTGATTGAGGGCAGGATCCCATTTCTACAACTCTGTCTACTCCACACAGAGGTGGGCACGGTCTGGGAAGCATGGTTGGAAATTGATAAGCACACGGAGATGAATGATTTCACTTGTGTACATTCCTTATCACCCAGAAGCTGACAGAGTTGTCTTTTACTGAGTTGCTATCATGCTTGTTGCTCTGGTAAGTAAAGCACTTCAAACCTGAAAACACTCAAGTATCCCTCTGAGGAAGGAAAGGAGCACTTACTATTCTGCCCATTCAACAGGAAGGAAAACTGAGGTATAGCAAGGAAGTTGGCTAAGTCTTCAACTTAGACTGCTGCAGAGACAAGAGACAGTCTGATTCTTGGCCTGCTTTCTCCTCAATCCCCTAGACAAGGGAGGACAAAATTGACCTTTGTGAGCAAGGTTGTTCCTTCTCTCTGACCTTTCTCATTGGCAAGTACAATCCTCCATTTTCCTGGCCTGCCAGCCTGGCACTTTCCACAGGCATAAAATTCACTTTAGAGAAGGAAAATAAAAGTAAGATCAAAGGCTTGTATAATTGCACTTCTCAGGGGGAAAAAACCTTGCTCTAGCAGCCTACTTCCCAGGACTGATCCAAACCACCCAGGCTCTGTTGTCCACAGTGAGTTGCAGCAGTGGAAAGGACTTGGCATTTTTTTCCCTGCAGTCACTGACGATACCAGGGTGGCTTAGACAGCCCAGATAAATAACCCCTGGGAGGCACGGAGAGGTGAGAGCAAGCCATGGGGCTCCCACCGGGACGATGGGGTCTGCCTAGCTCAGTCCTTACAAGTTGTGCAGAATCAGAGCCCTATATTTATTTGGTTTAAAGTACTCGGATGTTGGTAGCCAAACAGCTGTGTCTGAGCCTCACACCGGGTGATACCTCCTTGTTGGTGTCCAGCACTATGGATACTATGGCTCTGTAATTGACTGATTGCACCACCAAGCCTAGTATTTTTTTTTTTTTTTTTGACAATAGCAGATCTTGCCTCAGGAGGGGCTGGCTGATATGATAAGTTGCTTTGAAGATTGAGTGATATTTAATATTTTGAGTGACTGCTTCTTGTTGAAGCGACTGGGTTCTTCAAGGACATGCTATACATGTTTAAAATGGGATGTCTGGGGTTGCCACAGCATAATCGACTGTGAAATAAGCCTGTTGGAAAGGACAATTACTTCTGGAGCCTCAAATGCAAGTCAAGTCTCCCGTGCCAGTGAGAGGGAGGGTCCCGGTTGGTTCTAGTCAGGAGTGAAAATGACTTGCTTTACCCCTTAGCATGGGCTGGAGCCTGCATTCTACACTCACCGCCCAGTATTAGGGACGTGCAGGTACAGCTCAGACAATCAACCAGCAGTGGCTCCGAGGATGCGTGGCTGTTGTGGACAATCCATCCATCCACGCTAACATTAATTAATATCCAAAAACAGTTACTGAGAACCTACTACATGCCATGTATACACATAGGAACTAGCAGCAAAGAGATGCCCAGTATGCTTTTTAAGCACATGGTTCAGTAGGAAAGGAGAGAGAAAGTGAACACTAACATTTATTAAGACAAATACTATGGGGCGCCTGGGTGGCTCAGTTGGTTGAGCGTCCGACTCTTGGTTTCAGCTCAGGTCATGATGTCACGGGTCATGGGATCGAGCCCCGTGTAGGGCTCCATGCTCAGCGGGCAGTCTGGTGGAGATTCTCTCCCTCTGCCCCTCCCCCCACTCCCTCTCCCTCTCTCAAATAAATAAATCTTTTTTAAAAAACTAATACTATATGTCAGATATTATATGTCTTATTAATCCTTTCAACCATCCTATAAAATAAATGTCATGTCCAGTTTACAGAAGATGAAACTGAGGTTTGGAGCAGTGAAATAACTAGCTCAAGACCACATAGCTGGTAAGGAGCAGCATTGGGATTCAGTGCAGATTGAAGACACATGTCCTTGCCACCGTAAGTGGTGCACGGGACAGAAGCTCAGTTAGGATGTAGCTGTGAAGTGATAGAAACTTGCTTCTCCCACTGTCACAAATCTTGAAAGCCTCACTACTAATGCGGCCATTTTTATTTCATTCTATTAAAGGAGAAACTTTTTTCTTTTCCTAAACTAATCAGGGATTCTAAAAGCTGTTCAAGAGGTTTTAGTGAAAGGTACATACTAAAGTCACATCAAATTAGACACACAATTACAATGACAGTTCGCCAATACCCAAACCTGAGGCACCATATTGAAGAAACCCCATAGAAATTTAAGCCAATGCTTGACCTAAAACTGCAGCTGATATTTGAAATGCTGGATGAATTCAAGAAATCCTGTGGATGGCTCCCAAGTTTCAGCAAGCCACAGTGTAGGATGACAACTGTAGGCAGTCCTTCTGAACTGAGGGATGCTTTTTCCTTATCAGTATTTCATTGTTCCCTTCTGACAAATGCCCTTATCAGTCATAAAACAGTTTTCTTACACACACACACACACACACACACACCCCAAAGCAGGAAAGATACATTTTTTTCAAAAGATTTGTTTGTCATAAATAAAATCTCCGATTAATATTTAGTCCACGTTACAAAATAAATCCTTTCATTTGTTTGTATTAGTTTCTCTGTTTTCACATTCTGTTTCATTCATCCTGCATTTGACCACCAGGTAAAATTTCTCGAGCCGTCGCTCTTTTCATCTGCACTTTAATACTGTAATAGGTTTTCTCAATACTGTGGTTTGGATCCCTCAGACCACTAGCTTTCTTCTAGTTGGAGAGCTTAAAAAGCTGAAAACTACATTAAGACTACATTTCCTAGAATTCTTTGTGGATAAGGCTCTAGATTTGAGTTGGGTTCTACCAACGAGTGGTTTTGTGCAATATTCGGAAGGTGCTGGCTTCCTGCCCTTCTTGGACAAGGTCATGGGCAGGTAGGTGTTTCTGTTGCCACAGTTTCCCGAGCATTTGGAGGCCAGCATGGTGGAGCTGCAGAAGTGGTAGTAGCTTTGTGATGCTGGCAGAGTTCGTGTAACTCTCCTGGTGGCTCATTCTAGACTGATCCGAGGAGATGTTCCTGGAGGCCCAGCCTAGAACGCACATATCTAGCAGCTCCAAGAATCCCGTAAGTTTTCAATCACCTATGTTAAATCCTTCCCCGACGAAGCACCTAGGGTGGCTTCTGTTTCTATTTTGCGCCCTAAGTGATAGTGAAGTCCCACATGATGGTATCATGTGCTTGGGGCCGCTGTTTGGCTCTAGCCTATTTTTTTTGGTCTTGACATTAGACTTGCCATCTCCTAATTCTCACCTCATACTTTTGCTCATTCCATTTTCTCTGCTTGGAATGTTCTTTTATTTTCCCTTCAAACTCAGTTCAGATGTCACCTTCCCCAGAGAGTTTCCTCTTATAGATTTAGGGGAAAGTGAGATATTTGTATGTTAGGTGCATTCATTCTTTGGGTTTTGATGACACAGTGGCCCAGGGATACAGAGATGAAACTCAGACTCTGCTCTTGGGGGGCTTTTGGTCTAGTGTGGAAGATAGGTCAGTAAACATATTTATAGCACAGAGACATAAACTACACTAACACATCGACGTATCTCTCAGAGGTGGGTACAAGGTTGATGTTAATAAATATGTGTCAATGTGGTTTGATATGACATATGTAGGTGACATTACATACAGTGAAATTCATGTGGCAGCACTTGATGCTATGAAAAAACACCGTCAGTTCCACTTTATGGATTCAAAGTCTACATTTCATTTCACCAGCACTAGGATAATGATTTGCCTACTGCTTTGATCCCTGAAAGCCACTATGATTTCTTGTGGAAAGAGAATATTCTGTTTCTTTTCTTTCTACATAAAATTCGGCATTCCTTGAATTAATTTCTTTCAGAAGACATCCCATAAAGCTCCATTTGAATATTTTTTTAATGTACCTAGTTAATTCTAAGATTAGAGCCCCTCCCCCAGCGAAGAAAGAAAAAAATTTTGACTAAGTGGGGATTATGTCTCACTATCTTTGTTTAGTACAGTTAAGTGTATATTCAAAAAGGGTTTAAATTGAAGTTTTATTAAAACAAAACCAAAAAGGAAACCCACAAAAGAAAAAAAAATTTTTTTTTAAATTCTTGAACTTGTCTACCTAGGAACATGGCCCTCTGCCAGACGGAGCCAATGTAAAACACGCATACAATTCGGAGTGATTTACAGTCTAATTTCTTTCGGGCTTCCACCTGTGCTCAATTAATGAACTGAAGAACTTGAAACATGCTTTCTTGAGTTTTCTCTGTTTCCTTTTGGGTAACCTGCTCTCTGCCTGGCCAATGGAATGCCCAGGCAGTATCCACTGTATGTGGCAGCTGTCTCCACTGCCCCCAGCTGTACCAGTTTAGCTCTTCCTTCCCTTATTACAGTACTGGCTTATTCTCTGATCCCTCTTTTCCTTCCGTCTTCCAAATTGACAACCCTCCTTGGGACCACCAGCTTAATTTGTAATCTTCACATCCAATGTATCTTATCCTATCCCATCTACCAGTAGTTCTAATCCCTGGATTCTAATCCCTTTTGGCCATGACATCTCCTCAAACTCAAAACTGGTCATTGCTCTCCTCTCTAACAAGACAACAGGACAGTCCAGAGCTGAGTAATTCCTTTTTTGTGTCCCTCAAAGAGTTGTGTTGAAGTCTTAATCCCTGGTTCCTGGCACCCAAATAGGGTCTTTGAAGATGTAATCAAGTTAAGATGAAGTCATAATCGATCAGGTGGGTCCTGATCGATTATGACTGGTGTCCTTATAAGAAGAGAAAACAGAAACAGTGGGAGGAGAATGCTATCTGAAGACAAAGACACACTGACACAGAGGGAAGGTGGCCATGTGAAGATGGAGGCAAAGATTGGACTACTGTTGCTGTAAGCTGAGGAACACCTGGGGCTACCAGCAGGTTGAAGAGGTGAGAAAGGACTCTTCCCTAGTCTTTAGAGGGAGATGGTCTTGCCAACACCTTGATTTTGGACTTCTAGCCCCTGGAACTGGGAAAAAATACATTTCTGTTGTCTTAAACCACCCAGTTTGTGGCAATTTGTTACAGCAGCCCTAGGAAGCTAATATAGAAACTCAAACAAGATGTGGCCCAGTTGGCCCTGTGGTTGGGCACTGAACATCAAGAAAAGCAAAAACCATCTGTTCCAGCTCTCTGTTTGGAAATACTTTCTTGTATTTCAATACCACATTAAAGTTCACAGAACAGTTTCTACATACATTATCTCCACAAGTCTTTGAGTTTGATATGAGCCCCTGGATTTTACAGTTGAGGTAACAGAGTTTGGACATTGAGTGGCTTGATCAAAGTACCACAGCTAGTGGATGAAGGAGTCCAGGTCAATCTAGATTCTTTTGACTAAAAGCCAAGGAATTTTCTATTGCCCCATCCCGCCTACAGGGCATAGTGAAAGAAGTCCTTGACTGGATCTCATTTCGGTCCTCACTATGGTTTATGTGTATGCTGCTGGACAGGTAACTGTGGACTGAAATTAAGAACTTGAGCTTAATCAGATGAGTGAAAATGTGTGTCAGGCTGGCTGACATTGCTAAAAGAGAATATGGCTTGAATACTGCCTACCTCTTTCCATCTCTGCTGCTACCACCCTAGTGCAAGTCTCTGTCATCTCTTGACAAGGCCACAGCACGGCCTCATGTTGGTCTGCTCCTGTTCTTCCCCACGACAGTGGTCTCAAAGCCCCCCAGGGAACATTTAAACATGCAAATCACATAATGCTAGTTCCTCACAGACCCTTCCATTGTGCACGGGACCATACTTACCTTGAAACACAAGGTCCAGCCAAGTCTTCTGATTCATCTCATGTCTCTCTTATCCCTTGTTCACTATTTTCCAGCCTCCGTGGTCCTCTTCTTTCTCTCAAACATGTCAAGACCATTCCTGTAACCAGCCTTTGCCCCAGCTCTTTCTTACACCAAGCATTCAAGTTGCAGCTCAGATATTTCCACTTTAGAGAGGACTTCTCTGAATGCCTGCCTGAAGTAGTAGTCCCCACCCCAGTCTCTCTCTACCCCATCTACTTCATTTTCTTCATAGAAATTCTTACTATTTCACATGATCTTATTTATGAATTTATTTCTGTGTTGTCTGTCTCCAAGTATCTAATATCCATGATTATCAAAACTGTGTCTATCTTTTGCTATGCTTTTTCTACATATTTCCAGAGGATAAAGGGGTGCTGAGTAGGGTAGTAAATGCTCAGTAAGGTGAATGGACCCCAACTGTAATTAGCATTAATAGCCACATTTTACAGAGCTTCCTCTGCCTCAGGTACTAATGTGATCTTTACATGAATGATCTCATTCACAGCAACCCAGTGAGTTAGAAATGACTCTTAATCCCCCATGTTAGAGCTGAGACACGGGCTAAGGGAGGTTAAAGGCCATGCTCAAGGTCACACAACTTGTGAGTGTCAAAGGCAGGACTGGAACCCAGGTGTATGAATGACAAGCTTACTCTCTGACCCCAATGCCCTGTTCAGACTGTGTATAGACTTGAGTTGCTTCTTTCATGGCTGGCAATGGCCATTGCTGAGAGCAAATGTTAGGTATTAAGGCAATGATTTTTTTTCTTTTTTATTGGAGTTGACCAGTCCAGGGCTCAGATCCAGGGCCACAGTTTAGTATGTGGGGTCAGGAAAATGGCTCCATTCTTGGCAGTCCCATAGCTTTCAGGGCACCATTCTGATATCATTTGCCTTGGTGCTTTATGGATTGAGGGGGGACACAATCCAGACAAATCAGTGGATCCCCTGACAGTAGAGGATTCTGAGAAAGAAAGAGGGTCACGGTGGAGCACTGTTTGATGCTCCCCCCTCTCCTCATATGCCTCCCATTAATTTCCACTCTTGTGTTAGCAAAGCTGGCTGGGACACAGGCTCCATTTGGAAAAACGATGAAACACAAACGTTTATTGAGTCTGTGCTTCGAATCAACAGGGTTTTCCTCAGATTGAGTTGCCGCCAATTATCCTCCATGCAATTATGGCGATCCCAGAAGCAAGCAGATGGGGAAGAGTTTTGTTTTCAAATGGAGGAGAAACCAATATGTAGGAAGAAAAGGCAGCTTGTTCATTTGAACAGACTCCAGGTGGCTGGTCGCCAAAAGGCAAAGAGCTGGGGAGCCAGGTCTGGCCCTGGATCAGTCTGGCTGCCCACAGACCAGAGGAACCACCAAGACAACGGGGTTCTGCCTCCATTCATCAGGATTGCCTGCCATCAGCCAGCTTGGCTGGGCGAATGGCGGCTGAGGGAGAAACGGCCCCTTCCAGGTCAGGCTCCCGACCTTGATGCCTTTAGAACATCAAGTCCCGCTATTTTGTTGTTGTTCAACAGTGACATGATGGTTTGTTTTATCAGAGAAAAAAATTTAAGAAAAGATGTGAAGAGCTCAAGCCATATGGCAAAACTCCTTGGATGGGCTTTGATCATTTGGAGTTCCACACAACCTAAAAGACATTCCGCCTTTCTTAAGGATTAGATTGTCGTAAACTTCTTGCTGGACTCTGCCTCTTGAGGTTACTGTTCCCAAAGAACTGAGGATGCTGTTGAGTGATGGCTGTAATTATTTCTGTATTTTTATTTATAATTACATGGTCACATAGGGCTCCCTCAAAAACAGTCAATATTTGCCAGTTTCAGGATCATCAATGCTTAGAGGGAATTTCTTTTCTCTTTGATACAAAGGGACCGTTATCAAATCCAAGGCACATGACACGGAGTATGAGCAAGATTGGCTCACTAAATTAATGGAGGTAAGAAAAGTAAAATTAATGAGGGAAATTCCATGCAAAAATCAGCCTGACCCATAATCCAAAAGAAGGTAGCTTGAATTTTAGTTATCACCCACATAGCAAATAATGACTTACAATCCTGTTTCCAAAAAGTAGCCCTTTTCCCTAGAAAAACAAGTGAAAAAAAGTTATCTGACCTCAGGTTTAGTCCCTGTTCAGCCACTTAATAGCTGTGAAACTTTAGTCAAGTTGTCTACATTGTCTGAGACTTGGTTTCTTCCTCCAGATTGAAGTAGCACTCCCAAATTCTGGGATCAGTTTCATGAATGGATCCAGAAACATACATTTTTGGTTAGAAGGGGAAAAAAAACACCCTGATACATTTCGTGCTTTTTAAAGGGCTGATTCCCTCTGGAAGCAGCTAAATGAGATGGCCAGAGAGCATGTTGATGATTTCACAAACGATTACAACAATTGCATGTCTCTTACCTGAATGGATATTGCGGGGATATACTGGGATATGCAAAATAGAATCTGGCCATACAGCAACATGTATGAGATGGATGGTGCCTGTTTTGATGGTAAGGGGAAAAAAAGCCCAGGATACCTCTCAGAGGCAGGAAGCAATTTTGGAAGTGCTGCAAAAGACAATGATATTGTTCTTGGTTTAATAGGTGATCTACCCCATGAAATAAAGCTGCAGGGCCACGTTTGTCTTAGTTAATAATGTCAGTGGAATGAGGAGGTTTAGCTGTAATAACAGTAATAACTGTGTCGATGTAACTGCTGGGGCTGAATTTCCATCTGCAGCCTCGTAATATATGACCTTTGTTATGTCTCTACCTGTTGATTTTTTAAAGGCAAAATTGGCTTGTCTGTTCTGCTCAGGGGATGGAGGCTGAAAGAGTCCATTTTTCCCTAGATAAATCAAGGTTTTGTGGGTGGTGATTTAATCTCCCAAGTGTCCTTTTGGACTTGATTAAAATTGCAGACAAAGGAAGTCAGACTTTAACAGATACATTGTTACTTTGATTCAGAATAGATGGGTTTAAAGGTGGACATTTTTATTTACTTCTTGTCTTTCATCAGCTCCTTTTTTTTCCCCATAAAAAATAAATATTGACAGCTGTGTTTTCTTCCTATGCCAATCCTCCTGACCTCCCTTGATAGAGTTAACCATTCCTTACTCCTGGAATAGGTCTCTCTTATTACACTTGTCCTACTATTTCGAAAAGCATGCATTAACCCATTTTATATTTATCCCTGGCTCATGAGTGTTTCAAAGGTGGAGACTAGGTCTTGCTTACCTTTGGATCTCTAATACCTAAATTGGAGACTTGGCTGATGTGCCATACTTCCCAGAAGTGCAATGGAATATTCTGTCTAGTGCATTTTTCCCAAAATGTTTTCACACGATATGCACTCATTTTGTTCTCTCAATCATCTGATGCAGTGGTCAGGAGAGGTAATGAGCAGAAGAAACTTGATTAAGTGAGGTGCGTTGATTGGAAGTTGGTCGAATTGCACAAGATTGCCTAACAAATTAGTAGTGAACACAAGGTCAGAGCTCATTTTTCTAATTACTAGCCTTGAGCTTGGACCAATCCATGTGGGATTGGTAACCCACGGGACACATGCAATTATAGATACTTTTACCATGATTGTTCCCTCTCTACTATGCCCAGGCTCATATACAATGTTTCTTTATTTTTCTTTCTATCCCATCTTCCTTTCCCTCCATTAATTTTAATTTAACTTAGTTTATTAATTAATTTATTTTTACCTTCTTCCATTTTGTTCCCCTCACCACTGCTTTTTTGGTCCTCCTTTTGCCCCATTTGAAGGCTTAAGGCTGTCTGTGACATACTGAAACTGATTGCTTAGCTTAAATAATGCCAAGAATTTCCCTGGCAAGCCTTATATCATGTAGACTTGTCTTTTTCAAGCTTGGGGGTCTTAGAATTGGGAGTTCCAGAAGTCCCAGGATAGGCGCATTGTACTGAAAATACGAATGACAATATATAAGGAGTGTATCATTAGGAAGGGGTACAGACAGTGAATTCCAGGACTTCGGAGGACACTAAGCTGAGATCATTATAGGACATGGAGAGACCTGTGGAGGAGGGGAAATGGTGGTTGGCCCTTGAAGGACCTAGCAGAGCTCTGGGGTCAGCTGGCTTGGGTTTGAATCATGCCTCCAGCACTGATTAGCTGAGTGAGCTTGGGCAAAGTCATTATCCTTCCTAAGCTTTAGTTTCCCCACCTGTAAAAAGGAGATAATGACAGTAATAATCATACTATTTCATGCTGTGAAGATTAACAAAGACAATATAAATAAAGTGCAGAGAACAGTGCCTGGCCCATGGTCACTGTTCCACACACATTAACTATTATTCCTAAAGTGCTAATTTTCTGTTATTTTTTGGTGCACCCATAGGCACAGGTGCATTATAGAGTGTAACAAAATTCACCTGAGTTTCTGTGGTAAAACATAAACCCTCAAAGCTTTGAATTGTGGTAATAGGCCTCAGGCCCTGGACACTGTCCAATCTCCTCTGACCTGATGTGCCCATGGAATGGTTTAGAAGCATAGAGTGGGATGGGTCAATCACAGCTGAAGACCTTGAAGGGAGAACTGCAGAGTTCCTGGCCCTCACTGGATGGTTGACCAGATGTTTTAGAGAGAATGCAGTCCTACTGGGTAATTCCTTGTTGAGTACAATGGCCACTGCCTACTGTAGTCCTGCTTGTAAAGACAAAATGATGAGTAGCTAAAGCCTGTTCTCCCTAGTCCCCAACTTGCCTTCTTTGGAATCTCTTATACCCATAGCCTCAAACACCCAGCTCTCTTTAGCTGGGAAGGCTGATGCTGTCTTCTTCACCATGGTGGTAACCCATCTATGTTTGTCCATCTAGCTCAGGACACTACCTATTCATTCCATTCTCCACCTCTATCCCTGCCTCTAACTTCTCTATCCCCAGTAGGAGTTTGTAAATCCAGTAAGTAAATTTGTGGTATGTAACCAACGAGTGATACTGTATGCAACAGGTTATGCCTTTAAGGGAATAGGGTTGATTCTTGTTATTTGTGGTAGTTACATCTATAAAGTGGCTGTGAACCTTGAGTTGGAGAGCACTGAACCATTTCTCCTAGGGGACACACAGGGTTAGGTTCTTGTGAGCCTCTGGTCACATTTTTGTCAGCCGATGGATACATAACCTTGTTTTATGTGTATTTCTGTTTAAAGACTCCTTATTTAATATGTATTTTTGGTTCAGTAACATTCAACTCATGGCCAACTGCACTGCAACTCTTGCCTGAGTGACACTTACCTAACACATGTACTTTCTCATATCACAGCCTTCTTGTGCAAGGAACACTAGACAGAACCCTAATACTACACTTGGGGCCATTATCAACAGCAAAATCACCAACCAAAAGCACAAAAATGTGAAGATCATGGCAGTATAGAGATCCTGAAGAGGACACTTGTTTCCAGGATGACAGCTAAAGCAAGAAGGCAGAGCACTGTCTTGGACCTCAGCTGGGAACATGTGTGTCACCAGACTCCAATCTTTTGTCGCTCTGCACGTGTCTGCAAATGGCCACAAAAAGCTCCACAAGTATTGATTTTAGCCAATAAATTTTAGCTAGTGGGAAAATTTGCAAATACAGAGTCTGCAAATAATAAGGATTGATTTTTATATATGTATGCATTTTCACAGAGTTCAGGCTACAAAGGAAACTCTCTTCTGGGCTACCAGGACTGAACACACTTTGAGGGCTCAATGATATTTTACTGTCAGGAGAATGGTGGTCTTCAGGTTCCAGTGTGTACATCTGCTTTCCGGTTAAGACTTCGGAGTCAGTCATACGAGACTCCCCATGAATAGCTGTGCAATCTCAGGCAATTCAACATTTTTGAATCATGGTTTAGCTATGAGATATAAATTATTGGGAACTTATGTTAATATTTATATTTATCCCTCAGAAAGTTTTTCATAAGACTAAAGAATACACATAAAGGACTACTGGGTAATCATATCTGACATACTGGAAGTATTCGATAATTTACCAAGTATTTTTTGACCCTATCTTTGATTGTCTTCTCGTTTCTTCAATAAAGAGCCAACCTGACCTGTCCTTCAAAGCCCAACTAAAGTTTCTCTTCCAGTTTCACTCCAGAGTCCCTCTGGAGGGTTCCATGTCCTCCAAAATCATGGCACTGACTGCTCAAACCCCTTGCTAATAGTATGCTATGTTATGGAATCACTTACATCTTCATTTGTACTTTTGTCTATTTTTGCCTTGTTCTCTCCATTACACAGACATAAAACACATCTGAATATCTACGATGTGCAGCAAGCATTCCATGCAATGCTCTGTGAGTCCCTGACCTCAATGTGTTCAAGACCTTGGAATGATTTCTGATTATTTTCATATTTGCATAGTGCTTTCTCATGGCATTTCTATGAGTCTTTGCCTCATTTATTTTTCCACATTTAGGTCTCTTTACAAAATGGGCAAGGCTAAGTCGAGTATGTCCATTTCATAGATGAGTAGGCTGACTGTCTGAGAAGTGAAATGAGTTGTTCTGTTTCACATGAGAACACATTACTTGCAGGGAGACATTTGTTGGTGCTCTGATGTTTGTGTGAATTCTTTTAATGAGGGAACTAACCTCCCTGTGAATTCTTTTAATGAGTGAACTCCAACTTCCTTCATAGCCTGAACTCTGCCTCGAAAAGTTCTTTTCTATTCCAGGTTAGCCATCAGTGGTTGTGTTGGTGCAAATGTATCATTACCACCCTGATAGGACAGTGAACACCCCAGCAGGGGGATCTGCCAAAGATCCCAGCCAAAATCTGGCAGTAACTATTTGAAATTCCAATTCTGATGCTGATCTTAGCTATAAAAACAATTCGAACATCATGGACCATTGCACAGAAAGAAAGAAAGAGGCTGGAGACAGATAGTGGACAGCAGGAAACACAGCAGGAAAGAGTTATGATGTAAAATATTTGTATCAGATGCCTCTGGTCATTCCTTTTTTGAGCTCATATTGACAGAGTTTTCTCTATCTCTGCATTCAGAGTTTTGTATTCTTCTAATATCAGACATTTAAACCTTTGTTCCAATTTAGGTCAAAATTACTCAAGCAGAACCCTGAGTTAATGTGTAAATTTTCCCCTAGGGTATCCCTCATTTTGGAATGAAAGGCTTAGTCCCATCTTTTCAGGCATTAGAGAGCAGGCTTGGGGGTGGGAGCTAGCAAGAACTTTCCAAGTATTATTCCAAGAAAATATCATGCATATCAATTGAATATACTCTGCTTTGTCTTTTTTGAGTCTCGATGTTTATAATATCCTCTATTATTCAACCATCTGTCTCTTAGTCTGTCATTTGTGATGTGGGGGAATGGAAAAAGATTTAGTTCTCCTAGGTCTCTTTTAGTCTTTACAGGGTGGTATTTGGGGATTTCTCTTTCCTTCTCATCTACTCACTATTCTTTCCAAACTCCCGACCCCTTTGTGTTTATGTTATTATCATTGTTAAATGATTATACATAAGGGTTTAAAAAAAGAAAACAAATTCTCTCACCTTGCCCCTTTTTTTCTTCCCCCACATCCCACTCCTTGTATCCATCGTTGACCATATCTTGAACTCTCAATCTTAGCAACATCCGTTGACACCCCCTCTTCCCATACATATGGACAGGTAAGAAATTAGTTCATTATCCACTTGCTCTGCATTTCTCTTCCCAGTTTTTTAATTAGAAAGATCTTAATCTTCTGTTTGTCTATTGGTTATCCTTGTAAATTTAAATATATGCTTCAACTTCTATTTGGTGGTCCATCAACTCTGGTAAGACAAGGACTCTTGTTTTTGTTTTGGTTGCCATTGGCAGAAATTTGTCTCTACTAGAGTTGTTTTGGTAAAAGACCAAGCCTAGTTTTTGCGCTGTAAGATGAGCTTATCCAGCAAAACTACCTGTCACCAGCTTGGTGATAAAAACTCTGGGACAAAGACACATTGGAAACCAATATCATAGAAGGTTTAGTTAAGTTAAAACTGATAAACTCAGGGTAAAAAAAAAAAAAAATCAACATGATAAACAGTAATTGGGAAAATCGCTCACTTAAAAAAGAAACACTATCCAACAATTAGCCGAATTAGCACTTCTATTGATTCTTGGAAGTATTTTCTCCCATTTAACTTCCTCAGATCAATTAGCTTGGCATCTGCCTCCAACTTCATATATCAATATAACTGTTTTCTCCCCAGCCTAACTGCTACTGAGGAGATAATGGGAGGGGTGGACCATTTTACAAGACAATAACACGGTTCCTGGAGAAATAAATCTAGAGACTGAAGGAATCAGATTTATTTCCAAAGAAAGTGGTACATCCCTCCCATGGTGCCTAATACACCGGTGGTTAAACAATTAAGTTTATTTTTGGATACAAAGTTAATTACTTTGAAAAGTCAGTGATACTGCCATTGACAAATACTACCCTTAAAACCCTCAGAAATAACAAGGCAGTCGCTGGGAACAGCTAAAATGGCAACATTTGACATTTGTTATTGCAGGAATTATGGTCCTCCTGCAAAGTTACCTGATCTTTCTCATCTTAATTGAACCTTAGCAGGGCAGGCTTTGGAAGTTACCTGGAGGTGGAGACTGAGGACCCCATTATTTTCCTTGTTAGGCCCAGTGAATATTCCCCAAATGCCTCAATTAGCTGTCAAGCACCTTTCTTTCAATTGTTAAATCCCTTGATTTTAAATTCTATTTAGGAGCTAGGCAGGCTCCAAATGTCAGAGAACACCGTCATAATGGCCAATGAATGACTTGAGATTTGGTCTGCCTTCTGCAAAATTTAGATTCCTGTTAGAAGCAAAGGATCACAAACAATAGGGAAGTAATTGAACACTTGTGTTATACAAAGTAAGATTTATGTGGCCATTAAAAATAATGTCTGTAGATAATATTTAATGATAATGAAAAATGCTGCAATATACAGTTAGGTGTAAAAAGGCAGGAAACAGAACTACCCCAGGAATCTAATTTTATTTAAAACAGCTGCATGTGGGTCATCAGAAAAAAAAAAAGACTGGAAAGAAATATTCTATGTTTCTTTCAGGAAGGTGGGTCTATGGTGGGTTTATGGATGGTTTTTATTTTTTTCTTTACATTTTTCTGCATTTTCCAAATATTCATCTAACACACTTATCTTTTATAATCTGAAGAAAAAGACTATTTTAAAAAAATTGAAAGGACTCTGAAGGTTCAGAATTTCAGGGGGTCCAGAGTCTTCTGCCTCACTCTTTTTCTACGTACTCTTTCATGATGTACCACCAACAAAGGGCTGGATATCTCCACATTTTTCCTCTCTTTGAAGTTAAAAAAGGCTGTTATCTACTTTGCCATAGAGGGACATAATGAAGGATGATAGAATGGTGCCTATAAAAACATTTATCACTTTAGAGAACAAAACATTTATCTATTCTAATATTGTGTTTCCTAAGTGATGATGGGTCAGTTAGAAGCCCAGCAGGGGACAGTGGATACGTCCACAAGGGATCACTGACTAAAGTTTCCTGAAAGGGCTATTTACAAAGATGGCGGCTGACTTAAGGGAAATCAACAAGGATGGTGGAACTGGGGAGCAGTGAGTTGTAGGGGAGATCTGGATGAAAGTAGCCACTGTTGGTCTTTGTTGTGACAGGCATACAATGGAATATTACAAAGCAACTAATTGTAATGAACTATTGATAGACTCAACAACATAGGTAAATCTCAAAATAATTATGTTGAACAAAAGAGTTCATATTCTATGATTCCATTTCTATTAAATTCTAATCAAAGTAAAACTAATCTATAATGACGGAAAACAGATCAGTGGTTGCCTGGGGCTAGGAAGGCAGGGACAGAATGGATGGGGAAATTAGGTAACTTTTTGTGGTGGAGTTTTCTTTGTAGATTGTGGAGGTGGTTGTATGGATGTATACATTTGTCAAAACTCTTGAAACAGTGAAAATAAAAGGAGTTTTTATGACATGCAAATGAAGTTGGTAAAAAGAAAGGGGGAGAAGAAAAAGGAAGAAAGAGGAGTGAGGGAAAGAGAGAGAAGACACTTCTAACAGTTGGTCCAGCAGGGAGGAAGCTAGGAGATAAAATGCCAGTCCTCCTCTCCTCCCCCTCACTGGTCTCTTGGCACTGTCTCTCAGTTACCCTACTCAGAAGCTGGAGGACAAGGCAGTCTGTTGAGGAAGACTTCAGAAATCAGCCTGCTGGGGCCCAGAGCAGAATGGACAGTGGATCTGTAAGAGCACATGGAGAATCCTCAGCACAGAATGTTTCTATAGTGTGAGACCCTTAAAGAACCACTGGGGAGAAAAATGTTAGGAAGAAAAGTACTTCTTGGTTAAAAGACTTACAAATGGGCCGAGTGACAACACTAGGCAATTTGATTGAGGGACTCTGCCTATACTAGGAAAGTCCAGTGTAAGATTGTAATAAAAAGTCATCCATGGTGTGCGCCTTTCCTGTCCCTACACATAGAAAGAAAAACCCAATTATATGCTCAACTGTAGAACCATCTATTTGCAAGTCCCAAGGGACATGCAGAGCACAGTCATGCCCATTTTTCTGGATGTCAAGATCAAAGTTAGGGTCTCTTTCACACAGCCTAGTGTCCCTCAGTGATTCATTAAGTGTCTCTGATCCCTTTACATGCATTTATTTAATACTTTATTTGCCTACTGTCACTAAGAGTAATTTATATTTGAAATTCAGTGGATGACTGAAATATGACATTATATATAATTTTTAATGCCAATTAACAATAAAATTTTTTTATGGTATGGCACACTTCCAAGTTTAGGGAGATAAAAGGTAAACGTAATTTTTAGCATCTTTAGAAAGATTCAGTTTAATCAGAATACTTATGCACTTCTATAAAATAGTGATGCACACATGGATACTATTGGGATATATAGGACTTCCTGCCCCTTCATTAAATGACCTCAGATAGCTCTTATAATTTTCTTAAGCTTTTGTCAAATTCGTTGTCACTTTTCTTCTCTCTGTCAGACCAATGCTTCCCAGTACTTCCAACTTGCCTGACTATGCAACTATTTGAGCCCAATCTAGGGAGGATGGAAATACTGAATTTCAGTATTTGTTAGAATTGTGTGTAAACTAAAGGTAAAGAGTTACCTAGAGATTAAAAGACACCCATTTTGATAAATAAGTTTGGTAACACTGACTTTGCCTTTTACTAGACTTTTTTTTTTTTAAGGTTTTCAGATACACTCTGGATTTTTAAGCCCCCTTCAGTTCTATATTTCTAGATTTCCATTTCATTCCATCCCATCTCTCAGGTTTACAAATTTCTCACGTTTATTACCTGTTTTACCAGGTTGTGTTTTAAGTTTGTTTTTCTCAAACTGTAAGTGATTCCTGCTTCCATATGTGTTTGGGGATGTGGAGGAAAAGCCTGAGATCTAAGCATACCCCAGTTGATTTTATAGATCTGGTTATAGCTTTGCTCAGTCAGGGATTCCTGCCTGTACGGTTCTACTCTTTGAACATGAGTCACATGCTTTTCGATGGGACCCTCATAACTGACTGTCTATGTTTTTTCCATTTGATGATCCTATTTTAGGAAGCATGGCAAATGAGACCATAAATATATTTTAGCTTACTTGGACTAATAATTCGGAATCTGTGGTTTGGATCCTATAAATCCTTAAAAATGTAGATATCATGATGCCTATTTTACTACTGAAAGAACTGAAGACTTGGAGAGATTTTTTTTTTTTTCGCTTCTTCCAGATGTTTCATTAGTTAGTGGAGAGCCAGGACTTATATACAGATTTGTCTGGCTCTTTTAAAAGTAATTATCAGTTCAGGGACACCTGGGTGGCTCAGTTGGTTAAACATCTGACTTTGGCTCAGGTCATGATCTCTGAGTCCTGGGATTGAGCCCCATGTTGGGCTCCATGCTTAGGAGGGAGTCTACTTGTCCCTCTCCCTCTGCCTCTCCCCCTGCTCATGCTCTCTCTCTATCAAATAAATAAAATCTTAAAAAAAAGTAATTATCAGTTTATTAAGTTCTCTTTCACCCAGAATTCAGGGAGATACCACATGGAGACATTCATGAGTGATAGGAAGACTGTGTGTGCCTTCTAGATTGGGAAGGTCCATTTTGGAGTCAGGGACCATATTCACTTTATGACACATAGTGTTATTAAGAAATTTTGTTAATTGAATAAAGAATCTGATTTTTATATTTATGGCCTGTAGTTTCAGATTTCAGAGTAAAGCAAAAGAAGTGGCTTTTATAAATCTCTGATTTCATATGTTTTAACTGTCAATAAATAGAAGCTATTCATTTGGTTACTCAAAGAATATTTATTGAGCACCTACCAAGTACCCTACATCAGTGCATTAGTTGTGTGACAAGTTATCCCCAAACTTAGTGGCTTAAAACAAGTCACATTCATTATCTCAGAGTGTCTGTGAGTTAGGAATCTAGGAATGGATATGCTGGATGGCCCTGACTCATGGTCTCTTATAAGATTGCAATCAAGGTATTTTTGGGAGCTTCAGTCACCTCAAGGCTCAAATGGATGAGGCTCCATATCCAGGTTCACATCCAGGTTCATTTACATGGCTGTTGAGCAGTCTGAGAATATCCACTGCCAAGCTCACTCACACAGCTCTGGGGAGTCCTCAGGTTCTTTTTTCTTTTCTTTTTTTTTTTTTTAAGATTTAATTTATTTATTTATTTGAGAGAGAGAGAGAGAACACGAGTGGGGAGGAAGGGCAGAAGGAGAAGGAGAAGCAGACTCCCCGCTGAGCAGGAAGCCCAATGGGGGGTTTGATCCCAGGACCCTGGGATCATGACCTGAGCTGAAGGCAGATGCTTAACCGACTGAGCCAGGTGTCCCGAGGCTTCAGGTTCCAACTGGACGTCAAGTGGAGACATCAGTTCCACACACTGTGGGCCTCTCTTTAAGGCTACCCAACATGGTAGCCTGCTTCCCCCAGAATGAAGGTTCTGAGAGAGAAAAAGAGAGAAACAGAGATAGATGAGACAGAGAGAAGAAGATGGAAGTCTTAGTCTTTTTGTAACCTGGTATTGGAAGTGACATACCATCACTTTTACAGTATTCTGTTCTTTAGAAGGGAATCATGAGGTCCAGCCAACACTCAAGGGGGAGTAGATTATAAAAGTTCAGAAACAGTAGGAGGTGGGGAGTGCTGAGACCTATCTGAGAGGCTGCCTACCACAATCAGTCCTACTCAGTTAACAAGTAGTTGGTGATTGAGGACCAACATGGTACCTAGAATTGATAAGGATGTTCTGTGTAGCAGCGATGAGTAGGCTCAGTGGCAGCCAGAAGATGAGTGTGAGTCATTTCTCTTCCCAAGATGATTGCAGGGGAGTTGACGAGCTGGCCTATAAGCAGCAGAAATAGTTAATTAATACAAGCCTGTATGTAATTCTTTGTAAAACAAGCAGATCTTGCCTATTACAGATGAAGCATACATCTGAATACCTATCATTTAAACTGGAAAATCACAGGTCCTGCACAAAAGGGGTTGTACAGGAGTGCAGGGGAAGGCAAGATGTCTGCAGAATTCGGGAACTAGTTACACCTAAAAATTGACCTGAGAACCCAGTCACAGTTTTTAGGTTTCAGAGAAAGGCTCCTAATCACTTTCATAAATTTTATTTTATTTTACTTTATTTTTTTCACTTTCATAAATTTTAATTCATTAAGCATTTACTCTATGCCCCCTCTGGGTGAGGCACTGTGCAAAATATTACAAACAGAATCTTCTTTTATGCACCTAATAACCCTGAAGGTAGTTATTATTACTCCCATATTTGCAGATGAGTTTGATGAGATTCAGTTATTCATTAATGGTGGAGCTGAGATATGTTTGCAGTGTTGTATTGTCTGTACTATCACTTATTTTTTTCTTTTAGTTCTATTTTTATTTAAATAAAACTGGTCCAGGATCTATTTAAGGCCTCAGAGATACAGAGATGAACTAGGTAGAGAGTGCCCTGAGGACTTATGGTTTCTATTCTCATGAGAGGAGGAGGGGTGGGTTGGGCAATTAAAAAAAAGAATAAACCAGAATAAAATATCAGGTAGGGACAAGTGATTCATCTGTCTTACCTCACTGGAATGCAAACTCCTGGAGAACAAAGACTTTGTCATTCACCACTGTATTCCACAGTGCCCAGAAGAGTTCTCAGCACAGAGTCAGAGTTCAATCAATATTTGCAATTGACCAAAAATAAAATAGCAAGTAATAGAATGTACCAAGTAGAAGATAAAATGATGATGTGATAGAGAGGGACTGAGGGATCACTTCAGATTAGGTCATCAGGGAATGGCTCCCTGAAGAGCCAAGGTGTGAAAGACAAGAAACCAACCAAACAGATATCTGGATGAAGAGCATTCTGGACAGAAATGAACTGCTGGTGCAAAGGCCCTGAGGTGGGAACAGCCTTGGTGGTTTTTAGCAACAGAAAAGAAGGGAGCGTGCTGAAGCACAGGAAATAAGGTGGAAAAGAGGAGGCCAGAGAGATGAGTAGGGCAAGGTCATGAGGTCATCAGGTAGAGTGTGGATTGTATTTTAAATGCAATAGAAGCCACTGGAAGGTTTTAAATAGGAAACCAAGAAAATGACACAGTCTTTTGCCACAGTCCAGGCAAGAAGTAATGGAGGCTTAGATTAGGGAATAGTAGTAGAAATGGAGAGAAGGGGGCAATGTTACTCATTGACAGACTGCTTATTCATGGTTTGAGTATGGGAGGGGGTGTCAAACAAAGTTGATAAACTGAGGATGACTCTTAACTTTCTGACCTTGTTTTTTTTTAGGAAATGGTGGTGATGTTCCTCAGCTATGGAAGAGAGACCAGAACCGTATTTAGTTTGCTAGGGCTGCCTTAACAAAGTACTCTATACCAGGTGGCTTAAACCACAGATATTTATTAAGGAGATGAGAAGTCCACAATCAAGGGTGCTGGGGGGGATGGTTACTTCCGACAGCTGTGAGAATCTGTCCCATGCCCCTCCCCTATCTGCTGGTGGTTTGCTGGAGATCCTTGGAATTCCTTGGCTTGTGAACTATCAATCCCATTTCTGCATCTATCTCCACAAGGCCTGAACAGGTTGGAGACAGGGAGGGGAGCTCAGAGTTTCTCTATTGACTATGTTAAACAAGGCTTAACTATTAGAGTCCAAGTAGGAGAGCAGAGGAAAAAGAGGCAGGTCACAGCTGGGGGCTTTCATGGGGAAGGGCCTAAAGGATGGATAGAGTTTGAGCAACATTAAATTCCAGGCTTCCCTGGCACTCCCATTGCCATTTGGATACTACATGGATAAGCAAATCTATTATAACCCCAGAGAAGCATGTATTGTTTCTCGCTTCACAGAGGGAAAGATGGCCAAGGAATGATTAAACTTCTTCTGATAAATAACTAGCCATTTCCAGATGGAGCTGACATGTCACCTGGTGAAACACAGACTTAGATATGTCTGTTGCTTCCCAATAAAAGCACCTCTCTTACTGTCCTGCTATTGGGTGAGCCTCATCATGTCCAGGAAAATAAAATGAAGAAAATGGAGAAAATAAAATCACTGGGTTGGGAATGGCTCCTCCCTGTCACTTGATTTGAGGAATTTACTAAAAATTCTAGTCTGATCGTGTTACTTCCTTGATTAAAGACCTTTAATTGCTTCCCACTGCTTTTAGGCAAAAAAACACCCTTAATTCTAAACTTGGCCTAGAAGAGCTTGCATGTGCTGGCCCTGCTAATTCTCTCTCTCCTCTGCATTCTGGCCTCCCTGGCCTTCTTTTATTTCCCACTCCCTTCCCAACAAGACTCGTGGGCTCCCTTTTGCCTCAGGGATTTTGAATGCAAGGGCCTCCGGGGTAAACGTGGATTTTTCTTCCCCCACCCCTTCCTCCATTTTATTAATTCCACTCATCCTCCAGATGACTGAAGTGCCTAAATTTTTAGCTGGCACTGGAAACCTGTTTCATCCTCATCTTTGGACATTCTGCACTCATCTGCTTCTTTTTGTAATAACTTTCAGAGGAACAGGTCGGTTTTAACAAAAAGTGGTTCATTTGCAACCCAGGCAGTTTTAGGATATTCCCTGCATCACCACTAGGGGGAGAGCTGCACTGCCCAAGTTTTCTGCTTCAGCGCTTTGAGTCTAGGTTCCTGGATGGAATGGAGTTCCGAAGAGAAAGTGAAGGGCGGATGCCCAGCTGCAGGGGAGAGGTGGGAAGTGAAGGCAGCGTTAATGCTGGAGGATAACAAAGCCAAACAAAGCCAAGACAAATCAGAGAGGAACAGTCGTTGGCGATCCCAGATGTTGAAGGGATACAGCACTAGTTTAAAATTTATTAGTGAAAGTTCTTGAGAGGAAAAGATATCTTTGCAGGGGGCTCTGCTAGAGGCTTTGATGCTCGGGGGTCTTTGCTTACTACCCCTTGTTGCCCCCACCACCAGAACCGTGGAGATAATCAAGTAGAGGCTCAAATGGGAATTTTACGACTCTCGACAGGTAATGCGCAGATTTGAATTTTGCTGCGCCTATCGAGAGGGTGGTGGTAAAAAGCTCGGACTATGGTTCTAGAATCTCTAACTTTGACTCCCAGATTTATCACCTCCTAATTGGGCTACTTTGGACACGCGACATTATTTCTCTGTGCCTTGGTCTCCTCATCTGCCGTTGAGAATAATATTAGTCCTAGAAGTGTTATGGTGAGAATTCACAAGTAAAAACGATACTGTGCCTTTTATACGTCAGGTGTTATTCTAAGGGCTTTACATCTGAGTTCTTCAGTTCTCACAGCACCCCTTTGACATAGATACTATTGTCATTATTAGGATTATTCCTGTCACAGCTGAGGAAACGGATGCATAGAGAGGTTTAGAAACTTGCCGGAAGTCACACAGCTAGATGTGGCCAGCGTCAGGATTTGAACCCATCAGTCACTTAGAACAATGCCTGTTCAAATTAGGTGCTCCCAGAGGGTTAGATATTCTGCTATTTACCAGGAAGCCCCTGCCCGGCCGTGCATGGTGGCTCAGGAGCCAGGCATATATTTTTCAGGGTGTGATTTTGTGCGAGAGGAGGTAGGGAAGGGGTGAAGGGCAGCAGGGGAAAAACTCTGATGCCTGTAGGATCCGCTTCATGGACTGTTTTTTGTTGATTTGTGAGAGGATTCTGGGAGGTCTGGGGTCTAAGCGCAATATTTCTTTGTGTGGACAGCCCAAGGGAGTGGGACTTTTCTTCATTTCTGTGTGAAACATGGTGTAGCACCTGCGTCTTGTGAGGCCCAACGGTCACAGCGCTCTTGAGGCGCCCCTCAGCCTCTTAGCTCACGATGTGGGGAGGATGGACACCCTGCCTCTGACTCCCAAGTGAACATCTTTTATCCCACTGAGGACCCTGGAGGCAACAAGAGTGGGAGAAGCTTCTAGAAGAATAGAATTTAAACCCATGGTCTGGAGTGAAACAGCATGTCTGATCTTCATAAGGACATGTTACACATCCCAGAGAACTTTTGAAATAACTGAGGGAGAATTAAGAGGAAGGAGATCAGATACCTTTAACATACAGGTAAGGTCAATAGGCACCCAAGAGTGATTACTCTCAGAGGGGACAAATCAAACTCGGTCTATTCGGTTTGGGGTTATAGGAGAAATAGGGATGGATTTCCTTTTCATTAAACTCTGTATTACCGAAAGGATATGCCTGTTATTGTACAGTATTTATTCCCTAGGACATCTTCCCCACGTCCCTCAGAAGTCTGCATCCTGGAATCACAGTTTGATTGATGCGAGAGGTAGAAGCTATAGACAGGCACCAAGTTATAATTCAAGTTCAATTTATGGCTCAGTCTTGAAGCCAAATTGTAGTCAACACAAGTTTTAAAAACATACTCTCCTAGGAAAGGATGTAATGCCTCTCTACAGGATATGCTACATGAATAGAGACTATTGAAATAAGTGTTGTAAAAACTCAGTATTTGTATGTTCTATAACTGAGTAAAAGTCCACCACATGGGGCAGAAGTGTATGCTTGAAGTCTATATGCATCCAGAGTGTGGGTATCTATATAAGGTCCTGGAGGGCAGGACTGCATCTGCCTACCTGGTTTTATATGATGCCTAGAGCCCTGCTGGGTGTAGACGGATACTCTATTGATGTTCTTTGAAGATACCGATGCCAGTAATTTCTTTCTGCTCACTCACCAGAAAGCACAATTGCAAAATATATCTAGCTCTCCTAAGAACAAATGACCCTATGAAATGGGAAAGATTTAGATTCTCCTGCTGGAGACATGGATCGGGTAACCAGCCTCAGAGATTAGAGGGATGCCTGTGTGTACTGTGGTTGCTACGAATTAACATGATTTCTGTCAAATTTTTATAGGCTGGTCAAGGTTAATAAATTTGTAGTTCATTTCTCAGTGGTATACTAAAGATGTAGAACAATAAACAATCATTTCTACCACCTTCTTTAGTAGATATAATAGCAATAATTGATTCTGGAATGTGACAAGTAATGGTGTTGGGGGGGGCTGTTATATGACACATGATGAGGGTAAACTGCCACAGAAGTTGGTAAATGTTCTCTCAGATCAAGAAGACTACTTGTGAAGGCATTTTCTTTCTTTCTTTCTTTCTTTCTTTCTTTCTTTCTTTCTTTCTTTCTTTCTTTCTTTCTTTCTTTCTTTCTTTCTTTCTTTTAAAGATTTTATTTATTTATTTGACAGAGAGAGACACAGCAAGAGACGGAACACAAGCAGGGGGGAGTGGGAGAGGGAGAAGCAGGCTTCCCGCCAAGCAGGGAGTCCGATGCAGGGCTCCAACCCAGGACCCCGGTATCATGACCTGAGCCGAAGGAGATGCTTAATGACTGAGCCACCCAGGGGCCCCAAAGTGAAGGCATTTTCAAATAGTTACCCTTCCCTTGTGTTGCACGATATCTCACTGTTATGAACAGGAAGGGATGCTCTGCAGTTTGAAAACCTTTATGGGAGCTATACAGAGAAATGATTAGTGAGGTTGGATCAGAAATGCTTGGAGGGTTTCATGCAGCTTTGTATGCGTTCCCAGAGTGATTTTGAAAATAACAGAGTTCTGGTCCTTGAGTAGAACAGACCTAACCTATTCTGAGGGCTTAGATCTGGGGAAGGAGGGGCATGGGGGAGCCAAGATTAACCAAAAACTTGGTATCTTTGTTGTTTCTAATGTTGTATAACATTAACCAGGCTGGACTTGCAGCTCTGAAACTAAGCATTTGGCATTCCATTGGATGCTGGAAGGTCAAGTGTGGGAAAAAGCAAGTTGCTTTCTGCTACACTGAAGCCCTAAGGCTTGATTATGGGGCCAGGGGTACAGTTTAAAACAGGGTCAAGACATAGATAAACAGATAAAAAAAAAAAAGTAGTCATGGGATTCAACCACAAATATTTTAATACCGCTATGCTTTCTCTGAATTTTCTTTTCTCAAATGGAGCTCTGTATTTGACAGTAGAGTTTTATTAAAGATAAATAAGTTTGGAGTTTAGACTAGTGTAGCATAAAGAACAGTGGATTGAATTGAGTCCTTAATGACTAAATAGCTATGTGAAAATCAAAATCAAATCGGACTGTCTCTGGGGTAGAATTTCCATATATGTCGACCATGGAGAGATGGAGTAGGTGATGTCCAAGGTGATGGTTTGTACCAAATTCCACGATTCCTCATGGGACTTCATACATATTCTTGTCAGCTTGGAATCCAGCAGCCATGCTGTTCTGTTTTGCCGAGACATCTGACAATCTTCAGATTCTGCATTTCCCAAGAAGCACCTCTGTGGGGGCACTGACCCACTGATTACTATATCAAAGGAGCAGTAACCTAAAGGGGGGGGATGCCAGACCTTAATCCACCACTGGAAATGCAAATGCAACATTCCAGGCAGGGAAAATGTTGGTAGAGATACTTTTTAAAAAAAGTTTAAAAATAGGGTTCTTTAATGCAGTGAACTAGACATTGCAAAGAGGGGGAAAAAAACATCATATTCACATATATAATAAGCTGGCAAGTTACAAGTGGTTGGAGAGAAGAGAGAATAAAAAAAAAAGGTGACATACAGGAATGAGGAAAAGGATGGGGAGAGGAAGGAAAAACAGGAAAGGGAAGAAGATAGGAAGGGATGAAGCTATGAAGGGAAGGAGGTACGGACAAACTCTGATGTGGTGCCTAAGAGAACAGCTTTGGAAACAGTGAGTTAACTCTCAGCTCTGTCTCCTACTAATTCTGTGACTTTGGGTGGTTGCTCAGCCTCTCTGAGCCTCAGTGTCCTCATCCATAAAATGTAGCTAATGATGCTTGGCATCTCAATTTCTTTCCAGAGTGCCTACTTCATCATGATGTTGTAAGATAACACAGGTGAGACACTTGGTCAAATCTCTAACAGATTTAGCTGTTATTATGGTGGTCGTGGTGGTGAGGATTAACTGGTAAAATGTATCTGGAATTCTTTAGAACTGGCACCTGGTAAGCAGTACATGATAGAAAGCTAAAGGAATATGGTTAACATTTGAGAATGTATTTTAAAGGCCTCTGCTTGTTGAGCACAATGCTGTCACCACTGTGACCCTTAATGGGAGTGGTGGAGGGACAGTCACCTGGTCGAACCATCGCTTTCCCTTTATGGGTGAAGAAGACTCTGATGCTCATAGGGTACTGCCCCATAATTCTGCAGCTGGGAAGTGCATTCAGAGACGCAATTCTGTTTTGCTGGAGTTTAGTTATAACTCTGAGAGGTAAATATTCTGCTTTTCATTTATAAAAAATCCCAGAGAGGATCTAGGCCCATAATTCTCAGATTCCAAAACCCCACTCTTTCCACTCCACAAACATACAGATGAGCATTTGTTTTTATTTTTTATTTTTTTGAGCATTTGTTTTTAAAGATTTTATTTATTTGTCAGAGAGAGAGAGAGCGAGAGCACAAGCAGGGGGAACAGACGGCAGAGGGAGAGGGAGGGTGAGGGAGAGGCAGAGGGAGAAGCAGTCTCCCCGCGGAGCAGGGAGCCCCATGCGGGCTCCATCCCAGGACCCTGGGATCCATGACCTGAGCCGAAGGCCGATGCTTAACCGACTGAGCCACCCAGGCATCCCCAGATGAGCATGTTGTAAACTGTTATGTGTGTAGCTTTCTGCAAACCACCCCTGCCCAATGGAAATATAATGCCAGCTAAGAATATGAGACGTCTGTGATTTAAAATTCTCCAGTAGCCACATTTAAAAAAGCAAAATGAAACAATGAAATTCATTTTAATAGTATATTTCACTGAACCCAGTATACCCCAAATACTTTGACTTAAACATGTAATCAATATAAAAACAATTAATGAGGTATTTTACATTCTTTTTTTTTTCCCTTGTGCTTAGTCTTTGAAATCCTGTATGCATTTTACACATATAACACATCTCAACTGGAACTAGCCACATTTCAAGTGCTTGAAATCCACAAGTGCCTAGTGGCTACCATATTGGAGAGTGTAGACTTAGACTATTGCTCTTTCAATTTAGATGATTCTCCAAGCTCTGGAAGTCCTCAGGGTTGGTTGCCACAGCATGTCAAAAAGAGGACAAATGTGATCAAAGATTTTATGAATTAACCCTGTCAGTGAATTTTGGACGACACTTGCTAAACCCACAAAGAAGAGTCTAACTTCTTTTGCCCCTAAGGAAAAAAAAAATGTTTTGTTCACTCAAAGTAGGAACTCAGGATGCTTTTATGTTTTTATAAGCAAAAATTTTAAGAGGTAGTTAGGATTTCATATGGGACAGAAAAAAAATATTTAGAATTCATTTACCAGATATTTAGGGAATATAAAACAGGGAGATGGGAGAATGAGGACTGGGAGGATGTCATCAAAGTCTTTTATCAGCAAAGCTGTCACTTTATAGACACATAATCTGACAGGCACTATGCTGAGTTTGCTTTGCTTGAGAGCATCCACTTCTAAGGTAATTTTATGAACTTGACTCAGAAATTCATGGAAAAAAGTAAGAGGCAATATCACATGCTTCTGCCTCTTTTATTTACTTATGTCACATGAACCAGATGTCAGAACTCTTCAATTTGGAAATTTTTAAGTCCCACAACGAACTGGATAATAGTTAAAATTGACAGTGAGGGCCAAGGAGTTTCAAGAAAATGCTAAAGCTCTGACATTCGGGAGCACAGTTATGTAATTCTTCACTGGAGGGTTTAACAGTTCCAGAGAGCCACAAGCGGGTTCTAGGAGCTCCCACCCCAAACCTGGACCAAAATCAGCTCCATTTTTATGTTCATAGCTCAGCTGACCAAAAACATGTATTTGTGCCTAGGTTGTATGTAATAACTTCAGGTGTGTCCCTGTATAAATATCATTTCCTCATTTTACATTCCTCACTTGATTTTTTCATCTGCACTATTGCTTTATCAAACTCTCCTTATTTTTATTATAATTCTAGAACAATTAGAAATACTAGTAATTAAATTGCTGAAATCTGCCTGCATAGAGTAAGAACATTTCAATTCTATCAGTATGGGTGTTAATTATTTTAGGCAAGCTGTCATTTAGGCTTTCTAAAGTGGATTTTGTTCTTGCAGTCAAGAACATTGCTTAGTGCAGAATTAATTAATCATTATAAATATAAAACCTGCAGTATCAGCTCCTGTGTTCAGAAAGGTTTCAAGAGGCAAGGTTGAAAGAGTCAGTAGGCTGCTGAAGGGGAATCTTATCATGTGCCCCCACCCCCAATCTGATAAAAGGACAATTAAGCTATGTACTTCGTTTTTATATAGGCCCTTACTTCAAGTATCAGTTCAAAAGCTGGGAAGGTCTACTTTTTTCAACACAAAGGATTTTTTTTTTTTTTTAAGTATCTTGTAAAGAGATTTTTAAAAGCAAGGTTGACAAGGAAATCGCTGAAAATTGGAATTTACTTTGGCTAAAAGAAGATTCCCCTCACCCCTCACTCCTCGCACCAAATTTCATCCTCACGTAATGGCGACGAATACGACCTGTATCTCCTGTGGGCTCTGCATTTTCCCAGATACCCAGTGGCTACTTAAGAAATGTTCTAGACGATGACCAGAATGGTTATATTCCCTACATTAAGGCTCACAGCCATTCTGCTCCAAGAGAAAAAGCTCACATTTTCCACTGCCTTTCCTACTGTGTTTTAATAATGGCTGGATGATATTGGGTTATTTTCCTGCTCTACAATGGTGGCAAAATTCAACCAAGTTATACGGGAATACTCTGGCCAAAACAAGGAAGTCATGCCTATATGGGTAAAGAAACCAGTGCCATAACAATCTCAATAATGATGGTATTAACTAACATTTAATAAGCCCACTAGATGATAGCTACTTTAAGTGCTGTACATGTAATTGCCTTGGATAAGCACTTTATATGTAATTGTCTCATTTAAACCTTACCACTCAGAAGCAAAGGGGTCCCCAATATAGAAAAGTGTGCACACTTTTTAAATATAATTTTGCTAATACCTCAGAATTTTAAAAAGCATTTATTTAAAAAATATATGTTGAGAATGGGTTCTTTCCAAGGCACTCTCCTAAGAACAAGACCAAGTTTACTGCTTCTCAAACCTGAATGTCTAAACAAACCCCCTGAGCATCTTGTCACATTGTGGATTCTGATTCAATGGGTCTGGGTGTGGCCTGGGATTCTGCATTTCTCATAAGCTCCCAGGTGATGGCTACGGAGTTTGAGGACCACCCTTTGAGAACAAGGACAGGGTCTATACTTAAAGCAATTTTGAAGGGATAAAAGCCAAAGGACTATGTCATCATCGTCCTGAAGAGTCAGTTAGTAACTGCAACTGAGGAAGTCAGGGTTTGCTGTGTCGAAAGAATTCCATTTGAGTTGGGCCTTGAATAATGGGTAAAAGTAAGTGGAAAGGAGGGTTGCTTGGTATGTTCTTGGAGGTTAATTTGTTTTTAGAAAAGATGTAGAATATTTCCTAAACCGTGCTGGAACATCTATGGGGCTTTTGACTCTCTCAGAAGAGAACTAGCGGGGATCTGTATGTCTTACTGGTGTCTCCACCCGCATTTGATATTCTCTACCAGTTGTTCCTACTCTAGTCATTGAAGCATCTACCCACATCGGGGCAGGCAGTGACTGAAAAGTATGATAGAGTCTGTGTGGTACCTAGTATTAATTATGCAAGCAGCCCCCCCTTTTCGTTTATTTTAAAAGATACCATTTCATGATTTGTATCACTACAATTATGTTTCTAATGGGATTTTAATTGATTTTGAATCCAATTAAAGAAAACCTATTTTTAAAGCACATCTCAGCTGCTGCCACTAGGAAGTCACGCCAGACTGGCACAGTATAAGTCATTGGAGCATAATTTGAATGCATTTGGTGTGATCAGCCAGGGGATTTGTGAGTGACCTATATTTAATGTTCTTTTAAAAACTTGTCTTCATGTGTTTTGTACTTCGCAAGACTATGTCTATGCCCTAATGATATAAATAACCATTTTTACTAGAGAGAGTTCTATGGTCTTTTGGGTAAAAGTTATTGGTTCTAGTTTTGAGAAAGAGACATTTTTCTAGGACGCAGTGCCCCTTTGTCCATATATTGTGTCTGTAAATTATGATTTTTTCCCCCCAAAGTCACATCTATTCTGAGCTCCTACCAAGGGCTGTTTCAGATCATTAAGTTTTTTCTAGACTTGGTTCAGTTACATTACTCACAAACTTAAACATTTTAATGGTTCCTCCTTGTCTATTGAATAAACTCTACAATCATGGCCCCTCGCAGTATGGTCCAAACCTAAACTTAAATCAAATTCTAGTACTTGCTATCCTTCCCTCCTGTCCCACATGCTGTATATTCATTGTTACTGCTCTCATTCTTTCTGCCTAGAATAAGTGCTTTAATAGTGTGGTTTTGAAAGACTAGTCAGAACCAACTTGAAGTCATATGGTGATTAGGAACAAGGAGGCGAGTGGATCAGCAACATAGAAAGAACAGGTAGCCCCTCCACAGCCCTCTCATTGAACCTGTATAGAGGGAGTTCAAAAGAAATGGAAAAGTCCCAGAATTTTAGATAGCATGTCTAACAACACCACTGTATAGCTACAACAAACAATTAAATGCTCAAACCTCAAATGCTGGTGGTCTGTGGCCCAGTGGAACTTTTTGCCCTTTGCATTTTAAAGTGCTGGGCTTAAGTAAGGTCTAAGGAGTGTAATAAAAGTGACATTTTTGTAAGGTAACCAGCATTAAAAAAATGTCAACGTACAGCAGTTTTGCCCATTTTGAGGTGAGCCTTAACTGGAATGAAAATGTCTTTTGTAACTAATCCTTGTCTCAACTAAGTCTATTAGGCCAGTCATTCACAGAGACCCATGTACTTCCAAGCTTCCTAACCCCTACACAGCCCCACATAGCCACACAACTACAATAGCTGGATTTGTTTTCCTGGTCCTCCTGCCACCAATGAAGGCCAATGTCTCCAAGAGCCTGGCTCTTTCCAAGGATGAGTTTGACATGTGAAGAGGCAAGTCTGCCCTTCAGAGGTCATCAAAGCTCTAGTTTGGAGAGAAGGCAGGCCATCACATAGAGACTAAGAGAAGTTTCTGTTGTCTAGGAAAACAAAGACCTCTGGACTCTACGGTTTTTCAAATCAGAGAGAGAAAAAGAGAGAGGGAGAGAAAAAAGGGAAAAGAAAGGAGAGGGGAAGAGGAGAAGAGGGAGGGAGACAGTGAGAGAAAGGAGGAGAAGGGGAAGTAGAGGAAGGGAGGGGAGGAAAGGTGAGGAAAAAGATAGTGAACTGCAGACATGAGTTCAGAATGTGTTGGCTTTCCTTCTGGGGGCAGTACCACAGTTGTGGCTCATGAAAATGCTTAAGGAGTAGGACTTGAGGCAGCCTCATGGAGTCCCCCAAACTTCATTGAAGTCTAGAGATAGCAGTTTAGAATTCCCAGGCCCCATCAGGTTGTAGGGAAACACTGAAAAAACTGTTTGAGCAGGAGGGGTTTGGGGCAGGTATAAAGATGGGCAGTCTGTGCGCATAGGTCACAAAAGATACCACAGGCCACAATGGTGCCCGTTAGGGCCATCCCCAAAGGATTCTGGTGTATCCAGCCACACCTCAGTGGATTCTGGTACAGGATATCCTGTGCCCTCATGGAACAGTTAGATCACGGTGAAGACCAGGGCAGCCTGTGGGGGAAAACAGACCTGACGCAACTGCTCCTTCTAGTAATACCATGTTAGCAGCACCCTCTGGGATTTTAGATCAGGTCTAGGGAGAGTAAGAAAGGAAGAGGGTGGGCAGAGATCCTGAAAACAAAATAAAACAATGAACAACAAAATAAAACACCCTGCAAATTTGTTTAAAGCACAAGAGAGTTAAACTGCAGGAGATTAAGATTCCATAAAAAATGACAGAGCAACCTTGAAATAGCATGATTGAGTCTGTTGGCCCCCTAAAGGTAGAAATCAGGGCTCCTGAGCAAATTGAGTTGAGTCATAGAAAAATAGTTATATGAGTCAGTATGTAAACTTCAACCCACCCTGTCCTATTTCAAATGTGACTTCCTCCCTGAAATCTTTTCCATTCCCTCAGCTGAATGTTTTCTCCTACTCATAAAGAACTTTCCAATATAACCTACTTTTAATTGCCTTGTCTCATAAAAATTGCTAATTTATAGGATTAACAGAATCAAAAAGGATCCAATAGGCCATCATCTAAAACTATATTTTCCCTCCCACAAGATAATGCAATCCTTGAGGGAAGAAAAATACTTCCTTTGTTTTTATTTAGCTCAAAGTACCAGTGCAGATCTTTGATCATCCTAGATTTGTATAATCAGTTTGTGTTTGGCACATGATACAAACGTATGTGGTTTTTTCACGGGTAGAATAGAGACAATATCTCTTATAAGTGGACAATATTGACTCTTCCTTCAACTTACCTTAATTCCTTTGGAAGTAGTTCGCCCTTCTTGGTGATGGTAAGGACCAGGGAGAACAAAAAGCAAAATTTTTAAATTGTGTAGTGTGGGGTCGGAAAACTTTTCCTTTTCTCCCTTCTAGGTTCTTTGTTTAGTCTAACAATTAATTGACATAAGAGAGATTAGCAAGACAAAACAAATTTAATTTTGGACATATGGGAGCCCCATTAAAAATATGAGACTCACGGAAGTGACCAAAGGCAGCTTTTATACCTTTTAGACAAAGAAATGATAAGTTTGTGAAGAATTGGCGATGAAAAGAAATTTGGGCTTAAGGTAGTAAATTAGTGAAGAAGTAACAAAGTTTGTTTATACAGCCTTCTCAGTCCTAAATTCCCTGTCTCTGATGATAAGGATGTTTCTCTTCTTCCTCGTGTAAAGAGGGTACCTTTCACGTGGGAGATTTATCACCTGTTTTCGGGGGGACAAAGGAAGGTCAGAGTGTCCTTCTTACACTGGGTGTTTCTCAGGTGATTTTAATTCAAAATAATCACTATGTCAAAGTGTCATGTTTTTGGGGTGGCATATTCTGCTCCCCATCGGGAGCTTTGTTGATGTTTTTGTTGTTGAAACTCACCTGGGCTGTGCTGAGCCTAGTCAATATGGGATTGAATGAAAGGATTTCTAAAACTGACTTTGACCTTACAGGCTCAACCAGGTACTGATTAGATTATAAGAAAAGAGCTATTTTTTTTTCCCCAAATTTTTATTTAAATTCTAGTTAGTTAACATATAGTGTAATATTGGTTTCAGGAATAGAATTTAGTGGTTCATCACTTACATACAACACCCAGTGCTCATCACAAGTGCGCTCCTTAATCCCCATCTCCCATGTAGCCCATCCCTCACACACCTCTCCCCCAGCAACCCTTGGTTTGTTTTCTATAGTTAAGAGCCTCTAATGGTTTGCTTCTCTCTCTCTTTTTTAATTTTTAAACTTTTTTTTAAGGAAGGGCTATTTTTATTTCTAGTTAAAGCTCACTTCAGAATAAGCAGATCTACAGTACGCTGACTTTTTACCTCACAGTATTTGTAACAGTATCTTTATTGTTTCGTTGTTGTGTTCTCACCTAGAATTTCAGAACAGGGCTTGAAAATGGATGGGGCAAGTAAGTTCTACTGGAACACAAAGAACTATGTTTTAGATTTGAGCCTTTAAGTTGTTTCTGCTGGGTATAAAAAGTCACAGATTTGTGGCTCCAGTTGTGTTTCTTTTCTCTTTCTTTGCTTCTCTTTCCTCTCTTCCCTGAACTGCCTATGGAGAAGGTCAATGGTAGGACTCTAGAAGGACCAACCTCTTGGTTATACGTGGTTTATTCACAGAGTCCCATTAAAAATATGAGTTCTGGTCCCAGAGTCATTAATTTCCCCCCTTCTCCCATCCCATTGTTGCACTTTAATTCTAGACTTATCAGTTATGGAAGGTCTGACAGTCGTTTCTTATTACAGATTCCTGGACACTGGCTCCAATCATGGAAGACTAGCATGTTTGCCTAATAAACAGAGATTAATGGTGCTCTTGGTCCATTGGAAAATCTTCTATGAATATAGCCAGAGAAGTTGTATGAGATCATCACAAACCCAAAGGCTACAGACTCACAAGAGATGGCTTTTATCTAGAATGCCTTCTCTTGGGGTGCCTGGGTGGCTCAGTTGTTAAGCGTCTGCCTTTGGCTTGGGTCATGACCCCAGGGTCCTGGGATCGAGCCCTGCGTCGGGCTCCCTGTTCAGCGGGAAGCCTGCTTCTCCCTCTCCCCCTCCCCCTGCTTGTGTTCCCTCTCTCTGTCAAATAAATAAATAAATAAATAAATAAATAAATAAATAAATAAATAAATAAATAGAATGCCTTCTCTTAGAAATCAGGTGAAAGTGGGAAGAGTGCAAAGACCTGGGAGAGCAGATAAACGGAATTCAAGATGTGTTCGATGAACATAGAACCAGAACTCAGGAAATGGGTTTATATCTGGAAACAGCAGAAAGATAACTGAGGTAGAACCAAAAACTGAAGAAAGAAAAGTGGCAGGAATGGCTGAGAAGAGCTCTGTAATCACAGAGCACAGGAGGCTCCCCAGGGTCTAACTGTTCTTAAAAGTATCATTAGAAAAAAGCACAGAAGAGTTTGAGAATTTGAAATTCTAGCTTGACTTCCAGATTATTATATTTGTTTAGGGAGGAGGATAAGAATATACTTTCTTTCAGCTTGTTAACTTCTGAATGTTTAGACAATGGTATGAAGACATCCATTTGTAATCTTGCTCCAGACCCCACAATTGTTAGTGGTGGGCGTGACGGAAAGCATATAATCTAGAAGTTCCATTTTACTATCTCAGTACTGTCTCTTCTGCTTCCCTTGGATTGTACCCACTGCTGGTTAGGGGAGTGTGTGTAACTTTACTCTTGAGGCTGGGCATTGGCTTGTTCTCTAAATTGTGTGAATGTGGGGGTATTGCTGTGATGATCTTGTGTGTCCTATTGACTTCTCAGACTTTTGAGAGAAAAGGGCACAAAGGAGACTGTATTGAACAAATTCTTTGTATTGAACTAATACCTGAAGGAATCACCTCCTTTCCAAGGAGTGCAGCTCTTGGAAGAATGCATCAGAGAGAGATGTATCTGGATGAAATGCAGCCGAATGAGATAAATTTGAGATCCTGATCTGAGAATTTTTGGATTGTAATATTATTGGACACTCACTTAAAAGGAAAAAGAATTTAATCCTTGGACCTTAATGTTTTTCTAGGAGTATAAAGATTTAGTTCAAGTCGGAGCTCTTTTAGGCTGTTGACATTGTATTGTTTTAGTAGTTTTATGTAGTTTCATGATGACTTTGTGTCATGGGTTGAATTGCGTCCCCCAAAATATACATTGGAGTTCTAACACCCAGTAGTTCAGAATAGAGACCTCATTTGGAAATAGGGTTGTTGAAGAAGTAATTAGTTAAAATAAAAAGAAGTCATACTGCAGCAGGGTGGACACAATCTTCTATGACTAATGTCCTTATAGAAAGAAGAGGGAGGAACAACAGGAAAGAGATCAGCATGTGAAGACACAGACACCTAAAGGGAGAAGGGGAGAAGACAGCCATATGATGATAGAGACAGAGATTACAATGCGGCATTTGTGCCAAAGAATTAAAGGATTGCCAGCAAACACCTGAAGCTAGAAGCAGGAAGACGAAATCTCCCCTATAGGTTTAGAGAGAGTATGGCCAACACCTTGATTTCAAACTATCTTCCAGAACTATGGGAAAATAAATTCTTGTTGTTTTAGGCCAATCAGTTTGTGGTAATTTGTGACAGCAGCCCTAGAAAACCGATACACTTTGTACAACTCTGGTAAACTCTGTAGGATAATTTACTGGGCAATATATTGGATGGTAAATAGACTAGGAAATGAATTTGCAACTGTTGTGGAACTTGGTCTTCGTATTTAATTAATTTATTGTTCTGATAATTTCAGAGCCTTCTCTAAGGAAAAGCTCAGTTTCCCTCCAGCTCCTCCAAAGAGGTAGTGGTATGGGGGAACCACCTCATGAACATAGGAGTAAAATTGTCCCAGATAAAATGATAAGCTTCCCCTATTTCCATCCAGAGAGGAAGTTAGTTGCATTCTGATTGTCACAGTTGGAAAAATATTAGAAAGGGTTCTCCATTCTTAAATCTCCATGACCAGCAAAGAGAGGAGCACTGGTGGGTGGGGTCTCACCACGTTGTCCAGAGGGAACATTTTAGAAGGTATGCTTCTGATCTTTCTCCACCACTCACCCACTCCTTTCCTTTGGAGAAGTGTGACTTTCCTGACCACTGAGATTGGGAACAGGGTGCTGAACGTGTGTAGATAAATCCATTTCCAATTTCTCCTTTTGGATTGCCTACAGCATGGGTGTTTTCTGCTTTGGTCTTCCATATACTTAGTGCATGTGGGTCAGGGTATAAGCTTGGTTTCTAAAGGATGGCCTTGAGTTACAGCTTTTCCTACTAATAATGAAAAAATCATGTAGTTCAAAGTTTCTGAGTAACGGGGTCTAATCTGCATACCTACATTTCCCTCAGGTAGGTTTTCCAAGATCTAGATTTGGCGGGGGGTAGGGGGGTGGGTAGTATTGAGAAGTTTTATTGTGTCTTCACATTGAAACCAGCTTCTCCCTTCCACTTTTACCTACAATAAATGAAATTCTTGTCCTCCATCTATCTAAATTTTCTGCTCTGTTCTTATTTTCTTTTTTTCCCTTCCTTCCTTCCTTCCTTCCTTCCTTCCTTCCTTCCTTCCTTCCTTCCTTCCTTCCTTCCTTCCTTCCTTCCTTCCTTCTTCCTTCCTTCTCCATTCCTAAGAGGTGCTGGAAGTAGATGTTACTTATTTATGACCCCAAAACCAAATACATAGTAAAGAGTTTATCTACTATAAAGTGTGATAACAGTACAGAGGAAACATTTATGTAGTGAAAAACATCACCAACTTTGGAGTCAGCCCTGAATTCAAATCCTGCTTCTTTGGCTAAGTAGTTATTGACCCCATTATTCAACCTATCTGAGCCTCCTCTGTAAAATATCAATAACAAAATGTATCTCACAGGATTGTAAAGATTAAATGATATAAAATATATAACCTACTTCATTATGTCTCTGTATCACTAAGGTTGGCATATAGTAGAACTCTATTTTCCTCATTTCTCTATTCTTGAACAAGTAACATTTATCTTTCCCCCTCTCCACTTCCATATATACACATCTTCTGTACATTCATAACCCTATTTCACTTCATCATACTCACCTGACCTATTGTTAAAGGAGGGACATGTTTGTTGGGAATGCAAATGATCTAGTACAACATCTATCATATATACACTCAATGAAAATTATGCTGGTTTATATTTTCCTTAACAGACAGCCCCATTGAAACCCTGGCTTTTTCCTTATGATGTACCTGCATTTTAGAGTGTGACAAAAATGATTAAACACAATCTGGTCTTCTTATTTGTAGAATTATGGGATTGTATCATAAAATTGGTAAAAAACTTTTTGTTATGGGGCACCTGGGTGGCTCAGTCGTTAAGCGTCTGCCTTCGGCTCAGGTCATGGTCCCAGGGTCCTGGGATCGAGCCCCGCATTGGGCTTCCTGCTCGGCGGGGAGCCTGCTTCTCCCTCTCCCACTCCCCCTGCTTGTGTCGTCTCTCTGTCAAATAAATAAATAAAATCTTAAAAAAAAAACAAAAAAAAACACTTTTTGTTACAAAATTCTATAGTTATAGAAAAGTGCCACAGTGTTATTGCCCTTGAAACTATTTTGTTTGGTGTGCTTCCTTCACATAATTTCCTTAATAATTAGCCAAGGCTTGTGTTTATAGTGCTTTTATATTTTTCTTTCATTCTATATAAGAATAGAAAAAAATGGAATTATTTTCCTTCATCATCAAAACCACAAAAAAATATGACCTCAGTGGGTTATTATAAAACCACACAGAAGCACAAAGAAGTCTATTTAAATATGCCATTGTCTTGGGTTAGGCCGGTATTGATTAATTATTTCATTCAGTTCACATTTATTGAGCTCAACTCTACCAAGTCCAACAGATACTGGGGCCATGGAGATGAATGAGGTTTGTTCCCTGCCCTTACAATGCTTCTGATCAAAAAAAATAAAAGAAAGTGTAGATGGCCGCAGAAAACATATCACCTTGGTATTAGTTCGTGCTCAATTAGAGAAGCAGAACTAGTAGGAGATATACAGTAAGAGATTTATTGCAAGGAATTGGCTTTTTTTTTTTTTTAAAGATTTTTTATTTATTTATTTGACAGAGAGAGACACAGTGAGAGAGGGAACACAAGCAGGGGGAGTGGGAGAGGGAGAAGCAGGCTCCCCGTAGAGCAGGGAGCCCGATGCGGGACTCGATCCCAGGACCCCGGGATCATGACCTGAGCCGAAGGCAGTCGCTTAACCGACTGAGCCACCCAGGCGCCCGCAAGGAATTGGCTTATACAATTGTGGGGACTGTCTAGGCAAGACCTAAATCTGTAGGATGTCATCAGGATGGGCCGCTGGAATTCACGTATCCCAGACAAAGCTGCTGGGTACAGGTGGAACTTCCTCTTTCATCAGGGAGGTCCCAGTGGCAATGCAGGCCTTTCAATGGACTGAGTCAGGTCCACCCAAATTATCTAAAACAAATTCTCTTACTCAAAGTCAACTGATTATGGACTTTCATTCCATTTACATAATACTTTCAGAGCAACACCTAGATTAGTGTTGGACTGAATAACCTCAGGCTAGCATCAGCCAGATTGACACATAAAACCGATCATCACAATCATCATTTGCAAAATCCTCATGAGTCAGAGATCTAATGTAGAGCTCTTTCAAAAATCAGACAACTTCTGTAGAGCAAATATTTCGAGAATCTGTTACCTAAAGTGCTAACAATTTTACCTTGAAATGATAATCACTAGTTTTACCAAAGCTTCAGAGGTTCAGGACTTGCTGCTATTATGTCTTTAGATAGGAATTAGGTGGAGAAATGAATTTTATATTGCTCCCTCTAATCCATGAGTGTAGAGTAGGAGAAAAATACAAGTATATAATATTAAAAAATATAAGAAATATAAATGCCCTCTTCTAATAAAACACACTCTTTTGTTACTAGGTTTACTAAATGTTACTGGTTCTGCTGTTTCTAAAGCAGGTCCACAGAATGTAGTTTCTTAAGATGAAATGCCTGTTTGCACTATCATTATCTATATATCTATCTGCATTTATATATGCATTTATATACAAACATTTTATAACATGTAAATATATGTAGATACTTTTATATGCAAATACGTATTTTATAAATTTATGTATTATCATATATATATATATTTACATATATAAAAGTTTCTGTAGTCAAATGCATGGGGAAAATGTTGGAGCAAACTTTAAAAGTCCTTGCTACTTGATTTTTCAGAATCTTCGGTATGTTGACATCATTGTCATCTTCAAGAGTGAGATCTGGAAGTTAGCTCCAGACAAACTCATTTGACCCATGGGACACCTTTATTCATGGGCTAGCTCTTTGGATTATTATTCATTCCAATGCACCTTTAGAATCTGTGTAATAAAGTATTCTTTATGAGGTGGGGGATGGAGTGAAGCAGCTATTCAAATTCAACTGATAGTTCTGTAAAACTCCCAAGAGGTGGAAGGCAGCTTAAAGGTTGTCAAGTCCAACCACTCATCCAATGGATAATACTTTTATTTTCCTTCAATCACGTAGCTGGTCAATACTTCATGTAGAAAAGAAACTGCAGAGTCTGACAACATGATCCATTACATCGTCTCCATCATTATTCTGATAATACCATTTGTCATTGTCAAAGGTCTCCAACAAAAATGTTTCTAAAAAGAAAACCAACAGACTAAGAGCAGAAACAGTGCCATGTGAGCCTGACCCACCAACCATTAATTGAGGGTCTCTTGCAGGCAGGGCATGCAGAGCTCGTCACCCTCTACCTGGAGAGATGGCCATGCCCCAAACTAAGTCACATAATCCATCACAAGTGTTGCCCAGTTATCAACAAATTGGTACAAAAACCTGAGCAAGTGAGGCCATTTCTTCCAACTGTAGAATTGCAGGGCTGAGGGACTTTATTTACAGAGGTCATAACTTTTGAGACTGTCTACATTGGTAAGTAAGACTTCACCAAATTGAGTAAGACATGAAGGGAGTTCCATACTACAGAGTGCAAAAACTGAGGGAAGACCTGGGAGTGTCAGAGATTCAGGGATGATTTGATTTGGGTGATACGGCGTTAAATGGGATCAGAGCCCAGGATGAGTGTGGTATGGGGGATGGGAGATATTCTGGGTTGAACTGTGCCACCCTATAAAATTCATACGTTGAAGTCCTAACCTCCAAGATCTCAGAATGCCACCTTACTTGGAGATAGGGTTTTTACAGAGTAATCAAGTGAAAACGAGGTCAGTCTAATCCAATATGACTCGTGTCCTTGTAAGAAAAGGAGATTTGGACACAGACACAAAGAGGTAACATAAAGAGAACACAGTTAGAAGACAGCCACTTATTAGCTAAGGAGAGAGGCCTGCAACAGATCCTTCTCTCAGCCCTCAAAAGGAGCCAACACTGTCAGCACCTTGACTTAGGACTTCCAGCTTTCAGAACTGCGGGACAGTAGATTTCTGATGTGTGAGCCATGCATGCAAGTGGTAGTTGTTCGGGCAGCGCTAGGAACCCAATACAGGAGTGAAGCAGGAGTGTCAACTGAGGCTAGACGTTGAGGGCCCTGCAATCCTGTGTTCAGCAGTCTGAGCAGTGGGGTGCTTCTGAAGTCATCTGAGATGGAGCAGCCTGGTTGGAGGTATGTTAACAGGCTAACTGCAGCAGAGTGGGACAACTTTAGGCTGAAGGAGGAGAGGGAGGCTGCAGGAAGCCAGGGCCGGGGGGCAGTGGGGGTGGCTTCCTTAATGGGCCAGGTGAAATAGATCAAGGGCCTAAATTAGTTCAGGAGCTTTGGGTGGGGTTTGCAGCACGTTGCCTTGGCAAACCTGAGCAACAACAGAACATAGCTAATGAAGAAGGTGAAATCTAAACAGCCACCAGATTCGTTGCCATTTTCTGCTGAGATTGAGCACAAGTGGGTAAGAATGCCTGGGTTCAAGGACAGGGGCTATAACTCTCCCGTGGCCCCTAAGGCTTTGCCGATGTGCTCTTGCCCTTCCTCCTCCGTGCACTGTCAGGGGCTTCCTTTGTGATCCATCAGTGAACATGCCAAATTCTTTCCCAGCCACGGCCTCTGCCTTTGCTAATCTCACTGTCTGGGAGACTCCCCCATGCCCACCCTTTCTCATCATCATCCCGTGAGTGGGTCACTCCCACCTTTTTCGCATCGGTACCCATATCGCCTCCTTAGAAGGGTTGCCCCCTTTCCCCAACACTCTGCCTCTCGTGTCCCTTGAGACCCCACCCTGTTTATTGTTCTTCATAGCTCTTCTGCCGGGTAATCCGATTGGTTTTTTCTCTTGTGTTTACTGTCAACTCACTTCAACTTCACATCCCGAACTGTTTTTTTTTTAATTTAATTTTATTATGTTAATCACCATACATTACATCATTAGTTTTTGATGTAGCATTCCATGATTCACTGTTTGCGTATAACACCCAGTGCTCCATTCAATACGTGCCCTCCTTAATACCCATCACCAGGCTAACCCATCCCCCCATGCCCCTTCCCCTCTAGAACCCTCAGTTTGTTTCTCAGAGTCCATAGTCTCTCATGGTTCGTCTCCCCAGCTCTTAAGCTAACTCGGTATAGGGACCTTGTCTGTTTCCTTCTACTGCTTCTCCCTAGAGTCCCGCAGTCTCCAGCACATAGCAGGTGCTCAGGAAATAGTGGTTGGATAAATGAATGAATGACTATGTTTGAAACTGAAGTATAGCTTTGCAATTTTCTGAAAGTTGAAACCACTTCTGTGTTTCATAGCATTTCACTTTCACTCAAAAGGAATGATACTCTTGGTTAACGAGTTTACAGTTAAAATGATCATTTCTAATAATTCTTAGAAAAATGACTGGAATTTCCGAGGATGTAACAACACGTAGCAGTGAGTTACGGAAAAGGTGAGTTTTTGCTGTCACATTTGCTCATTGAAAGTATCTAAATCATTGCATATTTTAAAATTTTTACCTAAAAATCTGGACGAGACACTGGAAAAGGAGTTTCGTGATTATCCCTGTTATTTACTCTCCCCCCTTCGGCAGTAGCAGCCTGTGAGTCACATTGGGTTGTACAAGAGCAGAGAAGGCGTCCTCTGACCTTTGGGTCGCTTAAGCATTTAGACACCTGATGGCAATCTTTCATTAAATTTGGTACAGCAGCAGGTAGGAGAGAACACAATTTGTTTTTCTTCAGCAACCTTCCTACCAAATATCTGAAAATGTTTCCTAGCGACAGACAAAACTGAGAGCTTAATGTTTTTCCAGATGAGCATGGTGGTTTTCATCGAGGGAAAATGATGTGGGTGGATGAGCTTAATGAAAAGTAGAGAAAAGAGGAAGGGAAAATGAAGTTTAGGCATGGTCCAGATACATTTAGGGACTTGGGCAGACTACTTAGAGAGAGAGCAGGATGTGATGCTAATGGGCAGGAAACGAGTTCGGGGAGATTTATGTTGTGTTAAAATGCAGTATAATCTGGTGAGCCAGTATTCCCTCCCTTCTTCCTCCTTCCTTGGCTTCTCCCCACTGCTTTCCACTTGCCTCGGGCTTGGAATAAAAGATACAGTTTTGGGAGAAGGGTGGAAATTTCTCCCCGTCAAGAATAAAAAAGGCAGAATTTAATTGGAAACCTTCCTCATATCTCTCTGCCCATTCACTCGGTCAACATTTTCTGTGACCTTGATGATATAATATTAGTTAATAATGAGCTAACTTTTATCAAGCACCTACTATATGCTATGACCTTGTACCTTAATTGCATTTGTCTTCACATAATTAAGAAACGAGAGCAAAGATTAGTAACTTTCCCACGTCATTTTGGTGGGTGGGTGGCAGACTATGGATTTGACTTGATCACCAAAGCACTCACCACTAAATGTATGGCCTTCCTCTGTGCTCAGTACCTGCTTATCCCAACCACTCCCCAGCATGATATGCCATCGTGGTGCTGATGACTCCCTAATGAGGCTCAGTCTCAGCCTCTCCTGAACAAGACCTGTCCACTCAGCTCCCTAACGCCATCTCCTCCTGGGTAGCTCATCACCATCACCAGTTCACTCAAGACTAAACTCTGCCTCACCTCACTCAAGTCCTCCCGTGTCAAGAAATAATGCCATGTTGGAGCGCCTGGGTGGCTCAGTCGTTAAGCATCTGCCTTCGGCTCAGGTCATGATCCCAGGGTCCTGGGATCGAGCCCAGCATTGGGCTCCCCGCTCTACGGGAAGCCTGCTTCTCCCTCTCCCACTCCCCCTGCTTGTGTTCCCTCTCTCGCTGTGTCTCTCTCTGTCAAATAAATAAAAAAATCTTAAAAAAAAAAAAAAAAGAAAGAATGCCATGTCTACCCAGGCCAGATGCGAATACTCAGGAGTCATCCTTGAGCACTGGCCTTGGTCCCCTGCCAACACTCACAAGCAAATAATCACAAAGTCCTGTCACCTCTGACTCCAATCTGACCCCATGTTGTTGTTCCCACCAGCTTAGACCAAACCACCATCAGGGGGACCACTATAATAGTCTTTTTAAAATTCTTTGTTTTTATTGTGAAATTGTACATACACATGCACACGCACGCATGCATGCACACACATATTTTATTTTATATAATAGAGGATTCTAGAGGACTTAAAAGTATTGTTTAAAAAAATAATAATGAAATGACATCTTTTTATCCAACAACCAGTTTAACCTTTAGAATATCACCAGTATCTTTGAAGAGTCCTTGATTGCATTCATTCCCATTCCCTGAAAAAAACCACTATCTTACATTTTGTAAATGACCTCCTTGCTTTCTGTATAGTTTTGCCACATGTATATGCATCTCTAAATTATGTTGTAATATATTATAATTTTGCTTGGTTTTGAAATGTAAACAAACAGAATCATAACATGTTTTATTGCAGCTTGGTCTCTTCCTCAGCATTAATATTTCTGATTATTTAAAAATTATTATCTATACAAGGGTTGGCAAACTATAGCCCATGTTCCAAATGTGGCCCCTTGTCTGCTTATATAAATAAAGTTTTATTTAAAACATTTAAAATTAAGTTTTATTTAAAGCCATATTATCTGTGGCTGCTTTCATGCTACAATGATACTGAAGAATTGCCACTGATGCCATGTTGTCTGCAAAGCCTAAAATATTTCATATCTCGCTCTTTGTGGAAAATGTTTGCTAACCCCTGCTGTAAAGAGATCTTGCCCATGAGCATTGGGAGGCATGTACAAGAACATTCACAAGTTTGTTTATAAGAGTAAAACCCTTGAGGGGCGCCTGGGTGGCTCAGTCGGTTAAGCGTCTGCCTTCGCCTCAGGTCATGATCCCAGAATCCTGGGATCGAGCCCCGCATCGGGCTCCTGGCTCAACGAGGAGCCTGCTTCTCCCTCTCCCTCTGCCTCTCTCCCTGCTCATGCTCTCTCTCTGTCTCTGTATCTCTGTGTCTCAAATGAATAAATAAAATCTTTAAAAAAAAAAAAGAGTAAAACCCTTGAAACAACTCAAAAGTGAACAACAGGAGAAATAGATAACTGTATTGAGGTATATGTGTTCCATGAACTACAATACAACTATGATAATCAAGTAGCTACCTAAATCAACAGGAAGAGAGCTAGAAATGATAATAGTATGGTTTTCGTGGCCCCAAAGAAGATATTATGATTCCATTTGTTTAAATTTCAAAACTAGAATATACTATGTATAAACACACATATGTGATAAAACTATAAAGAAAAACGAGGGGATAATTTTTTTTTTAAAGATTTTATTTATTTATTTGACAGAGAGTGAGAGTGAGAGAGGGAACACAAGCAGGGGGAGTGGGAGAGGGAGAAGCAGGCTTCCCACTGAGCAGGGAGCCCATGCGGGGCTCGATCTCAGGACCCTGGGATCATGACCTGAGCTGAAGGCAGACGCTTAACGACTGAGCCACCCAGACGCCCCAAATGAGGGGATAATTAACAAATTACAGAATAGTAGTTTTCTTGGTAGGAGGTACAGTCAATGGAGGATATGTGTGTGTATCTTACTCAAGTTTGGGATTTATCTTTCCCCCTGTTTGAAAATTCTTCTGATGAACGAAAGTTTAAAATTTTCAGAGTCAGATTGGTCATTCCTTTTTTCTACAGGTTGCTCACCTTGTGTCTTACTTTAAAAATCTTTCTTTAAAAATGAGAATGCTTTTCTGAGTAATTTTTTAAGTTTTAAATATTTCTTTATACTTTAACTTTTGCATATAGTCTAAGGTACATTTTGTTTTTATTTTTTCCCATATAGATAACCAGTTGCCCTGACACCTCTTATTGGATAGTCCTCCCTTTTCTCACTGGCCAGCAACATCCACTCCTTTATCAAATTTCCAAGTATGCAATGGGTCTGATTCTGGGTGCTGTACTCTGTGCCACTGGGTTTAACCGATGTTTTAACTAGGTCTCCCTAGTTTCATATCTTGTTCAAATTATTCACCACCCAGAAGCTGGGGTGATCTTTAAAATGTGTGTGTGGATGTGTGTGTGCGCATGTGTAGATATATTTGTACTTATGTGTGTGTGCATGTGTTATTCAAGACTTCTTTGGAATTATTTATTTCCTCCCTGTCATTTCTTAATGTTTATAAAAACTTCCCATATACATATTGTCACTTTCTTTTTCTTTTAAAGATTTATTTATTTGGGGGGGGAGGGGCAGTAGGGGAGTGGGAGAGAGAATCTCAAGCAGACTCCCTGCTGAGTGTGGAGCCCGACTCAAGGGGCTCGATCTTCGGAGCCTGAGATCATGACCTGAGCTGAAATCACGAGTCAGGCACTTAACTGACTGAGCCACCCAGGCGCCCCAACATACTGTCACTTTCTCTTTCCATCACCCTTATCTATAAATAAAGGAAATGAGGTTCAGAAAAGTTAAAGGAACTTCTCACTGTCTCACACAAAAAGAAGCAGAATCTGGTTTCATACCTGCCTCCAGAATGCAGGATGCCCTTACTCAGAGTCTTTCTTGAAAGTACCCTTATTCCTCAGTCTTTCTTTCCCCATTATCTCAAGTATTTGGCAACTTTTCCCTGAGTGTATCACTTCTGCATTTAGGGTTTTTGTTTTGGCCCCTTTCTTCATTCCTTCCTTCCTTTTTCCTTCCTTCCTTCCTTCCTTGACATCATTAACACTTTCTTCCAACTATTCTGAGTGTCCCTCCTAATTTTTCTTTTCCTTTTCTGGATATCTTGCACAAAATTGGCTTTTCCGGGCTTTTGCTTCACTGTTAAAGAGTCAGCACATTTTTCCTTCCGTGCCTTGAGCATCTCCTACTTCTTTATTTCAAGGCCCCTTTCTTTGTGCTTCGGCCCCCAACAAAGCCTATAATGTGTCTTCTTTTTATTTTCCCCCTTGTCTCTCATGATTTCTTGCCACATTCACTTCTCAGAGATAAATTCAGACCATCAGAGACTTTACACTACACCCTCAAAGACAATGACGTCCCAATACCTAGCTCTCGCTACACATAATTCAAAATAAAAGATTTATAAACAAGGCATATATTTCAAAATGAAACCAAACATAATTATATCCTTAAAGTAACATATGCGCTGCATAGATTCTCTGACTCTCTCTCCCTTTTTCCTTTCCTCCCCCAAATGATTGCCTCTTCTCTGTTGTCTGCCCTTTGCCCAGTGCGAATCTGGCACTCTCCCTGCCTTTATAGGCGTGGAGCTGTCCTTCAGTTCAGTGAAGGCAGCCTTCACCCTGCTAACCTTCTCTCTCCCCACTGCACTGTGCATGCTTCCTTTTCTCATCGTAAGTTTCTCCGTGCAGGGACCCTTTACTCACTGTACCAATGATTATACTAAAAATATTGCAGATCCTTAATCATCAAGCCCCAAACATTTCTTACCCAGACCACATTTTCCTCCTGGGTCCCACAACCCTTTCTCTACACAGGAAACAGGATACCTTTAAACATACAAATTGGTTTGATCTCTTATAGGGCCCTTCACATGTACAATAAAATGCAACTCTAAGCTCTGGTTTACAATGAACTGCTTACATCTCCAACTTCTTCTGCCACTCTCTTCATCACTTTCTAAGGTTGGTCTGAACGACATGAGCTTTTTCCTGCCACAGGGCCTTTGCATTGGCTGTTCTCTCTATTTAGCATGTCTTTCTCTTGATTATAAGGATCACTGACTCTTCTTTTTATTTAAGCCTCAGCTTCAATGTCTTCTCCATCAGAGTGGCCTTCTCTTCCTAGTGCCTCTAAAAAACATACCCTGGCATTTCCATCACATCAACTTATCTTAATGTTCTGAAGAATCCTCACTGCTATCTGACTTTTTCCTGTTTGTTTGTTTATTATATATTTGCGCCCATTAAAATATCAGCTTTCTAAGAGCAAGGACCTTCTCTCTTCTTTACTATTGTCAAACAGGTGCTTAGAATAGTACCTGACATATTGGCTGAATGAATAAATGGACTTGATAAATTCTTCTCTTGTCATTTCTTTTAATTTCACGTATTTATTTTCCAGACTAGATCCCATGATTGTTATAAAATCATTATAATGATTATAACATGTGACAGGTAAGAATCTCTTCTGTATTTTGTTTTAATTTCTGAAAAGAATGATTATTTTTAACTTTGATCTACTAGTTTTCTCATCGAAAAAGTGACACTGCCTTCGCCCTGTTGGATAAATCAGAATATCTAGGAATTATCCTTAATTCCTCTTTCTTCATTAAGGCCCACATTAAGTCCGTCACCAAGTTCTACTGAACATGTTTAATTCATGCATTTTCTTCTTTCCCATGGCTGCAACCCCAATCCAATCTCCCTTTAATTCTTGCCTAGATTCCTGCAATAACCCCTTCCTGGTTTTGCAAGTTTTGCTTTTCCACAATTTTTATGCAAACTATAATCAGAGAAATATTTCTAAAATGCAAATATAATGCCACTCTACTGCACCAGGTGTTCAGTGTTTTCCCATCCATTAGGATAAAGCCCCGAGTCCTTAAAATGAAGTACAAGGCATGACCTTCTTGGACACTGCAGCAGCTGCTGTTCTTTCTTCAGCTTATATGGTCATGTTCGCTCTTTCTCAAAGAGTGTCAGTCTTTAAATGGGAAGCTCATTTGATCTTTAGAGCAATGCAGTGAAAAAGGCTGATGATGTTGTTCCGCATTTTACAGATGGGAAATCAAGGCCTATTGCATTGATAGATTTGGCCAATATCAGAATAACTGAGAAAGATCCTGAATTTCTCTTTCTTACTCAATCAGCACATTTAGACAGTCATCAAATTCTATTGATATCATTTCAATGTCTCACACAGTTAAGAACAACTCTAGGAACCTAAGCTCCTGATTCTTTGACCATCTTTAATTTACATCTCACTGTCACATGACTTTTTTTCCTCTCCCGAGTGTCCTATCCAGGACACCAAAAGGTCACTGTTCAGTGCTGACCAGACCCTGGTTGCTTTGCAGATACACAAAATATTTCTGTGTCCATAGAGCTAGAAGACAGTGGGGAAAATTGAAGGATAAGGATCTTACCCATTACTCTGATCGTATTTCATTGACTTTATCTTGCCTTGTATCAGGCACTATCATAAGGTGATGAGAGATACACAACGATACTTTTTAGGTAAAATCTGTTGAGGTCTTTCAATGTTTCAAGCATAGGTGCTTGGATTTTTTTCTGTTCCTTATTCAATCCTCACAACGATTCTGTGATGTGCTATTAATATCCCCATTTTATAGATAAGGGGACTCAGGCATAAGGAGGTTAAGAAATTTGCACACAGTCTCACAGGAAGTGGAGGAATTCAGGTATCAACCTAGTCACTTTGTCTCTACAGCCCATGATTTTAATCATGACATTCCAGGGTTCCCAGTTGAAATAGAATACAATCCCTTTTTACAAGGGTCTTATAGTTGGTGTGTAAGGGAGACCCATAAATACAAGACCGTGTGATAAGTATTATGATCCATTCAACATATCTTTCCAGTGACTGCTTTCAAGTGGCTATTTTGTAATGTGTTTTCATTTACAGAGGACAGAGCAAACAATATAAAGGCAGAAGTTAGAGAGTTTTGTTAACTGTATTACCTTGGGAGAGTTATTTAACTTTTCATTACATTTTCCTCATAAATAAAACATGGATACCAAATATCTATTTCAAAGTTTTACTGTTGGTGTTGAGTAGATTAAGGTGTATCAGATAGTCAGCACATGGTAGACCAATATGAAAACTTTTATGATTTGTGAGTATTAATGAAAGAGCCATGCATAAGGTAACAGATAGCATGAAAAAAAAAACTATTAACCTAGCACGAGGGAAAGGGTGTGCTCCCCACAGCTCATGGAACCCTTGAGCTGGGACTGGAAAGATGTCTAAGAATTATTTAGGCTGAAAGATGTCCTATAATTTTATTCCTCCATTTCACTTATTAGCATCCAGATTTTTCCTGAGAACCACTCCTTCCTCAAAATATGTATGCTCCCTCCCATGTAGACCTGTTTGCTGCTAATATTCGTCCTATTACCTCAACACGAGCGTCCCAGATACCGAAATAGATACTACAGAAAACAGAGAAGAGAAATGGCATGAAACAGGCCCTGGCTAATGCCAATGAGCCATTGGTTCAATCAAATATGAATCCTGTCAACCTCTTGGCTTCCCAATCTGTGAACAAATACATAGGCTTCACTGTTAAAGCCCATTTGAGCTGAGTTTTCTGTTACTTGTAATGGATCCCCCTCCCAACTGCAGGGAATTCTGGATAGGAGGGCTGCATGTGCAAACGCTCCCAGAGAGAAAGGAGAGAGCATGATGGGTTTGGAAATATTACATTGAGAAATGAGGCCAGAAGGTGGGTCAGTGCCAGCCTTTCAAGGGCATTGACTTCCATTTTAATGAGTTTGGACTCTAGCCTGTAGGCAGTGGGGAGCAACAGTTTTTGAGCAGAGAAGTGACATGATCAGATTTGCATTTTAGAAATATGACTCTGGCTGTGGAGTTGAGTTTGGATAGGAGTAGCAAAGTCTGAAAGCAGAGAAAAGAGTTAAGAGATAACTACGATGGAATGAAATAAAGATCACCATAGGAGGGCTAGAGAGGCAAGGGCCTGGTATCATTTTCTTTCTAGATCCATCTTATTATTACATACTTACTTTTATGGATTCTCCTTGGCTTTTAATTCTGGGTTAACAGATGCCTCCCCAGTCACAGCTGCAGACTGGTAGACAGGGGACTCTTGTGCTCCAGGTGCACTGCAGAGCCTTCAAAATCCAAGACTTGAGACATAGGATCCTTCTAACTTTTTAATATTCCCTTGCTGTACTTATTCCTACATCATGGTTGTGCTTTTCAGCTGGACATTAACAAATGGTACCAAAGCTCTATGATTGTCACAGATCACAGATGAGGTAGCCAATTTAAATATCCTCTGAAATCATAGATGAGTCCCTAGCTCTTTCCCTTTCAGAGCAGAGATGCCTCAGCAGGGAGTACCAAAGTACTGTCATAAAATTCATGTTTATTGCCTCTTTTTCCCATATCAGAAAACCTCCAACTAGTTATCATGGAGTTAATTTTGCTTCCCACTCTTCTGAGATATTTTCAATAAAAGAATGTTGGAATTGTATGGGGGCAGAGATACTTAAACAGTTGGGAGTTTGGTTTTTAAGTATATACTTAAAAAAAAAAAAAGCAGGTCTTCATGTCCAGTTCCCTGGCACCATGCTTTCATTTGCTGCATGCAATTTGGTGCAAGTCTGAATGGTCAATTAAACATCTGTTAATAGGACCAGGGAAGAGTTCACGGTTCCATGGGTACATACCATCTAGGCTAGTTTTGCTAGTCTCCTGCTGAACTCCAAAGTCATAGTTAGAATCACATTGGGGAACTTCTAGGAATTTGGGCCAGGAAAATCCATGTCCAACCTTCTCTTGCCACCCCCATCACCAATTAAAACCATTCCTGTGCCTTACCATGGATGGATGGGGCAGTGATATCATTTTAAATTTCAAAATTATAAACACTGGAAAGGACCTTAGAAATCATCTACTCTAGACCTCTTAGTTAAATGAGTTTGGTTGTTTTGGCTGAGGCTAAAGATAACAGAAACCATGTCCCAAAGTGTGGAGCTAGAACCCATCATGTAGGACTTGCCAGAAAGGCGGTGCCCCAGGTCCCCATCTGTAAGATGGAAATAATTATAGTGTATGGCTCTAAAGACTGTTTGAAGATTAAGTAAATTAATATATTTGAAGCACTTCAAATGCTGCTGGTACATATTAAGTGCCAAATTAAGTGTTACCTATTATGACATGGCTATTTGGAGACTCAGGTTTGCTGTGAAGTTACAGCATGGATGGGCTGGCTGAATGCTCAACTAGTAGAACAAAGGCGAGTTTGCTGCACTGGGCAGGGGGCACTTAAGAGTTTGTCAGAGCAAAGGAAGAGTGAATATTTCTTATAAATTTATGTGGCTATACACAAGAGAGACCGGTCTGTGGAGTGGTCTTAGATCTTATCCAAAAGAGGTGAGCAGATCCAAGCAAAGAGAAGCTGGAGATATTGCTGGGCTCTTAGGATTAGAGGAAAGGACTAAGAGTTAGCCAAAATAGAGATACATTCACATTGTCTATGAAATCACAGGTGAGGTCCCCAGTGATGGAAGGACACTGAGTGACTCTTGAAAACATCACAAGAGAGTTAGTTGTGAACATCTGACAACTTCAGAAAGTCAATGACAAATCAACATGGTAGTGTTAGCTAATAAATGTCTTTCTGCCTTTACTCTCTTCTCTCATTTTCTTCAACATTGGGTTTTAGGGGAAGCCATCAGAAACTTTGAATTGCAAATTGGGGAAGAGGGAAAAGGTAAGTGGCAAGAGGGCAATCTAACCCCTTCTGACATAGGCTTTTTTTTTTTTTCTTTATGGATCACTCTGAGCTGGAAGAGAGGGAGACACTTTAATTTTAATTGAAGATACACTGTTACATGGAACTACACATTTTACTGAATCAAGACAAGTGTTAAAGTGACAAGAAAAAACTCTTTGTATACTGAAGGATGTCCAAAAAAATCATGAGTTCGGCAGAAGTTCCTGGCAGAACTACCACCACGAGAGCAGTTTTAAAGGGACATAGGAGACAAAGTAAGGTTACTTTGTGATCGCGTACTGTGAGTTGTGCCTGTTCAACATAATGGTTACATAATTAGCAAATATTTATCGGATGCTACTACATGCCAGGCACTGCTCTGGATATAGTAATGAACAAAGACAAATCTCTACTATCTTGGAAATTAGATTCTACAGGAAGAAATGGATGGCAAACCAATAAAGAATTGATTGAATAAATAATAGGTCTGGGGTAAGGTAAGGGCTAGCAAGAAAACATAGGATAAGAGAAGAGGAGTGAGGAGAGGGGAAATGTGGCAGGGGCAGCACAAGGAAGTTCTCTTCTGATTTTTCTATTTTTTCAGTGCACTTGGAAGTGACATCATTGAGGGGAGTGAGGAGGGGGCAGAAGGTGTTGGAATTGTAAAGGAAAGGTGTGACTTGTCACCTAGAATCATGGGAGAGAAAACAGGATTGGGAATGGTAGTAAGATTGTTAGGCAGCCTTAAGGACCCTCTTGAGAGTCATGATAATGGTTTTAAGTGACATGAGTGAGCATTCGTGTATGTTTTTCTTCAACCAAGTTCAAGTACCCTGGTGCAGGCATGGAGAAAGTGGAGACTTACTTTGGTCAAGGTTGGGGGTTGACCAGGGAATCATGATGGAGGAATGGACATGAAGGGACATGAGCCCATTTGTAAGGAGCTATGAAATCCAATTTGAATATGGAGGGAAATGAGGACAAGAGAAGAGTGAGTGCTATAGCATTGATGGTTTTCTAGACCCTGCGGGGTTTATTAATGTTTGAATCATGACACAAGAGTGAGTGAGCTGTACAGAAAGGAGGTGTGGTATGAGGAAGATACTTGAAGTGGAGATTATGGTGATGACGAAGTTCAGGAAATGTCCTGAGGATTGGGTGGCTGACATTGAGTAGACAGTATCATGGATGGGGGAGAACAAGAAATTTCCCACCAAGAGGCCAGAGTGATCAAAGCACTGTTGCTGTGGATATTAAAACTCACCAAGAATCATGACAGGAATAATACTAGAGACTAATAATGAGCCAGGTGCTACATTTGGTAAGAAATGAGGGGTGACTAAGAGCTAGATTAAGAAGGAGGGTGGTACTGGTAGTATAGTGTAATTGAGTTAAGTTCAAAGCTGGTAGTTTCAATGACAGAAGGAGACAATGATCTAGAAATGACTAGGAGGTATGAGGATGGCCCCCTACCTCTAGTTTCAGTGGTAAAAGGGGTAGGGGAAAGAAAGAAACCATTACTTAAGAGAGCTTAGGAGATCCAGTGTCTTCAGCATAGAACAAGATTTCAGTTAGAATAAGTAAGAGAAACAGAAAGGAATGTTGATCAAAGGAGGGGTTTGCTGACAATGGATGAATTCTAGAAGGTTCACGGTGAGGAATGGGAGATGAGGTCAGAGAGGAGGATATGCAGAATTATAAGGTGATGAAAGGTGACCTGGGAGATGGGGCATCTGGTGTCATGAAATCCAAGATATATATGTGTGTGTGTGTGTGTGTGTGTGTGTATGGTGTCTTAGGGTAAAGAAGGACTGAGGATAGATTAATGAGGTCAGCCATTGACACATGAGGGAGAAGTGATTTACAAGTTGTAAGTGGGCAACCTTTCATTTTTATAATTTTGGAAACAGAAATACTAAAAGTAAGTGATTTGCTCAAAATCACAGCTATTTAATGAGCAAATCAGACCCACTCTACCAGGAATACATGAAAATCCTATTTAGGTAGCTCTCATCATCAAATAAATGTGATTTTGTACTTATGTTCAGTTGATGAGGGTTAGTAATACGGATACTGAGTCTTGGCTCTGCTACCCGCTATCTGTATCACTCTGGGCAACTGATTTGACTTTGTGTCCGTTTGGCTTCTCTAAGAAGCAGACGCTAAGATGGGGTTAGTTGTGCCAGAGATTTACTGGGGGCAAGTGACGTGGGAAAGAAGAGGAGATCGTGGAAGCCTGTGGAAAGAACCTCGGGTTGCAGTTCAGTGGTAAGCAAACACTTTGTGTCGGTGAGTCCTGCACTGGGCAGGCATGGGCAGCTCAAGTGCCCCTGCTGACTGGGGGCAGCTCACGGGGAGCATGGCACTGGGCCATAAATACTGTGTGGGGGGGAAGATGGGGAGTGGGGGTCCAACAGTTTGGTGGCTGGAGGCTGTCAGCCGACTACCTTTCTCCAGAGAGGTATGAGTGGTGTACCTCCATGGCCACTATAGATTCTGTCTCATTTGAAATTCAAGAACTTTTAAAATTGAGGTGAAATTCATATAACATATAATTAACCATTTTAAAGTGTATAATTTAGTGCCATTTAGAACATTCACAATGTTGTGCAACCACCACTTCTGTCTAGTTCCCAAACAGTTTCATCACCCACAAAGGAGACCCTGTACCCATTTAGCAGTTACTCCCCATTTCCCCTTCCCCCCAGCCCCTGGCAACCACTAATGTACTTTCTGTCTTTATGGATTTTCTCATTACGGGCATTTCATATAAATGGAATCATACAATATGGGATATTTTGAATTTGATTTGTTTAGCATAATGTTTTTGAGGTTCATCCATACTGTAGCATGTATTATTAGTACTTTGTATATTTTTATGGCTGAATAATATTCCATTATATAGTTACACCACATTTCATTTATCCATTTATTTATTGATGGAAATCTGGGTTATTTTCACTTTTTGGCTATTGTAATTGATGCTGCTATAGCCATCTGTGTATACATATTTGTTTTGGGATCCATTTTCAAGTCTTTGGGGTATATATCTAGTAGTGAAATTGCTGGGTTATAAGGTAACTCTCTGTTTACCTTTTTCAGGAACCATCAGCCTACTTTCCCCAGCTCATGAGTTTTATTTCTCTCATCTAGAATATGGAGTACACAAAAGACCCCACCTCATAGGATAGTTGTAGAGTCAAGGAGAAAATGTGGAGCATTGAGCACAGTGGCAGGCACAGAGCAGAAGTAAATACTTCAAAATGATATTATTATTTGTAATGGATACTGTGTGTTTACCCAACAGACTGACTTACTTTCCCAAAAAAGTATTACAGCTTCATGGATTTTTTTTTTCCTAGACAGTGAAGATATGAAATTAAGAATATTTTTTATTCTTAAAGACAAATGGACCCTATTTTGACTTGGCTTGCTGTAGTTTGTGAAAGCAAAGAGCCCTCGGGATTAAAAGCATGATCACATTGTATCTGTGGGTTTCTACTGGGGATGAGCTTGTGGGCCCTTCTCTTGCTAATGACCAGTGTCTCTGCAAATGATTCCCCCCTAGCAGGGCAGCCTTTGAAATACTACTCTAGTTTGCTATGCTGGTCACCGCCTCTCACATCTTACCAAATTGGGGCAGACTCTCACAGACTCTCATTTTGACGCCTATTTTTTTTAAGGGGGTGGGGAAAGGAAGTGTTAGGAGATTTAAAAAATCAGTAGTGGGTTCGCCTGGGTGGTTCAGTTGGTTAAGAAGTCTTACTCTTGGTTTTGGCTCAGGTCATGATCTCAGGGTAGTGAGATTGAGCCCTGTCATGCTCCTCACTCAGCAGGAAGTCTGCTTGTGATTCTCCCTCTTCCTCTTCCTTTGCTCCTCCCCCAGCTTGTGCGTGCTCTCTCTTTCTCTCTCAAGTAAATAAATGTTTAAAAAAAAAAAATCAGTCATCACTGGGCTTCCAGGGAATGAGAAAGAGAACAGAAGCCTAATTGTTCCACAAGTGATTTGGGAAGAGCAGGGGGATAGGGTCACTAACAGTGAGATTTCCTGGTGACTGGTGTGGGCTATTGAGGAATGTGGTCTAAGTTCTTTGCAGGTATTCAGAATACTTAAAACAATATAAAAAATAATTTGTTCCTAAGGCAGAACCTTCACCTAAGGCACAGCGATTACTGATATCATAACAATTTAAGTCATGACCCCTTGGATGGACAGTTGTCCTTGCTACCTTTCTATTTTTGTTTGTTTGTTTTCTTATGGAGTTGTTGTATGCTGATCAATGTTTGGCATATAGAAGGAGCTCCATGAATAGTTTTTGAACAAACTTGCCCATTGATGGCTGCCATTTTCTTTCCTTGGCAGCTCTCAGTTACCTGGAGTTTGT